>NC_138205.1:100276632-101476632 GCF_964194415.1 Vipera berus
CAGTTTGTATTGGCAGGGGGACAGAGATCTACCCTGAGGCCCCTCACTTGTGGGGTGCCTCAGGGGTCGGTTCTCTCTCCCCTCCTGTTTAACATCTATATGAAGCCGCTGGGTGAGATCATCCGTGGCTTTGGGGTGAGGTATCACCAATATGCGGATGATACCCAGTTGTTCATCTCCACCCCAAGTCAACCCAGTGATGCCCTTGACGTGATGTCCTGGTGCCTGGAGGTGGTGCAAGTCTGGATGGGAAGGAAGGCTCAGGCTTAACCCCTCCAATCCCGAATGGCTGTGGATACTGGCATCTCATATTATCCAACAGGTTCCATCTCTTTTGATGGGGGGAGGTATTGCCCCCCTCAGAAAGGGCTCACAACTTGGGTGTCCTCCTGGATTCACGGCTTAATTTGGAAGATCATCTAATGGCCGTGACCAGGGGGGCCTTCGCACAGGCTCGCCTAGTGTGCCAGTTGCGCCCCTTTTTGGACCGAGATGCACGGTTACCCATGCCCTCATCACTTCTCACCTGGATTACTGCAATGCTCTTTACATGGGGCTGCCCTTGGAGAGCACCTGGAGGCTTCAACTGGTGCAAAATGCGGCCGCACGGGTGCTTATGGGAGTATCTCGGTACTCCCATGTTACACCACTCCTGCGCGAGCTGCATTGGCTTCTGGTTACCCTCCGAGTGTGATTTAAAGTGCTGATAATAACCTTTAAAGCCCTGCATGGCTTAGGCCCTGGGTACTTGCGAGACCACCTGCTACCATTGTCAACCTCCCATTGCCCGGTTCGCTCCCACAGAGTTGGCCTCCTCAGGGTTCTGTCAGCCAGGCAATGCTGGCTGGCAACCCCCAGGGGGAGAGCCTTCTGTGTGGGTGCACCGACCCTCTGGAATGAGTTGCCTCCAGAGCTGCAGAAGGCCCCTGACCTTCGGTCCTTCCACCGTGACCTGAAGACCTGGTTATTCGAACAAGCAGGCCTGGACTGACTACGATTTTTAATTAGGCTTTTACTGGGTTAAATTGTTTTGTAATTTCGTATTTTATTGTTTAATTCTCTTTTGAATTTTTTTACTCTATGTTTAATTTTTATTGTTGTGAGCCGCCCTGAGTCCTCAGGGAGAAGGGCACCATATAAATTTAATAAAATGAAATAAAATGAAATGAAAATGAAATAACTAAGCATTAACATTATTATTAACATTATTCTAAAAGTGGAGTTGCAGTTTTTGAGATCGTCCCAATGAATGACCTAGCTGTTTTGAACATTATGATTCTAATTGACGGCTCCCATATAAAATAGAAGAGAAATGTTCAGGATCGTCTGTTTTCAAAAATACGAGTTATATTACATGAGAAGAGAAGAGTTTGTATTCTAGGTCTGTCTTTCTATAGAAGTACGTAAATCTAAGACCACATGGAATATATGAATATATTTGGCATCCCCCATTCAAGAAACTGAAAGGCTGTTCTGTATATTTGGAAATGAGGTGTTCTAATGTATCGATGACCCAAATTTATCAGTCAATATTAGTAAACTTTCAATATTTTAGGCAGAAATTTCAATATGGAATATAAGGGCCTAAATGTAACTATTTTTACAAAGACTGATATGCAATAAAGAAACAAAGTAGATGAATGAATTTTGCAACCACTTCAACTACAACATAACCATTAAGAAAAGATTTGTGTCCAGACATAAATCTCAAATTCAATCTCCCTTGAAGGAAAGGCATGAAATTTGTCAAGCCTATATTCCTTTCAGAAATATTTATTGTAGCATAGGCCAATGTTTTGTTAATATTCCTATAGTGAGACAACATATTGCTTTAATTAAAATAACTCACATTAATTTAGGAAGCTCTGATGGGGATTTGTCATAGTGATTAAGGTGCTGTAGAAAGATGCAATCATAGTGAACAGGAACACAGCAGTTGTTTCTCTGTAAAAGATCTCTTGACCTTACAACTCATTTATTCTTCAGCCTGGCCTGCTAATCTCCAGAAGCAAATGATGTAGAACAGAGGAGGACTTAGGTCAGAACCTTGTTTGTATCAGTGCAAGAGAGCAAAGATGATCAGGGCACTCTGTAAATTTTGACAGAAAAGATGTCAAGGAAATATTATGTCACCATGCAAAGGACTTGCTGTAAAGGGAAACTAAGGATGAGCTTGTTTTACCTAGTTCAACATTACTGAAAGTGTGAAATATGAGAATGTGAACTCTTTATGACATCCCTGATTGCAACAATTTCAATTACCTGGGGTACAGAAAAAAAATACATATTTCAGGCTGTTGTAGTAGGTACAGGAAAACATCAGTGGTATTGTCTGTCATTGACACATAAAGTCTGTGAGAGTCACTCAGTGTCTGTGAGAGACACACAATGTATATAGCACTCATACAGTGGTTGCTCGGATTCTGTATGACTAGCCATAACAACAAGAGCCCCCACCCCCACCCCAACAAGCCTATCAGTGCATCCAGTGGATCTTAAACCTTATTTTACCTACTGAAATATGTATTGCATATGTTGATGGAGAAAAAAAGAATAACATAAAATCAAGGAATAAAGATAGGTTTTACCTAGAAAATGCTGTTTGCTGAATATAAGAGCCTTGGTGGAGCAGTGGGCTAATGCCTCCTTAAGTAACACCAGCTGCCTGCAATTAGTGCAGGTTTGAGTCCCACCAGGCTCAAGGTTGACTCAGCCTTCCATCCTTCCGAGGTAGGTAAAATGAGGACCCAGATTGTTGGGGGCAATTAAGCTGACTTTGTAATAATGCCGCTTGGGGGTGTGTGTGAAAGCCCTAATAAGCAGGCATATACATAGCTAAGCTTGTAAGCCCTAATAAGCAGGCATATACATAGCTAAGCTTGTAAGCCGCCCTGAGTCTTCGAAGAAGGGTGGGATATAAATGGAATAAAAATAAATAAAAATAAATAAATATAGTGAAGCTAAAATGAGGATTGACAAGAGCCACAACTTAGGATTAGCCGTGTAGTAATCTAGGTGCATGATCACTCTACTGCAAATGTTAAAAATTTCTTCCCATGAAATTTGTTTGCTTTTCATTTATATTCCTGTTTTTTTCTGGTCTGCAGAATTTAATACTTTACAATAGAAGGAGAGGCTGTGCTTCACAGCAGATGCAATATTTCACAGATTTAAGGTTGCTAGTTTCAGGTCCTGGCATCACTGCTTAAAAAATAAATACAGAGAATTATCTGTCTTTGATGTCTTGCAGACCCATCAGAACTGACAACAGTGAACTAGGTATACCAATGAATTGATTTAGTATAGGGCAATTGCTATTGTTCTTATAATTCTAGATAGCTTTCCCCCTAAAGGAGTCTACAATAGTTTTTTAAAAAGGTAAATGCTCCCCCACACATGCGTGCTAGTCATTTCCAACTCTAGGGGCCGGTGCTCATCTCCGTTTCAAAGCCAAAGAGCCAGCGCTTGTCCGAGGACATCTCCGAGGTCATGTGGCCGGCATGACTAGATGCCAAAGGCGCACGGAACGCTGTTACCTTCCCACCGTAGTGGTCCCTATTTTTCTACTTGCATTTTTACGTGCTTTCAAACTGCTAGGTTGGCAGAAGCTGGGACGAGTAACAGGCGCTCACTCTGTTACATGGCACTCAAGATTCGACCCACCAAACTGCCGACCTTCTGATCGACAAGCTCAGTGTCCTAACCCACTGAGCCACTACGTCCCTTCTACAATAGTTTACAAAAGAACAATAATATTTTTTAATAAAACCATTCTCAAAGAAATCACAGTCCTTACAAATAATAGGAAGTGACATCTAGGCAACATTGTAAAGTGAAAAGGAGATGGCCATGATGTCACAGATATAAATCTAGGAATTAAAAAAGAAACTCTTCTGGGATCCAAATAATGAATACTGAAGAAAATGTAATTGAGAAATCATTCCTTCCCCAATAAAGATGTAATCAATAAATTGGCTACAGCCATCACTTTGTCCAAATTCAGGACTAAGTTATACTCAGCCATACTAATCAATCTCAAATGTCCCTACAACATTTATTGTTGTTTGGCTGGTAAATAAATAAATATCTAACCTAACTACTCAACCTCTTGTGTCTTACCTTGATTGCAAGACAAATATCTTTGTTTGAAGAATCCAACAGATGGCAAGCAGAATTGTACTTGCTCATTAGTTTTTAAATGTTCTGCTCATCTTTTCTCATAGCTTAGCCTCTTGTCTTGTCTTTGAAGCTATCCCTTTTTATGAATAAAACAAAAGCATTTATCACTTTCTCCATTTCGAAACTTGAAACCCAAGGTGTGAAAAAGATGCAAAGTATTTAACACCTGTGTGAGGGTTTGTTTGTTTGTTTGTTTGCTTGTTTGTTTTTTGCAATATTAATCTCTACCATGTTTCACTAAGGAATCACAAATGTTGTCCTGATTGCCTAGGAAATATAGATGAGTTGCGTTATTGGCAGAACAACTGATTCAGATGCCTCAAATCTGATATCATCCAGAAATAATAATAATAATAATAATAATAATAATAATAATAATAATAATAATAAATAATAATAATAATAATAATAATAATAATAATAATAATAATAATAATAATAATAATAATAATAATAATAATAATAATAATAATAATGTTGGAAGGGACCTTGGAGGTCATCTAGTCCAACCACCTGCTCAGGCAGGAAACCCTATAACATTTTGGACAAACAGCTGTCCAGTCTCTTCTTAAAAACTTCCAGTGTTGGAGCATTCACAGCTTCTGGAGGCAGGTTGTTCCACTGATTAATTGTTCTAACTGTCAGGAAGTTTCTCCTTAGTTCTAGGTTGCTTCTCTCCTTGATTAGTTTCCATCCATTGCTTCTTGTCCTACCTTTGGGTGCTTTGGAGAAAAGCTTGAATCTTTCCTCTTTGTGGCAGCCCCTGAGATATTGGAACACTGCTATCATGTCTCCCCTAGTCCTTTATTAAACTAAACATACCCAAATTCCAGCAGCCATTCCTTATATGTTTTAGTCTCCAGTCCCCTAATCATCTTTGTTGCTCTTCTCTGTACCCTTTCTAGAGTCTCAACATCTTTTTTACATTGTGGTGACCAAAACTGGATTCAGTATTCCAAGTGTGGCCTTACCAAGGCATTGTAAAGTGGTGTTAATACTTCACGTGATCTTGATTCTATTCCTCTGTTAATGCAGCCTAGCACTGTGTTGGCTTTTTTGGCAGCTGCAGCACACTGCTGGCTCACATTTAAGTGATTGTCTACTAGGACTCCGAGATCCCTCTCACAGTTACTACTATTGAGCAACGTACCCCATATACTATACCTGTACATTTGGTTTTTCTTGCTCAAATGTAGAACCTTACTTTTTTTCACCATTGAATTTCATTTTGTTAGATAGCGCCCAGTGTTCAAGTCTGTCCAGATCCTCCTGTATCTTAAGCCTGTCTTCTGGAGTGTTGGCTATACCTGCCAGCTTGATGTCATCTGCAAATTTGATGAGTTCCCCATTTATCCCTTCGTCCAAATCATTGATGAAGATGTTGAAGAGCACTGGGCCCAGAACAGAGCCCCGGGGCACCCCACTACATACTTCCCTCCATGTAGATGCAGTTCCATTGAGGACCATATGCTGAGTACGGCCGGTCAGCCAGCTATGAATCCATCTGGTGGTGATGCTGTCTAACCTGCATTTTTCTATTTTATGAAGTAGAAGGTTGTGATCTACTTTATCCCTTAATGAAGTCCAAGTAAATTATATCCACAGCATTCCTCTGATCCACTAATTTTGTCACGATCAAAGAATGCAATAAGATTTGTCTGGCATGATCTGTTTTTGACAAACCCATGCTGGCTTTTAGTAATGACTTTGTTTGCCTCTAGGTGCTCACTGATTCATTGTTTGATTATCTTTTCCAGAATCTCCCCAGGTATTGAGGTCAGGCTGATAGGTCTGTAATTTCCTGGATCCATTTTTTTCACTTTTTTGAAGATGGGAACTACATCAGCTCTTTTCCAGTCCTCTGGTAGTTCCCCAGTGCTTCAGGATCTTTGAAAAATATTGTTCAGTGGTTCTAAGATCACATCTGCCAGTTCCTTGAGAACCTTGGGGTGTAATCCATCTGGTCCTGGTGATTTGAACTCATCTAGACTAGACAGGTGCTCACTTACCATTTTCTTGCCTATCTTAACTTGTGTTTCTATTCTGTTTTTATGGTACTGTTTTTGATAGGTTGGTCTGTTTTTTCCCTTTGTGTAAAGACAGATGCAAAAAATGAGTTAAATAGTTCTGCTTTCTCCCTATTGCTTGTCACCTTCTTGCCACTTTCACCCACTAATGGACTAATCATTACCTTTACTTTTTTCTTGTTTTTTACATGTTGAAAGAAGCTTTTTTGTTATTGTTGACTTTGGTCACAAGCCTTAGTTCATTTTGAGCCTTAGCTTTCCTCACTTCATCTTTGCAGGCATGGGCTATTTGCTGATATTCTGACTTAGTTATGTGCCCCTCTTTCCACTATCTATACTTGTCCTTTTTATCTTTCAATTTGTCAGAGAGTTCTTTTTGAAGCCATGCTGGTTTCTTTTGAGAGCTGTTATTTTTCCTCTTCATTGGTATTGTGCTAGACTGGGCCTTTATTATCTCACTTTTCAAAATTTCCCAAGCTTCTTGAGTTGTTTTCCCCTTGAGGATTCTCATCCATGGAATCCTTCCCAAGCCCTCTCTAAGTTTATTGAAATTAGCTCTCTTAAAGTCCAGGATTCTAGTTTGACTGTGTTCTATTGCTTGTGCTTCCATAATGTTGAATTCCAATATTGCATGATCACTTCCTCCCAAGGTTTCTGTGGCTTCAACACCTTCTATCATTTCATCTCTGTTAGTGAGAATTAGATCCAAAATGGCTAATCCCCTAGTTCCCTTCTCTACTTTTTGGGTAACAAACTTGTCTGCTAGGTTTGTCAGGAATCTGTCTGATCTTCCACTTGGTGTGGAGTTTGTCTCCCAGTTGATGTCAGGGTAGTTAAAGTCCCCCATTATTATTGTGATGTGCTTCCTACATATCTTAGTTAGCTGACTAGCAAAAAGTTCATCTATTTCCTCTATTTGGTTGGGTGGCCTATAGTATACACCTATGGCAATGTCATTTCCCCCCCCTTTTATATTGACCCAAATGCATTCAAGTTTACAGTTTTCATTATTGTTGTGCTCTATTTCCTGTAGAGATGTACTGTAGTTATTCCTTTTATAGAGGGAAACTCCACCTCCTGTTTTATATATCATTCCCAGTTGAAGTTCCTGGAACTGCTAGTTTAAAATACTAGGAACTATAGGCCCAATATACCTGGAAAGTCCAGGATGGAATGCTAAATTAGCACCACAGTAATAATAGTATAAGTAAATGGACTTCTGTTATAATGTTTTAAATATGTCCAGTTAGTCTCTCATGAGATCTATCAATATCTATTCATATATGGTGCTGGGGGCGGGGTTTACCTCAATCACATCATCAAACTGGCATTCAGATAGACCAGTGGTGGCAAACCTATGGCACCCAAGCCAAAGGCAGCACTCAGAGCCCTCTCTGTTGGCACACACGCTGCCACCAGCAGCAGGTCTATCAGGCTGCCTCCACTGCTCAGAGCAGGAGCCCCACCCAGCACAAAGGAGGCAAAGCAGCCAACTAGCAAGCTCAAGTAGAGCAGAGGTCACCAACCATTGTCGATTGGCAGACTGGAAGAAAAGGGAGGGGGAAGCATTTTACATGTGTGTGTGCGCGGTCAGGGCCATGAGCATGCTGCAAATGGGGCAGGGCTAGTGCCTGCATGATACTCACTAGTCCTGCCTCATTCTTGCATGGTGCAGTGCCTTGTATCTGCACCCCACAGCGCCACTGTGGCCGTATTTGTGCCTTGCAGCACTGTGGTCCATTTTTGCACCTCTGGTTTTTGCATGCCAGAGGTGGCACTCAGAGGTGCCTCCCTGCCCCCCCCCCAAGGGCACCACAATGCTGATGCACCCCTGGCACTTTGTGATAAATAAGTGGGTTTTGGGTTGCGGTTTGGGCACTAGGTCTCTAAAAGGTTCGGCATCACTGAGATAGACCTAGTAAATTTGAACCAAAGCCTTTGTGCCAACTGAAAGTTAATGCAGTTGATGTATTATTGTCTTTCAAGAAAATAAAAGATTGTGATATATGACATCCTGAAAGGAAAAGAAAAAGCAAAGGATGGGAAATGAAAGTTAATGAACAAAATAACTGAAAAATTAGAAAAAGTATCAAATACAGAATCATTTGAAAAAATTGCCTGAAGTACATGGTATAATTACAGTGACATCAAATATATTTATCTGATTTGATTATTCACTCATCAGCATTTGAATTACAAACTTCCCCTCTTTCTTCTGTTCTAGAAGTTAAATAATTTTCCAAAGGGACCATTTTAAAAAACAATCACTTTTTTGGCATCACCCATTCCGGCAAATTGAGCTCTCAAACTAGGCAACAGATATGAACTTTCACAGATAAATCTGAACTACAGAAAGAGAAATTTAGAGATGCTTATGCTGCTCATTTAAGTATATTTTTAAAAATGCACCAAATTGCTCCATTCTGTGTAGGGTTTCAGCTTCTCACTTAAGTTTTAAATATCAGTGCATTAACTTTCTATTAATTTTGCACCATGAGACCAAATTATATGCCCCAAAATATGCCCTAAGTTTGTGGATGCTTCTATTTATTTTTTTCTGCCTGAATTGAGCACAGCCCTAGGCTCAAGTAGAGAAGTACTAAAACTCTGGTACATGAGAAAAATCTTTCAGATACTTTACAAACAATAATCCATATTAAAATGAAGAAAGAAGCAGATTGAAATTGACTTGCCTTGGAGTCATCTTCATCAAACATTTGAAAAGTAATTTTTGTCTCTAATCCATTCTCTGCGACTATTTCCTGCAATTTTTCACAAGTTTCATCCTTTCTGTTACTTTAACAGTTTTTCCTTCTTCCCACGTTCTCACTGGATAGCAATTTACAGATGTTTCCTACTCTATTCAGAACACATCTAAAGCTGCTAAAAAAAATCCAATCACCAACAAATACTATCAATTCAGTTCTGCATTGTGGTCACAAACCAAGAAGTCAAACAATTGAACAAGAAGCACAACATTTTCTTTTTTTTAACATAGTAGTATTTAGCTTTCTGGAATGACTGTAGATATTTCTCTCAGAAATAAAACAAATTAAGAATCAACTGAATCAACAAGATTGTAGAAAAGCCATTGCTTATATCACAAATAACCCACTTTATACCTAGTTGGCAAATATAGGCCTTTGGAATACTTAAAAGTTTGTATGCGAATTTTGTTAGATTTTCTTGGGACAATACCTCATACTCCTCTAATATCAAATCAGCTCAAAGGTAATAATAATGATAGTGGATGTGGCAGTACCTAGAGACAGAAGAACAGAAGATAAAGAATTGGAGAAGATAACAAAATACAAAGATGTGCAAATAGAAGTAGAATGATTATGGCAAAAGAAGTAAAAATAGTACCAATAATAATAGATGCCTTGAGTGCAATCCCAAAACAATTGGAGCACCACTTGAACACCATCAGCATTGACAAAATCACCATTAGTCAGTTGCAAAAGGCAGCTTTACACAGAACCATTTACATATAGGTGGATAAAAATTCAGAAGCCAATTTAAACATCTGGCTGAAAGTGTGACTCATCATCATTATCACTGAAAAAGATAATAAAAGAATTACATAGACATACTTGTGTAAAGAAACATGTACACATGTAGACGTTCTAGCTTTTGAGGCCAACAAAATTGATTTACCTTATTCTAGTGAAGGAATATGGTGTAATCTTCAGCCTTATTCTGTAGCACTTTCTACCACACCACAAGTAGTTTTACACTCATATATTCAGTATTTACATTTGAATGCTTCATGGAATAATTAAAACTTACTGAAAGTGTTAAGTAAAATATAGATCCATCTTTCCTTCTAAGCAAAAATCCTCACTTAATTTCCCCACTATGCAAATACAGGAGATAATGGTAGGGTTTTTTTTAAAAAATGCCTATGCTAAATACAGTAAAGAAGCTGCTATTTATTTCTTTTATAGCTTGAAGAAACCATATAAATGAGAAGCAAATTAAATATAGACTTCAAAGCTTCTAAATCTATTTTCCAAACTAGTAATTTAAAAAACAAGATAATCTCTCTCTCTCCTCTGTACAGTAACATACAACCCAGGCAATCCGCCATGATGTTTTACTTTGTGAATAGTATCAGATCAGATGACAATTTAGAGCATGGGAGAAAAATGTCCTCCAATAATGACAAACTATTTAACCAACACAAGCCTGATTAAATTTGTCACAGACCCCACCAGACCAATTTTGCAACCTAGAAAGAAACAAGAGAGAGATGGAAGCAAAGCAAAGCCTGATGGGAAATTTGAAGAAAATTGAGGATGGGTATATGGAACCAGTCTTGTTATAAAAGTTTAATACATGTTGTATATGTATTTATATTCGTTGTCTTGATTGCCATTTTATTATTTCCTTTACAGTATTACTTATTATCTTATTGTATTTGTGACCACTTAAAATATCTCTGGAACTGGGTAGCAAAAAAATTAAATTAAATAAATGATAAATAAATATTAGCTCTCTCATTATACACTTCATTCCTAGAACAGGTTTGGTATAAGCTAAAATTCTGAAGACAACTAGACAAAACCACTATCTTCTTGTTTGACATGCCATAATGCAGTTAATTAAGATCTGATTAGCATTTACATTTATTTAATTTAAATTATAATCTCAGTGTTTCTAAATACCAAATAAGGAGTAAGACTGGAAGCTTACATGAAAAACAAAAATTATTTGAATTAAAAATGTTAATATCTCATGCCTTCCTAAAATGCCAAAATGTTTATTCAAAAGTTATTATTTTTCTATAAAAATTTCTTATATGTATAGGAAATGTAGATTCCCTCTTCCTCAATTATGTACCCTATAATGAGAGTAACAAGTGCTCTGATTCGGAATAACCCATTCAGATTTAATTGTTGTTTTCACAAAGACTGACCTCAAATTTCCAAGCTGCTTTTGTCCAAGTCCTATCTTTCTAGGAATTAAGTACTAAAAGTCTCATCAAACAGATGGTATTATAATTGTGCACCTCAAGAGTATAAACTGACTGACTCTTCTAGTTAAAAAGGTTTACAGCCAAAAGATACACTGGGTCTTCCTGTCATTATTATGGTGTATTTATAAAAACCTACTGATCTTAATTATGGATATAGTTCAATTCTGGCCCCATTATTGTAAAGTGGTAAACCAAAGGGAATTTAGAGAGCACAGTTGCTATTTACAATTGGCAAGAAATACTATTAGAATTTATTAGAAGAAGGGGGAAAATAGTGTAATGCTGATAAAGTGGAAGCTGGATTATTTCAGGATAACTGGTATGCTGTACTACATAGTAAAATAGCATGAGAAAAAAATTTCTTCTGTTCAAATGTGTCCAATTCTCCAGGACTGCCTGGACAAGTCCCTGTGATTTTCATGGCAAGGTTTTTCAGAGGTTGCTTGCCATTGCCTTTTTCCTAGGGCTAAGAGAAAGTGATTGAGCCAGTTGGGTTTATGCCTAGATTAGGATTAGAATCAGTGGTGGGATTCAAATATGTGAAATATGGTTCTCTGTGTGGATACCACTTCCAGAAATCCCTTCTGGGGCTGGGCAACAAAGTATTACCTACTGGTTCTGCCAAAATGGTGCAAACTGGCTGAATCCCATCACTTATTAGAATGCAGAGTCTCCCAGTTTTTAGCTAGATGCCTTAACCACAATCCCAAACTTGCTGTCAGAGAGATTTTGCCTTTGCAAATTATGTGATGAGGTGTTTTGCCCAAGAGTGCCTTCTAGACTTATTCCTGTAAACTACGAAGCTACAGTTGCTGCTTAGAATTCCCCTGTGGTTTTTGTGTGGGGCAGGGGAGGTGGCTAACCAAAGTCCAGCATCCTGTTTTGCAGGCTATAATGGCAAAATGTCTTCTGGGCATGCAGATGAAGACTTGAAAACCCAAGGACTACCTCAAAAATGTCTTCTGGGCATGCAGATGAAGACTTGAAAACCCAAGGACTACCTCAAAACAGCTAAATTGTTAAGTCCTGCAGTGCCTTATGGCTTCAAGGATAGGATCCAGATAAATCAAAAGAGCACTGGTAAGAAGAAGACCCAGAAGTATAAGACCATATACTGGTGCAGTATCTCACTGCTATTTATTAAAGTACATCAATTTTCTTAGGCTTTCACACACATCCTAAATAAAAATGCTATTGCTTTAAAAATCACATTAATTTTAATGAACAAATTCCTTAAAATGCAATAAATGTGTTTAATCACTTGATATCAGTTGAGATAACTCAGTATATAACAGAGTAGAATTTGAATAGATTCATAAGTATATTTTATGTAAAGCAGCCTCACTTCTATGAGAACATGTGGACAACTATTTTTTGTTCTTCAGTAACATTAAATCCCTCTTTCCCTACTCTATACTTTCAAAAGAAATTGTGTTTTCTACACACAGGGCATAGCACACCATCAGACTGATGCTTTTGTACATGGCAATTTTGTGTTTGACATAAATTAGAACTGCCTTCCAAAAGTCTCTGTGTGAGATCAGGGTTAAACATTTGATTAGTTAATCAGTTTTTGCAACCAGCAGCTGTTTATTCTCTCTGTGTATATGTGTGTGTGTATCTATTTTAAATATTAGTCCAAAGGAAACATATATAAATAGGAGTGTCACCCAGGTTAGAAAAGCAGAAGAGTATAGGAAAAAAAATAAAACAGCTAAGATTATTGTCCTATTAGGGCTAAATGTGAGAATTTTCTGTAAGCAATGATCCTGAAGACTAGAGATCATGTTGAGGGGAATTGTTATATGCAAATTCAACCTTCCCCCAAAAACACAGATGTAGTATGAGCAAGAACCATGCAGTCCAACAAACTCATACTGTTAATAGCTGCATCCAAATTTTCTTCCAATGAGATGATACAAAGACAAAAGACAATAGCAAATCATAATTGAAATGTAGTTTGATGATGCCAATAATACTAAAGCAAAGGAAATTATTGCAGTAGAAACACCAGAAATTTAAATATCATTGATCATGTAACATTAATGAATATTACAGTTTGTTAAAAGAAAAATATAATAACCACTCAATAATAAGGGAGAGGGTGAATATTAGAGTTGGAAATGGGTTCAATCTGCTGTTACTGTGTCAGAATAAAATTCCCAAGCCTTCTATGCTTTTTATGCCTTTATACAACTCTTCTAGTATAATAATCTTCCCCCATGCTAGATATTTTATTGCCTATGCATGCAAATGAAAGGACCTCAGCTGGTGAGTCTATTTCTCACATTCCTGAAAGTTCACTTGCCTAATTTTTGGCTTTCCCCTTGTCCTTAATTGCATAGAACTGCTGTCTCATTTACTTACACTTAGCTAAACTGTTCAGTAGAGAGAGGTGTAAATAATTTAGAGCTAGACTAATTGAGTTTTAAATATCTAAGCATAACTACCTCTAATTCAAATGGTTTTGCCAAACCTCCTAGGGTTTTAAAAGGGAATGGTAATAGCTATGGGTGTGTTCATTTAAATATGAGTGTATATGTTAGTGTATGTGTCTGTGTGCTTTTGTCATGAGTACACATATACATTTGTGTGCATGTGTAAGACACATATAAATACATTTACATATTTGCCTTAAGGAATACCTTCTTTACAATAACCCAATGACAATGGGATATAGATTATTATTTTCATAAAGGAAAACTGAAGAGATGTAGCTATGATAATCCTGCTTCCACATTAGAGCAAGACACATATTTTCTCTCATCTCTTTTATGACATTTATCAACTAGTACTGGTCACAAATGGCTTTTTGAAGTTTTCTGCTAAATAGTAGGTAGAAAAAAATGGCTATATAATTTTCCAGTGATTTCAAAGAGCAGGGGCTCCATTTAAAAGGACGGTAGGAGCAATGCCAGTGGGATAAGTTCTATCATAATAGCTTCCTTTGGAATTTAATTGAAGTTTGAAAAGCCAGGAAGGTTGAAGATCACAAGAGACATGACTATGTAATGAAAGTCAGGTCAGTCATATAGCTCTTGATCTCTTCGTAACTAAATAACAAAGTATAAAACCATCATATTCCACCTAAGAGAATTCCTCCAAATTGTCTTCTGCTTTAAAATAATTTCTAAAGTAAACATTCTTTCTTCAAACTGAATGAGAATTGATTGGGAACAAAAGAGTATGATATTTTTTCTGCCCAGTATTAATGGTGACTTTATGAGAAAGTATTATTTCTACAGCGATCATATTTTCAGGTATTTCAAAAAAAAATCTATAGATCCTAATATTTCTATTACAAGCCTTCCTTGACACAAATAATGGTTATATAGTCAACTGAATTAAAAGAGAGGCCTATTTGAATCCCCGAACTCTGTCAAAAGTCAGATTTTCACTAATTAAACATAGTTACATTTTGCTAGACGAAAGTTTTCCTCTACTGGCGAACCCAAAATAGTCACAATACTAAGATTAATCATGTTCATGCTGAAAAGCATATAACATTTGTTGCCATTCCTTTAAAAATGTTGACTGAGTAAATACAGGGAATTCATACATGAAATAAATGATTACATATTATGGGCATACCCCAAGTCTTACCTTGCCTCTTTCTATAGTCTCTCAAAGTTGCTGTTTCAGGAATGGTCTGAGCAGCTATGTAGCAATGTAAGTAAGCAATTATCTGAAATTATATGACAATCTTCAAATCTCTATCCAATAAAATGGTCAGAGTCAGGAACAGAATTACTGTATGAAAGCAAACGTAGTTATATGAATCTAGTTAAAGTGGGATTATAGTACACCCCATTTCAAAGTACTTAAAACCACCCAGAGTTATATTGTAGGGCAGATGAGAGGCATAAAAATTTAATAAATAAGTAAAATAAATTATAAATAAAAACACTATCTAAGAGAGAAGAAAAATAAGATAAATGTTAAGCTTTCCACAAATCTTATATCATTCAAACCCATTGATTTTTCTCACTTCCCAGATGGATTCGTTACTCTATTATGGAAGATATAAAGTAATGTAATTCAATACAATGTAACAGTATACACTTTACATCTGTGGTAGATCTAAACATATTTGTTTTAGAGAAAACTGTTGGAAGATAATGGAACATATTAGGGAAGAAAATGTAGTAAGTCTGTCCTGTTAAAGATTCAATAAATGAAACAATCATTTATTTTTCCCAATATGTAGGCCTAATGTTTTTTGACCATTAAAAATGTGTTTTAATATCATTATTATTACTACCATCATATTATCATCATCATCTACATTACACTTTATAGCAGATTGGTTTCTCTCCAAAAACATCCATGCCATTATCAATCAAGCTGACTGTGACTTGTGTTTGAAAGGCAGATGTGATACAATACACTATATTCAGAAAAGAAGAAATTATCTTGAAATATTGCTTACTAGTAATGGTGCCAGCCTAAGGGAATATTACTTTATTACCTTTCCATACTACATTTCAATGGAATTAATTAATTGATGCTCTTAGAGCCTCATCCTGACAAAAACACATGATACTCAAATGTTAAACATGGAGGCTCAGATGAAGCTGTCAGGGGAAGGCTAAATGTGGTTATTAATATGGCTTTTGATAAATATCTTCTAGAGCTCATACTGTGCATTGTCTACTTTCATCTTATAAAGTAGTTAATCTGATTGATGAAGATCCTGTTTTGGATTGTCTCCATGCTGCGTTTAATAACTGTGCTTTTTTCCCCCAACCCAAAATAAAAATGTGCAATACTGATGGATTTTTAAAAGACCTTTGCACCAGGATGTCCTACAATCATCAAAAAAGACCTATCTATGAAGGCCAAGCTTGAAATACACACATCTTAGAGAAGTGGACCATAACAGCCACTCCACTGTAATCTGTGAAGGTAAGGAAGTCAGTCCTTGCTGCCCCTTTTTCTTTTCTTGCATTTTTGTGAAATGAAGTTCCAACCGAGAAACTGTCAGCTGCTTCTAATGATAAACCCTTAAAGCACAGAAGACCAAGCCCATCAGGATACCCTATCTGGATTCAAGCACAAAAAAGCAACACAACAGGAGTTTAATATCCATATCAATATCATGGGGATTAAATCTTTTTCTTCCCTTCAAAAAATATGAATCAAAATTTAAATTTTATTCCCATATACATTAGAGTATATAGCTATAAATTTTCTCATTTGAATACATATAACACATGGAACTTATTTTTAAAAAAATACATTTTAACTGTAAAAAATCTGCAGAAAGTTAACTTAGGAGTCCTATTTTAATGCATTTGACTTAAGGCTGCACTACAAAGTTTCAACTCTTTGCTGCCACCTAATGGTGATTGGGATTTTTGCCATTTATATATGACCTTCAAGGGACGCGGTGGCTCAGTGGGTTAGGACGCTGAGCTTGTCGATCAGAAGGTCGGCAGTTTGGCGGGTCGAATCCCGAGTGCCGCGTAACAGAGTGAGCGCCTGTTACTCGTCCCAGCTTCTGCCCACCTAGCAGTTCGAAAGCACGTAAAAATGCAAGTAGAAAAATAGGGACCACTACGGTGGGAAGGTAACAGCGCTCCGTGCGCCTTTGGCGTCTAGTCATGCCGGCCACATGACCACGGAGACGTCCTCGGACAAACGCTGGCTCTTCGGCTATGAAACGGAGATGAGCACTGGCCCCTAGAGTCGGAAACGACTAGCACGCATGTGCGGGGGAACCTTTACCTTTACCTTTATATGACCTTCGCTCCTTTCGCCGCGAGCTAAAAACATACTTTTTTGAACAAGCTGGCCTGGCCTGATGAAGGGATTGGGGGGGGGGTTGTTATGGTTATTTTATTGGGTTTTAAAGATGTATTTTAGTATGTGGGCATTTATTTAATCTTGTTTTAACTTTTGTAATCTGTATTTTTATTCTTGCCCTGTTCACCGCCCTGAGTCCTTCGGGAGAAGGGCGGTATAGAAATAGTATTAAATAAATAAATAAAATCTAAGTTGAATGTCCAAATTAATTTTGGGAAAAAAAATAGATTCTGAGGCAAAGCTACAAGAACATATATGAGTTCAAAAAGCCCTGGCTAGCTTCTAAAAATTGCCATTGAATTGTTAATTTTAATTTTACTAAACTAAGTGAGGAGTCATTTTGTTCTGTTTTTCAAATAGCATCCTTCTCTGAAAGTTGGATCTCACCCCAACACTTGATAGCAGATCTGTTACCAAAACAAGGAACAAGTAGATATTGGGTAGGCAACAGAAAGACAAGAAACAACTTTGAATTGTGATGCTATAAATAAGCTTTGTCCTTGCAACACAACAGTTGCTGAAATTCTTTTACTTTCTAACTTTCCTTCAATAAAAACAATTTATCAACCATTGTTAGATACTTGCCAGGTCCAGTTCTGTACTTTAGCACACCATTCAAAGACTAAATGTGACCGAGACTGAAAAGTTATATTTATAATTTATTAAGCATTAATAAAGGACCCAATCAAATTTTCTGATCTATTGCAATTGAACTTACAATTCCACACAAATTTCCCTCTACCAGTCTCCCCATGTGGACTTATCTTTATTCTAATGTGACAGTGGAGTAGTCTAGCAATTCCAAAGAATTAGTTCTTCCAACTTACTTGCATGCAGCACCAAAAAGGCCTTTTAATTATGAAAAAGTTATTTTTCTCTGCTGCTGACAAAGCTGAGGTGTCTACAAAAACAGTTATCTTTCCACACCTCCACATATGGAGAGGTGACATTCCTTTTGCAACAAAAAACCCCCAAAAGAATAAATTATGGTTATGTTGATATGTGATATAAGAGCACAAAGAAACATGTTCGGTATTCCAGATGAAAACAAACTAACATGGTACTCAAATTAGTGGCAATTTGGTAGCATACAGTATATGATATGATATATCTAGATTCAGAAAGTTACAGTTCATTCTGAACACACTTCAAAACAGCTGTTAGCACAATCCCAGCTATAGTTTCTCAGAAGTAAGTCTCTATAAATTCAGCATACTTATTTGTAAGTGGGCCTGAAAGTGATTATAGCAGGGGTCTTCAAACTTGGCCCTTTTATAACCTGTGGACTTCAACTCCCAGAATTCCTCAGCCACCATGCCTGGCTGAGGAATTTTGGAAATTGAAGTCCACAAGTCATAAAAGGACCAGGTTTGAAGACCCCTGGATTATAGCATTTGTAATATCTCATGTTTCCCCTATAATAAATAGAAAGTCTATCTTTTAATTGATTGCAATGAGAATGTATATTTACTATGCCCTGTTTGTGTCCTCTAAATGGAAGTAATAACTGCACTCCATGGTCCTAAGTCCTGGTGATTTGAATATAAAATAGGGAAGTAAAGTGCACTAATTGGGGATATGAACAATGTAATTAAAAGAAATGTGACACTTTTGCAAAATAATGAATTAAATGTTACATTATGCAGACCTAGACAGTTTAATCTTTGTGCAAGATTAGACTGTGGAAAAATTATGAGGCAAAAGGTAATAAAAAACACCTTTTTATTTAAATTAGATCATCCAGTGGCTCCAACCTTGTGTGTGTGTGTGTGTGTGTGTGTGTGTGTGTGTGTGTGTGTGTGTGTGTTGGTGTGCGCACGTTTTTGGAAAAAAAATGGTGCTGGTACTCACACATGTCATACAACCCGCTTTGCCTACCCTTCAGTTTTTAGTGTATCTAAAAGACTAGGATTTTGTTCAAGGTAAGTTAATACTATTAATGTTACCATGCATAATGTTAGTATATCTTAGCATATGAATTATAGCCATATAGCTGCTTCCTTAGAATATGCATAAGATTTGATCACACCATGGATTCTGAGGTGAAATTGGCTAAATCAGAACACATGTTAACTACTTGGAATAGAGTACATTTATATTTTCACTGGTGCGAGGGGAGAGCAAAAGAGTAGTAGTATCTATAGGTTTTTTTTCCAGTGTCATGAAGCTTAGGCCTTATGTGGTTTTTGGGAGATCAAGGATGTTGCAAAACAAAATGATGAAACAATAATTATCTGGGTTGATACAGCAATCGAACAGGACAGATACAGACTCCAATGGATAGTTAAGACTGCAAAAAAGAAGAAGTGCGACCAGCCTGCCTTCCATAGAAGACCTGTATATTGCTCAGGTCAGTAGGAGAGCTGAGAAGATGTTTGCAGACCCCTCACATCCTGGACATAAACTCTTTCAACTCCTTCCCTCAGGATAGCGCTATAGGGCATTGTATGCCAAAACAATTAGACACAGGGACAGTTTTTCCCTTGTGCCATCATTCTGTAAATACCTAATTCTCTTACTGCTGCCTAATGTCTATTAACCCATGTAGTGTGACTGCAGTATTATTATTTATCCTTCGTATTATCTTCTTTACTCCCCCATTTCATATGTTATTATTACAGGTGGGCCTGGACTGAGGGATTGGGGTTTTAAATTTCATAATTTAATTTATTTTGTTTGGGGGTAAATTTAATTTAATCTATTTTTAACTTTTGAATGTCACATTTTAATTGCCCTGTACACCACCCTGAGTCCCTCGGGAGAAGGGCGGTATATAAATCTAATAAATAAAATAATAAAAATAGATAAAATATAATCGTTCATTAAGTGACCATTTGAAATTACAATGGCATTGAAAAAAGTGACTTATGACCATTGTTCACACTTACAGCTGTGGCAGCGGTCACATAATAAAAATTTGGATGCTTGTCATCTGGCATGGATTTATGATGGTTGCAGTATCCTGAGGTCATGTTATTACTTTGAGTGACGTTCTGACAAGCAAAATCAGTGGGGAAGCCAGAGTCATTAAACTGTAGTGATTCTCTTAACCACTATGGCAGGAAAGATGTTAAAATGGTACAAAATTCACTTAGTAACTGTCTCACAAAATTTCTAGCAACAGAAATTTTGGGCTCAATTCTGGTCATAAATCAAGGACTATCATGTGATTTGTTGCTTTGCATGTACACTGACTGTTTCTGTACTGGAGACAAATTTCCTGCGTGTCTAATCACACTTAGCCAAATACAGTATGCCCCAAGGCTCTGTTCTGGGCCCAGTGCTCTTCAATATCTTCATTAATGATTTGGATGAGGGGATAGATGGGGAACTCATCAAATTTGCAGACGACACCAAGCTGGCAGGAATAGCCAATACTCCAGAAGATAGGCTTAAGTTACAGAAGGATCTGGACAGACTCGAACACTGGGCACTATCTAACAAAATGAAATTCAATGGTGAAAAAAGGTTCTACATTTAGGCAGGAAAAATCAAATGCATAGGTATAGTATAGGTGGTACCTTGCTCAATAGTAGTAACTGTGAGAGGGATCTCGGAGTCTTAGTAGACAATCACTTCAATATGAGCCAGCAGTGTGCTGCAGCTGCCAAAAAAGCCAACACAGTGCTAGGCTGCATTAACAGAGGGATAGAATCAAGATCAAGTGAAGTACTAATACCACTTTACAATGCTTTGGTAAGGCCACACCTGGAATACTGCATCCAGTTTTGGTCACCACAATGTAAAAAAGATGTCGAGACTCTAGAAAGGGTACAGAGAAGAGCAACCAAGATAATTAGGGGGCTGGAGGCTAAAACATATAGGGAACGGTTGCTGGAATTGGGTATGTGTAGTTTAATGAAGAGAAGGGTGAGGGGTGACATGATAGCAGTGTTCCAATATCTCAGGGGCTACCACAAAGAAGAGGGAGTCAAGCTATTCTCAAAAGCACCTGAAAGCAGGACAAGAAGCAACGGATGGAAACTAGTCAAGGAGAGAAGCACCCTAGAACTAAGGAGAAACTTCCTGACAGTTAGAACAATTAACCAGTGGAACAATTTGCCTCCAGAGGTGGTGAATGCTCCAACACTGGAGGTTTTTAAAAAGAGATTGGACAGCCATTTGCCTGAAATGGTATAAGGTTTCCTGCCTGAGCAGGGGGTTGGACTAGATGACCTCCAAGGTCCATTATTATTATTATTATTATTATTATTATTATTATTATTATTATTATTATTATTATTATTATTATTATTATTATTAATTCAGTTCAATTCAATTCAATAATTAGAGCAGCAAAAATGGCCCGAAGTGCCATGCGGGCTCCTGCCATGAGTAGAGGCAACTGCCCAATGTGCCATATGGCATCCAGCCACAAATGGCAGCAAGCAGCCACTGAAGAGGTCAAGCAGCGGCGCAACAGGTGTAGGGGTGTGGGAGGCCTGGCTGTGGTCCTAAAGTAAGACATCCCTCAAAAATAAGAACTAGTGCCTCTTTTGGAGGCAAAAATATATGACTGGGTCTTATTTTCAGGGAAACACAGTATCTATCATATTAAGCAACTAGTGTTTTAGAACTAAATTAGGTAGTTGTCTGACTGGAGATTGACAGATTTGAGGGAGAAAACTACAGATACATTTATATTTTTACTGCAACTCTTGACAACAATCTTATTCAACTCAAAACAGCAATTTAAATAATAATTTTTAAAGATGTATGAATAGCCACCCTCCACATACACAATGAACAGGTGTGAAGATTTATAGATTGAAAATTCCTTTGTGATTTTTATTGATTTTTAACTCTTGTGCAACTCTAAAATCTCTCTGATGAAAAGTGGGGGGAAAAACTTCAACTCTTTTTAATTTTTATTTTCAACTATTAATCTTATTCTGACCATTGGTTTGGATTTCCTTTTTTCTATTAATCCATATCAGATTGGGCCATTTGAGACACCAAATAAGTGTCCTAAAAAGGTTGTATAGTATCTACGCACGCTTAATGTGCATTCCTGTGAATGTTTTCAGATTTTTAATTCACCCTATATATTTCTCTGTACTTCTGTAGGAGTAAAATTCTCATAATTATTGTAACTGAATTGTGATTTAGTGATTTATAGTTCAATGTATCAAATTTGAAAAAAGACCAATATGTATTGAACCAAATCTGCATTTGTTGGAAGAAGAAATTACATTCAAGGAAGACATGAGACTTTTAAAGAGAGGGAGAGAAATATATAGGCAATTCCAGCTTTAGGTGGGAGCCATTGCCTTTGAGATAATGAGCTTATTGCTACTCTTTCCTAAATGTCAGTGGCGAGTGGTCAGTTTGTTTGTTTTTTCCAGTTGTTATTTTTTTGTTATTGTTGACTTTGGTCACAAGCCTTAGTTCATTTTGAGCCTTAGCTTCCCTCACTTCATCTTTGAGGGCTATTTGCTGATATTCTGCCTTAGTTATGTGCCCCTCTTTCCAATTCTTATACTTGTCCTTTTTACTTTTCAGTTTATCAGAGAGTTCTTTATGCAGCCATGCTGGTTTCTTTTGAGAGCTGTTATTTTTCTTCTTTGTTGGTATTGTGCTAGACTGGGCCTTTATTATCTCACTTTTTGAAATTTCCCAAGCTTCTTGAGTTGTTTTCCCCTTTAGGATTCTCTAAGGTCTCTCTAAGTTTATTGAAATTAGCTCTTTTGAAGTCCAAGACTCTAGTTTGGCTGTGTTCTATTGCTTGTACTTCCAGAATGTTGAATTCCAATATTGCATGATCACTTCCCCCCAAGGTTCCTGTGGCTTTGACACTTTCTATCATTTCATCTCTGTTAGTGAGAATTAAATCCAATATGGCTAATCCCCTAGTTCCCTTCTCTACTTTTTGGGAGAGAAAGTTGTCTGCTAGGTTTGTCAGGAATCTGTTTGACCTTCCACTTGGTGCAGAGTTTGTCTCCCATGAGAGTAATTAAAGTCCCCCATTACTATTGTGATGTGCTTCCTACATACCTTAGTTAGCTGACTAGCAAAAAGTTCATCTATTTCCTCTGCTTGGTTGGGCGGCCTATAGTATACACCTATGGCAATGTCATTTTTTTCACCTTTTATATTGACCCAAATGCATTCAAGTTTACAGTTTTCGTCATTGTTGTGCTCTATTTCTGTACAGATAAAGTTATTTCTTATAGAGAGAGCAACTCCACCTCCTCTTTTGTTTAGTCTGTTTCTTTTAAATAATTTAAATCCCTCTAGCTGTGTGTTCCATTTGTGGGTTTCATCCCACCATGTTTCCATAATGACAACAATATCATATCCGCCCTCATTTACCTGAATTTCTAGTTTACCCTGCTTACTGTTCATACTCTGCACATTGGTGTATAGACATTTGAGTCCTTTATGACTGACCCTGTGTTTACTTGCTACATAACTTGTGTGGTGCCTGACTTCCCCTATTTTCTTAGATTGTCGGGGACAGTGATGTTCTGTATCAATTAACTTACTGTCCCCATTGTTTAGTTTAAATGTTCCTCCAGAAAAGCTGTGAATATATATATATCCTTTCATCACTAAGAAAAACTCCTACCATTTCATTAGACTGTGTTGATGCTTACAAAAATGCCCAGGGTGCTCTTATACTATAGGGAAAAAGAAAAAGAATGAAAAGAAGAGAAAGAGTGGAGGAAGTACACTTCCCTAGGGGCATAATATGCTGAGCCCACTGCTGGTAAATCAGCAATATAAAATAGGGAGCTCAGTGGAAATAGCATGCCCTATCTACAGAAAAGCATCTGGTGAAGTTTTTGCCCTACAAAACCATCATTCATTTGTTATTTCAGGGTTGTCAAGATGAGCTTCAAAAGCAGCAGCTGGAACAAGATAAATCAGTAGAATTCAGCAGTATGAATCGAAAGAATAGAAATAAAGGCACATTTCCTAGCTTAGGACAAAGAAAATCAGGATGCTGAAAAGGAAGTTATAGAATAATATTTATTGCTTAATTACCAATACACCTCCAATCTGTGTTGCATTCAGCAGATTCAACTGTATATACTTGATAACAACTCCTATTTTTGTGGTCCAATGATACACTCAAAAGATAACATTTATAAAGTCATTGATCAGGAAGAGAGAGAGATAATATCATTTTGTCTGAAATATGTTTGCTGTATTTATATACATTTTTGTATATCAGTTATACTAAAACTTGCTTTCCTTAATATTTTGTACAACCGTTTCCCAAAAATATACATTTTTGTTTGCATTGTTCTATATATACTTGTTTTTAGTGCATACTTTCAATGGAGAAAAACATTTCAAAATGTATTAATAATCAAATCGCACATTAAGATAACCTTTAACAGTCCTGCTTCACAAAGAATACTTTTCTATTTGAAGAAATTAGAGTACATCATTCTGTTTAAATGTGTGTGTTCTTTGAAAATATGTTTAATCTAAGTTTGCTTTAAAGATTTTAAAAATGGTATGAAGGCAAAGTTCTTGGAGTTGTCCTTCAAGATAGGATAGTGCACTGAGTCTCTGCCAGGGAAACCATGAAGTTCAAGATGGTGGTCATATCCATGCAAACAAAACCCTGTTTCATAACAAAATAGGCAAGATTTCAGTGGCCCTCTTTTTTTAGCCCCCCTCCCCAGAGATGTTCCTGGACTGATCAGACATATAGATCACAAGCTCTCCTGATACAACCTTTTTGCTAATGGGCAGTTGCCCTGTGCTTCTGCTTAAATTATTTCTACCTCTCTGTAGTTATAAATCGGAACATGTACATTTTATGCAAATATTTGTGCTAGTTTGTCCTGTATTTCTTTTATTTTGCAATGCATAAGCAGCTAACAGCAATAAGAGTTATTTCCAGATTAGGCGATCACAATCCTGATTTTTTTTTTAAGAAAAGGAAGGAATGAAGAAGATGGGATGGAGTTTCTTGGCCAAGCTGTTTCAATTCCATGGGTATATCATGCATTAAATACAAATGAAACTTCCATTGTCAAATGCATTTAGAATTAAACATTAGAGAAAGAATCCACACACTAATGATTTACCCATGAATATTTAAAGTACATGTTTTAAATAAACTATACAAAATCTTATCTTTTAAAGATTAAAAGATTATGATTGGTATATAAATTTCCCATTTTTTATACTGATACATTTTTTCTTAGTTGTATTCAAGCATGAGGGAAGTTGTCCCATTTTGAGAACCTAATCTGCAGAAATATATAAGGTTTGTATTCATTCAGAACAGGTTGAAGAGGAAATGACTTTAGCTTAGCTTGATTTTAATCAACTTGGTTTTCCATCAGAGCTGCATCTCAACATGACAGCAGAGAAAAAGAAGTTGAAAAAAGCAATCACATTACCTAGTGAAGGTTATTCTTGATTTCCACTTTGAAGAGACATTTTGATGACCTTCAATTTGGGAGTGTCCAAATATCATGCTCCCAAAAAGCTTGATTGTGGCTTGTATAAGTGGCTTCCAAAAATCACCATCAAACTGTCATTTATAATGGGCAAGAAAGGCAAATTATTGACAATATTTTGACAATTACTTCATTTTAGTTAAATTTAGTTAAATGCATATTACCTTGAATCAAATTCACTTTGATTCTGGCTCCTCCTACTTGTTGCTTCTACTCTGCTCATTGTAGGTTCTTCAATATCTCCACTTGGAGTCAGAGTGCCAAGGTGGCAGATGAAGTATTGCAATACAAGTCCTGGTCCTTTTGAATGTGCCTCACAATACTCTGTCCACCAACTTGCCATCTTCAGTAAATGCTGCTAAACATTTTTTGTTCTTTTTTTATAATATATTTTATTATTTTTTTAACATGATCACCTTAATATTTGGTAAACAGTGTATTGTCTGGGTTTACATTTAAAAAACATTCACTAACAATTGGTTTCTATGATCTATAATCCACATAATAGCTTTACTTGATTTCCTCTTCTTCCCATAATGTTCTCTTTTACCAACCTTAAGTTAATACAATTCTTATTGTTTTATTGTTTTGATAGATAACAATTGAGTATAATTTTTTTCTAATATTTCCGCAAATAATAATCACATCAATATAATATTTCTTTTCTATCTAGTAATTCTGGTTGCCTCATCATAGATCCCATTTACAGTTCTTGTTTACATTTGTTTTTCCCACGATGGTTAAGATTTTCTCAAAGTTAATTACATTTAAATATTTGATTCTATTTTTTCATGTAAACCATCCCATAACTTTTACCTTACTTAAGGAATAAATAAGACTAAAAAAAGAGAAAAAAGAACAAGAGTAAAGAGGGATAAAAGTAGCATACTACTGAAAGTCCATGTTTCCCCTAAGCTAATACATATTTATTTCCAAAAAATTTCTATTCTTTTTTAACCATAGTTAAGAATATATTTAATCTATAAATATTCTATTTAATAAATCTAGTCATCTGGTCTTTTAACTCTTATTCAAAACATTTTTTTTCAATCCATTGTAATTTTCTTAAAATCAATCACATTTAAATGTCTAGAATATGTCCTTATATATAAGCCATTCTAACTCTTTTATATTACTCTTAACAAGAAATAAGAGAAGAGAAGAGAAGAGAAGAGAAGAAAGAGAGACTACTATGTTATCTGAGGGACTCCTCCCTCTTAAAGTAAAATCCATATCTGATCTTTCTATTACTTTAACCATATTCAAACAGGTGTTTCTTTTTTAAATATTCTCTCTGATAAGTCCCATCATCTATGTTCTTAATTTTTACTTTGGCCTTCTTCTTTCACCCAATATCTTTAATCAATATATCCTACTGAATCAAAGAGTCTTTCTGTATTCTTGTAGGTGTCACTGTAGATATAAAAAAATAAGTCAAGTACAATATCTTTGTAAGAGGCATTTGCTCTTTCATGTTTGTTGAAAATCTTTTTCTTTTTCTTTTGAGACTTCCGGTATGCCATCGCAGCCACCGCGGATGCTGTAAGGTGAGCTCTGTCTTCTGCATTCGATTTTGCTCTGCTGGGGGACCCTGGAAAGGGTCAGAAGTCACCCTGTAGGGGCGACGAGCAAGGAGGGGACCCCCACTTGATCGCAGGAGGGTGGCAGCCCTTCCACTCAATCTGGGCAGCCCTCCAAAGTGGCGGAGAAAAGACTGGCAATAGTAATATAGCCCGTCACTAGGCTGCAGACAGCTGAAGTCAAACTTACCACCAAGCACTTTGAAAGCAACATAGATGAAACTGGTGTGAGATCTGATCTTCTCTTTACCCTAAGTACTTTCTTTTCCTGTAAAAGCTGCCTGAAGTATCTTTTCTCCCTGTGAGGAAAGAGGGAAAGGAATTTCTATGCCACTCTCTCAGAGTAGTGGCAACTGACTACTCAGGGGAATTAAAGCATTAAAAGAACAACTTTAATCTAAGTGGATTTATATGTTCGTGAAACCTGGGGTCCAAAATTTTTCCTATTTTTATTGGAGACTTTTGCTTTTATCTACAAAAAAGAAATAAAATTGGAAAAAGGATTATAAGAATTTTGGACTTAAAAAACCTTAAATGGCATTGGTGACATCTTGTGACAAAGTTTAGTATTACAACTTGTTATTTCCTAAAAGAGATTTGGCTCAAAGCCCAGACCTTAGGTAACACTCTTTTGATCTTGGCTTGGCACCACCTGTGAAAAATTCAGCTGTAAGAGAACAGCTGGGCAGATGAGGTGGACAGGATGATGAGGAGACTGAGTTCTGCCACGTGTTTATTGGACCCGTGCCCCTCCTGGCTGGTATATGCAGCCCTGGAGGAGACACGAGGCTGGTTCCAGGCAGTAATAAGTACTTCTTTGAGGGAGGGTACCTTCCCTGCCACCTTGAAGGAGGCAGTGGTGAGGCGCCTCCTCAAGAAGCCTGCCCTGGATCCGGCTATTTTGAACAACTATCATCTGGTCTCCAACCTTCGCTTTCTTGCGAAGGTTGTTGAGAGTGTGGTGGCACTTCAGCTCCCTCTGTTTCTGGAGGAAACTGATTATCTGGACCCGTACCAATTGGGTTTCAGGCCCGGGTACAGCATGGAGACGGCATTGGTTGCGCTGGTGAATGATCTCTGCCGGGCTCAGGACAGGGGTTGTTCCTCTGTCCTAGTCCTATTAGACCTCTCAGTGGCTTTTGATACCATCGACCATGGTATCCTACTGCGGCGTCTCAGGGGGTTGGGAGTGGGGGGCACTGTTTTACAGTGGTTCTCCTCCTACCTCCTGAGCCACTCGCAGTCGGTGTTGATGGGAGGGCAGAGGTCCGCCCTGAGGCCTCTTGTTTGTGGAGTTCCTCAGGGTCGGTCCTCTCTCCCCTCTTGTTCAACATCTATATGAAGCCGCTGGGTGAGGTCATTCATGGTTTCGGGGTGGGGTATCATCATCATAACCAATCTTTTCTATCGTTAACTATGGGGGGTGAGGTGTTACCCCCCGTTGATAGGGCCCACAACTTGGGCATCCTCCTGGATTCATGGCTCAGTTTGGAAGATCATATAGGAGCCGTGGCCAGGGGGGCTTTTGCCCAGGTTCGCCTGGTGCACCAGTTATGGCCCTATCTGGACTGAGATGCCCTACGCACAGTTACCCATGCGCTCGTGACCTCCCGGCTAGACTACTGCAATGCTCTCTACATGGGGCTGCCCCTGAGGACCACTCGGAGGCTTCAGCTGGTGCAGAATGCTGCCTCGCGAGTTGTGATGGGAGTCTCCCGATATTCCCATGTAACACCTCTTCTCCGCGAGCTGCATTGGCTTCCAGTTTATTTTTTATTTATTTTTATTTTAATTCCATTTATATCCCGCCCTTCTCCGAAGACTCAGGGCGGCTTACAAGCTTAGCAGTAACCTTCATTCTATGTATATGCCTGCTTATTAGGGCTTTCACACACACCCCAAGCGGCATTATTACAAAGTCAGCTTAATTGCCCCCAACAATCTGGGTCCGTTGCCCTACGTGTGAGATTCAAGGTGCTGGTGATGACCTATAAAGCCCTAAATGGCATGGGCCCAGATTATCTGAGGGAGCACCTGCTGCCAGCGACAATTTCCCATCATCCTGTGTGCACCCACAGGGAGGGCCTCCTCAGGGTACCGACAGTCAAGGATTGCCGATGGGCGATCCCCAGGGGGAGGGCGTTCTCTGTGGGCGCGCCTGCCCTATGGAATCAACTGCCAATGGAACTCCGGACTGCCCCCAACCTTCGTTCATTTTGCCGGGACCTAAAAACCTGGCTCTTTGAGCTATCTGGTCTGGACTGAGGGGTTTTAATGTTTTTAAATTGTGATTTTAATTTTTGGGGGCTAGACTTAATTTAATTTTATTTTAATTTTATATTGTATTGTTTTTAATATTTGCCTTGTAAACCACCCTTGAGGAGTAGGGTGGTATATAAAGCAAATAAATAAATAAATAAATAAATAAATAAATAAATAAATAAACAAACAAACAAACAAACAAACAAACAAATAAATAAATAAATAAATAAATAAATAAATAAATAAATAAATAAATAAATAAATAACTGGCCTTCCTGAACTGTGAGTGTAAACCTTTACTAACTTTCAGAGTTATGTGTGGGAAAATGGTTTTCTATCTCTTTATTTTAGGAATATTGGTTACTATATGAGATGATGAAATACCTTGGACTATAAAATCTTGCTTGACAAATTACTATGAAAAGATTGATCATTAATTAAAATAATAAACAAGCAAAACAAGTCACTTACTGTGAGTGCTTAGTCATTTTTATCCATCATTGCAAGTGTTAAAGAGAAAAGTATTTCTGACAAGTTTTTTTTAACCGCACCCTCACTCAGGCTAATATTGTGTAGCTCTCATTATGTAGTACTGGCATCAAACTTGTAAAAGAATAAAATTCAATTTGTCAATTCCTCTTTTTAATCAGTCTTTTCAAACCAACAGTTTAAAGTAAAGAACATAGGTTGGAGCAGAGAATTGGTTTCAAACAGTGTAACTGAAATTCACTTTTCACTTTTCAGATAAATACAATAGAGCACAGGACAAAATGCCATGGACAGGAAAGAGATCATTTTTCAGGCCTTAATCTTGCCCACCAAATATTGAATAAGAAGATTCTATTTTAAAGGAAATTAGCCAGCAATGCTATTATAATATTCATGTCAACAGTGATCACAGTTAAAAGTGACTACAATACAAGAGTGTTCTAATATTCTAATTTCTGTCTATAAGTGAGAAACAATAAGAAACTGCTTAGAAGTAGCTGTGTGTTTCTCTTGTTTTCGGAGCCTGATATCAATCTTGCCAAACTAAAACAACTACTTGAATCATTGAAGACATACTCTGAGAATTTTTAGGGAGGAACTATCTTGACCGTCTTTCTCCCAATCAAACTATCTAACTTTCACTGTCTCTGGAATGCAGCCCTTCCCTGCTGGGAATCCAGGCTACATCTTGCTGCAAATACTGTCTTTTCTAAAATTCAAGTAAAAAATGCCATGGTGAGTTGTGTCCAGTGATCAATGGGGAGAGGTTATGTGTGTGCAGTAGGCTCAAATATGTTCTATAATACTACATAAACATTTATTCAGCAATACCTATATCAGGAGAAGGAAGGAAATGAAATGTTAAGAGTGAATTTAAACTGCTTCTGCAATGGGCTAGGGATGAGACAAACGTGATACAGTGTGGAGGTGAGGTATTTTCACCCTGAAGTTAAGGGACATGATGGTGAAACCTTATTTCTTCAATAAGCATATTTTGGATCATTAGTTAATAGAATTATTTAAATATAAAAGAATCTTACATTTGGCATTTGATAACACTTCTTTTATTTTGAACACTTAAAATTCTTAGAAGTCAACTTTTCTTTGACTCTCACCCTATGTTGAGATGAAGCAAAAATCTCACACATTCTGGACTTTTCTGGCAATGACCTCCAGAGACTTTTCTTTTCCGTATACCTGCTTAATGTAAAATAAGAGCAACCACTCTTTTTTTGCTGCTAATAGTTGTATTTAATATTTATATTACTCTGCTAATTTTCTTTTAGTAATATATTCAGTTTTCACACATACAAACCTATTCCTGCTATTCCTGCTGTTATTTTATTCTAGAATATTACTTTAAATGATTTAGTAGCTTTCAAATGTTTCCTAAAAACCTCAAATTTTGTATAATAAAATATTCTGCAAAATTCACAAACAATAATGATTCTTTTTCATTTTTATTGTCATCTCTTAGTCTGCAGCTATATATATTCCAGGCTGTTTTTAACAGTGTGCTTCTATATGTGTGTGCTTTTAATTTTTTGTTCTTCTTCTGCTGTGTCAAGCTTTTAGCTGAGCAATCAGAAAGAAAACTTGGAGCGCTAAAGCCAAACTGCAGGCAGATCAGCAGTGTGAAGGCTGAACTAGGTTTTCCTGACTTCTGAAACATCCAGCTATGCAATCTGACAGAGATGTAGGAGAGAAAACAGATGTTTGATTCCCTCCCTCCAAGATCAGAGCATGGTCTCCAACTTCGGAGTAGGAATATCAAATGGGTCATAAGATTTACACACTTCTAGAAAGAGTGCAAAGCTTATTCATGTCACATCTAGATTTTATTTCTTTAATGATTAAACATGCATTTTATATTAATATATAACATTGAATTATTTCATGTATTTATAAGTAACACAGAAAATAGGAAGTCTCATGCAGTCACAGTATAAGGGCAAACAATAAATTTTATGTTAAGGCCAAAGTTTACATAGGGTAGTTTGATTCTTTAATGTTTACTCTATAATTCTGTATAATGTTTTATTTAATGTATTTAATCCCACATGTACTAATATCAAGAATTCTAATCATTTTAAAAATGAACATATTTCTTATACCACCATACAGTATAAACATGCTGTTTCTTAAGAAAAAATAATTCCAAAATAACTGGAGCAGTTTTTTGATGGTGTTAAAGGTATTGTTACTGGTATATTATTATTTTTACAGAAGAATTGAACATCATAATCATTGACAAAATCACTATCAGGCAATTGCAAAAGGCAGTTTTATTTGGAACAACTAACATGCTGCAACAATACCATCTAACTGCTACCTATACTAGGTCCTCAAGAATAAAACTGCCAGATATAAACATCTGGCTGATTTTGCCACCAACCATAACAATGCTACTTCTACTGAGCTATTTGAACTAATTCAATGAAGGACATAATTGAAAAATCAGTAAATGATTCAAGACACAGATTGTGCAAAAAGGCAGAAGAAACAATAGGCCATATACTCAGCTCATGGAAGATCACACAAAATGATTATAAACAATAATATAACAGAGTTGCCAAAATGATTCACTGGAAATCTGTAAAAAGAACCATGTGCCAATAATGAAAAATTGCTTATAACATACAGTTGAAAAAGTAGGTAAAAATGAGCAGATTAAAATATTGTGGAATTTCTGAATAGAAAATGATAAAGCCTTGGCTCATAATGCCCCAGATTTAACTGTAGTTGAAAAGAAGAAATGGAAGAAAGAAGAAAGAAAGAAACTAGGGATTAATAGACTAGAAGACTAGAGAAAATAATAAAGTATCATGATTTGAAAATCAAATTTGAAAGACTATGGCATAAATTAGCTGTGACTGTTCCAATAGTTATCAGCACTTCATAGCATACCAACAAAAAAAAAGCTTGGACAACACTTAGAAAATCTGCAAATTTCCATCTGTCAATTATATAAAGCCACACTACTTGGACCTCCAAAAATACTATGCCAATATATTTTGACATTGTAGGTTCTCAGGAAGAACTTGATGCACATGAAGCTCAAAACCAGCCAAAGTTCTTAGCTACAGGGGATGTTCTACTGAACTCAATCAGGCTTACTTCTGAATGGGTAATTTCCCTGTTAATGAAGCTGCCAGCCCTTCTTCTCCATTGTCAAAATTGCTAACAAAGACTCTTTAATCCTTTGCACCCTTCCAAGACACCCCTTTTCCTTGTCAGTTGCAGTAGTACTACAATTACAACCTGAGAATATTTTTACTTCCCTTCCCTTTTTTCCTGTCTTTGAAAGAAACGAATCATGCAATTTGAGCCTTCATAACAAATTTTCATGTCATAACATATATTGTGCAAATATTCTTACATGATTAGAATGAATGATCCCAAAGTCAGTATTTAAATCATGTTTCTCAATTGTCCCTTTGTTTCCTAAATCCATTATATGGGATGAGATATTACAGTGCTGACACTAAATAAATGGCTAATATAGGACAGGAGGGGGATTGCATTACATAAAAAAGCCTCTATTTTTCATGAACTGAAAAGGATGAGTGATTGATAACTATAATGAACTTGATTGGACAACAGGGAAATCAGTGTTTCCAAGTATATTTTGCTGACAAAATCAATTCCAGGCCTAAGAAAGACAAAAAGAGATGGTAATATTACAAAGCATTCTTATACATTTAAGTGAATGATCATATTTAAAATGTAATATGCTATTTTCTAATAAATGATTTAATGAATATGATGCCTGCTGCTGTCATATTGCATCTAAAATCCTTCAATTCTTGTCAGTCAAATGAAAGCAGCTGTCAGACTCCTTATTTTAAAAATCACTTATTAAAATAAAGCTAACCAGAAATTTGAGTATTTGAGTTAGGAAAAATAGAACTACCTTCCCTCTGGCCCTAAAAATTAAGTTTTATTATGGGTAGTTTTCATCTTATGTCTTCAATTGGGGCCAGAATTTCTGTTGCTAAACAAAGCGGTTGTTAATTCACATTCTCTAATTTATATATGTGTATATATATATATATATATATATATATATATATATATATATATATATATATATATATATTTGTTTTCGTAGATTCTCGCGGGTGTCTGTATGTGTAGATCTAGAGTCTCGGGTTTCTTCCCACGTTCCTTTCATCTTCAGAAAGTTGTGGCGACGTTTCGACGAAATCCCATCCGTCATCATCAGGCCGGAGTGTTTCTCCTGCTGCTACCAGGAGCAATGCGTGGTCTGGCTGTTCCTTTCTTTCCAACTGCCGGTGGGGCTGTGTTCTGACTGGGAGGAGGCGTGGGTGCTTTCTGATTGGGTGGGGGTGTCCTCCGGCTGGGTGGAGGCGTGGTTGTCTTCTGATTGAGTGGAGGCGTGGTTGTCTTCTGATTGGGTGGATGCGAGGCTGTCCCCTGATTGGTTGGAGGCGTGGCCGTCCTCCGACTGGGTGGGGTGTGTTCCGAATGGGTGGGGTTCTTTGTTGTGTTGTAATATCCTGAGTGTTGTGATTTGGTGTCCTGAGGAGTGGGCTGTGTAGTGGCCTCTAGAGCTTTGGTTTGGCTCTGAGTTCGAGGACCTGCTATGTATCTCTGGTATGGGTCAGTCAGGTTCGTGTGTGCGTTCTTCTGCATGGGTGATGGCCCTTTTGCTTGACTTGTTCTGTCTTCTGTGTGGGAGAGTTTTTGTTCTGGGTGTGGATGAGTCTTGCTGGGGCTGGTGGCATTTGGGGTTGTTTTTAAATCCTTATTTGCTGAAATTCGTTTCTCTATCAATGCTGGTTTCCAAATGGCATGTAGGCGGGAGGTGTCGTCTCGCTTGTTCATACTGTCTGGGTGTTTTTCTATTTCAATGGCTTCTCTGATTATTCTGCTATTGAGATGTTCTATTTTGGCGATTGTTTTTGTACCTTCAAAATTGATGTTGTGTCCCGTAGTGTTTATGTGTTGTACTAGTGAGGATGTGTGATCTTTCTTCTGTACTGAGTTCTTATGTTCTTCTACACGTACCTCTATTCTTCTGTTAGTCTGTCCGATGTATGTTGCTGGACAGGAAGCGCATGGGATTTGGTATATGCCCTGGTTTTCCAGTTCTATTTTGTCTTTGGGATTTCTCAGGATGGTTGATATCTTTCTGTCAGTGTTAAATGCGGTTTTGATGTTATGTTTGCGTAGTACTTTACTGATTCTGTCGGTTGTTCCTTTTATGTAGGGCAAGATGGCTCGTCCGTTGTTCTGTTCTTCTTCTTGGGTGTTTTTCTGTTTCGGAGTCCCCTGCTGAATCATGTTGGTGATTTTGTTTTTTTGGAACTTGTTTGCTGTCAATATGTCTGTCAGGGTGTGTAGTTCTGTTTGTATATGTGTTTCATCTGCAAGGCGTCTGGTTCTTGTTATTAGTGTTTTGGCTACTGAATTTATTTGTGCTGGGTGATGATGTGATTGCGCATTGAGGTAACGGTTAGTGTGTGTTTTCTTTCGGTAGACTGTGTGTCCTAGGGTGCCGTTTTGTATTCGGGTTTTTCCCCGCGTAGAACTAAAGGTGTAGGAGCGACGTTTCGACGGAATCCCATCCGTCATCATCAGGCTGGTGGCTTCTGCTTCCTTCTTCTGGGAGAAGCATATGGCTGTTTGTTCCTCTTTTTTAAACTGCCAGTGGGTGGAGGTGTGCTCTGATTGGGTGGGAGTTTAAGTGTGTTCTGATTGGGTGGGAGTGTGTTTTGAATGGTGGGTGTGTTCTGATTGGGTGGAGGTGTGTTTTGAGTGAAGAGCACAAAAACTCACTCAGAAAGGGAGAACAAACTTCATCCCTGGTCCAACACTTTGAAGCCACGGGACATGAAATTGATTTTAAAAAAACCAAAACTATCGCCAAAATTGAACATTTTAACAACAGAATAATCAGAGAAGCCATTGAGATAGAAAAACGCCCCCACAGCATAAACAAACGAGATGATACCTCTCGCCTACCAACCATTTGGAAACCCGCCTTGATTGACAGACGAGTCCCAACCACCAAGAATGATACCAGACCCAAACTCATGATAACACCACATGACATCACCACCACACAACCATTCAAAAAGCAAATCCGAACCCACAATGATAACGAGGCACAACCACAAAACAGAAACCTAACTACAGCTGCAACTTCAGCCACTTTAAACCCCTCCAAACCACACAATAAGCAAACTGACACCCACTATAAAAACATGGCACCACCACAAACACGAAGCCAAACAAAAGCAGCACAACTCACCAGCTCAGGTCTAAGGCTGGCAGCTGAGACCAGCCCATACACTCAAAACACACCTCCACCCAATCAGAACACACCCACCATTCAAAACACACTCCCACCCAATCAGAACACACTTAAACTCCCACCCAATCAGAGCACACCTCCACCCACTGGCAGTTTAAAAAAGAGGAACAAACAGCCACATGCTTCTCCCAGAAGAAGGAAGCAGAAGCCACCAGCCTGATGATGACGGATGGGATTCCGTCGAAACGTCGCTCCTACACCTTTAGTTCTACGCGGGGAAAAACCCGAATAACCAAAGATCCACATACGAACACCCGCGAAAACCTCAGAAAACAAATATCTTACCTCTACGGGGAGGAAATCCACCAGCTAACTAGGACCTACGAAAAACTTGAAGTATGAAGAGCTTCCATTCTGTGTGACCTCACATTCCTACGCAACTGCCGAGATCAAAATTTAATCCCCACATCCTTCCAATTGAAATTCCACTCCAACTCTGCAGCCATCAAATGCATCCTGATAAGAACTGAACTGGCCCTAATCAGAAATGAACTCCACACAAAAAGATTCCTCCTGGACCGAATCAACAGAGACCTCCTCACACTTCACCTCAAACTCAGCAACAAGATCCACCCCACACTTTGGGACAAATTCAAACAAATCGCTGTCTGGAGAGCTGAAACAGAGACTGCCTACAAAACAGACACACACACGAATAAACTCCGAAGACTAAAGGAATGCCAGAAACAAACCCCTCCTCTCTCACAGCAACACATGAAACAAACTGTGCACAACATCTCAGATAGGATTCTCACCAAAGCCGAAACCAACGTCCTGTCTAAAGGATTTAATTTTGCAGTCGCTCCCAAACACATTCCCACGGAAACCATTATATGCGGAGTCGAATCCAGCCTGACCAAAATTAACCCTGATGACGCCAACAAAATCAGACTCGAAGTTACCAACATCCTCTGCACCAGCAAACCACCCAAAAGCAACTTACCCAAAGAGGAACAGACAGCACTACTTAACCTAAAAAATGACACCAGCATAATCATTCTGCCAGCAGACAAAGGCAACGCCACGGTGGTAATAAACTCATCTGACTACCATACCAAATTATCCAACCTACTCCGAGACTCCACATACAAACTCCTCAAGACAGATCCCACCACCTACCTGGAAAATACCACAAAATCCAAAATAAAAGCCACCCCCATCAGTGAAGAGATCCAGCAAACAATCATTCCCAGAGAAAAATCATCCAGATGTCCTAAGCTCTATGGTCTGCCCAAGATACACAAAGAAGGAACCCCACTCAGACCCATAGTCAGCTCCATAGGCTCACCTCTACAAAATCTAGCCAAATTTCCTGCCAAACAACTACAGCCTTACGCAAATTCCATCACCTCACACGTACAAGATTCATTCCAATTCATAGAGATCATAAGTAAACTAAACTTACAGCCCTGTGACCTACTTGTGAGCTTCGATGTCGTATCCTTCTTCACCCAAGTGCCAATCAAAGAAGCCTTGACAGCTATTCTAAATAAATACAACCCCCCAAAACACATCCTAGATCTGACCAACCACTGCCTATCTAACACATACTTCATCTACAATGGACAAAGATACAAACAAATGGAAGGAGCACCCATGGGATCACCCCTTTCACCTGTCATCGCAAACCTCTACATGGAACACTTTGAAACCCTCGCTCTAGAAAAATCCAACCACAAACCCAAACTCTGGCTCAGATACGTAGATGACACCTTCGTAATCTGGCCACACGGCAAAGAAAAACTGGATGACTTCCTCACACACCTCAATAGCCTACACCCCAAAATACAATTCAACATGGAAACAGAAGCTAACAATCAACTTCCCTTCCTTGATGTCTTAGTCTACAAGAAATCCAACGGCTCCCTAGGACACACTATCTACCATAAAAAAAACACACACAAACCGCTATCTAAACGCACTCTCACACCACCACCCAGCACAGATCAACTCCGTAGCCAAGACACTCATCTCCAGAACAAAACACCTAGCTGACGAACAACACCAAAAAACCGAACTACACACTCTCACTAATGTACTAACAGCCAATGGATTCCAAGGAAACACGATTACCAACTTAATCCGAAGAGAGACACCCACAAAAACCCAAGACAGAGAACAAGAAAATGGCAAAGCCCTCCTCCCATACTTAAAAGGGACCACAGACAGAATCAGCAAGGTCCTCCAAAAACACAACATCAAAACAGCATTCTACACAGACAGAAAAATATCCACCATCCTAAGAAACCCCAAGGACATAATTGGCTTAGAAAACCAAGGAGTATACGAAATCCCATGCACCACCTGCACCACCACATACATCGGACAGACCAACAGAAGAATAAGTGCACGCATTGAAGAGCACAAAAACTCACTCAGAAAGGGAGAACAAACTTCATCCCTGGTCCAACACTTTGAAGCCACGGGACATGAAATTGATTTTAAAAAAACCAAAACTATCGCCAAAATTGAACATTTTAACAACAGAATAATCAGAGAAGCCATTGAGATAGAAAAACGCCCCCACAGCATAAACAAACGAGATGATACCTCTCGCCTACCAACCATTTGGAAACCCGCCTTGATTGACAGACGAGTCCCAACCACCAAGAATGATACCAGACCCAAACTCATGATAACACCACATGACATCACCACCACACAACCATTCAAAAAGCAAATCCGAACCCACAATGATAACGAGGCACAACCACAAAACAGAAACCTAACTACAGCTGCAACTTCAGCCACTTTAAACCCCTCCAAACCACACAATAAGCAAACTGACACCCACTATAAAAACATGGCACCACCACAAACACGAAGCCAAACAAAAGCAGCACAACTCACCAGCTCAGGTCTAAGGCTGGCAGCTGAGACCAGCCCATACACTCAAAACACACCTCCACCCAATCAGAACACACCCACCATTCAAAACACACTCCCACCCAATCAGAACACACTTAAACTCCCACCCAATCAGAGCACACCTCCACCCACTGGCAGTTTAAAAAAGAGGAACAAACAGCCACATGCTTCTCCCAGAAGAAGGAAGCAGAAGCCACCAGCCTGATGATGACGGATGGGATTCCGTCGAAACGTCGCTCCTACACCTTTAGTTCTACGCGGGGAAAAACCCGAATAACCAAAGATCCACATATATAAGTTGACTAGTTCCTGTGGATAAGCCCTGAGCCGGGCCAAAACAGGAATGAAAGAGTTAATTAGCAAGGTCCATTCAAAAAGCCTTGACAAATACTTAAACATACATTTGCCTTGCCTTCTAGCTAATATAAGAGAGACAGAACCTGTGGCTCAGGAGGTTAAAACACTCCCTGATATACAATCAGCCCGGGTTCGAATCTCAGATAAAGGGTATGACTAACTGATGAGAACATAAATAGTTCGAAATGATCATCTTAGCCTCCCAAATTCTTTATTAGCAATTTGAATAATTTGCACAAATAATGAGCTGTCATAAGTTGACTAGTTCCTGTGGATAAGCCCTGAGCCGGGCCAAAACAGGAATGAAAGAGTTAATTAGCAAGGTCCATTCAAAAAGCCTTGACATATATATATATATATATATATATATATATATATATATATATATATATATATATATATATATATATATATATATATATATATATATATATATATATATATATATATATATATATTTGTGTGTGTGTCTGTGTGTGTCTGTGTGTGTCTGTGTGTGTCTGTGTGTGTCTGTGTGTCTGTGTCTGTGTCTGTGTCTCTGTGTGTGTGTCTGTGTGTGTCTGTGTCTGTGTGTGTGTCTGTGTGTCTGTGTGTGTCTGTGTGTCTGTGTGTGTCTGTGTCTGTGTGTGTGTGTGTGTGTGTCTGTGTCTGTGTGTGTGTCTGTGTGTCTGTGTGTCTGTGTCTGTGTCTGTGTCTCTGTGTGTGTGTCTGTGTCTGTGTCTGTGTCTGTGTCTGTGTGTGTCTGTGTCTGTGTGTCTGTGTGTGTCTGTGTGTCTGTGTGTGTGTGTCTGTGTGTGTCTGTGTGTGTAAAGTAAATCTGTTATAATATTGTTTTATTATTGCAAGCTGCCCAGATTCTTATGACGGCAAAATGAATGGCATATAAATTTAATAAATCAAGAAGACATTCTCCAAAATGTATTATTCAGGGACAGAATTTTCTCACAGAACGCTTCTAAAAAAGCCAAAAGAGAGAAATCCACTCCTCCTTATATTTTTCCCAAGGATTTAATTTGAACTCCAGAAACCAATGTCATTATGGACTCTGGAAAAATGGGGATAACTAGTAATGCACCTGCACCAGATTGTATTCTGTTAACATTATTATGTGCATTTATATGCATTAATTATATCATATATTTTATATATAGTCCAAGACAATTCCTTTTAATCCATGGAGCCCAGGCAGGCCAAAAGGTTGGACATATACAGCTTATAGTATATCTATCATTGTTATATTTCTTTGGAAGCAAAGCCCTTTGAACTAAAATAAATCATTATGTTTAAGATTATTTGCTTTTGTGTTCTTTCCTTGCTCTGTGTTTTAAGGAAAAATCTTCAGCCCTGCAAAATACAAACTACAAATTCCAGATCCCTCCCCCCCCTTTTTTTTTGGCTGAAATAAATTAGGCAGCATATTTCCATTCCTAACAATAGCAAAGGTGACCAATTTGTAAGATAGAACATTATTCATCTGTTTCTGCAGAGTACACTGATAGTGAATATCCCTCTTTAATGTAAAATGATTGTAGAGTTCATACAGGGTGCTAATCTAGAACTGACAGAGCTGAGTTGCACAAATGTAGGAAATACATAAAAATCCTCTGCTACTCAGATCTTTGCAGCACACCTTTCCTAGCCTTATGTTAATCTCATGAAATACTGGAACGATAAAAGAGTTCTACAGTCACAGTGTCGCATCTTTATTCCCTCTGTACATTCTTATTTATTTAAATCCTTGTAACCTGAACTTCAGGCCAAGGATCTCCCCAATGCTGCTATACTTCAATAAAAGAGAGTTTAAAAGCATTCAGGCTAGAAGGTATAACACAAAATCATAGTGTGAAAAGGATAGAGAGCTACTCAAGTATCAGCTATTAATGTTGTCAAGATCTAACAAGTGCATTCTCTAATATATCACACATGGATTCCTCCCTCAAACCAAGAGACTCAGAAATGATGTCTCAGGAATCATTTTGTTCCCATCACGTCACTCACATTTATGGATTATGAACTGGAAAAATTGGCATCCTATCTCTGTTAACCTTTAGCAAAGCTTGAGGAACTATTCCTTGGTCATGAAAAAGCCACTTAATTGCTAATCTATAAGCCTTTTAATATGTTTCACATTTGGAGATTGATCTACTGCCAGCTGACCTAGAAGTGCTAAAGTTATATTAATCCTATTATACACATGTTCCAATGATATTTGCTTTAATGAAGGCTGAAAGGCTTGCATGAACTCTGCAAATATGAAAGATGGTTACACTTTCATTGTGTTGGACCTAATTACAGAGCACTCCTTTGTTTGCTAATGGTGGAAATTTACTTGTTCTACTATGGCCTAATTTATCTTCACCAAACACTCTTACCCACCATTTAGGAAACTAGCTTTAGTTTATTACAGCTACCAGTTCTGGGCTGCAGGACTTAGGAAGATCCCAAGCCAGCAACAAAGAGTTAAAAAACCATAGTTCTCTGCATTTTTACAATCCCGATCTGTTAATTCTCATTTTGTTATAAAGCTAATAAAGATGCACAGAATCCAAAGTATCTTTTGTAATACAGAAGAAGCATGACAGTAAATTAAAGGATGTAATTTATTTCCAGCGCATCTTACTTCTCATCCATAGAAATCAAAAGACCAATTTTAATGGAAGCATGTTTAATTGTAAATCAGGGAAGCTTCATTAGTTTAGACATAATTTACATTCTCTGTCCATTGGGGAGCAATTGAAGAAGTGTCACATTCATTCCAATAAAGGACTTCAAGTAGTACAGTAGTCCACATAAAAGCTCTTCTGTATAATGCATTTTCAGTGAGTGCCATTTTAATGGGCAAATATTTCTAACATGCTGCTTTGTAGAATTCTATTTCTTGTCTCTCCCTTTGAGTTGCTATACAAAAGCAGCACATCAAAGCTATATATTTGAAATGGGAAACCCATTTATGCCTTTCCCACCTTTCTATTGAGCCTCAATTCTCCACATCTTTCTAGAAAAGAGTTTTGCAATCTTCAGGTGGCCCTCAGATATTTCAGTGCAATCCCTAATGCTCCCTAGTCTTCATTGGACAGGGAAATAAAGATTCAATATGTTTAAATAACATACATTTAATTATTTCTAGTGAAATAAACCTTCACACTCAATAAATTCATGTCTTTATCCTGCTTCTAAGGTGAAGTGTGGTCATCAGTCTAAAAAAAATTACATACCCTTAATTCAAGAGTATGTAATTATTCCCTGTTCATGATTATTAAAGTTCTGATGACAACTGTTTTGGATAATGTTGTAATGGTTAAACTACCATGGAAACAGTATTAAGGATGTACCATAAAAGTTTGTTTGCTCTTTTCCTTTCCTCTCCTTTTTCCCATTAAAGATTTACCAGATGCACTAATTGAACACTAAAATTTTAAGGTTCTATAAACATATCTATAATGGATCACAAGGAACATGCAAAAATATTATTCATCCTTATAAAAATTTCCATTTATTAAAACACTTCCGAGTTATTAAAGAGAGAAATGACTGAAGCACAGCATGAGTAAAGACCAGTTACATGAATATAAAGATTCTTAAACTTTTAAGACCAGTTTTAGAAAACCGACTTTGACCCAGCTGCTTTTTTTTCTTTTACATGTTCAAATTAATTATCAGCTTTTTATATTAAACCTAGATACGGTTATATAAAAAATTCTTCATGGTTTTTCATGAAATAGGTGATCTTCTGACCTAGAAATTCAAAAATGCTGCACTTTAAAAATCATTTTAAAAAACAAAACCATTCTCTATTTCTAATTTTACAATCTTAGTCTTACATGAATGATCCAACATTTGTTTAATGACAGCAAGATTTATATTTAGTTTGGCCGACATATACGAGATTCTTAATTTTTCCACTAAAGTTTAACTTTTTTTCTTTTTTTCTCTTTCTTCTTTTCTTTCTCCTTTTTATTTGCATCCTACACCTAGGATTCTGCAGTGTAACTCCATTATAAAAAAATAAATGGAATTTATAAAACTGAGCTGTCTTTTTAAGTTCACTGGCAGATGTAAGTTCATTTTAAAATGATCAAAGACATTAAGAAAATTTTTCAAGCTTATGATTTTTTAAAATAAGATATTTCAGAATATTATATAAGTTAAATAAATCTTATTCAAAATTCCAATATCTGAAACCTTATCTAAAGTAAAATATTTTATTATCATGCTTCATGTCATCTACCTATCAATCTATTGATCTATCTTAAAAAATGTTCTGTTCAATAGTTAAGCCTCTCTGGATATTTTAAAATATAGTTAAAATCCATGTGATAAAAACATTTTAAAAATATAAAAAGTATCCGTACAAGTAAGTCTGGACCAAGTCAAAAATCTAACACAATAGCATTTTAAAAGCAATTAAGCCTGGGAAAATAAAAAGTAAAAATCACTGGTTTCAGAATTATGATAATGTGGGTTCTAGTCAATCCCCTGAAAAGGCCATTCCATATATAGGGTGCCACCACAGAAAAGACCGTCTTTTTTTAGGTGACACCACTCTTCTGGTGTCAGAATTATAATATTATAATATTTTAATGTCCAGGTAACAGAAAAACAGAAAAGAATAACAAAGTTGGAAGCGGGAGTGGAGATCTTCTAGTCCAACCCCTTGCTTGAGTAGGTGACCCTATACCATTTCAGACAAATGGCTGTCCAATCTCTCCTTAAAAATTTTCAGCAATGGAATACTCCCAACTTCTAAAGGCAAGCCATTCCACTGATTGTTCTAATTGTTGGGGAAATTCTCATTATTTCTAGGTTGGTTCTCTCCTTGTTTAGTTTCCATAGTTTCTTGCTTTCCTGTTGGTGCTTTGGAAAATAAGTTGACCCTCTCTTCTTTATGGCAGCCCCTTAGATATTGGATATTGGAATACTACTACCATGTCACCCCCAGTTCTTCTCTTCATTAGGCTAAAGCTGCCAGTCCCCCAATCATTTTTGTTGCTCTTCTCTGCACTCTTTCTAGAGCCTCATCTTTTTTTATATTGTGGCTACCAAAACTGAAGTATAGATAAATAGATTCAGGAGAAGTTGCTTTTTCAGATAATCTGGTGGATCTAGAAATGGACCAGTAGTTGGTATAGCTGATAAAATGCTAGCATAATATGTTCAGATCAGTCAGTCTTGGCGACCAGTCTAAAAACTATATTTTGAACCAGTTGAAGTTTCTGGACCATTTTCAAAGGCCATTCTTTTCTCTATCTTCCTGAGTGTATATTAATATATCTCTATGCACAGGCATATAGAGGCACACACATTCATTAACTGGAATCTAGATACCATTAATGAATAAGTAAGTCCCTGAAATAGCTTGAAAATTATTTTTCAGCTAAAAGGGATCCCCTAAATAAACCCCTTCCAGATACTTCAAGCATCATTCACTACACGACATATTATTCTTGACTGTGAATCACCAGAGTTTAGTACATGATGGGAGGCTTTATAAATGTTTTAAATTATTTAGTTAAATTAACTAAAAATAATTTGTTTCTTGCCCCTGATAGACTAAATGGAACCCAAAGCTAAAAATAATGAAATTATTTGAGATACGATTTAAGGGAGGTAATATTGGAGGGACGATTTTTAAAATATATATGATAATGATAGTGATAGATCAAAGTACAGTTAAAATAAAGTATTTATATGTTCATATACAAAAAAATCAGTCTATAAAAGGTTAGTGATAATCACTGTGAGAATATTTATTTATTTGTATCCCACTTTTATTATTTTTTACTGATGACTTAAGATGGTGAACATATCCTGTTTCTCCTGTTTTCCCCACAACAACACACTGAAGTGAGAGGGGGGGCTCCAAATCACCTTAGCTTTCATGGCTAGGGTGGATCTTGAATTTATGGTCTCCTGCTTTCTAGCCTGGTGTCTTAATCACTAGACCAAACTAACTCTAAACTGGTTGAAAATTGATTTAATTTGGCTATAAGGTGCAAGGTGTAGATGGAGGATAACTGAAGAAATATTGAAATATAAATGTGGTTTATTTACACAAGGGCTGTGTGCCTTGCTTCATGTATGTATGAATAGTGCTTAAGGATTGGAAGAATGTCATATTTCAAAGGGAAAGTTAGCAGGCATGAATGTAAAAGGAAACTTAATTTATTAAAAGTGTTAGCCCGTGGGCTCTGGACCGCATGGCCAAGATGGACGACGCAGGACAACAGGGTTCAGCATAACATTCTTTATTGATGTAGCACAGACTTGGCAAACAAAGGGGCAACTGCCCCTCTTATATACCTAGCCAGGTATACTTGGAACCAATCCCATTGTCCGGATTTCCTGCCAAAGACTGCCCTGCCAATCCTGACAGGGCACCCTGCCACCTGGTGGTGTCAGTGGCTATCTCTGTGAACATCTCCTATATACATATATACATAACAAAAAGGACCTGTGAAGATATTTGACAGAATTCTGACTAAAAGTGTACACTGAGGTAAATAAAGGAAATGCAATGTAATTTTGTGACAGGCAAAGGGTCCTCAGACTAGATATTTGCTTTTCTGCAGGTCATTGAGAAATATATAGGTGTGAGAAAATAATTGATCTAGAAAAGTGAATAAGTTTGAATCATTTGTATCAGTGTCTGAACATACTGATTTTTTTTACATGAATACAGAATTGATTATAGCATGTGATATGAATTGTCTTGAGAGAAATAAAGCACACAATTCAATTTTGGACATAAATGACCAACATCCTCTTCTATTTATGGATAAATATATAAGACCTGTGTCTAGTGGTATTTGTTGTGAAATTAGAGTTGCATTAATTTGTTATTTGAAAAACCAAATGATTTGAAATTATGATGCAGTGATAAGCATAAATCTGAAATTTAATGTATTGAAGATCAAAACAAATATGCTTGATAGAGTAATAGAATAACCATGTGGAAGGTATCATAAATGGTTAGATACAACAAATATTTTTCTGTATGTTGGTAGTATGTTTGCTAAAGACAGGAAAACAGAAAATTGTTAAGGGGTGTAAATGTTGGTAGAAAGATAGCGAATAGAAAATGTATTTTTAAAAAAGGAAGTCTGTAAAAGAGAGTACTGGGGTCTATCAGAATAACAGACTTGAAAGGGACTTTGGAGATCTTCTAGTCCAACCTCCTGTTCAAATAGGAAATCTATACCATTGCAGATGAATGGCTATCCAATCTCTTCTTAAAAGCCTGAAGGCAGGCTGTGCCAATGGTTAATTGTTATCACTGTTGGGTAATTTTTTTTATTAGTTCTAGGTTTCTTCTCTCCTTGATTAGTTTCCATCCATTCCTTCTTGTCTTGGCTTTTGGTGCTTTGGAAAATAGGTTGACCTCCTCTTCTCTGTGGCAGCACCTCAAGTATTGGAACACTGCTATCATGTCACCCGAATCCTTCCTTTCACTGGACTAGATATACCCAATTCTTGCAACTTGCAAAACTTTTAGTCCCCTTATCATCTTTGTTGCTCTTTCTTCACTTTTTCCAGAGTCTCAACATCTTTTTTATATTGTGCTGACCAAAACTGGATACAATCATATTTGTGATATTGGTATATCAGGAAAAGCATAAATAAATTGAATGTAGGAGGAATAAGCATTCAGGAATCAGTTTAAACAAAGATACTACAGTTCAGGAACTGTAAAATTTTAAAAAATGAATTATCAAAGGACTTTTGTTTTCTCCAAAAGTAAACTCTGTATACAGCATATGTATTCATTGATCCATCCTGTTTAGCTCTGTTTTATTGCCAGCTTCATGCTCTGTCCCTCTTTTGAACAGGAAACTGTTTCCAATCTGACCTTAGTTTGTGTAATAGCTAGTCTTGAGATCAGATAATTTCTCTTTTACTAGCCTCTCTCGATGTGCTACTTAAGCATGTGATAAACTAATAGGAGATTGGATCAGAATAAATGATGCTGAATGAATGTAGATTGAATGCAAAAGTGAAGGATGCATACAGAAGTATTTTAAAGAGCATGGTCTTACAGAAAGAGTGGATGAGAACTGAATGGCAGTATAAATATATAAAGGAAGAATAAATGGATTGAGAGGAAGGGAAACACTGTGAAATTTATGGCTAGATAGTGTCTATGATACTCTCAGAATGAGAATAGTGAAATTTTCAAAAAACAAAAGACAATGTATGTGTGTGGCTTCATGTTTTTGGCTCCTGGCAACTGCATTTTCCAATCCCTGCAGTTTTCTTAATAAGGTTTTCCAGAAGTAGTGTGAGAAAAAATAACCAATTCATGACTAAAGTAGGAGTAGAACTTATGGTCTCCTGGTGTCTAGCCTGATGCCATAACTGTTGTGTACTGGGTTCATTGCGCAGCAATGAAGATGAGGCGAATGAGTTCAGCAAAGATCATGGTTTATTGCTTGCAGGATCTGAACTAGAGAACAAGACTGCAAATGCAGCAATTTATACCCTGGCCCCTAGGTGGCGACCAATAGGTTTGAAGCAACCTATTGCCACCCTAGGGGCAACCAATAGCAGCGCTGGAGACAGGTTGTCTGAGGAGCTAGCTTCCCTGCTCAAACAGCCTCCCAGCAATACCACGTGGTGTTAACAAAACAAGCCCAATACATTACAATAACCATGACACCAAACTGGCTCAAACTGAATTAAAGCAGCAATCCCTTTCTATCAAGCTGCCTACAGCAAGCCACCACTGTTCCATGGATGAATACTGAGCCTGTCCAAAGATTGAAAGAAATTGTTTAATTCACAGCTGCTTCTTTCAAAGCTTTATTTCAAAATTCTTCCAAAGCTGATTTCCAAAGCAAATGTACTCGGCCAACTGTGACAGAAGATGTACTACCTCATGTTGAGTTGCTTCTGAGTTATCTTGCATCGTCGAGAAGCAAAAAATGATTCTACACATACATTTAGAGTTTTCTGCAAGGGGAGAAGCTTTTCAGGGTCAGCTGCAAAAGTCACATCAAAGTGAAGCACATTGCTTCATATGGAGCTCATAAACCCCAGCCAGATGAATCTTGTTTTAACACTGGTGATATGGTAGTATCTGTCACTGTGTTCTGTCCCAGCCTACGTGAGTCCTTATTATGCTCACAAGGAAAAACCCCTCTTCCAAGAAACAGGCAGGAACTGTAAGAAAAAACCCAACCCCTTTTATTCTCACAGACCTGAGTCAATGTCCAAGGCTAACAAACACAGTCCACAGAAACTCGATCCTCAACACGAACAGTTGCCTTTGGCAACCAGCACTCCCGCACTTCCCTTTTATAATCCAGCCAAGGCGTGGCTTCCTAACGCCTTCTCTTTTGCCTTTGGAGCCACCCCATTGTATTCCTCTGTCTTACTCGCTTCTCTTGCCTGCGCTTTTGTGAATCCTGGATTTGTCCCAATGTTCTTCATCACTGCCCAACTCAGGATCCCAGCACAGCTGTGTCTCAGCCTGGGTGCAAGTAGAGGAGCCAGGCTCCTTGTCTGACTGTAAGTCTTGGAGCTCCTCAGAGCCTTCCTCTGACTCTAATGTTACTCCTGGCTCCTCCTCCTCCTCATCTGATTCCTCAGACTCAGCTACTGGATCCACTGGCTGGCAAGGAATCACAACACACTGCTCCTAAATGTATCAGGCTAGATTACACAATTCAGGTTGGGCTTAATCATATGATCTCAAACTGTTACTCATTTGCAACTCTGCATAGCATGCACTTCCTATCAACAAATGAATTTTATAATACAGCAGCAGGAGCACAAGCATTCATCATAAAACATATGGACCATTTCTAACAGAAAAAAAGACTAAACACTACCAAACTAGTAACAAGTGTGAAGCAGACCCTTGAGGCTGAAAGCAGTTGAGAAAATCATGGGAAGCAAAATGCATAGTACCATGGGAATCTGCTGTAATGGAAACATTTCCACATTACTAAGTATGGAGACTGATTCATTGTGAATTACAAAGAGTTTTGTTTTTGTTTATGCAATTACCAAATGCAACAATATCAAACCTTGATTAAATAGACCCTTAAATGTCTTTGAACTCTGTTATACCCAAGCTGAGCAGATTTGAAAGGAAAAGGTGCTTCAAAGCACATAAGTTAAGAAACATAGTACCTGCATGCAACATTGCTAAACTTTGAGGAAATAAAGGTTGGTGTTGCACTTGCACTCCCACATTTCTTGCATATCTACAAATCTACTTTTTGATAATATTTTCTTTTGTTTTGAAGAAGTGAATTGATCTGAAATAGTGAAACTGTATTATGTTTAAGAAAATAGTTATAACCTTGAGGTAAAATATCAGAGAGAAACAGCAGCATTAATCAATAAAGCAGTCATTGGACTAAGTAAGGATTTAATAAGGATGGATGTGCTAAGGGAAAAGATCAATTTAACCCAAAAGATATCACAAAATAAGCAACCCATTTCTTTAAACAGGAGCTTGTAGTCTATTTTGGAATCAGAGTTAAGAAGTATATTTTAAAAGATGGAAGGAAGCAAGAGAAAGAAGTGAAAATAAAATGGAAACTTCATTTGAATTATGTTTTATTAATCAGCATTAAATTACAATAATTAAAAAATCTTACATGATTACAACCATGTTTAGCAATTTTCCCTTTGTCACATTAAACATTACAACATTGTGACACTGAGATCACAGATGGCTTTTTGTCTGTAAGTTGTACAGTTTTTTTTTTAAGTTCTAAAAATATGTTTGAAAATATTAGTTCTTTTAAAGAAAGTAAATAAAGTAAAATGCATCCAATTACCCACCCAAAAAATATGGAAGGTCTATTTTCAGATATTCACTATAACTTCATCTGAATCCAGGCCATTTCCTTTATCCTTCCATTTTCCCATAACATAGGTCAAAAAGGTAGGCACATTTTGGAATAGCGCCTTCACATATTTTTTATATTCATCACTTATAAACCTATGTTTTTCTTCAATCCCAGATACATGTAAAAATAAATAAAAATGTATGCATCACCTCTGATTATATGCAGAGCGTGACAACAATGAAAAATCTCTAAATTGGAGACTCGCTCTACATATCTGTGTGTCACATAGCTTTGTGTCTGTATGTTGTACAGTCTTTTTTTAAGTTCTAAAATATGTTTGAAAATATTAGTTCTTTTAAAGAAAGTAGATTCAAAAGAGCCACAAAAGCATTTCACCTGGACAGGAAGGTTTAAAAAAAAATCTCCCTATAAGGGTTGGAGAGATGCTTAATTTTGAAAAAACTATGATATAAAAGTGAAATGTGAAACTTGCAAATCTATGACAGTTCCTGTTATAGTTTCTATCCTATAGTGTATTCTATAGCTATTAATTCTCTATTACTATGCTAATTGCTATTATTATGACAAACAGCAGGGGCCACAGCGACAATTCATCATAATAGTCCCAGTTTCTCATGTGGCCCCTTGGGAAAATTAATTGCCCACTCCTGCTCTATAGCATTACTAGCAATGTTTTCTTCTTACAACCCTCTTCTGCCTTCTGCCTAAATTCCTCTTTTTCTGGAATTTCTTCTACTTTTTTATTCTTCATTAAGCATTTAGAATATTTACACCTTTCCAAGTTATAATAATAATAATAAAGTTGGAAGAGATGTTGGAGGTCATCTAGTTCAACCCCTGCTCAGGCAGGAAACCATTTCAGAGAAATGGCTGTCCAGCCTCTTCTTAAAAACTTCCATTGTTGGAGCATTCACAGCTTCTGGAGGCAGGTTGTTCCACTGACTAATTGTTCTAATTGTCAGAAATTTTTTCCTTATTTCTAGGTTGCTTCTCTCCTTGATTAGTTTCCATCCATTGCAATCATTGCAATCCAATCTGCAATGAATCAGTCAGTCAGTTCTGGAAATAGATATGGGATAACCCCAAAAAACACAACAAGGATCCACAAGAGGTGGATGCAAATAAAACAGAAGTTAAAATGAAAGAATGAAAGAACTAGTAATAACAAAAATGGTAGAAAAAAGAGCAAGGAAGATAAAAAAATGGTCAGCACCAGGTGAAGATGAACTGCATAGGTTTTGGTTGAAACATCTAACTGTTATATACCCACTCATTGCCAAGCAGTTCAACAATATACTACAAGGAGGAGAAATTGAAAAGTGGCTAAAAACTGGGAAAACCTACCTAATAATGTAAAATCCAGCAAAAGGGGCAACACCAGGCAACTACAGGCCAATTACATACTTACCAACAACTTTCAAACTGCTAACTGGTGTGGTAGCTGATGTAGTACAACAGCATCTAGTTGAAAACAACCTCTTTCCACCCCAGCAGAAAGGAAACTTCCCCAATAGCAGAAGAACAAAAGATCAACTCCTAATAGACAAAATGATCTTGGAAAACTGCAAGAAAAGGAAGACCAACCTGAATGTGGCATAGATTGACTACAAAAAGGCATTTGACTCTCTGCCACGTGACTGGATAATCAAATGCCTAGAAATTACAGGAGTCAGCAGAAATATCAGAAAATTTGTGCAAAGATCGATGGCATAATGGAAGACACAGTTGCAGGTCAATGGTGAAAGACTGGGAGAGGTTAATATCAAGAGAGGAATATTTCAAGGAAATTCATTATCACCACTTCTATTTGTTATTGTACAGTTTCCTCTGTCAACAATACTGAATAACTCAGGACATGGCTATCAAACATCAAAAATATCTGCCAGACTATCCCACCTCCTTTACATGGATGATCTGAAGCTGTATGGAAAAACACCATCTGAAATAGAATCACTGCTGAACACTGTCCATATATATAGCCAAGATATTTCAATGGAGTTTGGCTTGGACAAATGTGCCACACTTACTTTCAAACAAGGAAAAATAGTGAAAACTGAAGGAATCAAGATGCCCCATGAAAATAACATTAAGAGTCTGGATGAGGAAGATTACTACAAATACTTGGGTATCCTTCAAGCTGACAACATCAAGCACACTGAAGTCAAGAAAAAGATTACAGATAAATGCATCAAGAGAGTGAAGATCTTAAAGTCCAAACTCAATGGAGGAAATACCATGAAGGCAATCAACACCTGGGCAATTCCAGTCATTAGACACACAGCTGGAATAGTGGACTGGACTCAAGCAGAACTAAAAGCAATGGATAGGAAGATCAGAAAAATAATGACAATGAATCATGCCCTTCATCCACACAGTGACATTGACAGACTCTATCTACCAAGGCAAATAGGTGGACGTGGAATGCTGCAAGTACATCAGATGGTTGAAGAAGAAAAATTGGCTTTGGAAGAATATCTGAAGAACAATGATGAAGATACACTGAAATTAGTATATCAGGAAGGCTTACTGACTACTGGAGAGACCAAACTGGCCTACAAGAAAGACCAAATGAAGAACAGAATAGAGGCATGGGAAGACAAAGCACTACATGGCTTACATTAAAAAAATAGTTGGGAAAGCAAATAATAACAAGACCTGGCAATGGCTAAGAGCAGGAAAGTTGAAGAAAGAGACCAAGGGACTAATTCTGGCTGCACAAGACCAAGCCTTAAGGACATATGCATACAAAGTCAAAATTGAGAATACAGCAACAGACAGTAAGTGCCGCCTATTCAAAGAAGCTGAAGAAACAGTGAACCACCTGGTAAGCTGCTGCAAGAAGATCACACAGACTGACTACAAGCAGCGGCATGACAAAGTAGCAACAATGGTGCATTGGAAGATCTGCAAGAAATATCATTATTTATTTATTATTTATTATTTATTTCTTAATTCGGTTTATATACCGCCCTACTCCCAAAGGACTGAGGGCAGTTTACAAGGCAAAATTTAACAACAATACAATATAAAATTAAAATTAAATTAAATTAAGTCTAGCCCCAAAAAATTAAAATCACAATTTACAAACATTAAAACCCCTCAGTCCAGACCAGACAGCTCAAAGAGCCAGGTTTTTAGGTCCTGGCGAAATGAACAAAGGTCGGGGGCAGTCCAGAGTTCCGTTGGCAGTTGATTCCATAGGGCAGGCGCACCCACAGAGAACGCCCTCCCCCTGGGGATCACCCATCGGCAATCCTTGACCGGCGGTACCCTGAGGAGGCCCTCCCTGTGGGAGCGCACAGGATGATGGGAAATTGACGCTGGCAGCAGGTGCTCCCTCAGATAATCTGGGCCCATGCCATTTAGGGCTTTATAGGTCATCACCAGCACCTTGAATCTCACCCGGAGGGCAACTGGAAGCCAATGCAGCTCACGGAGAAGAGGTGTTACATGGGAGTATCGGGAGACTCCCATCACAACTCGCGCGGCTGCAATCTGCATTAGCCTTTAAGCAAGAACTGGTGGGATCATAAAATAGAGAAAGTCATAGAAAATGATGAAATTCTGGGACTTCAGAATTCAAACAGACAAGCACCTGCAACATAACACCCTGGACTTAACAATTGTCGATAAGAAAAACAAAAAAGTCTGGATAGTGAATGTGGCAGTGCCTGGAGACAGCAGAATAGACGAGAAAGAACTGGAGAAGATAACAAAATACAAAGACCTACAAATAGAAATAGAAAGACTGTGACAAAGGCAAGCAAGGGTAGTACCAATAGTAATAGGTGCCTTGGGTGCAATACCAAAACAACTGGAGCACCCCTTGAACACCATTGGCATTGACAAATTCACCATTAGTCAATTGCAAAAGACAGCCTTGCTAGGAACTGCTTCTATCCTGCAACAATATCTATAATACCATCAAACATCCACATCTGCCTATCCCAGGTCCTTGGTAAGGACTTGATAGGTAAACAAAAATGCCAAATCCAGTCTGAACATCTGGCTGACTGTGCAATGAATAATAATAATAATAATGTTGGAAGGGACCTTGGAGGTCATCTAGTCCAACCCCCCTGCTCAGGCAGGAAACCCTATACTATTTCAGAGAAATGGCTGTCCAGTCTCTTCTTAAAATCTACCTGTGCTGGAGCATTCACAGCTTCTGGAGGCAGGTTATTCCATTAGTTAATTGTTCTAATTGTTAATTGTTCTGTCAGGAAATTTCTTCTTAGTTCTAGGTTGCTTCTCTCCTTGATTAGTTTCCATCCGTTGCTTCTTGTCCTGCCCTCAGGAGCTTGTGGCAGCACCTGAGATATTGGAACATTGCTATCATGTTCCCCCTTGTCCTTCTCTTCATTAAACTAGACATACCCAATTCCAGCAACTGTTCTTTTAGCCTCCAGACCTCTAATCATCTTTGTTGCACTTCTCTGCACTCTTTCTAGAGTCTCAACTTCTTTGACCTCATTCAGTATAGATTGTTCTGTACCAGCTTGCTACCAGCCCTGCAGAAAAGGCAGGGAAAACCCAGCAAGAGGCTGGAATTAAGCCTGCCAAATTTATTAACATAAAACACAGCAAAACAAGACACCAACCATGAAACAGGAGCTGTGAAACAGGAACTATTCAAGCGGTTGCTTCAGCAAACCAGCCCTCCCACGCATTCCCCTTTTATACAGTTCAGGGCGTGGCTTCTCTCTGCCTCCTTCCAAGGTGCCCCATTGCCTTCCTCTGTTTACTCCTGATTGACTGCCTCCTGCATTGGGCATCCTTGAACAGGGCCAGCTGTGGGTCATCTTCATCCACGCTGTCAGGGTCACACAGCTGGGTCTGCGTCGTAAACCAGGTGGGAGGGGCCTGGCTGAGGGCTCTCATCAGCAAGCTCTCCAGCACCCTCAGCAAGCTCTTCAACACCCCCCTCCTCCTCTGAGTCGTCTGACCCAACTGCCGAACCCACAGGCTGACTCTGAATCACAACATAGATAATGTTTTTAAGCTTATATGTGGAATTGTTTAACAGAGAATAAGTAAATGAAGTTTATATCTATTTGGGACAGAAAGAACTTAAATGAAAAGTGTTTTTCCCAATCAGCAATAGTGTTTATTTCTGCTATAGTTACGCTTTACAACCAGCTTGTAAAATATTAAAAATCCAAATGACATTGCTGATTGTGGACATTTCTTTTATAGTAGAATATTTAGAGATACCTTGTAGGGAAAATAATTAATTGCTTCATGCTTAATTATTTCTTGTGTATAATTTTTATTAAAACCTTTAACCAAGAAGATGAATAATACTAATAGGGGGAAAAAGGAAGAAAAAAAGAAAAAGAAGTCAAAAAAAGCAAAAAGTGCAAGAAAAAAGTTGAAAGATGGAAGCCAAAGATAAAAAGTGGTTTCCAATATTCTTCACAGGAGTACAAATATATGTATTTTAACCTCCTTGTCTAAAATTACATAATATCTTCTTTCTATCATCTTTCCTATCTAATCATCAAAACCATAAATCATGTTTGGTTGTTGGGTTTTGCTTGGTTTTTTTTTATTTTTAAGCAAAAAATATAAAGTCTAAGAGGATCCCATTTACCAATAAATGTAGATAATGTCATTTCTCTAGCTTCATGATTAATGATGATGTATTTTTCCTAAAAATGGTGGCTTGGCTCTTTCCCTTGAGCTCTCTTGAGTTGTTTGTTTGCTTGCACTAAATTTTCTCAGGCTTGCTGTTACCTTCTGACATACCCTCACCTGAAAGAATGGGCTCTTCTTCCTTTATGTGCTTTCTCCCTAGGCAGTCTTGCTGGCAGAGTTTTCTAATATTCTGTATCTTAAGATTATATTAGACACTCCCCCCCTCCCGTATAATTTAGCAAGATAATAGAAGCAATAAATATTTGATTAGCATAACAATGCACACATATAAAGTCAGTAGCTTTTGTATTCCTGAACATTTCCAGTTTTCTTTTTTGAATATTCTTATCAACAGTATAATGCAGAAATCAATTTGTAGTCAAACAGAACAAAGCATCAATACCCGTAATGGTTTTTAATTTGAAATTGAATTCATTCAGAGGAGGGTGTGTGGTATAAAATCTGTTAATGTTAAGAGTTTGTGTACTATCCTAATATGTTTTTAATGTGCTTGGGCAAACTACAAACAACCAAAAGCAACAGAAGATGATAAATACCATTACTTGGAATGTCCAGATATAATTTGCATATTATGGTCACTGTTGGTTCTTGCCTATAATGGGAAATGGCTTTGAGGTGAATTAATCCTCTTCTTTGCACTAAGCCCCTCCCATTTTAATTCATCAACCCTTCTATATAAAGCACATGACATGCATATAAAACAGGAGGCAAGAATATATATTTGTATGTACCAATAATGTCAGCATTTTAGATGGATGGAGAGGATAATAGTAATCTACCCTCTGGGAATAAAGACTGTATTAGATATGCCAATACCTAAGTCTATCTGCTTGATAAAACAGTTGTGGATTCTGACAGGAATGTCTGACAGTGACAATTTCATTCATGAGTAATAGTCAATATCAAAATAATGACTTTCATAATGGAATAGGGAAGACTATTGATAATTGAATAAACTTTTTCATAATGTACTTGTCACAGAGTGAGAAGCATTATGAATTATTCATTATTACATAGAAGGAAAAAAAAGTACAATGTACCTTGTCACCTAAGATTGGGTTGGATGCCCTCTAGTTAACAAGGGCCAACTTTCTAGATTTTTATCATTTTATTTTGGGTTATTCTGAGAAACTGCTAATAAGGTTAATAAAAATAGAAGACTTTGAAAGTTATTTTTATGAGCTATTGTAGTCTGAGAGCTTTGGGTGCTGCCCAGGATTCACGATATGATGATAAAATTGTAATTATTAATGCAATAGAAAGAAGAAATGATTACCTATATACATACGTATTATTACACAATTTTCTTTCAGCATAAGCAACATTATACAGAGCACTTAAAAGGAGTGAAAAAGAATGAACCAAAGAGGTTATAGGCAGAGGATAAACACAAATAAATTTAACTAAATAATAATTTATTAAACGTACATGCTGCCTGAATCTTGCTAGGTTTGGATGGCTCACAACAATAAAACTACAATAAAATAAATAAATAAAAACTTAAAGATAAAGGATGGCAAATGCAACCTGAAAAAACTATATTTATCCACCAATTTATTACAATTGTGGAAGAAAGAACTGTAAAGCTTTCCTTAGACATACCCAGAACATGAAGTGATATCTATGGATATTTCATTGGCACAATTCAGTTCACATAGAAGTTTTTTCTTAAAACTAGGTGGATTTAGTCAAAAATACAAGAACCAGACACCCAGACTGGGCACATATGGTCTTTTGAAACTGTTAGAAAAGAAAATTTCTTCATTTTTCAAGCACAGGACTCTCTCTTAGCAGTAACAATAAAACCACTGTGGAAAAAAAGGATTACTTCTCTCATGTTCTCTTCTGTTGGAATATAAGGAACAAGTGGAAACTCAGGAGACTTCAGATTGAAGATATGATTGTACAATAAAAGATGAACATGACCTTCATATTCCTTAGCCAGTGTTTTCCCCCCAAAATATGCAAATGCAAGTCTTTCTTCTCAAATTAAACCAGAATTAAATTGGTAGAAAAAATGGTAATAGGTTTCTTTGCTTAACATTATATCAGGGAGCCTGAGGAAAGTGGTTAAATACATCTTCAGTTTATCAGCTCAAAGGTGTTAATATTAACCGCAATTCTCCAGAGCCTGGATATAGAACTTTCTCTGTGCAAAACTAAATTACAGCTTCTTTTCCTCTACATGCTCCTTTCACTACTGTTGGGTTCCTTATACAAATGGAACAAACTCCCCTATTGAGTGAAAACATTCTATTGCCTAAAGAAATAGAAGTTCAAAAGCAACCAGTAAAAATTTATTTTATTTATTTATTTTAATTCCATTTATATCCCGCCCTTCTCCGAAGACTCAGGGCGGCTTACAAGCTTAGCAATAGCCTTCATTCTATGTATATGCCTGTTATTAGGGCTTTCACACACACCCCAAGCGGCATTATTACAAAGTCAGCTTAATTGCCCCCAACAATCTGGGTCCTCATTTTACCTACCTCGGAAGGATGGAAGGCTGAGTCAACCTTGAGCCTGGTGGGATGCGAACCTGCACTAATTGCAGGCAGCTGGTGTTACTTAAGGAGGCATTAGCCCACTGCTCCACCAAGGCTCTGTAAAGTCTCTTGAATGTTGATGAGAGTGATCTAACTGATGATGAAACCACTCCTCAAATCTAGTTACTGTTATGAATGCTTTCCCAGTACTTCACTATCTCATTTTTCTATTCTTGTTTTTTTAATTTGTCAGGCATAAATATTGACATAACAATCTGTGGCTTATAATATTCATAAAGATTCCCTACATGTTGGTAGACTTATCTGCCATCCTTACTACACTGTGGAATCAGACAAAACTTTGCCCTTTTTAAATGTCTGAAAGGAACAAAAAGGTTTTTGGCTGAAAGTGTGGTTTGAATCAGACATCTGCCATAACTTAATAGTTTATTTATGAGGCTGGTGAACTAATTCCAAACTTTGATTCCTTGCTTTTGATCCCTATTTCTTTCACTTAATGACAGCCTAAGACCGTTTTAGAGCCTAACTTTCAAAAAAACTTTTGACAAAATAGTGGTTCCAAAACAGCTTCCCAAATGACAGAATAATTTCTTCATGCTGATGGAATTTTTATAAATATCACTCTGCAGAGTAGAAAAATGACAGGACAGAGTAGCATCACTTAATATTTATTTGAGCTGCAACATCATTGTACAGCCAGAATCCCAGAGTAACTATAAACCTTAATTTATTCATTTAAATAAATAAATATATAAAACAGTTTCATTCCCCGCCTAATCACTGAGAACACTCATGCATGTAAACTACAAAGCCAAGCCAATGTTTTTTCAGGAAAAGAAACAAAAAACAAATGGAACAAACTCCCCTATAGAGTGAAAACATTCTATTGCCTAAAGAAATAGAAGTTCAAAAGCAACCAGTAAAAATGTCTATAAAGTCTCTTGAATTCAAGTGCCTTTTAGAAGATCAAAGAATTTGTTATTTGCAGACAATTATCCTTTTCATTACTTAGCAGCCTCAGGCTACGTTGTCCTCAAGGTAATGGCAAAAGTAAGATGGCTCTTTGAATGGCAAAGGACATTCTACAAAGCTGGGATTTATTTTCATTTCTGCTCAATTACACAGCATTAACAGGAAATTGCCGTAAAAGGACAGACAGGTAGGTCTTCTGAAGATGGTTAAATGCAGAATATAGACATGCTGATGTCAAAGAACAAATGAAAAAGATTGTGATATCTGAAGAACTAATTGTGTCCTGAAGCCAAAATGAGCACAAGCCACAGTCCCTATTCTTTCACTATAGCAACAATAACTAAAACAGACTTATTCCTTTGGAATCTGAGCTATGGAGGTATAAATGTGGGGTATGTCCAACTCCATCATCTGAGGCAAAAGTAATTATAATTCTATGGGTTTCAATCCCTTTCATGTTTAATCCTAACAATAGATAAAGGAGTAGGGGAAGATTAGAAGCAATAGGTATAGACTTCAGAAAAAAGATGGCTGTTATGAAATAGAGCATGGAATCGATATGTAATGAATTATCCTCTGCTCAATTTATAGAGGAACATAGGAGCTTCTAGACTATAAATCAGGAGACTATGTATTCTAATCATGCCCTAGACATGAAAGCTGGTTGAGTGGCTGAGCCAATCATGCACTCTTAGCCCACAACATCAGGCTTAAGTAATAAGCTAGTTCAGGGCTTTTCAACCAGTGGTACGGGTACCACCTGTGGTACATTGGCACCTCGCAGGTGGTATGCGACCATCCTAGAAAAGTGGTAGCGGGAGAGGGGAATCAGCTGAACCGGTGGCAGCACCACACAAGCCTGAGCGAGAGATGGCTGGAGCTGCAGGGCTGTCAGGGCTCAGCAGAAGCACCAGGATCAGTGCTTCTTCAGGGCTATCAGGGCTCAGTGGAAGTGCCAGGATCAACGCTTCTTCAGGGCTGTCAGGGCTCAGCAGAAGCACCAGGATCAGCGCCAGGCTCCAGCTGGAGCTTGGCACTGATCCTGGTGCTTCTGCTGAGCCCAGAAGAAGCGCTGATCAGCTGGAATGTTACAGCATACCCAGGGTCTTGTGATTTACATTCAGATGCTTGGCAACTGATTCGTATTTAGGATGGTCACAGTGTCCCAGGGTCATGTGAAGGGACCAAAACCTGCTGCAACCACCCAGCAGATGGGGGTAATAAAAACCAAACATCCCCCACCTCACCCCCACTGCCAATCTTCAACAGAAATGCTCACAACAATGAAAACCTCGGACAGGAGGAAGAGCGCCGCCAGGCAGGCAGGCAGGTGTCTTGCTCGGCTGTGGCTTGGGGGACACTTTTTTCAGTGCCATTGTAACTTTGAAGAGTCACTAAGTGAACTGTTGTAAGTCAAGGACTACCTGTACTTTATCACTTTTTTCTTTTCTTTTCTTTTTGGTCATCAAGTTTTTGACACCTTGCTAGGCAACTAGTGGTACTCGGATGTTGCCATATCCTAAAAGTGGTACAATGGATGAAAAGACTGAAAAGCATTGAGCTAGTTTGGTCAATCCTTGTTAAAACCAAATGGAGCAACACTTGGTGGTAATCCAAAAAAGTGAACTCTGCATATGTGTAGGAGAATTCTAGGAAGAAAATTATATATGATTCAATGTAGATTACTCAATAATAGATTGTTTTGTATTTACACTGGCTCTCCAGAGGCTGAAACAGAAATCCTTTCTAATCTTGTGGAGTGAAATCCTAATGGGCAGTTGATCTGAATGGACTTTCTGACTTAGAAGTGGCTGCTCTCTAGCACTTCACTGACTCACTGGGATTTTGGGATTAGCTTACAATATGATGTACAACTATAAATCTTGAAACAACTTGCTATGGAATTTCAAAGCAATGAGCACTGATGTTTTGTTTTCTTCTGAATCCTATTCAACCCATTAAAACAACACACTCACTTGCTTTCATATTTTTTATTTTAGTTTTCATGGCCAGATGAGGAAAAGCTAATTTGAGGCTAAGATACTATGATTCTTGTTTCCCTGCCACTTCTTCTAATCTGAAAGATTTTTATTTCTCAAGGGCTCAAAAATGGTTTAAAACTGATTTTCTGTCAAGTTCACCTCAAAATACTGAGAACAGGCAATACAAACCAATCATTGCTTCAATCAGTTAACAATGGGAAGGTACAAAAAATGGCATTAAGTCCAAGACCTGGTCTCTTAGATGCCACAGCTTCTATAATAATAACATTCTCTTGCTTTTGTTCCAGACAAGAGGTAAAAAATATTGATTTTCAGTACATTTTCATCCACATTTTTGATAGCCATAAAGTTGATGTTGTTAGCTGCGAACTCGTGTCCGACCCATCACGACCCGATGGACAATGTTTCTCCAGGCCTTCCTGCCCTCTACCATCTTCTGGAGTCCATTTAAGCTCACGCCTACTGCTTCAGTGACTCCATCCAGCCACCTCAATCTTTGTCGTCCCCTTCTTCTATTGCCCTCAATCTTTCCCAGCATTAGGCTCTTCTCCAGTGAATCCTTCCTTCTCATTAGGTAGCCAAAGTATTTGAGTTTCAACTTCAGGATCTGGCCTTCTAAAGAGCAGTCAGGGTTGGTCTCCTCTAGGACTGACCAGTTTGATCCCCTTGCAGTCCAAGGGACTCGCAGGAGTCTTCTCCAGCACCATAGTTCAAAGGCCTCAATTATTTGGCACTCAGCCTTTCTTATGGTCCAACTATCACAACCATACATTGCAACTGGGAAGACCATAGCCTTAACTATATGCACTTTTGTTGACAGGGTGATATCTCTGCTTTTCAGAAGGTCGGCAGTTTGGCGGGTCAAATCCCGAGTGCCGCGTAGCAGAGTGAGCGCCTGTTACTCGTCCCAGCTTCTGCCAACCTAGCAGTTCAAAAGCACGTAAAAATGCAAGTAGAAAAATAGGGACCACTACGGTGGGAAGGTAACAGCGTTCTGTGCGCCTTTGGCGTCTAGTCATGCCAGCCACATGACCACGGAGATGTCCTCGGACAAACGCTGGCTCTTCAGCTTTGAAACGGAGATGAGCACTGGCCCCTAGAGTCGGAAACGACTAGCACGCATGTGCGGGGGAACCTTTACCTTTACCTTTACCTCCTCCCCAGGAGCAAGCATCTTTTAATTTCTTGGCTACAGTCCCTGTATGCAGTGATCTTAGAGCCCAGGAAAATAAAATCTGTCACTACCTCCATTTCTTCACCATCTATTTGCCAGGAATTGAGAAAGCCGGTTGTCATGATCTTGGTTTTCTTAATGTTAAGTTTCAACCCAACTTTTGCACTCTCCTTCTTCACCCACAGCAAGAGGCTCTTTAGTTCTTCTTTACTTTCTGCCATTAGAGTGGTATCATCTGCATATCTTAGGTTGTTGATATTTCTCCCGGCAATCTTAATTCCAATTTTTGATTCATCTAGCCCTGCCTTTCTCATGATGTGCTCTGCATATAAGTTAAATAGGCAGGGTGACAGTTGTTCTGTACCAGCCTGCTACCGGCCCTGCAGAAAAGGCAGGGACAACCCCTTTACAAACGGCAAGAGGCTGGAATTACGCCTGCCAAATTTATAGCTACAAAAACAAACAAGACACGAACCAAGAAACAGGAGCGTTAAGAAACACAAACTATCCAAGCGGTTGCCTTCAGCAAACCAGCCCTCCCCACACATTCCCCTTATATAGAGTTCAGGGCGTAGCTTCTCTCTGCCTCCTTCTGAGAAGCCCCATTGCCTTCCTCTGTTTACTCCTAATTGACTGCCTCCTGCATCAGGCGTCCTTGAACAGGGCCAGTTGTGGGTCATCTTCATCCACGCTGTCAGGCTCACACAGCTGGGTCTCCGTGGTGACCAAATGGGAGGGGCCTGGCTGAGGGCTCTCATCAGCAAGGTCTTCAACACCCCCCTCCTCCTCCTCTGAGTCGTCCGACCCAACTTCCGAACCCACAGGCTGACCCTGAATCACAACAACAGTATACAGCCTTGCTGGACTCCTTTCCCAATTTTGAACCAATCAGGGGTTCCATGTCCAGTTCTCACTGTTGCTTCTTGACCCGCATATAGGTTTCTCAAGAGACAAATAAGATGGTCTGGTACACCCATCTCTTTAAGAACTTGCCACAGTTTGTTGTGATCCACACAATCAAATGCTTTAGCATAGTCAATGAAGCAGAAGTAGATGTTTTTCTGGAACTCCCTAGCTTTCTCCATGATCCAGCATATGTTGGCAATTTGATCTCTAGTTCCTCTGCCTCTTTGAAATCCTGTCTGTACTTCTGGTACTTCTTGATCCACATACTGCTGGAGTCTAGCTTGTAGGATTTTAAGCATAACTTTACTAGCAAGTGAAATAAGTGCAATGGTGCAATAGTTTGAACATTCTTTGGCACTGATTTTCTTTGCAATTGGAATGTAAACTGATCTTTTCCAATCCTGTGGCCACTGTTGAGTTTTCCAAATTTGCTGGCAAATTGAGTGTAGCACTTTTACTGCATCATCTTTTAAGATTTTGAATAGCTCAGCTGGAATATTGTCACCTCCACTAGCTTTGTTGTTGCTCAGTTTTTCTAAGGCCCACTTCACTTCACATTCTAGGATGTCTGGCTCGAGGTCAGTGACCACCTCATTGTGGTTATCAGGGACGTTAAGCTCATTCTTGTACAGTTCTTCTGTGTACTTTTTCCAACTCTTCTTAATCTCTTCTGCCTTTGTTAGGTCCCTGCCATTTTGGTCCTTTATCATGCCCATTTTTGCATTAAACGTTCCCTTCATCTCTCCAATTTTCTTGAAAAGATCTCTGGTCCTCCCTATTCTATTGTTTTCTTCTATTTCTTTGTACTGTTCATTTAAGAAGGCATTCTTATCTCTTCTAGCTATTCTCTGGAATTCTGCATTCAATTGGGTGTATCTTTCTTTTTCTCCCTTGCCTTTCGCTTCCCTCCTTTCCTCAGCTATTTGCAAAGCTTCCTCAGACAGCCATTTTGCTTTCTTGCATTTCTTTTTCTTTGGGATGGTTTTAGTTGCTACCTCTTGTACAATGTTGTGAACCTCTGTCCATAGTTCTTCAGGCACTCTGTCTATCAGATCTAATTCCTTAAATCTATTTGTCACCTCTACTGTATATTCAACAGGGATATGATTTAATTCATACCTGACTGGCGTAGTGCTTTTCTCTACTTTCTTCAGTTTAAGCCTAAACTTTGTAACAAGAAGCTCATGAGCCACAGTCAGCTCCTTGTCTTGTTTTTACTGACTGTATAGAGCTTCTCCATCTTTGGCTGCAGAGTACATAGTCAATCTGATTTCTGTGTTGACCGTCTGGTGATGTCCATGTGTAGAGCTGTCTCTTGGGTTGTTGGAAAAGAGTATTTGCTATGACCATCATATTCTCTTGACAAAATTCTATCAACCTGTGCCCTGCTTCATTTTGTACTCCAAGGCCAAACTTGCCTGTTATTCTGGTTATCTTTTGGCTTCCTACTTTAGCATTCCAATCCCCCATGATGATAAAGACATCATTTTTTGGTGTTAGTTCTATAAGGTGCTGTAGGGCTTCATAGAACCGGTTAATTTCATCCTCTTCAGCACTGGTGGTTGGGGCATAGACTTGGACAACTGTGATATTGAATGGTTTGCCTTGGATTCGAACTGAGATCATTCTGTCATTTTGGGGATTGTATCCCAATATTGCTTTTCCTACTCTTTTATTGACTATGAAGGCTACTCCATTTCTTCTGAGGGATTCTTGCCTGTAGTAGTATACCTGATGGTCATCTGAATTAAATTCACCCATTCCTGTCCATTTTAGTTCACTGATTCCTAAGATGTCAATTTTCAGCCTTGTCATCTCTTGTTTGACCACGTCCAGCTTTCCTTGATTCATGGATCTTACATTCCAGGTTCCTATGGAGAAAAAATATTTATAGCATCGGACTTTCCTTTCACCACCAGATCCATCCACAGCTGAGCGTCCTTTCGGCAACAACCCAGGACTTTTAGTGGAATTCCAGAGACTGTGTTCCAAAACTGATGAAACAAAGCTAGCATGGGCACCCATGGAGACAATAGCTATGTAGGGATTAAATATGTTTTCACACAAATTCTGTCCATAATATACCTGAATGCAATTGACAACTGCATGAATGGAAGGTCACAAAGGATGTTTTATTGTTTAAAATTTATAGTGGCCAGTGATGATGATGATTTAGGAATTTATTTGCCACCCATCTCATATCCAAAGACTCTGGGTGGCTTACAGCTTAAAGCATTAAAGCAGAAGACATTAAAATAAAAAATGATAGCACAGAGCAAACAAAATATTTGACAAATACAAACTATTAAAATGTGGTAGGAAAGGCAGTACCTGGTCGCATAGGGGAGGTGGAATTAGGTTTTTATTAATCATCCACCTCCAATATGAAGCTCCCCTATTGGATCCCCAAACCATCTGGTAGAGCGAGATCTAGAGGCTCTTTCAAAACTTCAGGAGGGTGGCAATCAATCTTACCTCAGGGGGTAAGATGTTCCAGAGGGCAGGAGCCATGGTGGATAAGACTCTTCTCCTGAAGCCCACCAGTTGAAATTTCTTGGCTAATAAGTTCCACAGCATAATCCCTCTGCTGGCACAGGTGGGGTGGACCAGTCCCATCAGGATGAAATGGTTCATCAAGATGCCAATGCCTCCTATGCAAAAATCAGTACACACAGAGAAGTATTCTGGGGCCTCAGATTGGATACCTCTGTATTACAGCTATTTACCACTTACCACCTGGTCTTCCATTAGATGTAGTATTCAGTTAAAGACCAATAAATCTACCTGTAATGCAGAATAGGTATATTGCACCAATTATTCCCAATTTCACTAATGAATATGGTGATCTTATAATGAACCAATAATTATACTGAATTGGAACTAGATTTTTCATATTTACATAATGAAAGCCAGTTCTTTACTCTGTGTATATATTGTGTGTCTTTCATCCCTGGCTTATCAGATAATGTGATTTTGGATAAACATTGATCTTGACTTTAAATCAGGCACTCTATCTGAAGAATAACTTGTAATTTAGCTATCCAACATATTTTTTTGAATTGACTGAATATATACCATTAAGTTAGTTTGACTCTTAATGAGTATAGATTTTTTTTCCATGAATCCAACAAATTTCAACTTTTTCCAAATGTTCTAACATTTTTTGGGGAGTGGCAATTTAGAAGTATCAATATATGTTTTTGAAGCATGTATTTTGTGGAAAGAAAAAAATGTTTTTAAATTATGTATTTTGTGAAACAGAGTTGGATTGAATTAAGGGTAGAAAACATATAAAAGAAATGCTAATTGAGAACAGCTTCTCCCAATTGTAATCTCAATCTGAATTTAATGTTAGTGAATTCCCAACTAACCTACCACATTTACAGACATAAACTGCCAGTCAAGCTAAACATGGAACTGTAATGAAATCTTTCTACTGCATTTGAAAGCCCATGGCTCAGCTTGACTTAAATATTTATAGTGTTTGACTGAAAAGCCTTGAAGAAATAAGTCTTTGCTGTTTTTCTCTTTTTTAAGGCTGTTGTTGCCTGAACCATTGCACTGCTTATCCCCTTATTAAATATGTTCATGTTGCATGAGGGATTAATTTGATCCAATTACCTTTTGAAACATTACTTGTTATCGCCAACCAATCTCCAGTCAATGTAGTATTACAAAAGCTTCCTCCGATGTGATGCTGTAATCTTATTCTTAGTATAAATCTATCTAATCAATATAAACTGGAACATAATCATGTTATCCGCATAGAAAACCCCCATCCCTCTTTGCATTTTACAAATAATTAAGTCATAGCTCCTAAGACCTTCTTAATGTCATGGTTTCTTCATCTCTCTTTCTCTCTTCTAATCCATCAAAAACTCCCTTTTTCTGTGTTTGGCTTGTAAGTATCAGGCAAAAGCAACAGTGCTGCAGAATTATGAAAAATGTGTGCACCTGGCATAACAAACAAAATATTTCCTCCCTTTGGATACACACAAAATGCTCTTGAATCTTACTCCTACAAACTTGAGCACATTAGTAGTGTGCACACAAGTTCCCTCCCTGGATCATCAAGTTATAACTTCCATGCTATGTGGTCCTCCCACTATCCAATCCTCACATTAAGAAGATCCAAAATTGGAGTGGGTTATATATTTATGTTTTGCTTCCTGATATGTATCCAGGCCAAAAGCTATTTTCAAAATCAGAAGGTGATTATCAGTTAAATAAACTGTGAAAAAATAGTCTTCATGCTATAGACCACTGCACTAGAGAAATGAACCAGAGAGCAGGTTTGGTCTAGTAATTAAGGCATGAGGTTAAATACTAGAAGACTGTGAGTTCTAGTCCTGCCTTAGGCATGAAAGTTGCTGAGTGACTTTAGGACAGTTGTTGTTTCTCAACCAATGATGCCAGGCTCAGGTGACAAGCCAGTTAGTCAATTCCTGTCCCAACCAATGGATCAACACTTGGTTGTTCTGAAAGAAAAGAAGAAGAAAAAAAGCAGAACATGCAATTGTGGAAAAAATGCTAGGAAGGAAAAAATGATAGAAAAATGGGCTAAACTAAAGTTTTAGAAATCAATCTATATTTGCAATGGACAACCTATTATCCCTAGGCCAGAGAGAGAAACCTGTGGATCATTGAGAAACACATTTTCTGTATCTGTCTATATATATATTCCCTCACCACCATAGGGTATCTCAGCTTAGGGCCAAGTCACAATAGGAGTTGTTTTGATTCCTTTGATAAAGAACCTGATTGAATATGTTGCATGTTATAGATTCCTTCTAATCAATTCCTTCTTTCCTTTACACCAGGGCTTTGCAACCTTTTCACCCATTGTACCACTTTTAGGATATGGCAACATCCAAGTACCACCAGTTGCCCAGTAAAGTGTCAAAAACTTCATGACCAAAAAAAGGGAAAAAAGTGATGAACTACAGGTAGTCCTCGACTTACAACAGTTCGCTTAGTGACTGTTTGAAGTTACAATGGCACTGAAAAAAGTGCCCCCCAAACCACAGCTGAGCAAGACCCCTGCCTGCCCGCCCAGCAGCACTCTTCCTCCTGTCCAAGGTTTTCACTGTTGTGAGCATTTGTGTTGAGGATTGGTAGCGGAGGTGGGGTGGGGGGAGTTTGATTTTTATTTCCCCCCCCATCTGCTGAGTGATTGCAGCAGGTTTTGGTCAGTTCACATGACCCTGGGACACTGTGACCGCCATAAATATGAATCAATTGCCAAGCAACTGAATGCAAATCACAAGACCCCGGGGATGCTGCAACATTCCAGCTGATCGGCGCTTCATCTGGGCTCAGCAGAAGTGCCAGGATCAGTACCGTGCTCAAGCTGGAGCCTGACGCTGATCCTGATGCTTCCGCTGAGCCCTGACATCCCTGCAGCTCCAGCCATCTCTCACTCAGGCTTGTGTGGTATTGCCACTGGTTCAGCTCATTCCCCTCCCCCGCTACCACTTTTCTAGGATGGCCGCGTAACACCTTCCAGGTGCCAATGTACCACAGGTGGTACCCATACCACTGGTTGAAAAGCCCTGCTTTACACTATGATCTGCAAAAGAAAGAAAGAAGGCTTCTAGAAACAGGTATCCCAAATCTGTGTACAATACGTGCCTAGGAATCAAGGCTTTGCAAAGTGAAAAGGGAGGGAGGGGAGGGAGGAATTCCCTAGTTCATTATTACCAATTATATTATTGAGAATGGAATATTTTTCTACTTTTCAGAACTGCACTCCAACAAAACGAAATGATTTTCCAGAGCCAGCAGGACAAATATTAAAATCAAACTACAGTGAATCCACTGAAATCTACAAATGAGACTTGCTCAAGCTCAGTAAAAAAAAAGTGCTTAAGTCACTTTTGAAGTATCCCATTTTAATATCTGTCTGTCATTCTGTCATCTATATGCCTGCCTATCTACCTACATCCAGGGCCTTTTTTCTCATAGAACACTCAGAACGGCGTTCCAGCACCTTTTTTTTGCAGGAAAAAAACCCCAGTTCCCTTATTGGCTTTCCTAAGCCTATTGCAGGGCTAGCGATCTTGGCTCTTTTTTATGACTCGTGGACTTCAACTCCCAGAAATCCTGAGCCAGCCATGCTGAGGGGAAATGGAGAGGTTTCCAAGCTGAGCCATGCTGGCTCAGGAATTCTGGGAGTTAAAGTCCTTGAGTCATAAAAGAGCCTACACTAGAGGAGGACATTAAAATTATTTACAAGATTACTTCTTTAGGAACTAAACTTTTAGAATCTAAAACAGCTAATTCAAAAAAGCCAACAGGAAAGAACCTCACATTTTTCATCTGTTTCTGTCTTTTGGAAGGTAAAATTAGATAACAAAATAATCTATTTCTTATGTTAACATCTCTGCAATAAAATCAAAGGTAACAGGAAAGAAATAAGAAACATTTTTCTCAATGTAATATGTTTAATTTAGCTGATTCTAGAAAAAAATAGTATCTTTTGTACAATCTTGAAAACTATTTTGAATGTAAAAAAGTCTTAAGAATGAAATATTCTTAATTTGGACTTTACTTTTACTGTTTGGACTGTTGTGTGTTTTGAAAAATAGATTATTTAGAATCTAGTTATGTTGCACTTCAGTCTTTAAATAATTAACCTAGTATATACATAACAATATATGATGTTTTCCCTGGTGAGCTAAAAATCAATAACAACATTTATTAAAAAGGCTAAAATAATTTCTGGAGATATTATCTGTATATTAAAATTTTGGACAAGCAGTGATCATGTATCCTAGCAAAAGATGTTATATATGTGCATAAGTGTAGTCAGTAGCATATGCCTTTTTAAAAATATCAAACATACAAAGAAACAAAAATAAGTCCAAAATATCTGTATTACAACCAGAAATGCCAACTTTGCAACCAATATTTCTCATCCATAACTATGGCACCCTAAGGATACCTGCGTACATGCAAATGCTTCTCTGGGATCAGTAACGCAGCAGGGATTGCTTTTACCTTCCAGTAACATATACCTAAAACCAGTTTATTGCATTTGGCAATTGTACTGAAAAATATCTCATTGTCAATCAATATAATTCATTTAATTTGAAATCAAGTGAAAAATTGATTTAAATTATTTTATTAAAACAAATTAATGGCAATTCTTTTATAAGAAATTGCCTCAAACAAAATGAGTTTGACATGCCTGCTCTAGATAGTTGAATGCTCCAAAATAAATTCTAGACCAGGCCTGTACATGCAGCCTACCAAGCACCCTTGGAAAGCACAGACTTTATAATAATAATAATAATAATAATAATAATAATAATAATAATAATAATAATAATAATAATAATAATAATAATAATAATAATATCACCACCACTGCCCTGAAAGTCATGTTGCCTAGTGCCTCCATGGCTTACCATGACCATGAGCTCCAACACTCTAGATGCTCCTCTAGTCACCAAATCATTGATTAGCCCACCAGCATTCCTTTGCAGACCACAAAGATTTTTAATTTATCAGTGTGGGCCTTTCCCTTCTACAAGTTGCACAGATCTCTTCTAGATTTTCCTCTTGCCTTTCTGAGTTAACTCCTTGGTTTGTCAATGAACAAGAATTGACTTTGTAGGGAAGCATACTATCATTTGATGTATATTTAACATATGTTCTACCTTTATTTACCAATTATATAATATTTGTATGCAATCCACATGGCGAGGTATAATAATAATAATAATAATAATAATAATAATAATAATAATAATAATAATAATAATAATAATAATAATAATAATAATAATAATAATAAGTTGGAAGGGACCTTGGAGGTCATCTAGTCCAACCCCCTGCTCAGGCAGGAAACCCTATACCATTTCAGGCAAATGGCTGTCCAGTCTCTTCTTAAAAACTTCCAGTGTTAGAGCATTCACCACTTCTGGAGGCAGGTTGTTCCACTGGTTAATTGTTCTAACTTTCAGGAAGTTTATCCTTAGTTCTAGGTTGCTTTTCTCCTTGACTAGTTTCCATCCGTTGCTTCTTGTCCTGCTTTCAGGTGCTTTGGAAAATAGCTTGACTACCTCTTCTTTGGGGCAGCCCCTGAGATATTGGAACACTGCTATCATGTCACCCCCTCACCCTTCTCTTCATTAAACTGCACATACCCAATTCCAGCAACCGTTCCCTATATGTTTTAGCCTCCAGTCCCCCAATCATCTTTGTTGCTCTTCTCTGTACTCTTTCTAGAGTCTCGACATCTTTTTTACATCGTGGTGACCAAAACTGGATGCAGTATTCCAGGTGTGGTGTTACCAAGGCATTGTAAAGTGGTATTAGTACTTCATGTGACCTTGATTCTATCCCTCTCTTAATGCAGCCTAGCACTGTGTTGGCTTTTTTGGCAGCTGCAGCACACTGCTGGCTCATATTGAAGTGATTGTCCACTAGGACTCCGAGATCTCTCTCACAGTTACTACAGGTGAAACAAAAAATTAGAATATCGTGCAAAAGTTCATTTATTTCAGTAATGCAACTTAAAAGGAGAAACTAATATATGAGATAGACTCATTACATGCAAAGCAAGATAGTTCAAGCCATGATTTGTCATAATTGTGATGATTATGGCTTACAGCTCATGAAAACCCCAAATCCACAATCTCAGAAAATTAGAATATTGTGAAAAGGTGCAATATTCTAGGTTCAAAGTGTCCCACTCTAATCAACTAATTAAGCCATAACTCCTGCAAAGGGTTCCTGAGCCTTTAAATCAGGGGTGTCAAACTGCCGGCTTGTGGGCCGGAGCGTCACAGAGAAACCGTGCCCATCCCATTGCCGGCAATGGGAAAAGTTCTGATACATCGTGCGACATCACATGACGTCATGAGTTTGACATGTCTGCTTTAAATGGTCTCTCAGTCTGGTTCAGTAGGAATCACAAACATGGGGAAGACTGCTGACCTGACAGTTGTGCAGAAAACCATCATTGACACCCTCCATAAGGAGGGAAAGCCGCAAAAGAAGTTGGATGTTCCCAAAGTGCTGTATCAAAGCACATTAATAGAAAGTTATGTTGAAGGGGAAAGTGTGGAAGAAAAAGGTGCACAAGCAGCAGGGATGACCGCAGCCTGGAGAGGATTGTCAGGAAAAGGCCATTCAAAAGTGTTGGGGACTTTCACAAGGAGTGGACTGAGGCTGGAGTCAGTGCATCAAGAGCCACCATACACAGACGGATCTTGGACATGGACTTCAAATGTCGTATACCTCTTGTCAAGCCACTCCTGAACAACAAACAACATCAGAAGCGTCTTACCTGGGCTAAAGAAAAACAGACCTAGTCTGTTGCTCAGTGGTCCAAAGTCCTCTTTTTTGATGAGAGCAACTTTTGCATCTTATTTGGAAACCAAGGACCCAGAGTCTGGAGGAAGAATGGAGAGGCACACACTGCAAGATGTTTGAAGTCCAGTGTGAAGTTTCCACAATCTGTTGATTTGGGGAGCCATGTCATCTGCTGGTGTTGGTCCACTGTGCTTCATTAAGTCCAGGGTCAATGCAGCCATCTACCAGGAGATTTCGGAGCACTTCATGCTTCCTTCCTCAGATGAGCTTTATGGGAATGCTGACTTCATTTTCCAGCAGGACCTGGTACCTGCCCACACTGCCAAAAGCACCAAAACCTGGTTCAATAACCGTGGGATTACTGTGTTTGATTGGCCAGCAAACTCGCCTGACCTGAACCCCATAGAGAATCTATGGGGCATTGCCAAGAGAAAAATGAGAGACATGAGACCGAACAATGCAGAAGAGCTGAAGGCCGCTATTGAAGCATTCTGGTCTTCCATAACACCTCAGCAGTGCCACAGGCTGATAGCTTCCATGCCACGCCGCATTGAGGCAGTAATTGCTGCAAAAGGGGCCCAAACCAAGTACTGAGTACATATGCATACTTATATTTTTCAGAGGTCTGATATTGTTCTATGTACACTCCTTGTTTTATTGATTGCATGTAATATTCTAACTTTCTGAGATTGTGGATTTGGGGTTTTCGTGAGCTGTACACCATAATCATCACAATTATGACAAATCACGGCTTGAACTATCTTGCTTTGCATGTAATGAATCTATCTCATATATTAGTTTCCCCTTTTAAGTTGCATTACTGAAATAAATAAACTTTTGCACGATATTCTAATTTTTCGAGTTTCACCTGTACTATTGAGCAAGGTACCACCTATACTATAGCTGTGCATTTGATTTTTCCTGCCTAAATGTAGAACCTTACTTTTTTCACAACTGAATTTTTTTTTAGATAGCGCCCAGTGTTCAAGTCTGTCCAGATCCTCCTGTATCTTAAGCCTATCTTCTGGAGTATTGGCTATTCCTGCCAGCTTGGTGTCTTCTGCAAATTTAATGAGTTCCCCATCTATCCCCTCATCCAAATCATTGATGAAGATGTTGAAGAGCACTGGGCCCAGAATAGAGCCCTGGGGCACCCCACTACACACTTCCTTCCATGTAGATGCAGTTCCATTGAGGACCATACGCTGAGTACGGCCGGTCAGCCACCTACGAATCCATCTGGTGGTGATGCTGTCTAACCCACATTTTTCTATCTTATCAAGTAGTAGGTTGTGATCTACTTCATCAAATGCCTTACTGAAGTCCAAGTAAATTATATCTACAGCATTCCTCTGGTCCACTAGTTTTGTCACTTGGTCAAAGAATGCAGTAAGATTTGTCTGGCATGATCTGTTTTTGACAAACCCATGTTGGCTTTTAGTGATAACTTTGCATCAAGGTGTTCGCTGATTTGTTGTTTGATTATCTTTTCCAGAATCTTCCCAGGTATTGAGGTCAGGCTGATAGGTCTGTAGTTTCCTGGATCTATTTTTTCCCTTTTTTGAATATGGGAACTACATATTGGGGCAATTTACAATAGAAAAAATATATATTTAAAATCATAAGATTAAAACATAAAAGCAGGGCTTTTTTCTCATAGAATGCTCAGAATAGTGTTCCGGCACCTTTTTTTTTGCACACACAAAAAAAGCTTTTGCACAAGCTATACTACTCCCTCTATTGGCTTTGAAAAGCCTATTGGCTTTTGAAAGCCAATAGGAATTGCTGCTGAGCACACCAAAAGACCTGACTAGCAAACGTTGCACCGGCTAGTTGTCTGCAGAGAAAGCAAGTATGCAGGAACTTTGCATCCCTCCCTGTTGCCCAACTATACCATCTCAACTAGGTAAGTAAGAGAGGAAAAGGAGTGGGAGGTGGGTTCTGCGGAGTCCATGTGCACTCCATCCTTGTGCTCACCTGTGTCAGCCAGGCTGGTGGCCTACCTGGTGCTGGACCTGCGCCACCGTTGCCTCACCCTGCATGCATAAATGGCCGCCCTGCATCACCTGGCCCGCACCGCCTCCACTGCCTGCCCCGCGCAGCCCCACCATATAGAGCGGGCCCTGCTGCTCCCACAGCACCAGCCGTGCCGGCTCCGGCCCTGGGGGAGAGCCTGCCACCAACACCCCTCACACCTGTGACCGCAGCAGTGCCGCCCCACCCCACCCACCCCCACCTCCTGCGCCTGCCAAGATGAGAGTTCCGGCACCTTTTTTTTATAGAAAAAAAGCACTACCTACATCTCTGCCTGCATACCTACTTATCAGCCTGCCTGCCTACCTACCTACTTACCTACCTACCACTCAGGTTAACCTAACAGCAATGTTAATATTTTTAAAAAGTTCCAAAGTTTTTGTCTTGATTTCAGTCAACACCATAATAGAACTAAAAAAATGGAATGCGATTAAAAAACTTAGTCATTTGTAATAAAATTATGTTAGCTACTACTTGATGAGATTACTTTAGAAGTAAGGCTTTGAAGCCTGTCACAGGTCTTAAAAATAAAATTGCTTGAGTAGTTGAGGAGAACTGTATTAAAATGCAAATTTCCAGCTGTTAATATTTTTTCAAAAACCAATAATCCCTCAAGGCCACCAATATGTCAAAATACTTAATGGAAAAATATCCCTTAGGCAAAATGGCCTTTCTAAGTTGACTTTTGATTAAACTTAAAATACTATATAGCAGAAAACCTAAATTCAGATGGGGGTATAAATATAGTTCTGGACTAAAATGTCATCCAAAATGCAACTGATGGTGCACTTTTAAGGCCACTAATTTTTAAGTAATTTTCCACTCTCTTTAAGGATTAGCCAATGAGGTAATTATTAATGAAAGAATAGGTATCCTATAGCACATACTTTTAAATACAACTAGGAAAATCCAAGTTCATTGGCTAAAAGAAATATTTTAAAACATAAGAAAGCTATCAGTATCATGCTAAGGTTTATCTAGATTACATTGTGCACAGGTTTCTAAACTTACTATAGATATTTATGTGTAAACAAAGGAAAATCCTTACAGACAGCATTTATAGGTAAGACCATTTTCGATGCTAATTCATTTTGAAATTATTTTGTTATCTTCATGCATAAAAATATATGTTTTATATTCTCATATATCTTAATATATTTTATATTCACTCAGGGTTTAATCCTTGTCTGATAATTCAGTAATTACTAGCACTTATAAAGAAATGAAAAGAATAAATTAAGCAATATTCAGGGCAAAAGTTAAAATAGAAAACATTACAAACTAAATTAAATTGAATTCAGGCTAAATTAGGCTTAGTTGAAAATAGTGAACTTATATTTCATGCTGATTTAAATATGATAGGAATGAAACTGGGTTAAATGTAATTTTAATAAATACTAAATATATTCAATCTATAGAGCGGTAGGAGAAAGCAGGTTGGTTCCATCAGCTGAAACTTCTTTCTATTAACGAAAAGTAATGCTCTAACATCAACCAAACAATTTCCAAATATTTTCTTCCCCTGTTTCAACATATTTCAGGAAACTCAATAATTTCTTTCTATTTTCCAATTTGAAAGGAAGTAAACGTTTGGTGAACAAGAAACAAAAAAAGACAGATTCCTTGCAAATTTTCAGGAATATCAGAAAAAAGGTATACCTCTCCCTTTAATCTGCTGAACCTGAATAAATGAATTTTAGCTATCCATAGAAACAATAGGAGAATCTAGCCACAAACACTCCCGGGGAATGACAAGCAAGTAATAATTGATTGTTAGGACATTGCAGTACAAATGTTGTCCCTTTTATCCTTGCATTATTTTGTCATTTTGGTCTCATTGTGCTTAAGAATCTGTGCCATGCAAAAATATTTTGCTTCTTAGGCTGACCACAGTAGAGCTAAAGAATTTAATTAAAAGTCAAAAGCTTCTAGGAGGCCTGATCTTTCCTCTCCCAAACTACCAACTTCAAATATGAGAATGCAATTCATGGAATCCTAATCATTTCTAGTAAATCAACCTTCTGTGTTCCACCAACCATACTTTATCAAACATGTAAAATGTTGTGTATGTAAATAGTTATTAATAAGGAATTAGCTGATTGCAGAATAGCAGGGTTTTGAGCGGGAGATCCAGGTGCAATCATTGGTTGCAATAACCTAGGAGCGGGAAAATAAGCTCCATTGATTGGTTACAGTTCTAACACTTTCCCTATAAAAGACTGCAACAATTGACAGTTGACAGTTGACCTTGTGTATTCAATAAACTTGTTCGTTGTTAAACCACTCTGAGTCCTCGTCTGTCAGAACCTAACAATTGGCGACGAAGGTGGGATTGACAGAAGACCAGAGATTCGGCGGAATTGTCGCGGGAAGGCGGCAAATTCAGAACGAGTAATAGTCAACCGAGCGGCCGCGGCAGAATAAAAAAAATAAATTCTCCGAATGGCGCAAATCGGGTCATTGAAGGAATTCGACCCAAACTTCCCCGAGGATTGGGAAGAATACATCGGACAAGTCGAAGGGTTCCTGTTAGTGGACGGGATCACAGACGACCGTAAAAAAGCGGCTGCATTATTGACGATTTGCGGCACGCCGGTCTACCGAATCGCTGTCGGACTGTGTCAACCGCAACCGGTCTCAAGCGTGCCATACGCCGACCTTCTAGCCAAACTTAAGGTCCACTTTACACCTAGAAGATCTGAACTCTTCTGGAGGCGCATTTTCGAGAAGAGGAACCAGAGGCCGGGAGAGTCAATACAGAAGTTTGTCGCTGCTGTCAGGGAAGCCGCAGTACGTTGCAAATACGATAATTTAGAAATAAGAATTAGGGACCGAGTGGTACTGGGCTTGCGTGACGAGCAGCTACAGAACAGAATAATCGCCAAACCCACTGGCGATCTACAGGAAGTTATTGACGAACTTTTAACTTACGAGTCCACTGGGTATCGCGACCCCCCCCCGCAACAGCATGGCACCGGCGTCCGAGATCAACCAAGAGGGCTATGTGGACTGCGGGGAGGTGGACCAGCAGTGGGAAGAAGATATCGCTGAAGTTTCCAGGCGATTTGGAAAATTGGCGCCTAGACAACCCAGAAGTGAGGGGCTTGAACCTGCTCGCCGGCAACAACCCGCAACTTCGCAAAGACAGGCGTCGGGGACGCAACGACCATGGCGGGACACCGCAACCAGACCACGCGACGCGGACAACCAGAACCGGTGCGGTAGCTGCGGAGGCAACCATCCCCGCACCTCGTGTCGATTCCGTACCGCAAAGTGCAGGGCATGCGGCAAGACCGGCCACATCCAGGCCATCTGCAGGAGCCGTGTTCGCGACAACCGCGTTCAAGAAGTCGATGTGTGGGCCGAGGGTAAGGTAGCCCCTTGTTCCAGTGGCAAGGAGACCCCTAAACCCTGGGTTAAAATTCCACATCTAGGGGAGGTGGCGCGTGTCAGCCGGAGGAGACAAGGAAAGGGTTATAATTTTCCTGGAGGAAAATTAAAAATCACAGTCTATCTGCAAGGGGTCCCTTGCAGAATGGAAATAGACTCCGGGGCTTCAGTGTCGATAATTTCCACTGAAACCCTTGAGAGGATCGAACAAATAAGTGGAAGGAAAATTCCACTTAATTCAACAAATATCCAATTAACGGATTTCCAAAAAAGCCCCATAAAAATAAAAGGAAAGATCAGCCTTAGCGTTAAATTTAAGGGATTTAAGGGGGTCTTAGAACTAATAGTTACGGAGGGACATAGGACTAGCTTAATTGGGGTTAACTGGTTCCCTGCCCTGGGCATTTGGATTGGGGGGATAAATTCAGTAATTAAAAATAAGACCCTCGAATCAGTCTGCAATGAATTTGCAGACGTATTCGACGGATCTCTGGGTAGGTACAAAGGACCCCCAATTAAATTTAACCTAGACCCCTCTGTAAAACCAATCAGGCTTAAGGCCCGAAGGGTACCTTTCGCCCTAAAGGGAAAAATCGAGGCCGAGCTCGACAGGCTTGTAGGCCAAGGGGTATTAGAACCTGTTGAGGGTGGCCTATGGGAAACGCCGATTGTCACACCCCTCAAACCCAATGGGGATGTGAGAATCTGCGCGGACTATAAGGCCACCCTGAACATTGGAATGAAAAAGCATGCTTACCCGGTCCCGACGGTGAAGCAGGTCCTCGCCACGATCCAGGACGGCGCCATGTTTGCCAAGTTAGACTTGGCGCATGCGTACTTACAGTTGACTGTTTCTGAAGAGGCTGCAGAGGCACAGACAATTGTTACCCACAAGGGGGCGTTCCGGGTCCACAGACTGCAATTTGGTATTGCAGCAGCTCCAGGCATCTTCCAAGAAGTGATGGAGAGGACCTTAAAGGGCATACCAGGAGTATGCCCTTACTTTGATGATGTCCTGATAGCTGGAAAAGATGAGGAAATGTTAGTAGAGCGTCTGGAACAGGTACTGGGTAGATTTAGGAGGGCTGGACTGAAACTAAAAAGGGAAAAATGTAGCATAGGGGTTAAATCCACTGATTTTTTGGGGTTTAGGATTGACAAAAATGGAATCCACCCTACCCCTGACAAGATTAAAGCAATTAAAGGGGCCCCAGAACCAAGGAATAAGGCGGAACTGCAGGCCTTCCTTGGCCTGGTAAACTTTTACCACACATTTGTGCCTCACAAAGCTGCCATTGCAGAACCCCTCCACAGGCTTAGACAAGAAGACCCCTTGGCAATGGCTGAACAAACACAGAGTAAGTTTCCAAACTCTAAAGGACATTCTGTCCAGTAAATCAACTGTAACACACTTTATAGAAAACAAACCAATCTACCTGGCGTGCGATGCTTCGCCTTACGGTGTTGGGGCTGTAATCAGCCACTTAGACAAACAAGGTATACAAAGACCAATTGCATATTATTCACGCACACTAACCAAAGCAGAGCGGAATTACGCTCAGATAGACAGGGAGGCATTAGCAATAGTGGCAGGAGTAAAAAAGTTCCATGATTACCTTTACGGTAGGAACTTTACTATACTGACTGACCACAAGCCCCTGTTGGGACTGTTTACCACGGATAAACAGACTCCCCAAATAATGTCGCCTAGAATGCTGAGGTGGTCCATTTTCCTCTCAGCATACTCATTCTCCCTCCAATACAGACCGGGCAAGGACATGGGACATGCTGACGCCCTTAGCAGATTGCCCCTAAACTTAACAGAGGAAGACCCTGCACCTGTGGGACAAATAATGTCCCTACAGGATATTCCGGATTGGCCCTTAACTGCTAAAGACATAGCTGAGGCAACAAATAAGGACCACATTTTAAAGAGAGTAATGGCCTGGGTCTTGAGTGGGTGGCCAAACGCCAACCCGGATGAAAAATACATTCCCTATTTTAGAAGGAAAGATGAACTGTCAGTTCATCTGGGATGTTTACTCTGGGGAAATCGTGTAGTCATTCCAGGAATCTACAAATCAGCCATTTTGCCAGAATTACATGAAGGACACCCTGGAATTGTGCGGATGAAGGCGTTGGCTAGGAGTCACTTGTGGTGGCCAGGTCTGGACAGGGACATTGAGGAATGTGTTGCCAATTGCCATCTGTGCCAACGTTCTAGGCCTGAACAACAACACATCCGTACACATAAGTGGGAGTTAGCTAGAAATCCTTGGTCCAGGATTCATATTGACTTTGCTGGACCTTTCCAAGGGTTAACATTTCTGGTAGTGGTTGACAGTTTCTCTAGATGGCTGGAGGTAGTACCAGTCAGTTCAGCAACCTCAGGTAGAACCATACAGGCATTAAGGGGCCTCTTTGCCACTCATGGGTTGCCGGATTTAATTGTGTCTGATAACGGGCCACAATTCACATCTATTGAATTCCAGGATTTCCTCAAGGCCAACTCGATTAAGCACAGGACTTCAGCACCCTTCCACCCATCTACCAACGGCTTGGATGAACGGAATGTGAGGACCACGAAGGACGCCTTAAAAAGAATCATTCGAGGCGACTGGCATCAGAGACTGGCCGAGTTCTTGTTGGCCCAACATACGACCCCATGTTCTGCTACAGGGAAAAGTCCAGCTGAAATGAGGTGGGGTAGGAGACTAACCACCAAATTGGACAGATTACACCCTGACAGACTTCTTCCAAGCGCTGAATTGGACATTCCTGACAGAACATTCAAAGTGGGGGATTTGATTTGGGCCAGGAATTACGCCCAAGGGGACAAATGGATTCCTGGGGTGGTGACTGAAATTTTAGGGCCCCTGTCGTACACTATTGAGGGGGAAGGGAATAGGATCTGTAAAAGACACACAGATCAGCTGAGGAAGAGAGCTAGCGGGTGCTTGCCAGTAGAGGGGGGCCAAAGCATATTTGGGGAAAACAGTACATCCAGGGTCAGTAAGGACAACATACCAGAGAGCGGGGTAGAGGAACGGCAAAACATCTCCTTCCCTGGTACCCCACAACAACAACAACAATTTTGTCAAATAGACTGGGAGGTACCCCTGCGAGGTAGGCCAGCGAGCACTGAGTGTCAAACTCAAACCAATGCACAAAATAGCAACAGGGAAAATTCAGAGTCTAGTAACCCAGAGCCGGGGTCCAACACAGACAAGCAGCCAAGCCGTCATTCAGGAAAGGGGGTCCCTAGCTGCCAGAGTAATAGATACCCTTCTAGAATACATAGGCCACCAAAATATTTGAAGGACTTTGTAAAGAAATGACAACAACTGGGGGGTAAGGGGTGTTGTGTATGTAAATAGTTATTAATAAGGAATTAGCTGATTGCAGAATAGCAGGGTTTTGAGCGGGAGATCCAGGTGCAATCATTGGTTGCAATAACCTAGGAGCGGGAAAATAAGCTCCATTGATTGGTTACAGTTCTAACACTTTCCCTATAAAAGACTGCAACAATTGACAGTTGACAGTTGACCTTGTGTATTCAATAAACTTGTTCGTTGTTAAACCACTCTGAGTCCTCGTCTGTCAGAACCTAACATAAAAACTGCCTTTGGAGCCATGTTTTATAACATATGTTATATGTTACTTACCTGAAGCAGTATTGTAAGTCATTTTTAATAGATTTAATAGATTTCAACCAAATTTCTAGACCTTAAATTTCTAAAATCTGATGAAACTTTTAGACTTTTTTATTATCTAAGTTAGCCGAAGTTCCAATCAGTTTGAAATCATATCAACAGTAAATCAACACATAGTTAAATGTCAAATGACTGTGATACTAACCACATATCCATATTCATTAATGTATAAGCTGATGTTTACTCGGTTGCATATTTGAATCACATCTACTATTGTTTATGAAAACCAGTGTTAGATTATCTCTTTTATGGCCATCAGAAAAAATTCACAGTAAAATTCCTGAATAATGTGAGCATTTGAATCCCCATACATAAAGTGTCCCATTTAATTTACTATTACCAAAAGAAGAAAAACCCTTTTGCTAGAATCAGGACCAAATTAGCTAAAAAAGCGCCAAGAAATTAAAGGGTATAATAGAAAATCAAAACACTTCCACTGAATATTTTTAGACATGTAGCATCTCATTAACGTGACTAATCCTTCACTTAATTAACTAAATAGAAGAAAACCAATCTTCTCAGCTAATGGCTAATGGCAGGCAACATGCATACTGCTGTTCTATTTATAGCCTATATATTTTTTAGTTATAAGCATGCTTCATTTAGTTGAAAAAGAGACCATGATCTGGCATTTAGCAACTGAACTAATGGAATGGACTTTGCTTCCCACAGAAACACTTCAGACTTCCCCCACCTGCTCTAAAAATGCTATTTACAGATCAGTAGATGCTGCTGGATGTGCTGGACACACTGTAATATTGGAACAGGAGAATAATCTCTGAAAATCAGGCAGATTCCATTTCTGAGATACCTTCACAAGCCCAGAGTCATTGAGAGTCAGAGGGTATACAACTTTAACAAATTATGGTTGTGATTGCTGTTGTTGTTAACTATATACCCTACTCTATTTAACAAAGATTCTTATTTATCTGTAGGATATTCAATAAACTGGAAAGGCTACCCACCTTTTTTCCCAGTATTCTAGCAGAATTTTTTCTGCCCTAAGGCTTAGAGCAGGGGTCTTCAAACTTGGCCCTTTTATGACGTGGACTGCAACTCCCAGAATTCCTCAGCCAGCGTGCCTGGTTGAAGAATTCTGGGAGTTGAAGTCCACAAGTCATAAAAGGGCCAAGTTGAAGACTCCTAGTTTAAAGGATTTGGCAAGAGAGGAGGAATAAGGGAAATAGGATCGTTGATATGCTAAGGTGATTTAAATGTTGTCAGTCATGTAATGTATTGGGGTTTTTGCTTGTACTGATTCATGTATCTGTTAAATGCTGCATTAACGGTTGCTCAATGGTGTGTATGTGTAATGGCTACTGACTAAGCCAGACTTGTTGTCTCCAGGGCTATCATTAGTAGATTTGGGGTGGGAATGGCTTCCTTTAAATCTATTGGCCACTGCCTAGTGGCCAACCATATAAATAGCTGCGCAGCAGGCACTGTTTCAGTTCTGTTCTGCTTGACTTCAATAAAGCATGTTTCTGTTTAGAACCTTCCATCTCGCTCAATGCCTACCAAGAACTGGCTACACAACACTTGCAATGAAGGTGGGATCTGCTGCTTCATCACAAGAGCCTGAAGTCGCTATGGGGTGAGATCAGCACAGAGCCTGGTAGGGAACAGCGTTCCCCCCCCTTGGTCTGCCTAGCAAGCCATGCTGGAGACCAGCACGCCTTGAGGATCAGGGCCTATGAAGAAGCCAGCAGCATGAGGCAGCACAAGACATGACCCGCAAAGACTTCTCACCATGGCAAAGGTCGAAAAGCTCGAAGAATTCAATGTCACGCATCCAGAGAGATGGTTGTCCTACATCTCCAGGTTCGAAAACTATCTAAAGACAAATCAAGTTGCCAAAGACGGTCTGAAGGCTGCAACACACCTCTGTGTGTGCGGGCCTGCAATTTTTGACATTGCTGAGAATTTGGTCGCATCAGCACAGTTTATTTTATTTATTTATTAATTGAATTTCTATACCGCCCTTCTCCTGAAGGACTCAGTTGAAGTCTGTTACTTACACAGACCTGAAGAAACGACTTGGCAACCATTTTCAACCAAAACTGTTGGTGATAGAGTGGAGGCATGCCTTCAGACAGCGAGAACAACAACCCAGTGAGATGGCCACGGAGTTCATCGTGGCATTGAGGCAAGAGTCTCGTCCTTGTCAGTTCACGGACTTGGAAGAAAGACTTTGAGGCCATCTTGTCTGTAGACTTAGGAGCAGAGAGCTCCAACCAAAACTTTCACGAAGGAGACCCTCTCACTCCAAGAAGCTTTGAAAGAGATCATGGCAGATGAAGCTGCCGGCAGGGCAGTGAAGGCGTTGCACCCCGCCAAAAGCACACCACACACAGAAGCTGTCCACCATGAGGACGCTGAACAATGAGAAGACGTCAACTCTGACCATGAAGGTGACAAGATTCAATGACACCAAGACAAGGAACTGAGGAGCCCTGACAAGGCAGTTCCCTTCCTTTGATGTTTGGGTTGCGAAGGCCACCATCAACGAGCAGACTGCAGATTCAGGACAGCCACTTGTCAGGCCTGTGGGAAATCTGGCCACATTGCAGCCATCTATAATGGTTGCCAGCGGGTCCACCAACTGAATGAGGCATTCAAAAGAGGTACCAGGGCCTCGGGGCAACATAGAGTAGAGTTCTGCTCCAGCCACCAGAGTGTCTGCTGCATGGGACCTCACTGCCCCCTCAAACAAAAACTTTGACTACAAGTTGAAATGCAAGGCATTCTTGCAGAACAGAACTGGACACCGGTTCAGCTTTATCCATTATTTCTCTTAAGACCTTCCAGTTCGTTTGCAGCTGCAGCAAGAGATGGGCCAAACTTCAGCCATCTGATATTATTTTAACCAACTTCCAGAAATCCCAAGAAGCCGTAAAGGGTGAGGCCACTTTGGCCATAAAATTCAAGGGGGTTTCAGGGGCCCTAGATACCATTATGGTGGAGGGCCAGAGAACAAGCCTCATTGGTCTTGATTGGTTTGCTGCACTGGGCATTCAAGTAACCAGAATTCATTGGACACAAGCGGCAAACTTGGCGTCAGTATGTGAGGAATTCACAGATGTTTTTGACACAAGTCTGGGAGAGTACAAGGGCCCTCCGATAGCCTTTAAGCTTGACCCATCCATAATGCCAATTAGGGTTAAGCCTTGTCGAGTGCCTTTTGCGTTAAAGCACAAAATTGATGCAGAGCTCGACAAGCTGGTCAGTCTGGGGGTACTACAGCCTGTAGATGGTGGGGAGTGGGAAACTCCTATTGTAACACCACTTAAGGCCAATGGGGAGATCAGGATTTGCACTGATTACAAGTGCACCATTAACCGGGCACTGCAGCAGCACACACACCCGGTGCCAGTCATTAGCCACATCTTAGCATCGCTGCAAGGGGGTAGCATGTTTGCTAAGTTAGATTTTGCATAGGCCTATCAGCAGTTACCAGTGGATGAGGCCACAGCAGCTGCACAAAACATTGTGACACATAGGGGGGGTTTTAAGGTCAAGCGCCTCCAATTTGGGGTTAGCGTAGCCCCAGGAATCTTCCAGGGAGTAATGGAGCACATGCTCAAGGGTATTCCGGGGGTCTGCCCCTATTTTGACAATGTACTCATTGCCGGAGAGTCCACTGAGGTCCTGGCAAGGTGGCTCAAAGCTGTCCTTCAACAGTTCTGCACAGTGTGACTCAAACTAAAGAGGGACAAATGAAAAATTATGGTCCCTTCCACTGAATTCCTGGGGTTCCATATCGATGCCAAAGGCATCCATCCTGTAGAATCCAAGCTGAAGGTGATTCAGCTGGCACCGTCCCAGATCTAAAAGAGAGCTCTAAGCATTCCTGGGTCTCCTAAATTTTTACCATGCATTCCTTCCTAAGAAGGCCACAGTAACAGAGCCATTACACTGGCTCTTAGACAAGAATTCCCCGTGGAAATGGACCAAGGTTCAGGAAAACAGTTTTAAGGCGGTAAAATCACTACTGTCCTCAAATTCAGTGCTCACACACTTTAATGAGAACTTGCCAATTTGTATTGCATGTGATGCATCCCCTTATGGCGTTGGAGCTGTACTAAGTCATTTGTCAGCTGATGGGACTCAGTCCCCTATTGCTGATTATTCAAGGACCTTGTCCTTGGCTGAGCGCAATTATGCTCAGATTGACAAAGAGGCCTTGGTCATCATGGCGGGGGTTAAGAAATTCCACGACTATTTGTATGGCCACCAATTTATGGTCTTTACTGACCACAAGCCATTGTTGGGAATATTTACCACAGACAGGCAGACGCCTCAAATACTCTCCCCCAGAATGTTAAGGTGGTCCATTTTTATGTCAACCTACAGCTACAGGCTGATCCACAAACCTGACAAAGACATGGGCCATGCAGACAGCCTTAGCAGGTTGCCATTGCCACACATGGAGCCAGATCCACCTCCAGCCACTTGCATCTTGTCCATTCAAGATTTGCCAGAACTTCCTCTCCATGCAGGAGACATCGCTACGGAAACAGCAGCAGACAAAATTTTAAGCAGGGTGCTGTCCTAGGTTCATACAAGATGGCTGAAAAATAACCCAGGACCAGAGTTCCAGAGCTATTTCACATGAAGAAATGAGCTTACAGCTCATAAGGGGTGCATCCTTTGGGGAAGCAAGGTCATTGTCCCCAGTTCATTAAGGCACAGAGTTCTCCAGTCACTGTATGAGGGCCATCCAGGTATCGTCTGGATGAAGGCACTGGCACCTAGCTACCTTTGGTGGCCAGGGTTAGATAAGGCTATTGAGGCCCAAGTACACAGGTGTTACAGATGTCAACAGTCGAGACCAGAGATGACCAGGCCCCTGTCCACCAACGGGAGGAGACTCATACACTGTGGTCAAGAATCCACGTCGATTTTGCTGGGCCTTTTCATGGACAGCTGTTTTTGATAGTGGTTGACAGCCACTCTAAATTGTTGGAAGTAATTTCCATAGCCACTATAACTACTGCTAGGACCACCCAGGTGCTTAGGAAGCTTTTTGCTACACGTGGGCTTCCAGGGTCTTGGTCTCCGACAAGAGAGCCCAGTTCACAGCATCCAAATTCCAGGCCTTCCTGAGGGCCAACCTCATAAGGCATGCCACGTTGGCTCCATTTCACCCCTCGATGAATGGGCAGGCAGAACACATGGTGAGTACGATGAAAGAGTTATTAAAACGCATTGTTTCAGGGTATTGGCATCATAGGCTGGCTGATTTCTTGCTATGCTAGCACACTACACCATGCACAGCAATGAGCAAAAGCCCAGCAGAGCTTCGCTGGGGAAGAAGACTGATCACAAAACTAGACTGGTTACACCCTGACCGAGTAGCAGCTGACACTGCATGCTCATAGGCACCAAGGGGGTTGCAAGTGGGTGAGAGAGTGTGGGCTCAAAACTACGGGCATGGGGCTTTGTGTGTGCCTGCTAAAATTGTTAAGGTTTCAGGACCCCTCTCCTACGAGGTGGTCCTAGAATGGGGGCGATTTATTCACCGACATATTGATCAGATGCAATGGTGGTTTGCTGAACAGTCACTAACTGAGGACTCCTCAGAGGGTTCACAAGAAGAACTGCCAGCCAGCAATCTAACAGAGAAGTTTACATGCTCTGAGAACTATGCCAGACATTACAATGGGGACGTGTCATAGATAGAACCAATCCAGAAACTCAAATCTTGTCCCCAGATGGGGAAGGACAAACCAAACTGTGCAGCAGCCCTGCTGACCCCGCTGCCCAACTGGACTTTGAGTTGGGCCAGCCAGGAATGGCTAGCCAAAGGAACGTGAGTCACTTGATCGAACCCAAGAGTCCCGGTTTACCCAGCCCGGCAGGCAAGCAGGTAGACCGGGAGCTTCCCGGAATCCCCAGGCATTCTGAATGTCTCGTCAACCACTGAAATATCTTCAAGATTATGTTAGTAAATAATGTGTGTACAATCTAGGGGGTGGGGTGTAATGTATTGGGGGTTTTGTTTGTACTGATTCATGTGTCTGTTAAATGCTGCATTAACGGTTGCTCAATGGTGTGTATGTGTAATGGCTACTGACTAAGCCAGACTTGTTGTCTCCAGGGCTATCATTGGTAGATTTGGGGTGGGAATGACTTCCTTTAAATCTATTGGCTGCCACCTAGTGGCCAACCATATAAATAGCTGCACAGCAGCCACTGTTTGAGTTCTGTTCTGCTTGACTTCAGTAAAGAAAGTTTCTGTTTGGAACCTTCCGTCTTACTCAATGCCTACCAAGAACTGGCTACACAACAAGTCAGTCACCACCTTGCTCAACTGCTACTTTCAGTTAGTTGAGGACAGCAGTAATTTGAGGAGCAAAGAGCTTGCCAATGGTTTGGTTTGCCCTCCGACTGTAAAGTTGTCTGTTGAAAAATAGGGAATAGGCAGTGGCCAACAATTTAAACACAATGGATTGTCCCTGACTGCATCTAAACAACAATAGGTTGATGAAAGAATGCCAGCATCAATTCCATGAGAACAGTAATGCTCTTAGCATACTATAAATTGTTTAATTGGTTGCTTTCACTGGGAAATATAATACTATAATGGGGGAGAAAAATGCACAAGCTATTTGAAATTCTCAGTCAAACCTATGAGCAGAAAAACTGGATGAATTATTTCTCTAAATTCTTCAAAGTAATGAGAAATTCTCCCTCTTTAAGGTGATAATAGCAATGCTGCTGAAAAATCCCAGAGAAGGAATTCCTTCATAATTAAGCTGAAAAAAAGAAAGCAAAGGAGGTTGCTGGTGAGTGGAAAAGAGAACTTGATCAATACCCCTCAACTAGCTTGTAAATAAGTGCTAAAATACTGGTTTATAATGCTCTGTTCTTTTGATAGAATTTCATAAACAACTGCTCTTTCACCAGACTAAATGAGGATTGGTAGAAAAATTTCAAGAGAATTTATTTGCCTGACATTAATATAATAATCCAATGCAAATTACACTAAAGCAATCCATCCAATTTAATTTTTTAAACTCCAGAATGAGCAAACACATAATATGCAGAGCTGCCACTGAAGATGATTTGTAAATTCTTAGGAGGTGACAATTCAAGTGCTTGGATAAGTAACTAGGAGTAGGCATTATGAACAATACTGTTTTTTTTGCCAGGTACTACTACAGTATAGCTCCTGATCTTTTTTTACCTTAAAACTTAGTCAGGCACAGTGTCCTATTATTTATTTTCTTCTTTTTCCTGTAAGAGCTTTGGTGGATCACAACATAATCAGTTCAACTTCCAGTTTTCACAATACCCACATAACCAAAAGCCTGCAAGCCATGACAACAGTACACCCACCAGTATTCAGTAGCATACTTCTTTTGACAATGAAGTTTACTAGATCTTCATAGGGAAAAAATGCCATTACTACTTTCCTTCAATTTATAAAATCTTTCTTAAAAGCTAAGAAAACTTAAAAGTTATCTAACTAGTTGCATCCTTTTTTGTTCAGCTGCAGCTGCAGTGAATCAATGAAAAAAGAGCATCATCACACCACAATGCAAGCCTGATGTCTTTTAACATTCCTAAAGGGAGAGGAGCTCATAGCACAGTGGCATATGCCATTTGGTATTTGGCAAAAGAAAGAAGCTTCCGTAGATGACATGACATTGGCATTGACATCTATAGCTCTTCATGATTTGCACTGGTGCCATCATATTTGAAAGAGTCCTAGGGAAGTTGCCTTGGGAGACAACATCACATATATTTTCCATCAGCCGCTATTTGAGATATCATAGATACGTGATATTCGTTCACTATATTATAATTCTTCCCTTTACATCAGTCTATTTTCATCTTGAAAAATCTATACAAAAGCATGCAGAGAGTAATATAGATACAGAGATAAGATAGTCATTGATTTAGGCCTTCAGAATCATAGCATTTGTTTTTTTCCTCAAGACCTGAAATGGACAGAATTAGAACCTAATCTTCAAATAGCCTTATGGGAGCCATTATAATTTATCATATCAATGCTGGTTGGAGAATTTTTAGTTCACAGATCACTAGCCTGGTAGTAAATGCATTTTAAACTCCTATCTACTTTTCCTTAATGGTTTTCTAATTAAAACAAATGGCTAAACAGATTTCTTTCAAATTAAAATCTAGCACTGAAATAGTCCCTGGTGCAGAGTTGCCAACCCTAAATTATTCAAGAATGATCAACTCAGACAAGTCTAATCATGAGATTGGCTTATAGATGATGTGATTTTAAAAATAATTAATGCTTTCCTCTTTACATTTGCTTTCTTGTTTCCAGGCTTTTGTTGTAGATAGAATTCACATTAGAATCCTTACTTTTTCCTTGTTGAGAAACTGAACCTGTTAAATATTTATTAAAAAGTGATTCAGCCCTACTGAAATGTACCAGACTATAATCTTCAACTAGACTAAATTGTGTTTATAGTTGCACTATATTTTAGTATAGATTTTATACTACTCAAATATCTAATTGGTTACATAGTAGATAAAAGGTATGATTGGTCTGAATAGTAGATTTTCTACTATGACAATAAAATGGTCAAACATATTTATAAAAATGTAATTAAGCAGGTACAAAGTCACAGCTAGACCTAATGGATGCAGACTATGTGATGGAAATATTTTATAATTAAATATTAAGAGAAACTTTCAGACAGTAAAAGCTCTTCCATAATAAAACAATATCCATCAGGAAACATTAGGTTCTCCTACACAATGAGTATTTATTCAAGGTCAAGATGGTCATCTGTAACTTAGAGAATTTTCACATACACCTTCCTTTGCAAATAATCCACAAATCAGGCTTTGATTTTCAGTTCTATTGCCTTATTGAATTGTTTTATCAGATTAAATTAAGGTAACATATAGTATGTCATAATTGCACTGATATTTACCTGTAGTAGTTATCAGTATATTAAGGCACATATTATAGCATACATAAGAATAACATCCTTGTTCAAGATATTGTAATATTTAACTTGAATTATTAACGGTCCTTCAAAATTATTTTAGGTCAAGATATAGACTTCATAAGAAATATTGGAACTCTATTCATCCAGGCTATAGTAACGTAATATTAAAAGCTTCATGTGCTTTCCCTTTCCTTTCTTTTATAGCTCAGAGAATTAAAGCAGAGTCAGTTTATGTTTCTTTTTAATATTTTCTCCATTTCCAGCATATAAAACATGTTTTGTAACTGTCACATTCTTTGTCCAAGGTCATTCTGTAGAGAGATGCCCCTTGCATTTTAAAGTTTAGGTAAGCCTAATATTTAAAATTGAAGTCTGTGAATAACCTCAGTTAAATAAAACCACAATTAAATTAAATCTGTTAAATAAAATCAAAACATTACCCAGATGTCATGGACAATCAATGTTGATTTGTGCAAAATGACTTGGATCAGATGGGATACTTTTCTTTCCAGTGGAGGCAGCATGATACTTCTTTCTGATTTACTTAGGAAGGCACTTCATGTCATTTTTTTTCTTCCTTTTCGCCTTGAAGCAGGAGGCCTCCAAAACAAAGCCAAAGAAGGCAAAACCTATCACTCTGTTAAAGCTTTACAGAGCAAATTTATTGGGGGTTCAAACAACTAAACAGAAGATTTTCAGGGAAATAGATCAATTATGTGATATATTTTAAACAATATTGATTAATTAAGAGTTTATAGACTTTAGAAATCTTCATTTTCAAAAAAAATTATATAATAAGACAGTTTCTCATATACATTTTGTTTTAAACCATATGTAAGGTGAAATGTTACAGGATAACCACATAAATTATGCAAAATTATTTCAAGTTTTTAGCGATCAAGAGGTTTGAAAATTTGCAGTGTGATTGAAGAGTTATGATGTACTTTTTGTCACTGAGTTAGCATGAATCTGAAAAATACCTTAGCTGATTGAAGAACTTGACCTAATGATCTCATTCTTTTATCTCCACTTTGGCTTTCTTGTTCAGTTTAAAACTAAGTCTTCCATTTTCTTAGTAACTTAGGGAAAAAGGAATATACCTCTCACGTAAATTTATTTCTTTTACCTGACAGTTTAGTGAATTCAGATTACACAGTGCAACCAACAACATAACAGCTTGTAGAATAAAAGTTGGGGCATTCACAGGATTAGGAAAAAAAGTCAAGATGGCAGCTTTGATCACATGATCAGAGGCATTTTCTTTTGATACCCAGGAATATCTTTAGTTAGAAGTACATAAAACAACCATTCAGGTTGCAGCTGACTGCATGAAACATTCAGATATAGGTCTAAAATGACATGTAGACTTTATGTATTACCATCTATATAGTGCACAAAATCTTTCTCAGGAATGTATGTGTGAGTTCTGGCAAGGCACAATGAAAGCAGCATTGAATGGATTGTATTAGTGCCCATCACCTTTGTTAGAGATTAAACTTGATTTGGGTGACAATATTATATAATGGAGTAAAAGCACCTTTAAGGAGTTAAACGGCCTAAGGGTGTGGCTGTAATTATTCTACATAAAAGAGAGTTAGATGTTACACGTAGTTGCTCTTGTATATGTGTTTGATGTTAGTGTTTGGATACCTCTTGTTCTCTTGTTTGCTAACTTGATATTTATTCTCTCAAGAATCAACTGCTTGCTACAGTGTATATTGTTTTTGATATTGGTAAGCAGCTTTTGTATTTTGATACTATGTTTTTTATGGACTGACTTTTATGTGCATGATACTGGATTGATACTTGGACTATTTCTTACTGTGTTTCTTTTTGTTGTCTGAGTAAAAATAAGTTATAAAACTCATGTTAGTGCATTACTGTTTGCCTAAAAGTCCCAGTACAACTTTCACTGTGTATTAATAATACTCTGTTAAACAAACCATTTTTTCAACAACATATCCTAACAATGGTTATGGGCCCAGATCCAGTGTGGTGCTGAGGACAGGCACAGTATTGTATTTATATTTTCTAACTGAGTTTTCAAATTCAGACAATGGCACAAGGACTATTCAATCCATTCTGCATTACCCGGCTTAATGGGTCAAACTACGTATCCTGGTCTACACAATGTAGTTTGCTATTACAAAATCAAGGTCTTTGGAAAATAGTCCATAATCCTCCTGATGTAACTGCCTGGGATCCAACTAATGAAGAAGATAACAAGAAGATTGTAGACTTCAATAAAGACAATGATAAGGCTTTATCTATCATTGGGCTAACATTAGGAGACCAACAGCTAGTCCATGTGCGTGGAGAAGAATCTGCTGCTAAATGTTGGGCTAAGTTGAAAAAGATTTTTGTTCGGGACAGTGTTGGTGCTCATATAAATCTTACCAGAAAGCTATTTAGAGCTAGACTGGAAAAGAATGGCGATATGTTAGCTCACCTTAACTTTATAAAAGCAACTTTGTTGGAACTGCAAGAAAAAGAACTTATTTTCTCAGAGCTTCACCAGGTTTACATCATTTTATCATCATTGGATGAGAGCTACGATGCCTTTGTATCGTCCTTGGAGGTTTTGTCCAAAGAAGACCTAACTGTTTCTTCAATAACTGGAAGGTTGTTGGAAGAATCAAGATGTCGTATGGAGAGAAAACAGTTGAGAGAGCCATTGCAACAAGAAATAAAGAAGACTGAATCTGCTTATATTTTAAGGAAATGCTTTAATTGTGGGTTAAAGGGACATATTGCTAAGTTTTGTCAGAATAGTAATTGTCAGAGAAAGGAAAGCCATAGAAAGAATAAAAAGCTGATTAATGTAGCTGTAGCTAATAGAACTACTAATAACCACAATTGGTGGGTGGTAGATAGTGGAGCTACACACTGTATTTCAAAAATAAAAAGGGATTTTGAGAATATAAGGTCTAGTAAAAAATATATTTCTATGGCTAATGGCTGGAGAGTCAAGGTCTCTGGAGAGGGTAAGGTTTACTGTTCATTTTTAAAACAAAATTTGGAAATGCTATATGTTCCCAGATGTGATTATAATCTATTATCAGTTAAGGCATTATTGGAAGCAGGTTTTAAAGTTACTTTCCAAGGGGAGGAATGTCTTATTCAAAAGAATGAAGTGAACTTAATAGCTAATATGAAAGATGGTTTGTTTGTAATTAGCAATGATCCTATTATAATGGCTACTACTTGTACAAATCAAAAACCACATGATGAATGTATTCATTTATTACATAGAAGATTGGGTCATGTGAATTTTAATACACTAAAAAGAACTGTAGCTTTGTCTAATGGGTTTAAGTTAAAGGCTTGTAAGAAATATCTGCAGTGTAACGTATGTGGTAGAGAAAAGAGCAGGGCAGCACCAGCTAATAGGTTAGATGGATTTAAAACCACAACTCCATTAGAACTGGTATTTATGGATTTGATAGGTCCTATGAAACCCAGTTTAGGGGGTGCTTGCTACATATTAAATATTCTAGACCATTATAGCAGATATGGGTTCTGTTATCTCCTTACGTCAAAAACTGAAACTACACAAACAATATCTAATTGGCTCAAGTTTGTACAAAGGAAAACTCAGTTAAATGTAAAAACCATAATAACAGACAATGGAACTGAGTTTGTTAATAAACAGTTCAATGAGCTGTTAGTTTCAGAGGGAATAGAGCATAGACGTACAGCTCCTTATAGACCTCAGCATAATGCATTTGTTGAACGAAGGGGCCAAACATTGCAAGCTATGATTAGATCTATGATTGAAGATTCTGGTTTACCTGATAGCTTATGGGGAGAAGCAGCAAAATGTGCTAATCATATTTTAAACAATGTGGTTAGTTCAGCTACAGGTAAAATTCCTTATACCTTATGGTATAAGAGAAAACCAAATCTTAGTTATATTCACACATTTGGGACACCTGCTTGGGTACATATTCCAAGTTCAATAAGAAATAAAGGAGAACATAGAGCTAAACAATTATTTTTTGTTGGCTATGAGTTAAACCATAAGTCTTATCAGTTCTGGGAGAAAGGTACTAAAAACATTTATTGTAGTTCTAGCGCTGTTTTTCAAGAACAGTCAGGCTGGGAAAGGGTAGAAGATATTGTATATATTCCTCAACAAGATTTAACTAACTCCTCAAATGAAAGTGATAAAGAAGAGGAGGAACCTGCTAGAGAGATCAAACAAGAACCACTGATAGTGGAGACAGGAGAGGAAGAAGATAATAATGTAAATGTACCTATAAGTCCAATAATTCTCAGAAGGTCTAACAGGGAAAGACGACAGCCTGATCGTTTCGAGGCAGGTTTAATTTGTCAAATAGACATTGAACCTTCTAATGTTGAAGAAATAAAAATGTATCCTGAGAATGAAAGAAAGAATTGGAAAGTAGCTATGAATAAAGAAATAAAGTCTTTGCAAGATCTTAATGTTTATCAAGAGGTTAAAATACCTAAAACAGAAAAGTTAATTGGATGTAAATGGGTTTTTAAACTGAAAGAAAGTGTTACAGGAGAGGTAATACATAAAGAAAGATTAGTTGCTCAAGGATTTGCACAGAATAATAGTGATTATGATGAAGTATTTTCCCCAACGTTAAGAGCTTCCACTCTTAGGGCTGCTTTAGTTTGGGCAGCAAATAAGAATTATAGTATAAAACATGTAGATATTGAAACTGCTTATTTGCATGCAACATTAAACCATGATATATATATGAAAGTTCCATCAGGAATAGAAAGTAAGGTAGGGTACTGTTGGAAACTGAATAAGAGTTTGTATGGTTTAAAACAGTCAGGTTATGAGTGGAATAGATGTTTAGTAAAAGAGTTAAATAGTTTGGGATTTAAAGCTAGTATTGCAGATCCTTGTTTATTTATAAAACAGCAAAATAGTGAATTATCATTGTTATTATTATTCACTGATGATATTGCTATTATAGCAAAAGATGAAACAGAAACTGAAAGAATAATTTCAGGGTTAAAAAGAAAATTTAGAGTAAAAGATCTAGGAGCTATTAGTCATTATCTAGGGCTGGATATTGTCAGGACTAGTAAAGGATTTAAACTGTCTCAAGCTAAGAAAATTAATGGTTTGCTGAAACGTTATAATATGGAAAACTGTAAACCAGTAAAAACACCTATGGTTCAAGGTTTTGAGAGTTCAGCAGATAACAGCAATGTCTTTGATAAAAAGATATATCAATCATTAATAGGCAGCTTGATGTATTTATGTAACTGGTCAAGACCTGACATAGCATTTACAGTTAATCATTTAGCTAGATATTGTGAGAATCCTACAACCAGATATTGGCAAGGTGCGAAAAGAGTTTTAAGATATTTGAAGCACACCATACATTATTCTCTATATCTAGAGCCAACAAAGGAATTGGAACTAAAAGCATTTGCAGATGCTAGTTTTGCATCTGATACTGTAACCAGAAAATCCACTTCAGGATTGGTTGTATTATTGGGAAACGCTTTAGTAGGATGGAGGTCTAACAGACAGAAGCATATAAGCTTATCAACAACTGAATCTGAATTTTCTTGTTTATCTTTATTATGTACTGAGCTATTGGTATGGAAACAATTATTGTTTGATATGGGTTTAAATTGTAATGAACCAATAAAAGTGTATGAAGACAATCAAGCAGCTATAAAATTAGCAACTAATGCTGCAGTGAAAACTAGATCAAAACATACGGATCTACGGTATCTAAATGTCAGACAATGTGTTAAAGATAATTTGATTAAACTGGAATATTGTGCAACTGAAGATAATATTGCTGACCAGTTTACTAAAGCTCAGGGTGCTATAAAGCATAAATCTGTTTGTGATATGTGTAATTTGAGATTGTAAAAATATATGTATAATATGCCACCCAAAAGGGGAGATTGTTAGAGATTAAACTTGATTTGGGTGACAATATTATATAATGGAGTAAAAGCACCTTTAAGGAGTTAAACGGCCTAAGGGTGTGGCTGTAATTATTCTACATAAAAGAGAGTTAGATGTTACACGTAGTTGCTCTTGTATATGTGTTTGATGTTAGTGTTTGGATACCTCTTGTTCTCTTGTTTGCTAACTTGATATTTATTCTCTCAAGAATCAACTGCTTGCTACAGTGTATATTGTTTTTGATATTGGTAAGCAGCTTTTGTATTTTGATACTATGTTTTTTATGGACTGACTTTTATGTGCATGATACTGGATTGATACTTGGACTATTTCTTACTGTGTTTCTTTTTGTTGTCTGAGTAAAAATAAGTTATAAAACTCGTGTTAGTGCATTACTGTTTGCCTAAAAGTCCCAGTACAACTTCCACTGTGTATTAATAATACTCTGTTAAACAAACCATTTTTTCAACAACATATCCTAACAACCTTGCTTATATATCTACCAACAACCAACATATACAGTATACACATACACACACTGTGTAAAGCATCAAATCAGAAAATCGATTAGAACGCAAGTCAGTTTTCAAAAGAATTTTCAAATCCAATTATTTAAATCATTTTTAAAAAATCATTTAAATACTTGAAAGCTAGAATACTGCTTTACACAGTAAACAAGGAAAGATAGATAGGATAAATATATAGTGATGGTGGGAAGAGGCAGGATTAAACTTGACCCTGTACAAGCACCTCTCATTATTTATGATTATGAACTGCATATGGTTAGCTGGATGGTTACTTGTCAATCAGATACACATTGGCATATATCACTAGTTTCCCGGCAGATGCTCCTTTCAGTCCAAACAACTACAGAAGTATAACTATCTGAAATTAATCAAATGAACAATCAAATCAACAATAAAGAACAGTCTATTGCATTTATTAGGAAGGTTCTTGTTTTAACTTTCACCCATGCCTCTGTTTCTGCCATATTTTCATGATAAAAACAATTGTTGAGGTAAAGTTCCAAAGATTACCGTAATGTTCAAAGATAAATATGGGACAAATCTACCAGTAAAAAGAGAAAAGACACAATGTTTATAGTTTATACTGTATGTGATGTAATCAGTTCATAGCACCAATTACATCTCATAATCAAAGAGACTCCCTTCAACTAGTTTGTTTCTATACTGCAGACATGTCAAACACAAGGCCCGGGGGCCAGATCAGGCCCGCGAAGTGGTTTCATGTGGCCCGCGAAGCCATCCTGGAAACAGTGAGGGAACGGCCCCCACTGCCTTGGCCCTGGCCCAGAGACCCTCAGATCTGTCCCACTCCTGCCCAGGCCCCCATAGGCACCCTTGAGGTGAACGATGTAGAGCTGGCCACGCCCACCCAGTAGGCCATACGCACTCTAGCCACGCCCACCCAGTAGGCCACGCCAACCCGGCCCCTTGAAGGCAACCGCAATGCTGATGTGGCCCTCAATGAAATTGAGTTTGACACCCCTGCTATACTGGGAGTCATTGACTTACAACTGTTTAGTGATTATTTGAAGTTACAATGGCACTGAAAAAAGTGACTTATCATCATTTTTTACACTTATAGCCATTGCAGCATACCCAAAATTCAGATACTTGCAGTATCTCGGAGTCATGTGATCACCTTTTGTGACCTTCTGACAAGCAAAGTCAACGGGGAAGCCAGCTTTGCTTAACAACTGAATTGCGAACTTAACAACTGCAGTGATTCACTTAATAATTATGACAAGAAACATTATAAAATGGGACAAAATTCACTAAACAAATGTGGCAATTAGCAGCAGAAATTTTGGACTCAATTGTGGTTGTAAGTCAAGGACTACCAGTACTTGAGAAATACTATAAATGTTTAATGTTACCAGCTAACATCTCAGAAAGTACCAGAGTGATAAGATACCACAGCAAAAAGACTGAAATATTTGAGGGGGGGGGTGTGAGGCGGAGCAAAGAGACTAAGATATTTTAAACAGTGTATGATTTATTATTTCAAAAGTTTTAATCACATTTCCACCAAAATAACTTAATTTTTTAAAACCAAAACCTTTCTTACCACTTATTTTTTAATAAGTTCGTGACCTAGTGGAGAACGAGCACGCGGACCTGGCTTGCATCACGGAAACCTGGCTGGGCCCAGAGGGTGGTGTCCCTCTGGTTGACCTCTGCCCGCCAGGTTTCCAGGTGCTGCACCAGCCTCGGGCCCATGGGAGGGGCGGGGGTGTGGCAGTTATCATCAGGGAATCCCTTAGCCCGCGAGAGACCACCGTCCCCCAGATAGTCGGGTGTGAGTCTCTCCTTCTGAGATACGGCCCAGGGGCGCAGTTGGGCCTGCTGCTGACGTACCTACCACCTAATCGTGCAGCGGCAGCCCTGCCCAAGCTACTCGATATCCTCTCAGGGTTGGTGGTTGAATTCCCAAAACTCATGGTCTTGGGCGACTTTAACCTACCGTCCCTGGGAGGATCGTCCGAACTGGCTCGGGAGTTCATGGCTTCCATGGCGGCCATGGACCTGTCGCAAATAATTTCTGGACCGACTCATGAGGGAGGCCACACCCCAGACTTGGTGTTCTTGTCTGGACGGTGGCGTGATGATATCGGTGGGGGTGCCACGACCGTTACGCCCCTGTCATGGACCGATCATCACCTCCTACGGCTAGACTTCCCCTTTGCCACCCCCCGCCGTGGGTGCGCGGTGCCAACCAGATGGTACCACCCTAGGCGCCTAATGGACCCTGATAGGTTCCAGGCAGCGCTTGAGGACGCGCATGCACTCCCTGCTCACAGCTCGGCGGATGCCTTAGTGGAAGCCTGGGAAAAGGCAGCCACGGAGGCTCTGGACCGAGTTGTACCCCTGCGGCCTCTGACCCGGCGCAGATCCCAGCGAGCCCCATGGTTCACCGCGGAGCTCTGGGAGATGAAGTGTCGGAGACGGGGCCTAGAGAGCCGTTGGAGATCCAGTCGATCCGAATCCGACCGATTGCGATTAAGAATCCTCACCAGGTCTTATCTCGCTGCGATAAGGGTGGCAAAATCCAACTACTTTTCCACCCTCATCGCGTCCGCAGATAATCGCCCGGCTGCCTTGTTCAGGGTGACTCGCTCCCTACTGAACCAAGAGGTGAGGGAAGAACCCTTGCAGGGTCGAGCCGAGGAATTCGGTCAATATCTGTTGGATAAAATCGCTCAGATTCGAACCGGCTTGGACTCCAACTGGGCAGAGTTGGAAGAACAGGACATGGACAGTCTTGTCGACGTCATCTGGGAGGAATTTGATCCTGTGACTCCTAAGGAAGTGGACAGGATTATGAGGAGGTTGAGCTCCTCCACATGCTTACTGGACCCGTGTCCTTCCTGGCTGGCTTACGCGGCTCGAGAGGGGACACGAGGCTGGTTCCTAGCGGTCATCTCGGCTTCTCTGAGTGAGGGTCACTTCCCCACCGCCTTGAAGGAGGCGGTGGTGAGACCTCTCCTCAAGAAGCCCACCTTGGACCCATCCTCATTGAATAACTTTCGTCCAGTCTCCAATCTTCGCTTCCTTGCGAAGGTTGTTGAGAGCGTGGTGGCGCACCAACTTCCTCAGGTCCTGGATGAAGCAGTTTATCTAGACCCGTGCCAATCGGGCTTCAGGCCGGGCTACAGCACAGAGACGGCATTGGTCGCTCTGATGAATGATCTCTGGAGAGCCCGGGACAGGGGCCATTCCTCTGTCCTAGTCTTATTAGACCTTTCAGCGGCTTTCGATACCATTGACCATGGTATCTTGCTGCGGCGCCTCAGGGGACTGGGAGTGGGAGGCACGGTTCTGCGTTGGTTCTCCTCCTTTCTCCAGGGTCGCTCGCAATCGGTGCTGGCAGGGGGACAGAGGTCGACCCCGAGGCCTCTCGTTTGCGGAGTCCCTCAGGGGTCGGTCCTCTCGCCTCTCCTGTTCAACATCTACATGAAACCGCTGGGTGAGATCATTCGTAGCTTTGGAGTAGGGTACCATCAGTATGCTGATGACACCCAGCTTTTCATCTCAACTCCAAACAGCATCAGTGATGCCCTCGACGTGATGTCCCGCTGCCTGAAAGCGGTCCGGGAATGGATGGGGAGGAACAGGCTTCAACTGAACCCGGACAAGACTGAATGGCTGTACGTACCGGCAAGCCAGGATACTCAGAGCATCCCACCCCTTAACATCGGGGATGAGTTACTACCCCCTGTTGATAGGGCCCGCAACCTGGGTGTCCTCCTAGACTCGCAGCTATCCCTGGAAGATCACATAGGAGCTGTGACCAAGGGGGCCTTCTCCCGGGTTCGACTGGTGCGCCAACTACGGCCTTATCTGGACCTGGATGCCTTACATACAGTCACCCATGCCCTTGTGACCTCTCGCCTAGACTACTGTAACGCTCTCTACATGGGGCTGCCCTTGAGATCAACTCGGAAGCTTCAACTGGTGCAAAATGCAGCGGCACGGACACTTTTGGGAGCCTCCCGATACTCCCATATCACACCTCTCCTCCGTGCGCTGCACTGGCTTCCGGTTGCCTTCCGAGTGAAGTTCAAGGTGCTAACAATGACATACAAAGCCCTACATGGCATGGGTCCGGACTACCTACGGGAGCACCTTCTGCCAATGTCAACACCCCACCGTCCTGTGTGCTCCCACAGAGAGGGCCTCCTCAGGGTGCCACCACTCAAGGAATGTCGGCTGGTGGCCCCCAGGGGGAGGGCATTCTCAGTGGGTGCACCAGCCCTCTGGAACTGCTTACCAACTGAAATCCGGATGGCCCCCGACCTCCACACCTTCCGACGCGACTTAAAAACTTACCTTTTCCAGCAGTCCGGCCTGGCCTGATAGCTCTAATTGGGGTCCCAGTTTGTTTTGACTATTGTTTTTTCAGTATTGTTTCATTATGTTTACCACCTTACTCTGTACACCGCCCCGAGTCCCTCGGGAGAAGGGCGGTTTATGAAAACAAATAAATAAATAAATAAATAAATAAAAATTAATAAGCTATTAACAGAAAAGGAAAATTTCATTATTTTATTTATTGCAACATTTATTTCCTGCCTCTCAGTAGAAAGGTTGAAGTTATGCTGAAATTTAATTTAAGATACATGACAAATAATAAGCTCAAGTGCTCTTTATTGACCCTAAAACTATAAAGACCACACTTTCAGTAGAATTCAAATTAAACCCTGTGATTCATACCAAAGATAAATTATATATACTGTAACTTCTTGGATTGCATTATAATAGAATTATATATGGTAGATCTTGCACTGAATGTCTTTTGAAATTTTTCTCCAGAAAAATTTCTGAGCTAAGATATTTAGTGATGCCAGGTGCCTGGTTTTTTTGTTACTTTAAAGTAACACAATTTTTTGTGTACAAGAAAAAGTTCTAAAAAATGTTTCTGAGGTAAGACAGACGCTTAGCTGATTAAAAAAACTATTACTGGCAATATTTAATGGGAAAGTTGTTTTATGACTCCCTCACTTGGAATTTAATTCAAAGGAGAGAAGCCAAAGAGATAGTGGACCACATGAGACATGGGATTCTGCAAAAGGAGGCAGGAGGGCAACATATATATATGGTGTGTGCGTGTGTGTGTGTGTGTCTCCCTTATTTTAATTTCTCATGGACTCCAACAATCTGAATTTCCTGATTTTGTGTAACCATTAGGAAACAGGTTTTTAAGAAGAGACTGGACAGCCATTTGCCTGAAATGGTATAGGGTTTCATGCCTGAGCAGGGGGTTGTACTAGATGACCTCCAAGGTCCCTTCCAACTTCTTCTTCTTCTTCTTCTTCTTCTTCTTCTTCTTCTTCTTCTTCTTCTTCTTCTTCTTCTTCTTCTTCTTCTTCTTCTTCTTCTTCTTCTTCTTCTCCTTCTCCTTCTCCTTCTCCTTCTCATTATTATTATTATTATTATTATTATTATTATTATTATTATTATTATTATTATTATTATTATTATTAATAATAATAATAATAATAATAATAATAATAATAATAATAATAATAATAATAATAATAATATTGTTTAGTGTGTGTCTGTGATGTATTAAAAACTACATCATACATAGAAATCATTGGTACACTATCATTAAAAGGCAATCAAGGACACTGTGTAATTCAATGTGTTCAGATCAAAAGGGTGTGGTCTTGGAGTTAGTTAACCAGAATGGTAATTAGGTCTTTAAAAAAAATATCTAAAAAGCTGCCCACTGGTGGAGAATCTCTGGGGCTGTATTTTCTGCATTCAGTATAGTGGTTCCCCATCCTTTGTGGCTTGGCGGCCCACTTAGGAAGATGAGACAGGAAGCGGGTCATGCAAATGTCAGGCTGGTGCGCACGTGCAAACGCTCAGCTCTGCTTGCCAGTCCGATGCTCATGTGAGTGTGCACATGCATGCCAGCCTGACACTCACACAGCCCCATTCTGAAAAGGCCATGGCCCAGTAGTGGCTGCAGCCCAGGTGTTGGGGACCCCTGATTTAGTATAAGCCTAGAAAGTTTGTTCTAGCTCATAGTTGCCATGAATTTCATTTATTATATTTTACTAATATACTGCAGTGTGTGAGCACTCAGTTGCACACACAAAAGAAATCATTATATATTTGTGCATAAAACAAGGAAAACTTTTTTTTAATAAGATTTCGTAGCAAAACAGAATTTAAGAAAGGGAGAACACATTGGTAACAAAACTGAATAAACAATAAAAGAGCAAAAGAGAATTTATCTAACTGAACAAATTTACTATGCTACTTTTACATGTTCTGTGTTTCACTTAAATGCATCTCTGCAAGTAGGATGAATCTGAGTTTTCTATTTACATATATATATGTCAACCTGTGAGTTTATATGTGAATAAATAGATGATAGAATTTGCTGCAGATATATTCATTCAGTTACAACAAACTGATCGTAAATGGAGATTAATTTGTTCAAACAATCATTCAAGTTAAAACATGCAATACATGAACAGCAACTGTTTTGCACAAGAGAATATTTACTTTCTTATTATATAGACCATTTTATTGTTTCTAATAGACATAAGGGAAGAACAATGCAGATTAGCAAAATTATTGCTGGTGAAGGAATAAAAGGAAATACTATGGAAATAGTAGGACAGTGTTTGCTAGAGTGGATGGAGAGGGATAATGTGAGAGATAATTGTGGTCAGTGAATGGAAATAGAAAATGTAGAAATGAAGGAAACCAGAATATATATTTGCAGAATAATAGAATACAAAAGATTTCATTTGTGGATTTGTCACATAGCAATCTGTGTGGACCATCTTTTGCTGTCCACAAGTTTCTGCAAATCTCAATCAAAGAATCCTCACCTGACATATTCAGCAATGAAAAATTTGGGAGTGCATCTCAGCAACATCTGTGATCATACAAGGTTTCCCACACATAATGTTCACAGGATACTTACTTGTTTTCTAGCTGTTGTTATGAATGTCAAGCAAAAAGCAACAAATAACCTCAGATCCACTTTAATACCATTTAAATTAGGCCCAAAACGTGTCAATTATTTCCACAGTTTAATTCTATGCTCTGTAGAGAATGACTTCCTTTTGTCTAGTTTAAATATCCTAGCTATTCATTTTCATTGAATATCCCCCACTCATAAAAAATGTATTTGTCATTTTCTTACCTTTACTCAACATTTTTCTAAGATAATCAGATCTAGTTTTTCCTAATCAATTGATCCTTTTGTTGTTGTTTTCTGGTCTACAGTTTCATTGTGAGATATGCAGAATGAAACTAAATACAATACTGTTTATTATTATTTCAATTAATCCTACTGTTTCTCTGGGAGTTCAAAGTGATATGCATTCTCTCTTTTAATATCATCCAAGGGAAAAAAGATATATCAGATAAATGGAGAAAAATTGATTGGCCCAAAATCACATAATAAGCCTTGGTAATAGAAGAGTTTTAGTCTAATACCTTAACTATTTCACTATACCAACTCTCAAGTATGGCTACACTATAGGTTGCTTTAAAGACATAAGATATTTGAAGTTTCTCCATCCACTTTCTTCATCCAAGAATTAGATTTCAAAGTACAGAAGAAAAAAAATCAATTATAGATCTCTGCTTAATTTTGCCAATAAATGTTCATTATACAATTTATAGATCTCTGCTTAATTTTGCAATAAAGGTTCATTATACAATTGACCTGTATTATTCACAGGATGGACCACATGTAACATCTTGTATTTGAAACCTTGTCTCTCTTCTTACTATTTTCTCTCTGTGTTTTTTTTCTTTCTTCCAACTGGTGAGCTAGGAATATTTTGCCTGAAGCATTATTAATCCCCTATTTCTTATTATTTAAATCTTTACCCATGTTTTTTTCCTCTTACACTCTCAGGATAAAGTTTCATTCTGACAGTGAATGGAATCTTTCCAGAAGCAGTAGTAGAGCAAAGAGATTGGGGAGGAGGAAAAGAGATTATTCTGACTGACATTTCCAAACAAACCAATAATTATAGCTTGGTTTGACTTAAAGGGCTATTCATTGCACCCTTTCAATAATAAAACAAAAGTGAATGACATCTGGCATTGATACGAAAATTCAAAATGGCAATTTTGGTGTTGTTGCTTCTCAGAGAACAATGGGGAAGTACAAAATTTGCACAAAGAAGATGAATGGGCCCCATTTAAAGCAAAAATGGTAATGAAGTTCATAGTCAGATGTGATGATAATGACCATAGAAACAGACAAATTATGGTAGAAGCACATTAATCTAAGTGATAGCTGGATATCCACAATATTTTGATAATCACTAGTTGGAATGAATGTGATTACCGCTGCATCAAGAACTTGGAGTAAATTGAAAACATTTGGCTTTAAATAGATAGGATTTAAATGCACCTTACAGAAAACATGACCAGAATTAGTCTTCTGGGAGAGAAGATGTCCTACATCCTTCCATTCAATAAAAGGAAATTTGGTTCTGACATTCATTTTAAAAGAAAAGAGGACTTTAAAAAAACACTCATGAATGAAATGTGGTGCTCCAGAGCTACTTAGCCAGGGAATGTATGCAAGTGTCCTATCTTTGAATTATAAACTACACTGCAAATAAATCTTTAGAGGGAACTCATCCCATTGGACTTTTCCAAGTATGAGCAGCCAAGGAGGCTTCACATGATGGAAAAAGTATGATGGAATATAACAGGGGGTTCTCTATGTCACCCAAAAGTGTTACCCAGAAAATTAAAAGAGAAAATAATAGGCATTTTGAAAACAAGATAGAATAGGAGCTGCTTTCACAAAATAAAGGGTTTTTTTTAGAAATTCCAAGGAAATTTCAGGGGAAGTACTACAACCCCTGGCATAAGAGGATTAGTTAGATTCACCCTTGACTGTAGAAATAGTAATTCAGACTCAGAAGGATGTTTGAACATCATATCCACATTCAACCAAGGGAGTTACCCAAAAGAAAAAATAAAAAGGCAAACATTACCACCCAATCAAAGCCACACTTTTTTATAGTCACCCCAAAAAATGGGCAGTTTTTTGGTTCCACAATTGCAGAATACATCTTGACATTTCTAACTCAACAAACAAACCCTACTAGCAAAAATAATGTTATCAAGGTGCACTGGAAAATAAGTATTGTTTAATAAACAATTGTTTCTTATACATTTTATGTTTATGTTTTATCTATTTATCCTAATACAGTATATGTAGTGTTTATCCTACAGCTTATTTCTTTTGTTAGATTTGTCTGCATTTCCTAAGTTATAACAAACCTATATGAAGTGGACCTTATAGCACACCAGGATGTAGCAGGCTGATTCCTCAGGTACAGGAGAAGCTATGTAATTGAAATTCTGTTAACTTTCATTTCAAAATGTCCTTCAGTGTTATCTATCTCCTTTTTTAGCATCCAAGTTGCTCTTAAAGAATACCACGTGGGTTGCTGGAGCAGCTAATGGCTCTCCAGCAACCCAGACTACAAGCCTCCTGTGCTGCAATTGGCTATCTCCAGGTGGCAATGGTTGATTCAAACCTATTGGCTGCCACCTAGGGGCTAGACTATATATTGCGGCTAGTTGCAGCCTTTTCCCCAGTACAGTTTCTGCATGAAATAAACTATGAGTTACCTTGTACTCAGCTTTGCGTCTTCATTCCTGCGCCAAAGAACCCACTATTTAACAGTAGCGATGAGGATGGGATCCTGCTTCACTGATTAAGAGTTGAAGTTACGAGGGAAAGGCAACACATGCCGGAAGGAAAAGGCATTCCCCCCTCTCAAGGTTGGCTAGCAAGCTACGCTAGTGACCTCATGCTCAGTGGACTCATTCCCTGAGCCTGGAAGCAGGATCCAGAAGAACGCAGGAATCAGCAAAAGAATGCCGAAGATTCGGAAACTGAGAGAATTCGACGTGAAACACCCAGAGGGATGGCCATTATATCTATCACAAGTAGAAAACTACCTCAGGGCCAATCAGATCATGGAAGAAGGACTGAAGGCCGCAATGCTACTCTGCATGTGTGGCCCAGCAACCTTTGATTTGGCTAAGAACCTTTTCGCACCAACACCAATCAAAGCAGTCTCCTATGCAGACCTCAAAAAGAAGCTAACCGGGCACTTCCAGCCCAAGATGTCTGAAATGGCTTGGCAGTTCAAGTTCGACCAAAGAGTTCAGCAACCAGGTGAATCAGCTTCCAAGTTCAGAGCGGGCCTGAGGCAGGTCGCACGCCATTGCAAATTTTCAAATTTAGAAGAGTGACTACAAGACCGGCTTGTCTGCAGCCTATGGGACAGAATGCTTCAGTACAGACTCTTTGCTAGGCCAAATTTAACGTTTTCTGGAGCACAAGATGAGGTGATGGCCAACAAAGCTGCCAGGGCACCATTCAAACAGTGCAGCCCATCAAATCGACAAAGTTTGAAGAAATGGTCCACCGTGAGGACACCAAACGCACAGAAGAATTCTCCAAGGAGGAAGAACCTGAAATCAACCAACTCCAAAAGCAGCCCAACATGCAACACCGAAACAGCCAGCAGCGAGAGGACAATTACAAGTCAGTTCTCTTACCAAGGTGTAAGAGGTGCGGCGGCAACCATTTTCGCACCAACTGCAGATTTTGATCAGCCACGTGCAGAGCTTGTGGAAGGACAGGTCACATCGCAGTGGTTTGCAGAGCCCGCCAGAGAGACCAGCTACCCAAACACCAGTCAGAAGAACCGACTAGGACAGGTACTGGGGCCCAGGGTCCAGTTAGTGTGGGGGTTTTTCAGAAGCTGTAGAAGCGTATGCCTCACTGGGGCTCTATGCCCCATCAAACCCAAACTTAAGCTCATGATAGAGCTACAAGGAGTTCCATGTAAGATGGAATTGGACTCTGGTTCTACAGTTTCAACTATTTCTCAAGACAATTTTAACTTCGTGTGTAGGCGCAGTAACAATTGGGCCAAACTAAGACCCTCAGATATAATCCTAATGGATTTTCAAAATGCTCACATTAATGTTATGGGAGAAGCCACTTTGTTGGTAAAGTTTAAAGGGTTTTGGGGGCACCTGGATGTAATAGTAGTAGGGAGCCAGAGAATGAGTCTCATTGGACTCAATTGGTTTGATGCCTTAGGTATTCAGATTACTGGCATAAACCGGACGCAAACTGCAGACCTCGTGTCAGTATGCGAGGAATATGCGGATGTTTTTGATTAAACCCTAGGCACATACACAGGCCTGCCTATCTCATTTAAGTTAGATCCCAACATAGTTCCAATCAGGGTTAAGCCTCGTAGGGTCCCTTTTGCTTTAAAACATAACATTGATTCCAAAATTGATAAGCTCGCAGAACAGGGCGTGTTACAGCCTGTTGATGGTGGGGAGTGGGAAACTCCTATAGTCACCCACTTAAAGCCAATGGGGAAATTCGCATTTGTGCTGACTATAAATGCACTCTAAATAAAGCCCTCAAACAACACGCTTACCCAGTCCCAGTGGTCAATCATATTTTAGCCTCCTTGCAAGGGGGTACTATTTTTGCTAAACTTGATTTAGCACAAACCTATCAGCAATTGCCGGATGATGTGGCCACAGCCGCGGCTCAAATGATCATGACAAACAGGGTGGCTTTCAAAGTTAAACGCTTACAGTTTGGAGTCAGGGTATTTTTCAGGAAATCATGGAGCATACACTCAAGGGTATTCAGGGCATCTGCCCTTATTTTGATGATGTTCTTATTGCAGGGGAATCCCCAGAAGTGTTGGCCAGTAGGCTCAGGGCTGTCTTGCAGAGGCTTCACAAAGCAGGCCTCAAATTAAAAAAGAACAATAGTAGTATTGGTGTTTCTTCAACAGAATTCCTGGGTTTCCAAATTGATGCTAACGGCATTCACCCCTCTGATTCTAAAGTGAAGGCCATTAAAATGGCTCCTAGGCCCAAGTCAAAAGGAGAGCTACAAGCATTCACGGGCCTCCTAAACTTCTATCACACATTTCTACCTTATAAGGCAGCAGTAGCAGGGCCCCTCCACAGGCTTCCAGATAAGAAAGCTTCATGGAAATGGACTAACTTACATGAAAAAAGTTTCCAGGACTTAAAAGCACTATTGTCAGAAAAGTCCACTGTAACTCACTACAAAGAGCCTGTATGTCTTACATGCAATGTATCTCCCTATGGGGTGGGGGCAGTTTTAAGTCACATAGAAAAAAATGGGAAACAGGTTCCTATCACAGTTTACACAAATACATTGTCCTCTGCTGAGCACAGCTATGCTCAGATTGACAAAGAGGCCCTGGCCATTGTTGCTGGAATAAAAAAATTCCATGACTACTTATATGGCAGGGATTTCACAGTATACACTGACCACAAACCTCTGTTGGGACTTTTCACAACAGACAAAGAAACCCCCCACATACTATCTCCAAGAATGCTGAGATGGTCTATTTTTTTGTCTGCATACAATTTTAAATTAATTCACAAACCAGGCAAGGAAATGGGCCATGCTGATGGCCTCAATAGACTACCACTGTCACTAATGGATCCAGATCCGGCTCCAGCTGCTAGAATATTGTCCATACAGGACATACCTGAATTTCCCCTCCATGCAGGGGACATTGCTGCTGAAACTGCCACAGATAAAATACTTAGTAGAGTGTTGTCATGGGTATACACGGGCTAGTTGGATAAAAGTCCAGGCTCAGAATTTCAGAGCTATTTTGTCAGGAGGCATAAGTTATCTGCACATAAAGGGTGCATTTTATGGGGAAACAGAGTCATAATTCCCACTTCCCTAAGAGACAGGGTTTTACAATCATTACATGAAGGCCATCCAGACATTGTCAGAATGAAAGCTTTAGCTAGAAGCTACCTCTGGTGGCCTGGCCTTGATAAGGCCATTGAGGCTCAGGTCCATGGTTGTTATAATTGTCTAAAAGTGCCATTTTTGAAGCCTATTCATTGAGACATTGTTTAATAACATTGTAACCTACATTGTTTATTTTTTACTTTTATTATTATTATCACTTTTATTTTAGTGTGTTTGCATAATGAGTCTTGACAATTGTTGAGACTAATTGGTGTTATTATGGTCTGGTCTAAGAGGGGAGGGGTGTTATGTACTGGGCTCTTAAAGTATACCACGTGGGTTGCTGGAGCAGCTAATGGCTCTCCAGCAACCCAGACTACAAGTCTCCTGTGCTGCAATTGGCTATCTCCAGACAGCAATGGTTGATTCAAACTTATTGGCTGCTGCCTAGGGGCTATACTATACATTGTGGCTAGTTGCAGCCTTTTCCCCAGTACAGTTTCTGCACGAAATAAACTATGAGTTACCTTGTACTCAGCTTCACATCTTCATTCCTGTGCCAAAGAACCCACTATTTAACACAAGTGATGATACAGAGCAAGAAAGCTGGATTAATTATTGATTAGATATGGTTGGACAAAAAAAAACTTTTCTGGAGAATCCAAGTATCTTGAAAATGAAATAAATTACTCTTAAAGCTAGTGGATTCTTCCTCTCTAAGGATCTCATGGAATCATTGGAAAACTGTCTTCTGGGAAATTACATTGAAGGCTAAATTTGGTACATAGATAATGGAATTCAGTAGATGGCCAAAGTTCCTCCTCCATCTTTGTGATAAAAGATTGAATTCCCACTGCTGCCCTGCAATTCTATTCCTAGTTTGATGGCAGCAGGTTGACTAACTCATCTCCCTATAAGCCTGAGATAGACTACTTAGGGCTGGAAGGTGCCTTGAAGGTCCATTCCCCTGCCCAAAGCAGTCCTAATTATATTATATTCCAGACAAATGTTATATTATATTATATTCCAGACAAATGTTGTCCAATGTTTTCTTGAAAACCTCCAGTGAGGCACCTATGAATTTGGGAGGTAAGCTATTCCATTTTGATTAATTATTCTCATTGTCAGGAAATTTCACCTTAGTTCCAGGTTTGATTTCCTCTGACAAGCTTTAACGATTACTTTTTGTCCTGCCCTCAAATGCTTTGGAAAAGAAATCGACCCCCTCTTCCCTGTGACAGCCCTTCAGCTATTGGAATATAGTAACCATATTTCCCCTGAGCCTTCTCTTCATTAGGCTAAACATATATAGTTTCTTTCGCCATTCATTGTACAGTTTAGTTCCAGACCCCTTATCATCTGTTGCTCTTCTCTGCACTCTTTTTAGGGCTTCAGCATTTTTTTTTCTTTTTGTATAATGGTAACCATAACTGAGTGCAGTATTCTTGTGATCTTGATACTAAACTTCTGTTGATGCAGCTTGGGCCTGTATTTGCTTTTTTGGCAGCTTGCAGCATACTGCTGGCTCATACTTAAGCAGTGATCCACCGGGACGCCTAGATCCTCTAAATCCTCTCAGTGGCACTACTGTTGAGCCAGGTACCACTTATTCTCTACCTATGCATTTGTTTTTTTTCTGCCTAAGTTCAGGACCTAACTTTCTCATCACTGAACTGCATCTTGTTGGATAGGGTCCTATACTCAAGTCTGTCAAGATCGTTTTGAATCTTGAGTCTATCTTCCAAGGTGTTAGCAATTCCTCCCAGCTTGGTGTCATTTGCAGACTTGATGTGTGCCCCATCTATCCCACATGTAGATTATTTATGAAGATGATGAAAAGCACTGGGCCCAAGACAGAACCTTGAGGTACCCCGGCTGTATGCTTTCCTCTACAAAGATGTAGTTCCACTAAAGACCACATGCTGAATGCAGTTGATCAGCCAACTGCAAATCTATCTGGTGGTGGTACTGTCTATCCCACATTGTTCTATCTTACTAAGAAGTATGCTATAGTCTACTTTGTCACATGTCTTACTGAAGTCTAAGTATACTATATCCACAGCATTTCCTTGATTTACTAATTTAATTACTTTATCAAAGAATTTGGTTTTTTAACAAACTATGATGTCTTCTATTAATCATCTTGTTCATTTCTAGGTGCTCACAAATTTGCTGATTGACTATCCTTTACAGGATTTTCTCCGATATTGATGTCAACCACATCAACTCTTTTCCAGTTTCCCTGTGCTTTAGGAACTCTGAAAAAATTTATTCAGTGGTTCCAAGATCACATCTGCCAGTTCCTTCAGAACTCTGGGATGTAAACCAACTGGTCTTGTGGTTAATGCTCAGTAATACCAAGCTATCTCTTCTCTCCAGGTAAACCAATTTTAATACTTGGGTCTGAGATAGGCACAAATGTCATTTTATTTTATTGTTTCATTTTACATCACCCCTTTAATTTGTATTATCATGCCATCTGCATTTGCTTTAGCTTTTCATAGCAGATCAATTAAAGATAGCTGGACAAATCCCTGATTATATTCAGAGTCAATTTTAATATTAACTTACATGAATAGCTTCTAATCTTATCAAAAAATGTTATCTCGTCAGTTTTGCTTGCACTTGCTGTGAGGTTCAAACATTATAATTCAACACAACTTAATAAAGAATAAGAGTTGGGCCCAATTTATCAGTGTTCCATCACATAAGCTAAATAAATAGCAATGTCATGAAGGGTGGAGGGAGAGAAAAGAAAAACACACACACATAAACACACACACACACACACACACACACACCAATCTATTAGGCAATAAAAAAAACATCAGCATTCTCTTTGAAGTAGTGAATCCTCAGACCAATGCAATCAAAGAAATTCAAATTCTACAATAATATACATTTCAGATCGAAAGAGAAACCTCTCTTTGATGGATTAAATTCTGCTTTTGCTTTGCTTTTTATATTCACGATGAAACATTTGCTTGCAACCATTGATCATCTAATTTTGTGCAGAACATTCACTGAAGATGACCTCATTGTGGGAACATTCATTGCACCAGAAGATTATAGCAAATGTAATAGAAAATGTAATAGTAGTAGTAGTAGTAGTAGTACTGTTTTAGGGAATGAAATGGACCTCTCTCTCTCTCTCTCTCTCTCTCTCTCTCTCTCTCTCTCTCTCTCTCTCTCTCTCTCTCTCTCTCCACACACACACACACACACACACACACAGATACACAAAATCTAAAAGAAGCTTTCCAAAACAAAAACTTTCCAATAATGTCACAAAGGCAGAAATTCTCCCTACCAGCAGGACAACTGCATTAAATGAAATCCCTTGCCTTCCTTTGTGATCTAACTGAAACACAGGAAAATCACCAAAGAGGTGATTGAACAAAGAAAGCTGGGATATTCACACAACTAATTGGCTACCTCATAAGTAAAGAAATGCCCAACACTTCAATCTACCCACTGAAAGTCTCTTCTCCTTTGAAAAATATGTTCAGAAGCAATTTCGTTTTTCCTCAAGCTAAAGAAGTGGTAGGAAATTCTACTACCCAACAGTATTAAAATTATACAACTTTCAAGCAGCTATCACTTCTTTTCCTGTCATAAGTCATGTATCCCCCCATGTTGGAATAATAGCATAGTTAATGCTGCAAACTGCTTTACATTGATTGACAGATTGATCAATTCATTAGATTTATATCCTATGTTTCATGTAGGAGTTCTACGAGGCATACATACCACTTTTCCATTTCATCCTGTGATTAAAATTAGGTAAGAGAAATTCATGGGCATAATATATTCTACTGGGCTTCAATATAGGAAAGCAGATTTAAATGTGGGTTTCCTTAGGCCTCAATATTAAAATCAATTCTGTAAATCAGAATTTCCTAAACTCTTCAGATCATCAAGCCCTTCATGAAGTTTCAGAAAATAGATTGGCATAGAATGCAATATACCAGACAGTTGAAGAAGAAAAAGGGCATTGGAAGAGAATCTGAAGATGTACTGAAGTTAATAGGTTCACTGAGTACTGGAGAGACCAAAGATCAAATGAAGAATAGGAAAAAAATGGCAAGGCAAAGTATTACATGGCCAGTACACACACACACACACACACAGAGAGAGAGAGAGAGAGAGAGAGAGAGAGAGAGAGAGAGAGAGAGAGAGAGAGAGAGAGAGAGAGAGAGAGACCAAAAAAAAACCCTTAAGAGGCAAAACAGATAATAAGATCTGGCAATGACTAAGAATTGAAGAAAGTGAGGGGCTAATTCTGGCTGCACAAGACTAAGCCTTAAGAGCAAATCCATAGAAAGCCAGAACTGAACAGATAGCAACAAATAACAAACTTCTCTGCAAAATAATTTAAGACAACTTCATGACAACATAATAGTTATGGTGCATTGGAATATCTGCAAGAAATAACATTTGCCTGCAAGCAAGAACTAGTGGGACCACAAAATAGAGAAAGTAATAGAAACTGAAAAAGCTAAAGTACTCTGCTAAACACCTACCAGATAACACATTAGCAACTGTGGATAAAAAGAAAAACGTGTCTAGTTAGTGGATGTGACAGTACCTGGAGATAGCAGAATAGGAAAAAAAAATCACAAAACATGAAGACCTGCAAATAGAATTAGAATAACTATTGCAAAAGAAAACAAAAATAGTACCAATAGTAATAGGTCCCTTGGGTGCACAGCCAAACATCTGGAGCATCATTTCACCATTTTGTGGTGAAAGGAAGGAAGGAAGGAAGGAAGGAAGGAAGGAAGGAAGGAAGGAAGGAAGGAAGGAAGGAAGGAAAAGAAAGAAAGAAAGAAAGAAAGAAAGAAAGAAAGAAAGAAAGAAAGAGAGATAGAGAGAGAGAGAAAGAAAGAAAGAAAGAAAGAAAGAAAGAAAGAAAGAAAGAAAGAAAGAAAGAAAGAAAGAGAGAGAGAGAGAGAGAGAAAGAAAGAATGAAAGAAAGAAAGAAAGAAAGAAAGAAAGAAAGAAAGAAAGAAAGAAAGAAAGAAAGAAAGAAAGAAAGAAAGAAAGAAAGAAAGAAAGAAAGAAAGAAAGAAAGAAAGATTCTGGGTGTAATGTCTTTCAGCTAAAAGACATTGTTAGCCAATTCTGCATTTCAGTATCAAACAAATATATGTTCTTGTTAAATCTATTATATTTCATTAAAGAACAGTCTACAGTGGCTGGTAGACTGTAATAGTTACAGTGTGTCACACAAATAACACAGTGTGTATGCTTTGTAAAGATGATTTCCAGGGCAAAAAGAAAAACTAAGAACAAAACGAATGAAGAAGACTGCATCTATGAAAAGCTAGCAACACTTTCCCTAATGGGCACTATATTTATCTGTAGTCTGGCCAACACCTATTAAAAATGAGACTTTTGTTATACCCATGCTAAACAAGTTGCTATCTTCATTAGATTTACCAAGAAAATACCAGATTTTTATCAAGTTTCTCATTTTTGGGTTTACCTGCTGTTGTCTATCTAGAAATTCAGAGTCAGAGTGAGAAGCAAACCATGGGTGATACTTTATGCTTTATAATGGAAAACAAAAGGGTTTTTTTCAAGGATGAATTCTGAAAAATAGATACATTCAGAAAAAACATGAATGAGTAGTTGCTGTGTTTTCTACATGATATGTGTCAAATTGTCTAAAGATAACTCAATCAGTGAAGTATAACCATTCAGTGGTCCTTCATGGATATAGAACTTGCTTATTCAATCATGCAATTTCTATCTCCCTTCATAAAGAAAGGTGGTCCGTTTGAAAGCAGATATGCAATCTTTAAAATTAAACCTCTTGGTCCATTGTATATGATATTTTAACACTTATGGGCTAAATGAAAGGAGCAGGGGAAAAGAGTATGAGAGACATACATTTTCTCCATTCCTTGTTAGTGTAAAAAAAAAGTCACCAGATGGCACTGAGACAGAACTGGCTATTTCACTATAGTAGATTACTAAATAAGTTGTTGAAATAAATATGTATTGTCAGCTGTGGAGTTCCTCTTATTAACTGCTAAGCACATCACTAATAAATTCTGTTCTGTTCTACTTTTTTTCTGTGAGAAATGCAGCTTATATTGGCAGTTGTGCCCATATGGAAGCTTTAGGCTTTGGTTCAGAGTGATTATGAACTTGGATATAATAAATGTATAAATCTTGGTTTCATTAGGGGAAAAGGCAAACCATGTTATATGCAGGTAGAAACTGAACTGATCAACCCATGAAACAAGTAGAAAGCAAGAAATAATTATCCTTTTTGGTACCGCCAGAGAATAAATCTAAAGAAAAGGTGTGCTTGCAGAAGAAAAAGGAATACTTGCAGAAAACTTAAATAAAGGAACTGTAGTCTGTTGCAGGATACAAGTCAACAAACAAAATTCAAATTGCTGCCACTAGACATGTAAAATATTTTCCTCCAAATCCACATCTTTGATTTTCATTGTCCAATGTGAATATGTGGACTTATAGCTTCCAAAATCTCTAAACAGCAGGACCACTGGAAGGCTTGAAATCCACTTGTATGGAAAATATTCAACTTGAAGAAGACTGTTGTTGATTTTTGTTGTATTTTCTTCTGTTATAATTAATAAATACTTTGAGAAGTTCTTAAGTCTCACTTAACTACCCCCTGTGGATAGGGCTCGCAACTTGGGAGTCCTCCTAGATTCACGGCTTACCCTAGAAGACCACATAGTAGCCGTGACTAGGGGGGCTTTCGCTCAGGTTCGCCTGGTGCGTCAGTTGCGGCCCTATCTGGACCGGGATGCCCTGTGTACGGTCACTCATGCGCTCGTGACCTCTCGTCTTGACTATTGCAATGCTCTTTACATGGGGCTTCCCTTGAAGACCACTCGGAGGCTCCAACTGGTACAGAATGCAGCCGCGAGAGTTGTCTTGGGAGTTTCCCGGTACTCCCATGTTACACCTTTGCTCCGCGAGCTGCATTGGTTACCAGTTGTCTTCCTGGTGAGGTTCAAGGTCTTGGTGATGGTTTTTAAGTCCTTACATGGCATGGGTCCGGAATACCTCAGGGACCACCTGCTGCCGGCGTCAACTCCCCTCCGCCCTGTGTGTTCCCACAGAGAGGGCCTCCTCAGGGTGCCTCCGGTCAGAGAATGCCGGCTGGTGGCCCCCAGGGGGAGGCTTTATGGAACCAACTGCCGGTTGAGCTCCGGATGGCACCGGATCTTCGCTCCTTCCGGCGCGGGTTAAAGACCCATCTATTCGAACAAGCTGGCCTGGCCTGATGGGGGAATGTTAGGGTTTTAATGTTTTTATATTTTGATTGTTTTAATTTGGGCAATAATTTAATCCTTTTTTTAACTTTTGTATTTCTATTTATATGCCCTGTTCACCGCCCTGAGTCCTTCGGGAGAAGGGCGGTATAAAAATTCAATAAAACTAAACTAAACTAAACTAAAACTAAACTAAACTAACTCTTCATTCGTAGAGCTGTAGTTGAAGCTGACATTTGGACCAAGGTAACAAATAATCCATGTCTCCTTTGCTAGGCTGATATATGCCTCCAGCAGCTTGACTTCTGTCATATATTTTTTTCAAATGTACTAAGCCATCCCTTGAATCATTCAAGTTATTCATATTATATTTTAAGTCACAAAGGTAGTCAGTGACTGGGTTTGCGTATCATGCAAAGTCACAGTTTGTAGAATAAGTGACAATTGGCTCAGTATTATCTACAAGAATAGGTGCTTTTATTTGCTACAGTTAATGGCAGTGGGCTTTGGTTTTCAAGGGCAGGGTAATGATATAAAGAGGCTTAATTAATTTATACACAGGCAGAGTTTTCCTTTGGTGAGATTGAGATATATTTTGATTTACTTTAAAGTTCTATTGAAGAGTTAATAAGTTGGAAAATACTCAGAACATCAGCACTACTAATAAGCTCTGTTCCTAGTTGGACATCAAGAAAAAGAAATCCTAATGGTAAAAGTCTTCAACAATGAAATACTCTGCTAAATCAAATATCCTTATTATTGTCTTTGATCAGCCTTTACAGTAAAAAAGAGAAATCATAATGACATATCTAATTAAAATTTTTGCACTGTTCTATAACTTGGTGAAGAAATCTGGCCACCTGATATGTGAGTGTGGGGCTAGCATCCCTTAAAATAATAAACATGAAATTTATTTGTGCGACCATCATATTTGCAAATTATTGGGGAGATCAGATTATGTCTTGGGGTATCATAAAAAAGGAAACCATAGGAGGACATGAGCAAGAGTTTCTATCTCCCTGGATCCACAAGCACAAAGTTCTGTAAATAAGGCATGAAATTTTCCTGTCCATAGAAATGATGCCAGGGCATCAAAAAAGTCTCTGGAAAAGGCCCATCTACAATATATTTGCTTATATTTGCTTTAGGTTGCATAGCTACTCCTCAGTGGAAGGCTTACACCCAAATAACATTTGGCAATATAATTCAGGGGCACGCTGTTAGGGATGCTTTGGTTCTAGATTCCTAAAAAAGGCAGAGGTCAAGCTGATTATCTCAAAATCCCTTCCAAGCCTTGTATTCTATGATTCTGTCATTGTTTTTCACTTCTTCTTATCTTTATTGATCGAACAGTAAAGAAAGAAGAGGGGTCATGTCTTCTCTTTCATACTAAGCAAGTTGCTGCACTTGTGAAATAAGCTGTATGAGTGTGGAATATATTAACATCCAGTATTTTTGTCCCCTGGTTTATAGCTAAACCAATTTTTTAGGAGCCGAGACTTTTTTTTCCATTACCAACATCATCTGATTGGCAAGCATGTAAAAGTATATGAAAAAATAAATGAACAAGTAAAGACGATAGGTAGGTAGGTCAACAGTGGGATAAAATAAAGAACAAAGGACACAGATAAGTGGGAAGCAGCTGGAAGAATATCTAGTGGAAAGGAAATATATCTACCTTCTAGTGACATCAGACACACAAGAGCATGATATAACTGAAGTAATATATATTCCATTTTAATTATGAATGTTTTATTACATGGGTATGACAATGTCTTGTTTCTTTATTAAATTGTCCTCTGTAATCTTCCCTCTGAAATAAAGGCTGGATTCACATGTTATGCCAAGCAATATTGTTGCTTATTCAATTTGGATTTGATGTGTTATATAAATCATGCCAATTGTGGGCTAGCTAACAAAAATGGTTAAGAAAACCATAATTTGGTTCAATATGAAAATATAATTAGTGTATCCTCTAATCTTCCTGCAACATATTTACATATTGCCTTTTTTAGTAGGTGTTCATCAGAATTCTATTCCTGGAGCTATGAAAACACTTATTTAATTCGACTGATTTCTTAAAACAGACAGAATTATTTTTCTTTGCAAATACAGCTCACTCCAGTATATGTAGCTTTAACCTTACCCTTTCCTTCAGTTAACTATTAACTAAGAACACACACATTCTATTATTGAGGAAACAGTTTTGCTTGTTATACTTAGCTATTCAAGAGAAAATAAGGTTATGTATCCCAGTCCTAAGCTTCAGTCTTATACAGATTTGCTTTATATGTTTTACATACAAAATGGATAATCAGAAAAAGGGGGTCATTTTTGTTCCTATCCATTAATTTGGACATCATCATAACTTGGTCTATCCTGATCAAAACCCTATAGTATCCCATAATTAACAAATTAAATACATTTACTTTATAAAAAAGATTTTGGTTTGGTTCCTGTATCAGTCCTTTGCTATTTCCTAATATTAATACATATCTCCTTTTCCAAACTGACCCTTTCCATATTTTTGGGAAGTATAATATGTAGTATTCTCAACATAAGTGGCTATTGTGAGTGCTGCAGTCCCCAATTTATTGTCATAAATTTCCATTGTTGCCTCTAATGCATAAATAAACAAAATCTAGCTGGGCATTAGAAGGGCACTGAATATTTGCATTTATTTTTGCTATCACACTACACCACTCCAAAACATTTGTCCGGATCAACTGTCCCTATTATTGAGTGATGATCCCTCTCCAGCAAAAATGGAAGCATAATAAATAATGTTAATTAATAAGTATCCTGCCTGATGAATGATCCAGAATCTCCTCATAAAGAAACTGCTGGGGTCACCTTATCAAAAAGGAGAAAATCTCTTCACACAATAGCAATAGCACCTAGAGTTATATACTGCTTCATAGTGCTTTGCACTAAGTGGTTTACAGAGTCAGCATATTGCTTCCCCCCCTCCCCGAATTTGGGTCCTGGTTGACAAGAAGCAATGGATGGAAACTAGTCAAGGAGAGAAGCAACCTAGAACTAAGGAGAAACTTCCTGACAGTTAGAACAATTAACCAGGGGAACAACCTGCCTCCAAAAGTAGTGAATGCTCCAATACTGGAAGTTTTTAAGAAGAGACTGGACAGCCATTTGCCTGAAATGGTATAGGGTTTCCTGCCTGAGCAGAGGGTTGGACTAGATGACCTCCAAGGTCCCTTCCAAATTATTATTGTTATTGTTATTATTATATTTAACAGGTCATAGTGGCTATGTTCATAATTATCAATCAAAATTAGAAACACTATAATTATGACATCATTCGCATGAAATTCTAAGGCATACTTCGGATTTGATTTTACTTTTGTGTTATAGTTTATGGTTTAGAATGCTGGGCAAAAACAGCTACCGAATCAGACAATCAAACCTTTGAATATGGCATGGTTTACTTTTGATTGGCAGATCTGTCAAGGAAGAATGACTTTCTGCTGTCCTTGATCCTTAACTGAAGATGCTTGCAAAGCATTTTGATACCACTGACCTATGTTCTTTCAATGCCTTCTATAAGTAAATCATTACACATTGAACCTATGTCAGTAGATAACAACATAGTGCTCATGTACCTCTATGTGAAAAATAATGTTGTTTATTTTATAATGTATCTTTTAAAAATGGTCCAGATTGCATAATCTGGGGACAAGATTGCTCAAATGTAACGATTTTATATGTTTCATGATCTTGCAGGATTTCAGCCATCGAAAAATGCAAATTTTGGGAATGTTTCTGAAATTATTTTAATTAACCAGGCTTCATTACATGTTACACTTTCATTATAAATTCCTACTTTATTTCTTAGCTATGAGTATTGTATATAGACAAAGCAAGGTGTTGTCAGTAGTGTCAGTCTTACTGTGAAATTCTCTGTTTCAAAAGCCTAATTTTGCTATCATAGCCTTAAACAGTTTCCATCAGCCAGTTTCTAAGTTGTCTCATTAAATTGAGAGATATGCTTTTTATGTCTGCCTTTGAGACATTTTTAGTCTTCTTTAGTCTTGAGAAAATTTCTACATGTTGCTTACATAAAGCAAAAGATCGGATCTGAAATCACATCTTTGAAACACCTACATGATATTCATTGAGTTAATCACCAACAGTGTACAAACATTAAATATATCATGATTGTCAAAAGAAAAATAAAATAAGATAAAAATGGAGGAGAGAAGGTAAGAGAGAGTTAGGGAAGGAAGAGACAAATATAGCAACATACGTACTACCGTATATATTTACTGATATTGTAGAAATGGGAAAAATCAAGACTATTGGCCAGAAACATGAACATGAACTTGGACAATCTCTGGTAGACAATGGGAGACAGGGGTGCCTGATGTGCTGTGATCCATGGGGTCCAGAAGAGTTAGACATTCCTTAGTGACTGAATATGAAATTGGCCAGAAAAACCAATAATCTGTCATTCTATTGTATATTATATTTATTAGATAAATACAGCCTTGCAAAATCTAAGCTGAGCATCTTATTGCCATGAGATATTGGGAATATAATACTTATACTAATGAAAACTAGCTAAATTTTGGGAACTGTAATTTACACTTCACAAACTGCCATTGTTGGAAGCATTTCAAGACTTCCTGTTTTACCACTGTGTTTTCCCATGAAGACCTCTTATTAACTAATGTCCAGAAGATAAGCCAAGTCACTATATTTACAGAAGGGAGAAACCAAACGCAGAGTCCATTTCATGAAGAGAAGGGTGAGGGGTGACATGATAGCAGTGTTCCAATATCTCAGGGGCTGCCACAAAGCAGAGGGAGCCAAGCTATTCTCCAAAGCACCTGAAAGCAGGACAAGAAGCAACGGATGGAAACTAGTCAAGGAGAGAAGCAACCTAGAACTAAGGAGAAACTTCCTGACAGTTAGAACAACTAACCAGTAGAACAACCTGCCTCCAGAAGTGGTGAATGCTCCAACACTGGACGTTTTTAAGAAGAGACTGGACAGCCATTTGCCTGAAATGGTATAGGGTTTCCTACCTTAGCATGGAGTTGGACTACATGACCTCCAAGGTCCCTTCCAACTTTATTATTATTATTATTTTATTATTATTATTATTATTATTATTATTATTATTATTATTATTATTATTATTATTATTATTATTATTATTATTATTATTATTATTATTATTATTATTATGCATAATTTCTTAGAAATAATACCCATCATATTTAGTTCATATTCTTTCAAAGAAGTTAATTTACTGCAATATTACTCAGAACATAATAGAATAACAGAGATGGAAACCTTCTAGTCCAGCCACCTGCTCAAGGAAGAGATTCTATACCATTTCAGTTGTCCAATCTCTTTTTTTAAAACTTCCAGTGATGGAGCACTCACAATTTCTGAGTGCTACCCATTCCACGTGTTAATTGTTCTCATTGTCAAGAAATTTCTTCTTAGTTCTAGGTTGCTTCTCTCCTTGATTAGTTTCCATCTAGTGCTTCCTGTCCTGCTTTCATGTTATTTGGAGAAAAGGTTGGCCTGCTTTTCTTTGTGGCAGCCTTTTAGTTATTGTAACACCGCCACCCGTAGTCTTTCTTTTCATTAAATAAGATATACTATGGTATATTCAGCTTCTCTGCTTAAGTAACAGACATTGCTTTAAACTTTGAAATCCCCGTCAGGACTTATATTATTTGTTCAATGTCTCTGTTTTGCATTATTGTTTTTGTAATTAAATTATTTTAGCCTGGGCTGCCTGTATGATTCAATGTTCTTAGCTGTTTTTATGGGTTTTTAGTGTTGTATGCCACCAGAGTCTACTGGAGATGGGCAGCAAATGAATTAATGTATAATATAATATAATGTAATGTAATGTAACATTAACATAACATAATGCAATGCAATATAATATAATATATAACATAACATAATTTATATAATTAATAATATAATATAATGTGCACATCAAGAGTGGGCAACATACATCAAGAGTGGGTAACATTTTAGGCTAAGGGCTTCAAGCACTATGGCCAATGACTTAGCGGCAGCCCCATTGGTAGGACTGAACATTTTCTTCTTTTTTAAAAGAATTGTTTGGATTTGTTCTAAATTGTTAGAAAAATTTAAGTAGGAAATTAATTGTGCTAAATCTTACACAAAACCTTTAGTTTTAAATATCAGCAACAAAATCATCCCTATGTTTCATGGAAATATGAGATTTGTTATGGAGAAATAAGATTTGTTATCTTCCAATTAAAAAAAACAGGAGAATATGTGTGTGGAAGAAACATCTAAATCTAATCTTAATATTTGTGCAGGATCTAGGTTAAAACTTGGCTCAATGCATGGCTTATTATGTTTGCTAGATAGCTACTTGATTTAAGCTTCCTCAATAAATTTTCTTAAAAAACCTGCCACTTGTATTTTATACATGGAGAGGTCATAAGAGTGTGGAGTACAGATATTGCCCTCCTATCTCATTGATAAAAACATCATATTTTAAAAATAAATGGAAAAGTCTATTATTAAGCAGTCCATCAAATAAAGGGCAGAGATGCTCTTTGATGTAACATTTTTCCCCACTCCAATATAATAAGGCTCTATGAACTTTGCAGGCTTGACCAGAGTATAGAATGTTATATGGCAATGTTTAAATTTCCTGCAAAAACCTTGAGGTACAGAGTGGTCTCTATTGCCTTAAAGACGATCAAGTTAGCAATAGTTTTTTCCCAGTAGTCTGCTTCCAGCATGAAGTATTCAGAGATCTTTCTCTTCCAGATTGTCACCTAAACAGGCCACGAGAGGCACAGCAGTTTTGTTGCTACTTCACTGCTTTCTTCTGTGGGTTTCTAATGTTTGCTGAGTATTATATTAGACTGAGTTGTTGCTGTTAAGCTTTTTTCTGGTAAGAGATGACACTGGAATTGTTTAGGCAGTTTTACAGTCCCCAAGCCCAGAAGAATTGCACACTTGCATATTTTGTTCTTGTTGCTTGTTGAGAATATGGCAACAGATTTTTATACAATGTACACTATCTTGCTATAGTCTTACCCCATTTTGCACCTCCATGTGTGTTGGAAAACAATATTGTTATGTATTGGGCTTAATTGTAATACCACGTGGTAAGCTGGAGCTAGCTAACAGCTCCCAGCAACTCAGACACCCCGTCTCCAGTGCTGCTATTGGCTGCCCCTAGGCAGCAATGGGTTGCTTTAAACCTATTGGCTGCCGCCTAGGGGGCAGGCTATAAATTGCTGCAGGCTGCAGCTCAGTTCCTCAGTTCAGATCCTGCAAGCAAATAAACATGTTCATTGCTGAACTCACTCGCCTTGTCTTCATTCCTGCGCAACGAACTCACTAAACAACACTGGTGACGAAGGTGGGATCCTGCTTCTCCAAAGGAGCTGAAAGTCACTAGGGGAGAGGCAGTGAATGCCTGGTGGGAAAAGCACTTCCCCCACCTACAGTCGGCTAACCAGACACGCTAGCGACCACGCGCTCAGTGGATCAGTCCCTGGGCAACAGAGGAGCAGAATCAGAAGATGCAGGAATCAGCCGCAAAGAAAGAAGAATGCCCAAGGTCGGAAGGCTGCGAGAGTTCAATATCAAGCGACCACCTTCATCGCCAGTTGTTTTGTTCACGGCGGGTTCCAGTAAGAAGGAGGACAGCAGGCTTAAAGTTCAAACAGCTCTTTTTATTTGCCTCACATGAACGAACGGCAAGGGGACAATCTCCCCCTTATATAGGGATGTCAGCAAGAGGCTAGCCAATCCCTGTCTTAGAATGCTTCCCGCCATTTCAGCTCCTTCCAATCCCCGCGGACCATGTATGCAGCTGTCAAACTCAGCTGTCAACTGTAGCCACGTGTGGAGCTGTCAACTAAAACCGCGTGTGTGGCTGTCAGCTGTCAAACAGGGCTGACTCACGAATCTTTATTAAACAGTATTGATAATCACATATAATACAGCCATTGTACCTGTCCCAGGTTGAAAACTACCTTCGGGCGAACCAGGTTGCAGAGGATGGACTGAAGGCCGCCACGCTGCTCTGTGTGTGTGGCCCAGCAACATTCGATCTGGCTAAAAGCCTGTTCGCACCAATGCCTCTGGAATCAGTCTCCTACGCTGACCTAAAGAAGAAGCTCGGAGAACACTTCCAACCAAAGATGTCGGTGATTGCTTGGCACTATGCTTTCGAACAACGAATGCAGCAGCCCAGTGAGACCACGTCGGAGTACATTGTGGCCTTGAGGCAGGCCGCACGCCTGTGTAAATTTTCAGACATCGAAGAGCGACTACGGAACCGGCTCATTTGCAGCCTACGAAATTGAGAGCTGCAGCAAAAACTTTTTGCTAGAGCAAACCTGTTGTTCACTGAAGCCCAGGACAAAGTCATGGCAGACGAAGCTGCCGGGAGAGCCGTCCAAACAATCCGGCCCTCCAAAATAACACATCGTAAAGAAGCCATCCACCATGAGGACACCGAACGCACCGAGGAATCAGAAGAAAAAGATGCCGAAGTCAACAAGCTGCACAGACAGCCCAACACAGCATCGCAACAGCAAGCAACAAGAGACTCCTTACAAAGCAGATCTCCTACCTAGATGCCCATGTTGTGGCGGTCGCCACCAACACCAAGACTGCAGATTCCAGTCAGCCACATGCTGGGCCTGTGGCAAAACCAGCCACATCGCAGCAGTATGCAGAGCTCACCAGAGGGACCGGCATTCACAAGAAAAGTTTCCAAGACCTAAAGGCACTTTTGTCAGTTAAATTTACTGTCACTCATTTTAGGGAGTCTAAACCAGTCTGTTTAGCATGTGATGCATCCCCTTATGAGGTGGGGGAAGTCTTGAGTCATTTAGAGAAGAATGGAACACAAGTTCCTATTGAATTTTATTCAAGGACACTGTCCTCTGCTGATCGTAACTACGCTCAAATTGACAAAGAGGCCTTAGCCATTGTAGCAGAATTAAAAAATTCCATGACTATTTATATGGCAGGGACTTCACGGTCTTCACAGACCACAAACCACTACTGGGACTCTTTACAACAGACAAACAAACAGCCCACATACTTTCCCCAAGAATGTTGAGATGATCTATTTTTCTATCAGCCTACATGTTTAAACTGGTTCACAAACCCGGCAAAGAAATGGGCCATGCTGATGGCCTGAGCAGACTCCCACTGCCATTAATTGAACCAGATCCGGCCCCAGCAGCCAGAATCCTGTCCATTCAGGATTTGCCAGAATTTCCCCTCCACGCAAGGGACATAACTGCAGAAACAGCTACTGATAAAACACTTAGTAGAGTGCCTTCATGGGTGCACACAGAGTGGTTAGATAAAAGCCCAGGCTCTGAATTCCAGAGTTATTTTGCAAGAAGACATGAGCTATCAGCTCACAAGGGTTGTATCCTATGGAGAAACAGGGTCATAGTTCCCACTTCACTGAGAGATAGAGTTTTACAGTCACTACATGAAGGCCATCTGGGTATTGTCTGTATGAAAGCTTTAGCAAGAAGCTACCTATGGTGGCCAGGCCTAGAAAAGGTCATCGAGGCACAGGTGCATGGATGTTATACATGCCAGCAATCAAGGCCTGAAATGCTACACACTCCAGTTCACAGGTGGGAGGAAACACAAACTCTGTGGTCTAGAATTCACATAGACTTCGCTGGGCCCTTTCAGAAACAGCTCTTCCTCATAGTGGTAGACAGCCATTCTAAATGGCTTGAAGTAATCCCGGTTGCAAACATGTCTACTGCTAGGACCATCCAGGTGCTGAGAAAACTCTTTGCCGCACATGGTTTGCCAGATGTCTTAGTATCAGACAATGGGGCCCAATTCACTGCTGCTGAATTTCAGGCTTTCCTGAGAGCAAATCTCATCAGACACGCAACGTCTGCCCCATTTCACCCGTCCAGTAACGGTCAAGCTGAACACATGGTAAGGACCACAAAGGAGTCACTAAGATGCATAGTAACTGGGGACTGGCATCACAGATTGGCAGATTTTTTACTTTGCCAGCATTCCATGCCCTTTTCCCACTGCTACTGGGAAAAGCCCAGTAGAACTACATTGGGGGAGACGCCTGATCATGAAACTGGACAGGTTGCATCTAGATAGAGTGGCAGAAGAAGCCTCTTGGCCAAAACCCCCGAGGGGGCTGCAAGTGGGTGATGGGGTGTGGGCTAGAAACTATGGGCATGGGAATCTGTGGGTTCCTGGAAAAATCACTAAATCATCTGGTCCCCTCTCTTATGAAATGGGGCTGGAGGGAGGGCGAGTTGTCAGATGCCACATTGACCAACTAAGAAAGCGGTTTCCAGAATGGCCACTAAGCGAGGACTGCATCATAAGTCCCTCCCAAGATTCCCAAACTGGCAACCAAGCCAGCCCATGCATAGACTCTGAAGACTCTCACAGCACAAGCAATGAGGAGTTGGCCATAGAGGAGGGGAGTCCGGAAGTGCAACATGGATCCCCTGATGGAGCAAGCCAACCTGACTTCCACAACCGCTGTGCCAACTCTGCTGAACAGTCTGACTCTGGGGTGGGCCAACCTGGAGAGGCCAGCCAGAGAACACCAAATCCTTCTGGCTCAAGTGCATCAAAGGACACTGGTCTGCTCAGCCCAGTGGGTAAGCAGGTAGACCAGAACGTGGCTGAACCCCTGAGGCATTCCACAAGGCCATACAATCCTCCTGCTTATTTAGCAGATTATATAGTAGAATAAAGGAACTATAATGTTGTATGTACTTGTGATAATTGTTGACTATGAGACTGTACTAAAACAATGATGGAGTTATAATGTTGTTAACTGTCTTATTGTATTGTTAATGGAAACCTATTCATACTATTGTTAAACTTTGTAATTTGTTATTTTCACATTTATTGTTGCTATGATGTTCGTTCATTCTAAGAGGGGAGAGGTGTTATGTATTGGGCTTAATTGTAACACCACGTGGTAAGCTGGAGCTAGCTAACGGCTCCCAGCAACTCAGACACTCTGTCTCCAGTGCTGCTATTGGCTGCCCCTAGGCGGCAATGGGTTGCTTTAAACCTATTGGCTGCCACCTAGGGGCCAGGCTAGAAATTGCTGCAGGCTGCAGCTCAGTTCCTCAGTTCAGGTCCTGCAAGCAAATAAACATGTTCATTGCTGAACTCACTCACCTCATCTTCATTCCTGCGTAACGAACTCACTACACAACAAATATAATCTCAGTTATCATAGGCCATCTCCTGTGTTAAATAGCAATTTTGAACATTTAGTCCATCATAGTTAGTGGGCACCAGACTGGGGAAAGCCACCCATTTTTTCTGCATAGTCTTCTTATACTTCTTACTATTTTCAACCCTATTTTAGGAATTGGAAATTGGATACCTACACATCTCTCAAACTATACACAGCTTGGCCCAGATACTCTTCTCATTGAATAATAGACACAGAGATTATCCTTCCTCCCCAATTCACTCAAATGAACATGTGTAATACCAAAATCATTCCAGACAAAACAATCATAAATACTTCTCTTATTTCCAGCATAATAATACCAATAAACACCTGCCACATAATATCCTAGAACTGTCAATAAGGAAGACAGAAAAGTCCAACTAGTGGGCTTGTCAATACCTTGAAACAGCAGAAGAGAAGAGATAACAAAATAAGAGAACTGCAAATAGAGATAAAATGATTGTGGCAAAAGGAAGCAAAGGTACTACCAATAGAAATAGGCCTCTTGGATACAATCCCAAAACAACTGGGACCTGAACACCATTGGCCTTGATAAATTCACCCTCAGTCAATTGCAAAAGGCAGGTTTACCTGGAACAGCTTATATTAAGCAACAATACCTTTAACACCATCAAACAACAATATCTTCCTATTCCACATTCTTGGGAAGGTCTTGATTGGTGAAAAAAATGCCAAATCCAGTCTAAACATCTGGCTGACTGTGTGATCAACCACAATAACTTATTGTCAAACAGACATTAGTGATGTCTGCAGGGAAAGTCAAGAAATCAACATGGTGATCTCAGTTGTCTGAGCAACCCCTTTCCCTTTCATACATATGTCAAGGTTGCACACACCTATAAAAGGGTAAAGATTCAAGTGCATTTCTCCAACTGCCATCTTCACCTTTTATCCCCTTGCTGCTACCACTGTTTTTCACAATGGATGCCTAAGCCAGGGCTTTTCAACTTTTTCACCCATTCTACCACTTTTAGGATATGGCAACATCTGAGTATCATCAATCTCCTAGCAAGGTGTCAAAAACTTGATGACCCCCCCAAAAAAGGAAAAAAGTGATGAAGTACAGGTAGTCCTTGACTTACAACAGTTTGCTTAGTGACTGTTCAAAGTTACAATAGCACTGAAAAAAGTGCCCCCCAAGCCACAGCCGAGCAAGACACCTGGCTGCCCGCCCAGCGGCGCTCTTCCTCCTGTCTGAGATTTTCATTATTGTGAGCATTTCTGTTGAGGATTGGCAGTGGAGGAGGGGTGGGGGGGTGTTTGGTTTTTATTTCCCCCCCCCCTGCTGGGTGGTTGCAGCAGGATTTGGTCACTTTACATGACCCTGGGACAGTGACTGTCATAAATATAAATCAGTTGCCAAGCATCCGAATGTAAATCACAAGACCCTGGAGATGTTGCAACATTCCAGCAAATCAGTGCTTCTTCTGGACTCAGCAAACATGCCGGGATCAGCGCCGAGCTCCAGCTGGAGCATGGCACTGATCCTGGCACTTCTGCTGAGCCCTGACAGCCCTGAAGAAGTGCCAATCAGCTGGAAAGATGTGCTGATCCTGGCGCTTCCACTGACCCCTGACAGCCCTGCAGGTCCAGCCATCTCTCACTCAGGTTTGTGCAGTGCTACCACCGGTTCAGCTCATTCCCCTCCCCCACTACCACTTCTCTAGGATGGTCACATACCACCTGCCAGGTGCCAATGTACCACAGGTGGTACTTATACCACTGGTTGAAAAGCCCTGGCCTAAGCATTTGCCACACTTCCTAATAGCAGGAATGTCATTAGATCATAATTTTATCTTCCTAGGCTCTTTGCACAATAGAAAATCATATTTTAAGCAGAGATATTTTTTGTGTTGGAAATCATGCTTTTGTGTTTGTGTGTGTGTGTGTGTGTGTGGTTTCATTTGACTGCAATAGCTATTAGTCTTATGAGCGTAATAAATGTATTTTATCTATTGCTTCAAGTATAAAAATAATGATTATAATGCATTAGAAACAGTGATGGGGTTCAAATATATGAACAACCGGTTTTCTGTGTGGATGCCACTTCTGGAAATCCATTCTGGGCCTGGGCAACAAAAAATTAGCTATCGGTTCTGCCGAACTGGTGCAAACTGGCTGAATCCCATCACTGATTAGCATATTAGTATTTTTATACAGCTAGTTTTAATTCTATGAATGATTTAAATAAAAAGGATTGTTTAATCTTCAAATGGAATTCAACACCAGAAACCAGAATGTGTTTATGTTTTGTGAGTGCAACAAATCCAGTAACTGTTGCCAGTTGTGTCAAAAAGTGTGTAGATATTTTAGGAACATTTAAATAAAATTTAATAGAAGTAGTGAGCCTTCTGTAAAACATAATTGCTTTATTTTGGAAAGACAAGTTAATGTTTACAGCTCAATGGTCTTCATATTGTACAATGAATGAAGAGGGTTAATCGACAAACTTTAGCTTAGGATTAGGGTTAAGATCTAGGATTCAGTTCAAACTGAACTGAAAATTCTTTCAAATTGCTACTTGCTTATTACAATATTTCTCCAGCTATATCAGTTTCCTGGCCAAAAAAATACTATATTTTCATTTGCTATAATGATAAATATTAGGCTATAATGGCACCATGGGCATCTGATAATAACACAAATCTACATATCCATACTGAAGCAGAAGCCAGGTCATCCATCAGGTTTACAATAAACGTTTAAGAAATTTAACACATAATACATGGCAATATTATGAAGCCAGTGGAAAACTTTAACTATATGACTAAGAAAGATAAATACAGATAATAAAATGAGAAAGAAAGAACACATACAAGATATGAAACTGACAACACATTTCATCATATCTCTACTTCTATTTGTTTAAAACACTTTTTTCACAAATATGGCTATCTAAACATTAATGTCTAATCTTGGCTGCAAGGTACTATAAAACCATAAACCTGGTTTAAACTATGCCAGAAAACTATCATGCTAGCGATGCTAACATCTCTTTCTCTGTTCTGAAAGAGATGGAAATTGCAATCTCAAAATAATGAGTAGGAGTTAATATACAGAATACAGAATAATAGAGTTGGAAGGGACCTTGGAGGTCTTCTAGTCCAACCGCCTGCTCAAGCAGGAGACTATACAATTTCAGACAAGTGGCTGTCCAGTCTCTTCTTAAAAGCCTCCAGTGATGAAGCACCGACAAGCTGTAGACAAACCGTTCCACTGTTTAATTGTTCTCACTGTTCATACTGTAGCATAGAACAATTTATTTTCAGAGAAAAAACATTAGGATCAAGCTGTAAGAGGAAATTATCACCATACCACCCCTAAAAGGCTACAGATTTGAAAAAAATATATCCATGTTACAAATTTAAAAAGATGCATAGATACTTAAGTTTAACTGTGAAGTTGAATAACATCAGAATATGATGAGACTTCTAAATATGCAAAGCTTCTATTTCTGTATGTTTAACTTGAAAAGCATCCAGTTTACACAAGGCAAAGTTCTTTTAAATATAATCTGAAATCAAACAAAGATATATTCTTAGATCTCAGTCTAGCACGTTTAACTCAGACAAATATTGCACCAAACTAGCTTTGCTTTTGAGACTGCAGTCTAGTTATTCTAGCAAGCAAAACGAATCCATAGATCAAGACCCATAAGAGGCTAATGTATTTTAAAAAGAAAGATCAAGCCTCTGCAAAAATGAACAACCTTTTAAAAAATACAGAAATTTAATTATTGCCCTGCTTTGAATGTTGAATTCCAGCTGAGCATAAGACAATGTACCTTATCAGCTATGTTGTCTAAATCACTGTGGCCCAGGATCTTATTTTGAAGCACTTTTTCCCCCAAATTTGAAAAAAGGCTTTCAGTTATAGTTAGTATTTCTAATGCTTGCTGTGAAATCCACCAATATTGGGGATAGTGTGGGCATGAGGGAAAAGAAACTTTAGAGATAAAATGGAAAAACAATAAAACAAGAAAGCCAGCAAACACTTAAGATAAGAATCCATGAAGGTTAGAATGACTTTTGTTAGAAACATCATTTTATTGACTTAACTTGATAATCTGCAAAGAAAGGATACATTTTCAGGCAGGAGAGTCACCCTTGGTTTCTCAGCAACATGCCAAAGATTGCACTCCAGAAAAGAGGCAAGGTCAAGACAAAGAAAGGGATGGAATGGCAAGTTCATATTAATTGAATTAAATGTAATTACACTAATTAAAAACAGTTAATAGTCTTATTCTTCAGATATTCTATAATCAGGCACATCCACAGGTGTCAAAATATTAAGATGGTGGCCATGCACATGTAACCAAAGTCCTGCCCTTTTCATACACATTGCAATGCATATAAAAAGAGTAGTGCTTCAGCTGCATGCTTGCAGCTGCTGTCTTAACTTTTTGACAATAATTGTCTATAATTTCTCTACAAGTTTTAAGAATTATAAATCACTAATTCTTCTTCAAAGAAAAGCCAACTCTTTGGAGGAGCTATAGCAACCACCCAAAAGCTCAACTGTATGTGTGTATATATGTATGCATACGTAGATACACACACACAGACACACAAATATATATATATATATATATATATATATATATATATGTATGTATGTATGTATGTATGTATGTATGTATGTATGTATATGTATATGTATATGTATATATATATATATATATATATATATATATATATATATATATATATATATATATATATATATATATGTATGTATGTATGTATTCTACATATACACATATATTCGATAGTGTCACTGCAATTCAGTCTGTTTGGAAATCATTAGGAAAGCTAAACAAAAAGCAGTTGGAAACAGGATCTATTAAATATCCAAATGATTTTGACTGTTGATTTCTTGCAACACTGAATCCTAACCTGCCAATATATTCTTGTCATTTTTTTTCCTGGTAAAAATTAGTGCTTGAATTTTGGTTTACTTATAGATAATAAACCCAGTTTTTTCATATGCTAATCCACACAACTCCATTAATTTCAAATGCAGTAAGCCAGACTGCCCATTTTTAACATCCCTCCTTTTTTAATTGTAGACACAGGGCAACAAGTCTTGTTCAGTTAGCATTAATGGATGGATCATTAAATGTCATATCAAAGGGTAGAGGAGTGAGATCACATGCTGCATAGCACTTCAAGCAGAAGTATTCAATAGAAGACTTTAAAAATTCAAGGCACAAGCCATCATTAGTTGCCCAAATAATCTTTCCATGTATTAACTGATACCAAAGAAAAGTTAACCTGAATGATAGTTACAGACAGTTACAGACAACTTTTCTAGGACCAAGATCTAAATTGGTATTTGACTGGCATGCCACTGGTTGTACTTCTCAAAAAGAGAACATGGGATGGATAAGGTCAGAACAAAATCTATATATTTAATTATTCTCCATTTCTACAGCATTAATATTTTTTAATTTGTAGAAACTCTAAACTCATAGTCAATTCAGTAAGGCAGTGGTTCTCAACCCTTTCTTCAACATGGACCTCCTTTAAATACCTTTTGTGGCCACAGACCCCAAGACTTAACTCAAGATTTAAATCAGAACATTTCTTCAAGTCTTCGTGGTCCCTCCTGTGATGACATCGCAGCCCCTCTTTGCGGGCCATAGGTTGAGAACATTTTGCCCATAGAACATTAAATCATGGAATGCTCAACTCAACTGACTATGTCCTAGACAATATGTATATGTGACTATATATGGGTTTTTATTTGATATATTTTTAATAACTGATCTTTAACTGTAAACAAACAATGTGAATCATAAGCATGTGATAAAAGGCATCATCTTGACTTTTTTCAATCCTCCCATAGATACTCCTAACATATGAATCATTTAAAAAATGGTCAGTAGTTTCAAACCAGGTTTAGAAACACTTTTACACATATTTATGCACGGGTTCTCCTTTCTTCTTTAGGCTTTCTTTTATTGACAATTTTACTTAGAAAAAAATATTGTTAAGTCAACAGGAATGATGGAACACTTGCTGATGTATTGTAGGTCTCCTATAGAAATATCAAAAGATTCTAATCTATATTTTGCCAGTAGTGTTTGGGGCACAGTAAACACTTTGGGCTGTACTTGAATTCTAGGAATTTGATTCATAGACTTTGGGTTGCAGCATGTCCCATTTTATAGGAATTCCATGAAAGTAGAAAAGAAAGCATATTCACTGGAAAAAAATAGAACATGTGGACAGGATTGTGTATATTGGCAACAAAAGCTATCTTTATCACACCTGTTCTTGATTTTAATGCCTAAATTGAGGTAATGACATACACTATGAAGCAATCTGTATGATATGATGCTACAGATTTCATTTGTGGCTTATGACCAAATCAGAAATATGAAGCTAGTGTCATAATGGCAGATAATGCTTGGAACCTTTTTTATGTAGCATCATCTCTTTAAATAATGCTGATAAGTTTCCTCCTTGCTATTTTTCTGCTTGCAACATTTTTCCCCCATCCAGCAAAGTTTTCCTACCAGGTTAAAAGTATTGGGGGTGGGAGGAATGAAGGACAAGGATCAGAATTTTCAACACTGCACTACATGTCACTTCTATTTTTAGGAAATTGGTACAACCTTAGTCTGACACAGTGACCTCTTGACATTATGTTAAATTTGATTCATAACATTGGAGGTCTTATGAAAATCACTGGGAATTAGTAACTTCTTTATTGATTGAAAAGTTGCATATAAAGATAAGAAACCTGATCTGTAGGGCCCAACTTTTCTGGGTCAGCAGTGTGGGACAACAAACATCAAAGCCTCCAGCATATATAATCTTGCAAAAGAACATACTCCCATTGAATAATCAGTCTTCTCGTGCTATTTAAACCACCAGCTACAGAATGCATATCGAAACTGAATTTCAGTATTTTATTTTTATGTACATTTCAATATTTTTCACCTGGAAAGAAAAAGTCTAAATACAGACAGAGTGTAAATGTTGTAAGTGTATAGCTCTCAACAATAATTTAGCTGAATATATGCTTTGTACAGAATGCTGTCTTCTTAAATGGAGTTTACAGCTACATTGATAAAATGGATTCCTCATTTCCTTGTTTTGTTTTTAACCTATAATAAGCAGAAGAAAGAGAGGAGAGAGAAAGAGACAATTACAAGTTAATATTAATTAGCAGCTGAAATAACACTGGTTAAACTATGTACAATACAAACCATTCATACAAATGAGGACTAGGATATTGAATTTATTACAATATTGTGTAATAAAGATAAGACAGACATTTACAACTTACAGGTTGCCTTTCAGGCATTTTTCTTTCCTACATGGTGACTGTAGGACTTCTCAGTTGGGGATGACTGCCAAGTTGAACCTATCTGTGTGAAGTGATAACTATCAGGTTGCAAAAAATCATCAGGTCTGTTAACATGTAAATTCCAAATGTTTGCTCATCTTTATTTGTTCAATAGGCCCTCCCCTGCAGAATAAGAGCCACCTAACATCACCTTGAATGTGCCCACAGTGTGCTGAAGAAAAGTCACTACCCTAAATTGTGTTTATATCAAGAGAACTACTGAAATCTAAACACACACATATCCCCTGCCACCCACCCCCATCCCAGTTTTGAACATGCAATTACTCCTACACAGTAATATTTACCAGTACAGCTACTTCAAGTGAAGGAATGCATGAATGGGGAATACTGATTATCATGTATTCAAGACTTAGATTTCCATAACATTGGTTATTTCCATAACCATTCTTTAGCTAATTAATCTGTTTTGCTTGATGATAGATGATCCTGAACATATCAGACGATGAAAGTCATCTTAAGAGGTACCTCTGTAGATGCAAAGAGGAAGAAGGAAAGAGAAAGAGAAACCATATGTGGCATCATTTAAATAGTGATTTACAACTGGACTGATATGTAATGGAGCTGACTGGGCAGAAATGATTAGATTGGCTTCCGTTAACATATTTGCAGCCAGTTGATATCAGCAACAAAATGTAGACACATTCTGGGCAAAAGTTATGGCCTTCTTCTTTGAGGTAATAGCCCTGTCATATGACCTCTTTTATTTTATTTGATTTATTTTATTCCTTGGGATCCTCAGTCTTAGATGTATGGTCTTGTTTCAACCCGAAGGGAAGTATGGCGTGTCGCTATGATAGTTGTAATCTGGGCATACTTTCTGTACTAGTTTATAATCTGTACTATAAAAGGAAATGTAAATACAGATTACTTTAAAGGGCTTGGAGCAGAGCCAGGAGACATGACTCTGGGTTTGCTCCTGGTAACATGTTTTAGAAGGATCATAGTTGCAGAGCGTGTTCTTGGTGGCTTTGTCAACCTTTTCATACTCAATGCGGCAGTTGAAGGACTTGGAATCTTTGGCATCAATCACTGTTTGTTGTGCCAAGTCAAATTCTACTATTTTGGTTGGGGGCACCAAGCTCACTGATACATTCCCTTGGCCAGTTGAATTATGCCTAAAGTAAACACTGAATGTCCCGTTGCCATGATCAACTATTTTCCCAGTTATCAACAGGTTTAGCTTGACTGTCTTGATATTGGAATGAAAATCGCCCCAGCCAAACATTTTCTTAAACTTCCCAGTCTTGACAATGGGCCGTCGCTTTGCTCTGGATCGAGGCTCTTGAAGATCCGTGGAGTTCCTCAGCCACTCCCATAGATCTTGCTCTGAATAAGTTTCAGGAGCATCATACCGCATACTCAAATCTGTTTCATTTTCTTTTCTGCGAAAAGTCTGTGATAGCAGCCGGCTGATTGATAAGTCTTTGCTGCTTTCTGTCCATATATGCTTTAGTATGGATTTGGAACTGCCTGCTTTTAGAAGTTCTGATTTGCCACCACTGCTTAAATTTGCACAGGTGACCTGAAAAATCAAGAACAAAAAGACACTTAGATGCATTAATACATATTCTGTTCCCTTCCAAATCTGCTGAACTGCAAGTCTAAGTGTAGCTCAAATTGCGTTATAGATATCGTATTTCCCTGAAAATAAGACTGGGTCTTATATTAATTTTGGCTCCAAAAGACACATTAGGGCTTATTTTCCAGTTAGGGCTTATATTCAGGGAAATACAGTACTAAATGCATCCATCTGGCTGACAATCTCAACTAGGGCTTATTTTTGGGGTGAGGCCAATTGTAAAATTGGGTCAAACTCGTTTAATGACCACATCACTTATTGAAATTATGTCCCCAGTTGTGGTCATAAGCCGATAGTCTAAAACATACTATCAATATTCAATACCATACAATTGATATCTAAATAGCAATTAAAGATATATAATTGTGCATGAGAGAGAGAGAGAGAGAGTGAGTATAATTTTGAAAGTCTTATTTCCTATTTGTCTTGTTTTATACAAGATACACCAATCTTTGAAGAAACCTGCATTTTTATAAAACACAAGGCGGGAGGGTCAATCTCTTTAACAATTTTTGAAATTTTACTAAACCTTATTTCTTTAGGAAAGCATTCTGAGAATTATTTTTGCTTCTGTTGCCTCCTTCTTGGCTACTAGCTATAGCTTAAATTATCAAAAATGTACTTTTGTAAATCTTGTGCTCAGATATCCTTCTTCCCTTTCTTCTTGTCCTTTATGTATGAGGAAAGCAAGGGTTCTTTTTTATTTTAGAACAAATTGCAGTTTTCATTTGGTGGTATGTGCTTTTATCTAAGCAAAGCTAGTAAAATCAGATAAGGAGAATTATTTGTTTAATCTCTAATAGCCTCATAAAATAGTTCTTTGTGTGGCATATTTATTTTAAAACAAATCTTAAAACCATAAAATCCAAATAACACAATAAAAAATCAGTAAAATACAAAACAACACAGATAATAAAATCTAGTATTATAAAAAATTAACTACTGCAATCAAAATTCATCTTTGCTATATGGAGCTATTTCATAATAGCTAAAAATTTAAGAGCTGAAGATGACAAATCTATGATTTTTTAAAAAAGAGAAAATATTAATTTTGATTTTTACTTAGACTGAGAAAGCTTTTTTTAAAAGAAAAAAGAAAAAAGAAAGAAAAAAGAAATGCCTAAAACTAATGCAAATAACACTATCAAGCAATTTGTCCTCACATCAGCCACTCAGTTATCTTTGAGCACTAATACCAGCATCTTTTGCTGGAACTTACAGAATTGGCAAATCCATATGCCATAAAGTCAAAACATGTATTCATTTATTTCCTGGAGGAGAGAAAGGAAGTCACAAGTCTCAGGTTCATTCACATTCATCTTAACCAACCTTCTCTATTATGACTCCCCAACATTCTGCAGTACACCAGGTTAGAAAAGATTGGCCTCAGAATGATCACCTTTGCCTGTTCATTGATTGTTCCTATAGCAAAGTTTTTGCTTCGGGACTGCAAAGTTCTATGATAGATCATAAATTAACTTGTGCTAATAAATTCATGCATCACACTGAACTGTAATTATGGCTTTTATGTGAATCCAATTCCCATGTTTGCAACCTGTGGCTTATACAAGCTATGTCTTAGTATGATGTGTGAGTGAAATTGTAGTCTTTGTATTAATTCATGCTATGCAATCTTTGCTACATTATGTATCAAATTACTTCTTCCATCTATAATTAGTAAGATGTTTTACCCTTTTCGACAAAGAATCAGAAGATTGTCACAGTTGAAGAAGATGACAATTTGACAACTGGTTACATAAAATCAATGTTATTGATTTATAAAACATGATTTATTCATTACAATTATGTACTGATGTGAATAATATACCTAAGCAAGCATACTATTAAAAGTCAGTTGTTTCTTCCTTATTTCAAAATGTAAAAGTAATATTTTAAGACACCCAATACACAAATGATAGTAGTGCTGGATAGCGACAACCTTCTGCCTTCTTTTTCCCCCCATCCACATTCATTTTGTTTGATGAAAGAGAATTTGATTCTGAGAAAAAGAGCATTTGAGGAAAATTCTCATGGGTGGTATGAAATATCTTGTAGTTATTTATTTAGGTATGAGGTTATGTTGTTAGTTACATTAAACTTCAATTAACTCTCAAGGGCAGACATATTGGAAGCTTCTCTTATTCTTAGTGGGAATATAAATGTGGAATCTCATTATTCTGTTAGCATTAACTCATGTTACACCGATGTGTCCTTACTGGCCAAAATAAACAACACATTTGTGCTCAGTTCTCTTTGACTATACCTTGTTCATTTGCAAACTAATGATTAATATTCCATTGATATCTATTTTACTGCTTACTGTATTTTTACCTATTGCTCTAGGAAGAATAGCTCTCTAACAAGATTCATCCCACTGAACTGCAAAACTAGAAAAATCTCTACTCTGCTCTTTGTAGTCCATATCTGTTCTTGGACATTTCCAGTCAATTCACATGACCAAATGTGACCAATACATCATATGCTGTTGGATCAGAAATCTTGAATTAACATACTTAACTAGAACAGTCTAACCCAAAATATATTTTTTCTAACTAGATCAACTTTCTAAGAGCCTTGGTGGAGCAGTCGGCTAATGCCTCCTTAAGTAACACCAGCTGCCTGCAATTAGTGCAGGTTCAAGTCCCACCAGGCTCAAGGTTGACTCAGCCTTCCATCCTTCCGAGGTAGGTAAAATGAGGACCCAGATTGTTGGGGGCAATAAGCTGACTTTGTAATAATGCCGCTTGGGGGGGGGGCGAAAGCCCTAATAAGCAGGCATATACATAGAATGAAGACTATTGCTAAGCACATTGGTTTGTGCTTAAATTGTATGCCGCCCTGAGTCTTCGGAGAAGGGCGGGATATAAATGGGATTAAAATAAATAAAATAAAAATAAAAAATAAATATAACACTTACTCTTAAAAATATATAATTTGCACTACCCAGGGTTTTTTTCCCTTTTTATCTTTTTCTTCATTAAATATTTTCTAATGTTATTTCTTTACCTCTTGAAAGGATTGCATTTATTTATGTGCCTAGATATTTCTGAAAGATTTACTCTATTTCTCCCACCTTGCCTAAGGAATGTCGCACATTCCCTTTCTAGAATTGGATAAAAAGAAATGATGCAAAACCACCTTGGCATTTAACTAGTGCATCTACTACTCAACTTAAAAGAACATTTTAGAATAAACAAGGGACTATTCTCTTCCATTGCACTCAAGAATCTCAGAATAACAGTTTCTGATTTGTCAGCCTTTCCCATCACTTTGATTGCTCCCAAAACCTAATCACCAAAAGTAATTTCAAAATTTCCTGCATAAATATCTAATATAAGTCAAGAAGGAAATATTTTCTTTACTGGCAGTCACTCAGTGTATATGCTGGTGGCCCGTCCAAAATCAGAAACCTTATTCTCAAAAGCAAATTGGATAAGCAAATAAAAACAAATAAAGCCTTTAAAAATGCAACTACTGGCCAATAACTAATGAAGCATATTTTTAGCTGCCAGAAGAAGCAAGTAGATGAAAAGTAGCAAATATGGCCCTGTTTGCTTGCTCCTGAGATGATTTACCCAAAATTTCCTTCTTTTTAATAGCAAGGATGATAAAATATACCTAGCTTCTGAGAGCTGTTTTGTATCCATATCTGGGATAAGCAGAGTAAGTGAGGAGAGAGGTTCTCACAAAACACACTGAAGTTATGTCAGTTAACAAAGCAGCAACAAAGATGTCACAGAAAAGGAGAAAAAGCATATAATTCTTAAGCAGCATTTTGGGAGCAGAGGCAAATGAGGAGAAGGAATGGGGCTGAAAAAAGAAAATATGCCAATTTGGCATGGAAGAAGAACTGTTTACTAACCCATCTCCCTATCTTCAATCACAGAAAGGATAGGAGATCTGAGATATGGTTCCACTTTCAAAAATGCCTGCTCTGTCTTTGCCTCCCATTTCAGATTAAAATTTGCTTTTATGTGTGATATGCACCATGGGATTAAGACACAAATTGTCTCTGTAATTTGATGTGGCACTCAATAGTTCATCTGAAATAAAAGCACTGGCTCATTTTAGCCTTTATGAAATCTAAAATGAAGGGGGTTTTTTTTTTAAAAAAAATGACTGGCTGATAATGACACAGTCTGTCAGTCCTGCTAACAGTAGCCTTTTGCATTGCAATGGTTCTTCATAATTTTTAATTATATGAAATATGAAGGCTTTGAATTGTGTGTTTCCTGCCCCCTCTGGTCCATTTCATCAGTTATCACATGGCAAGCATAGAAATGCAAAGTGCTATGAAGTCATGCCAATTGATTTGCAATATTGTATTTACCTCCAACATTTTCTCCATTAAAATAAATAGAAACTTCTGACATGCCTATTCTCATATTTAATATTGCTGATGTTTCCATTGTGTCTATTAAATGTTATGTTCAATTGCTTTGCAAAAGCTAATCTTGTTCTTGCAATGGTTGTTGAAGCTAAGGCTGGGCTTGTAGTTTAATTTAAAGATAAATTAGGAAAGCAAAACACTACAACCACAAAACTATAATCAACAATAAAACTCATTAAGTATATCATATAATTCAGAAACTATGGCAAATGGAATACATGAAACTTACTTTTATGCATGCAATTTGCCTACATAAATATATGCATCCTATAAATGTAAGGCATCTTCCCCTCCCTCCCTCCATTCTTGTTAGAAAGTTACTAAGGCCAGGAGTTCTGTCACTTGGATGGTCCTCCAAGTTTCCAGTTATGAAACTCCTGGCAGAGTCTTGGGATTTATTGCAACTGATAGGCTGATGATACCCAACTTTCCATCTTTTTTCCCCACCACAATCCAAAGAAGTGGTTCAAATTATAAAGTGGTGTCATTAACAAATGATAAGTAATTATATTTAATCTAAGGAACCACAGGCTATGAGTCAAGGATTGCCTATTTGTTCTCTAAAAATGCTAGATATAGTCATAGGGGCATGCAACTTACATAAGATGCACTTCAATTGAAACTGGGAAGATTTCACCTGTTCCAGAATGACGAGGCAAGATCTCTGAACAAGCCATAACAAGGAACACATATGGTTTCCTTGTTAGAAATTCAATGGATAAAAGTCTGCTTGAGAACACAGTGGATAGTGCTGATTAAGAGCAACAAAGCCCTGTGTTCGTGAGACAAATCTGTTGGGGGAAAAATCATATTTTCCTTCATAAAGCTACCCAGCTTTTTAATATCCCCAGAAGCAATGCATCACTCTCTCCTGCTATTATCACAGCTTACACTTTAAAGAGGACTTTTTCAATTGCTGCTCCCAGGCACTATTGACACTTTCTTCAAGAGAAGCTATGGTAGCTTCATCTTTATTCTCTTTCTGCTAGAAAGCAAATGCATTTTTATTCAGAGAGACTGACTTTCTGCTGAAATAGTTGAAATCTGGTTGGTATTGTCTTTATTTTTTAACCCATATGCTTTGCTTAACTGAGGTTTTAAACTGATGAGCATTACTATCATAAAGGTAAAGGTAAATGTAAAGGTTCCCCCGCACATGCATGCTAGTCGTTTCCGACTCTAGGGGCCTGTGCTCATCTCCGTTTCAAAGCCGAAGAGCCAGTGTTTGTCCAAGGACGTCTCTGTGGTCATGTGGCCCAGCATGACTAGATGCCAAAGGCGCACAGAACGCTGTTACCTTCCCACCATAGTGGTCCCTATTTTTCTACTTGCATTTTTACATGCTTTCGAACTGCTAGGTTGGCAGAAGCTGGGACGAGTAACAGGCGCTCACTCTGTTACGCAGCACTCGGGATTTGACCCAACAAACTGCCGACCTTCTCATCGACAAGCTCAGCATCCTAACCCACTGAGCCACCACGTCCCTTTCATTACTTACATAGAGAAAGAAAGAAAGAAAGAAAGAAAGAAAGAAAGAAAGAAAGAAAGAAAGAAAGAAAGAAGCAAAGAGTTAAAGGTGATGTTAGAGAGCCCCATTCCCATTGTTTTAGAGAAAATTAAGTTAAAAAATGTATTGAGGAAATACCAAAGTGTCTTGCAAGGCACACATGAAAATGTCTCAATCGTGTGTTTCCAATAACAAAAACCTGGGGGAAAATAGCAAAGTTCCACAAAAATCAACAAAACCAAAACATAAAACAGATCTTAAAGGTATGTTCAGTATCTGTAAAATAATAAAAACATTAATGGGAATTAATAAAAAAAATAATACAAATCAAAATATGAAGAATTGAATGGAATTCCATGAAAGAGGCCATTCAGTAGGTGGATGGCTGAAGACAAGCACCCTAATTATTAACTGGAGTCCTGCTTGTTAACATATTAGCCATAACATGCTAAATGAGAAGTCTTAATTAACTGTTTCATTTGAAACAACACAGTGTAGGAAAATGATTTTACTAAGGTGGTATTGCACTTTTTTCCATGATTGTTTTTTGTCCCAACTGTACAAATGATCTTTTTCCCTACAGTTATTATCACTTAACAAGTAATATGTTTTTATTATATCTGATATGTGATTTTCTTTTGAACATCTTAGAAACCACTTACTGCATGATCAATACGTTATGAATTTCAAGGGTCAAAGCCTCTTTTCTGATCTTTCTCTTTTTCTTTAAGATTAGATCATTCCACCAGAGTGCCTTAATAGCAAAGATGCAACACATTTGTAATGAATTGGACAGGATTGTAATGTTAACTGTACAACATAGCCTTTTAACTCTTATTCTCCATTGTACACTTTCAGAATAAATTTAAAGTGAACTCTTGAAGTCCAGTACCAATATCATCATTACAGGTCTTCTCTTTTTCTTTTTCATCATCTTCTTCCTCATAATCATAGATTATGATGGCTTTTGAAAAATTCACAGCAGTTCCATTCTGTAGAAGATTAAAGACTCCCAGAATAAATTAGAATGGATTAAGAATATCTAACAGAGTTTTAAGGCTTTTGCATAATACAGGCATCATAGCATTTCTGTTCTCTTTGAAATGAAACTCTAGCTAGGTAAATAACTTTAGTGAGGACCTGGTACTTTGATTCTATACTCCTATAAGCCTTCTTTTATTAATATTGCCATTGCCATTTCTCATCTATGTGCTGAAAGGAATATTAAATAATTTTAGAATTTGCCTGAAAGGCCACTGAGCAACATTTTAATCAAAATGTACACCACCCTCAACTTCAAATATCCCACTTGTTGAAGACAATGCCCTTTCTTAGATAAAAGTCAAATCTAATACTCAGCAGCAACCTATGAAATAATATAGCTCTAGCCAAAGTATTCTGCATAAACAAACAATACAAGCATGTTTTTCAAATGCACTTTTATTAATGGTTCCCGAATTCCAAGTCTTTATTTTTTTATCGCACCGCATTGGACAGATCCCAATTTGTTAATATGATCCTGCAAGACTATTCAAAAGACAAATGCTACTTTTGATGTATGTAATAGTAATTGTTCCTCTCTATTCTAAGTTGGTTAGATACAAACCCAAGTTCATATCTGATTCTGGGCTTGAAACTAAAGTAAATTCAAATTATATAGAATGACTTCAAAGAAGGACAGTGAGGATGATCACGTGATCAGTATAACATTTCTCTAACAACCATCAAAACTGAAAACAATCTAAAGAGCAAGTCTCTCTGAACTTAGATTGCTCAAACATATGAAGAAAAATGTTAGAATGACAACAAAGAGCGATGGTGAATGCTTTAAATTTCTATTGAGAAATCTTTGCATAGGCAAGTCAAAGAAGCTACACATTCACATCCATTTTCATGCTGTTTTGAGGCAGGGAAGAAAATGATATCCTCACCTATGTTTCAAAATCCAAGACAAATTGAGACATTTAGATGGTGATGCATTCATTTTTATGGACACCACACAGAATTGCAAGATGTACGATGTCAAAAAAAATGCAGGTGGTATGAGCTTCTTCAGAAACAACAATATCTTTATCCTTGAGTAAAAAAATCTGGACCTTTTAAAACTTTTCCTTATAATAGCTAAAAAAAATGAAAGACCCTATTAAGTACCAATGAGATGCAGTGCTTTTTTTCTAAAAAAAAAAAAAGGTGCCGGAACTCTCATCTTGGCAGGTGCAGGAGGCGGGGGGGTGGGGGCGCTGCTGTAGTCACAGGTGCAAAGGGTGTTGGTGGAAGACTCCCCCCCCAGGGCTGGAGCCAGCATAGATGGTGCTGTGGAAGCAGCAGAGCCCACTCTATATGGCGGGGCTGCGTGGTACAGGCGGTGGAGGCGGTGCGGGCCAGGCAATGTTTTAATCTTATGATTTAAAAAATAAATTCTATTGTAAGTTTCCCCAAACCTCGCCATGTGGACTGCATACAAATATTATATAATCGGTAAATAAAGGTAGAACATATGTTAAATATACATCAAATGATAATATGCTTCCTTACAAAGTCAATTCTTTCTCAATGACAGACCAAAGAGTTAACTCGGAAAGGCAAGAGGAAAATCTAGAAGAGATCTGTGCAACTTGTAGAAGGGAAAGGCCCACACTGATAAATTAAAAACCTTTGTGGTCTGCAAAGGAATGCTGGTGGGCTAATCAATGATTTGGTGACTAGAGGAGCATCTACAGTGTTGGAGTTCATGGTCATGGTAAGCCATGGAGGCACTAGGCAACATAACTTTCAGGGCAGTGGTGGTGATTTTATTACTTTAAAAAAAAGTCTGTGCTCTGTCCAAGGGTGCTTGGTAGGCTGCATGTACAGGCCTGGTCTAGAATTTATTTTAGAGCATTCAGCTATCTAGAGTAGGCATGTCAGACTCATTTTGTTTGAGGCAACTTCTTATAAAAGAATTGCCATTAATTTGTTTTAATAAAATAATTTAAATCAATTTTTCACTTGATTTCAAATTAAATGGATTATATTGGTTGACAATGAGATTTTTTTTAGTACAATTTCCAAATGCAATAAACTGGTTTTAGGTATATGTTACTGGAAGGAAAAAGCAATCCCTGCTGTGTTACTGATCCCAGAGAAACATTTGCATGTATGCAGGTATCCTTAGGGTGCCATAGTTATGGATGAGAAATATTGGTTGCAAAGTTGGCATTTCTGGATGTAATACAGATATTTTGGACTTATTTTTGTTTCTTTGCATGTTTGATATTTTTAAAAAGGCATATGCTACTGACTACGCTTATGCAGATATGTAACATGATCACTGCTTGTCCAAAATTATACTATACATATAATACCACCAGAAATTATTTTAGCCTTTTTAATAAATGTTGTTACTGATGTTAAGCTCACCAGGCAAAACATCATATATTGTTATGTATATACTAGGTTAATTATTTAAAGATTGAAGTGCAACATAACTAGATTCTAAATAATCTATTTTTCAAAACACGCAACAGTCCAAACAGTAAAAGTAAAGTCCAAATTAAGAATATTTCATTCTTAAGAATTGTTTAGATTCAAAATAGTTTTCAAGAGTGTACAAAAGATACTATTGTTTTCTGGAATCAGCTAAATTAGACATATTACATTGAGAAAAATGTTTCTCATTTCTTTCCTGTTACCTTTGATTTCATTGCAGAGATGTTAACACAAGAAATAGATTATTTTGTTATCTAATTTTACCTTCCAAAAGACAGAAGCAGATGAGAAATGTGAGGTTCTTTCCTGTTGGCTTTTTTGAATTAGCTGTTTTAGATTCTAAAAGTTTAGTTCCTAAAGAAGTGATCCTGTAAATAATTTTAATGTCCTCCTCTAGTGCAGGCTCTTTTATGACTCAAGGACTTCAACTCCCAGAATTCCTGAGCCAGCATGGCTCAGCTTGGAAACCTCTCCCCTTCCCCTCAGCATGGCTGCCTCAGGATTTCTGGGAGTTGAAGTCCCCTAGTCATAAAAAAGAGCCAAGACTGCAATAGGCTTAGGAAAGCCAATAAGGGAGCTGGGTTGTTTTTTTGTTTTTTGTTTTGCAAAAAAAAGGTGCCGGAACGCCATTCTGAGCATTCTATGAGAAAAAAAGCCCTGATGAGATGTATCATGTAAACTCATCATTGTTATCTAACTTACTTGTGAGGGTTATATGCTACTTCACTCCAACGAATGTCTGAGCAATCAAGATCAAGAATGAAATAGCTAAATGACAACTATATATAAACATCATCAACTGTATATAATCATGAAAGTCTTAGAAAATTACAAGAAAACCCAAAATAGTAAAAGCTGTTTTATTTGAAAATTGTTTAAAAATACAAGCTATCAGTGAATAAAATCCTGCTGTAAAATTGTTATAACAATGATGAAAGGAAAATAAAGAATAAAACTATGTTGTACTTTTTCCCTGAAATAATCAGTTCTAAATGGGATTCCTTCCAGTTATAATTCCACTCTCTAGTATACAAAAAAGGCCTTTATCTATGAAGTATAATTCTTGAGAAGCAACATAGTAAATGAAATAAATGAAGTAATTTATTAATAAATGAAATAATAAATAACAATATTGTGTGCTTTGTTGTTGTGATTTTTGATTGTATTGTGGTATTTATTATATCTTGCTTTATTGTTATATGTCACCTGGAGTTATATCTTAGTGAGTTGGGTGGTAATATGAAGCTTTAAAATTAAAGAAAAAAAATATCTGTATGGCCCCAGGATGCCCATCTCTGAATTAAGAAGATTATTTATACCTTAAGACAGGGATCTCCAAATCTGGCAACTTTAAGACTTGTGGATTCAGCTGCCAGAATTTCCCAGTCAGCATGAGCCACAAGTCTTACAGTTGCAGAGTTTAGAGAACCCTGGTCTAGGGAAAAGGTTTGGAATGGAAAAACAAAATAAACCACTGAAGTTCCAATCTTATTAAAATATGCCCAGATGGAGAGTTATGTCCAAAATATAATGTCAAATGTATAGTCAAGGTAATCTATGCCTGTCTAAAAGAAAAAAAAGAGGCAGAAGTCCTTTCTATGTGTTTGGAATGCCCTGCTTATATTCAGCTAGGAATGACCCAGCCATTTAAACATCCATTACTTTTAGACAACATGCCATAGCTTTTTTAATCACTGTACCTTACTTAATTAACAGTGTGAATTGATAGTCATCAAAATTAATCATATTTAGTATGGAAATGCTTGGCTCAGGAGAGCTTTGATTCATTTCCTAGTGCATAAGAGAGATCATTAATTTAAGCTAGATGAATAGAAGGGCCTCGGGGTATTGACCCAGGAGTTGAGGGAGAATGTTCAAATACTCAGTTGTCAAGTTTTATTTATAACGGTCATATATGTTGACTGCAGTTTTATGAGTAGGCATCCCCACTTTTTTGTATATGAAACATATTTCATATACATTGAATCAAGCTCAATTGAACAGGTCCAAGGATTTTTTTTCTTTCACACTAAAATGGCTTGCCAGTGTCTCCTTCCAGAATTTATTTTTACCTCCTAGTTTAATTTATAGTATGGTATTCCCTAATGAGATCCTATTAAAATATTGAGCTCACCTGATAGTATTTGGGTCTCTGAAACCAGACAAGTCTGTTATGTGTCAATGTAGTCACCAGGAACTGAACTAAACTTGCAAGTGTTCATATTTTAATATAATTTAAATGATATTTACTATATACTAAAATATATAGACATAGACTGAATGGATGGATACCTGCAAAGCAAATGGCTTTAGAGATAACTCATTAGACCTACAACAGCAATTAGAATTAAGATATAAGAATCTGTTTAATCCTATATGCCAGATGCAAGTAGGTTGAGAAATATGGCCCATCTGAATGTTTTGAGCAATATACCAATTTACATTTGAAGACTCTATAGGGGATCCTACTATGTGTGATGTAACCAACTTGACAATGACACTTTAAAAAGTGTATACAAATATATATGTTAGAAAGAATTATGCATATACAAGTTACAGGTAGGTGCATTCAAAACTGTATTTTTCAGGAGAGTTGTTTTGTAAAAAATGCACACTTTATATATAAAATGCAGGAGACAACTGTCCCTCTACAAGCAGAGGTATGTAAATTGATGTAAAACATCTGAGCACAATTTAACAAGAAGCAAGAAGCTTGTTAGAAATGAAAAGAATTAGCAATAGCACTTAGTCTTAGATACCACTTCATAGTGCTTTGCAGCCCTCTCTAAGTGGTATACAAAGTCAACATATTGCTCCTAATAATTTGGGTTCTCATTTTACCAACCTCAGAAGGGTGGAAGGTTGAATCAATTTTGAGCCAGTCAGGACTGAACTGCTGGCAGTTGTCAGAGTTAGCCTGCAATACTCAATAGGACTGTCTATGAAGATTTTCAGTCATCCAGGTCATAGATCTCCCAAAGGTTGTCCACATCCATTTGCATTATTCAGGTGATCCTGGGCACATAGATAAATCTCCAAGTGGCCTCAACAACTCTCAGAAAGAGTGCTAATGACCATATGACTTCAAGGAAGATGAATATTTCCATTCTCCACCATTCAGTCCAAAATGAAGAAGCATTTTGGATGAGAAGAGAAACATCTTCAAGGGAAAACAAAGAAAGTCCAGTTGTCTTTTGAAAAAGCACCTTTGGGACTCAACTGGACTCTAAGGACTCACCACTTCTGAAACAGCTTAAGCTCTGGGACAAATGTTGCTCCTAATTTCATGGTCATCCAAAAGCTTGTGAAACTGGTTCTTTATTTAGAAAGTCTTTCAACACTATTTGTATGGACTCATCAATACCAGAATGATTATTATTTTGCATTATTATTATTTTTTATTGGTGGTCAGGGTATTTTATATTTCTTAAACCACCAAAAGTGTCTTGGAACTGAGATGGTGAATAGATTTTATAAATAATAACAATGCAATTAAACTTTAGTTAATAAGCATGATTTTTTTTCACCTAGTAAATAGTGCAAACCATAAATCTGAAAGAAACTAATAAAATTACATTATCATGCAACACAAAATGGCATGCCACTGTAATATACTGCTTGCTAAATAACATCCAATATGTTCATATATTTAAGCACATTAAAATGTAAATGTTAAACAATTTGGAAGAGGATTGGTGTTTCTCAAAGCTCTTGAAAATTCATTCAATAGTTCTTGCTTTCTTGTGATCAAATACGGCATATCAATAAATGTGTTTATTAATTGATTGATCTATATGTGTACAATGTTTTTCTTGGTTTGCAGTTCAATTAATAAGTAAAGAATCAGGAAAAATACAACTAACCATCAGAATTTATTGCAGTCTATCTAGATTTCAGTTATTCCCACACTAACCCAATTAATTTTTCACCTTTAAAATGTAATAGGTAATTGATAATGGCCACAATTCAGATTATATTTATACAGAACTAGACTATGATTCCTTGAAACCAAGGGCTTTAATTTCATTCACTTGTGCTCATTTTGCTTCATTCATGTTTTGTTTTATTTTTCCCCAAAACTTTCCCAAAATCTTTATAATACCTTCAACATTGACTAATTACCTATTATGTACATTATCATTGTTACTGGGAACTATGATAAAGCAGCCTGAATTCAGGGAAGCAGTTAAGCAAATATCCCACATTGGCTTAGTACTATCAGCATACTCTAAAGAAAATTATTTAAGTGTACAGTGTCCTCAGCTTACAACCCTTCATTTAGTAATCGTTTGAAATTACAACAGCACTGAAAAAAGTGACTTATGACTCTTTTTCACACTTACAACCATTCCAGCATCCCTATGGTTACATGATCAAAATTCAGACGCTTGGCAACTGACCCATATTTATGATAGTTGCAGTGCCCAAAGGTCATGTGATCACCTTTTGCAACCTTCTGACAAGCAAAGTTCACAGGAAAGCCAGATTCACTTAACAATCATGTTACTAAATTAACAACTACAGTTTGATTCACTTAACAACTATGGCAAGAAAGGTCCTAAAATGGGGTAAAACTCACTACCTGTCTCACTTAGCAGCAGAAATTTTAGGCTCAATTGTGGTCGTAAGTCGAGGACTGCCTGTACTAAGAAGGACTTCTCTTTTCAAGGATATCCACTGGTGGATTGCATATATGACATTCTTTTGAATAACCTGTATGGGCTAAGAAACATTAAATCAGTCTTAACTTAGTTTGTTCCAGACAAGAATTTGGAGAGTTGTAGCTCCATCACATCTGGTGGTTGGCAAAGACATTACAAGTCTTGATGAGCTTCAGGTTAGTAGTCTTCTCAATATATATCCAGTAAGGAGCCTAAAGACTTTCATCACTGGGTTGCATTCATCTCTGATTGCTATATCAAAAGAGAGAGGTACTTTCTACTTTCCAGGACCAGAATTAGTCCATTTAGAGGTGATCCCAATGATATTCCAAAGAAAGATACATAAACAGACAGTACAATTTTTAATGTTTCTAAAGACTGAATAGCAAAATGGAAGATTATAAATACTTGAATAAAATAATATAAATAAGTTATGTTACATCCAATTCTTCTACTGGTTTTAGTTTCAGGAAGTAACATATGTACACATACATACATACATACATACATACATACATACATACACATACATTCATGCTAGCTAATCTGACAACTAGCACCCAGATATATCATCCCTGCTTTTATCTATGGATTTGCTGCCTGAAATTACATTTCTGCAGTGCCCCTCACAGAAGCTTTATGGTATAAATACTATAAGCGTTGGTCACCAGAGGGATGGCATTGCTATTCAGAACCCTGTCTCATTACAAAAGATTTATAAATGCAGTTTGCCCAATTTCACTGAAGTTGCTTTAGTGAGGGAGTGCAAAAGAAGAAAGAAAGAAAGAAAGAGAGAGAGAGAGAGAGAGAGAGAGAGAGAGAGAGAGAGAGAGAGAGAGAGAGAAAGAAAGAAAGAAAGAAAGAAAGAAAGAAAGAAAGAAAGAAAGAAAGAAAGAAAGAAAGAAAGAAAGAAAGAAAGAAAGAAAGAAAGAAAGAAAGAAAGAAAGAAAGAAAGAAAGAAAGAAAGAAAGAAAGAAAGAAAGAAAGAAATTAATTCAACAACTGGCTGGGAATTTTATATCCAATAACAATGATACCAAAATCAAAACCCTCTATTTAATTTCTTGTAGATCTTGCAGTAAAAAGATTTGTTTTGTGATCTGTGACAAATAGTTTAAAAAATTCAGTCAGAAAACAAGGGGGCTGCCAACAGAAAAAGAATACACTTAACAGCATAAACCTGTAATGTTGTACTATACTAGAGCTGAGGGTTATAAGATTAGTGTAAGAACATTATTCCTCTAAATTAATAAAATCTGTCGTACCCACTGTCACTAAATAAAGCCTGTCACAGCCTGACTCATAAATAAAACAGTATATTGTAGTATGCTGGCTTCGACAGTAGTTAAGGTTTCAAAATTCTAACAGTAGCATAATTCTATAAGTTTTATATAATCTTCATCGGTAATCACAGTGTTAAACACAGTAGCCTTATTTTGGCATTACAAATGTGGAACTACTCAACTTTATCAGCTTACTTGATTGTGTCATACAGCCTTTTCTGCCAACCCTTCTTATGCTTATGAAAGCATAAACATTTGATACAAAAAGGTACTGCTGACGAGGTGTCAGTAGAGATGATCTTGCAGAGTGTTTATTCATTGAGTGCTCCACTCTTGGAATCCTTTCATCGGTTTTAGTGCTGCAAGATTGCTATGTTAGCTCGAACTAGCTCAAATTTCTATCTGTCATGAATCTGGAGTATTGGAAAGCAAAGACCTAGAGGGTAGGCAGACTTTAAATGTATTTGTAAAGACATCAATAAATATAATTGGATATTGGTGTCCTAGGTTGTGGTAAAGTTCAGCTTTACCATTACTGAAGATGGATGACATGAACCAATATTTAAAATTTTTCTGGAAAAATGCCAGGAAATGTATGCAAATTAAGCTTCCTTCCATCTGACATACAGGTACCATGTGACATTTTCATCCAGATACTATTGAAAATTACTATGGGTCATTTCCAGTTTCATTTGCACCCAACTCACTCCCAATCAATTTCTATATCCAGATCAGAGGAAACACACATATTACTTGGTTCTGTTGGCAAAAATAGTTAATTATTTATTAAACTTTATCAAAATGTCAAAACAATATCTGGAAAATACAGGGAAAAAGTGCAGAATAAAGCAGGAATAACATGAACCACCAGCAAAAGTTTATTCATCAACAGTGTACATAATCCTGAAAGTAATACTGTAAGTGATTTGCATGGACATCATCAAAGACCTTTGGTTGTTCCAGCTTTAACTCTTTTATGTAGATCTCAGCAGCAGACTGAAATATCACACCAAGTGATCTTTCCTCTAATTTGCACCACTAAAGGTAAACCCGGATGGAAGAGTTATGTAACTGACAGATAGACTTATAGGTGGAAAAAAATTGTGCCAAAAGAAAAAATGAAAAATGTTTTAGATTTTAATGTTCTTAATCATGGCTGCTAGCTATGATGGAGATAAACAAGCTGAAGTTTCAATACAATATGTCACCAAACAACAGTTGCTCAAAAAAAAGAAACAGAAGATAATCACTACTACCAAGTCTTCCTGATGAGTTTCTGAATCATCTAATTAGACACTGTAAGAAAAATGATGCTCACCAAAATAGATTAGCTTATTTTTTCTTAATAATGGGAGGAGGTAAGGAGATACATGTGGTACTTAGGCTTTCTTGACTTTCCCAGCCCCAGCCCAATTCTCTCTCTCTCTCTCTCTCTCTCTCTCTCTCTCTCTCTCTCTCTCTCTCTCTCTCTCTCTCTCTCTCTCTCTCTCTCTCTCTCTCTCTCTCTCTCTCTCTCTCTCTCTCACACACACACACACACACACACACACACACACACAGAGAGAGAGAGAGAGAGAGAGAGAAGGAGACACACACACACACAGAGGCACACACTTGACATTTTTATGCCTATCTTTGTATTCATAAAGGCTAGAAATGTGACTTTAAAATACTATGTTACCCAATACCAATTTCTGTTTTCATGCATAACTGTTTCATATAATATATGTATTCCTACCCATGATTCTTCACTTAGTTTGAGAATCTTGGACTAGGTCTGTAATTTTTACTGTAACGGACTTCCTCAACTAGTACATGGTGATTACAAAGCTCTTGGAAATTCTGGAAGTGGTAGGACCAGTACATTGGGAGGTATTTAGAAAGAGCTCCTGTGGATTAATAAAACATTTCTTGCAGCCTATTTCTCTTGGTGAGATAAGATAGCAAAAAAGTACAAGATATTATAGAAACAAGTATCCAAAGAATAAGGACACTTCTTGATGCTGGTTGGAGAATTCTGTAAGTTGAAGTCACACAAAGTTGCTAAGGTTAAGCAACGCTGATTCAGAAATTTTTCTTTATTGTTGCAGCTATGTAAAAGGCAAAGTCCTAACAATTCTTTAGTATTTAAAAAAAATTAAATTTTTAAATTCTTAGTAGCAACAAGAACAACAACCCCCAGTTTTTTGTTTATATGTTACACTCAATTAGCTCAATGCTTCTCAGCTTCAGGAAATTTTAGGTGGGCCATGTTCCAATCTCCCCCTTCACTCCCATTGTGACATGCTGCTCACCCCTACTGTTTGTGGTGCACCAGTCTTTTCATTTTGGGCCATCCTGATCTATTTCTCTCATTGTTCTAGGTCAAAGGTTTTCCACAAGATGTAGTGAGCAAAGTCAAGATGGGGCCATAATGATGGCAAAGAAGCGCCACTCATTTTTAATGTATGCTGTACATTAAAAAAATGGATGGAGCTTCTACTGCATCTTCATGACCAGCATCTTGACCTGTTCCAATCATATTATGTCACTCTACCATGCCCTGTTGTATTTTCTGCTACTTTGTGCTCATGTATGTGTGCAAGAATGTGTGTGTTTATGATTGTGTTCAGTATATATGTGGTTAGGTAAAGGTAAAGGTAAAGGTTCCCCCGCACATGCGTGCTAGTCGTTTCCGACTCTAGGGGCCGGTGCTCATCTCCGTTTCAAAGCCGAAGAGCCAGCGCTTGTCCGAGGATGTCTCCGTGGTCATGTGGCCGGCATGACTAGACGCCAAAGGCGCACGGAACGCTGTTACCTTCCCACCGTAGTGGTCCCTATTTTTCTACTTGCATTTTTACGTGCTTTCGAACTGCTAGGTTGGCAGAAGCTGGGACGAGTAACAGGCGCTCACTCTGTTACGCGGCACTCGGGATTCGACCCGCCAAACTGCTGACCTTCTGATTGACAAGCTCAGCGTCCTAACCCACTGAGCCACCGCGTCCCTTTATATGTGGTTATCTGTATGTAAATGATCACTTCTTTTGTTCTGTACACATGCATGTAATATGTTTGTGTTATATTTTTTGGACAATTTCATGCCACTCAAAAGAAGTGGCATTAAAAGATAATTTATGATTTAAAAAACACTTAAAACACTCAAGAACCAGGGTGGCACAGTGGTTAGAATTCAGTAACACAGGCTCATTCTGTTGACTGCCAGGGGTTTGATCCTCCTCACTGGCTCAAGGTTAACTCAGCCTTCCATTCTTCCAAGGTCAGTAAAATGGGGACCCAAGAATGTTGGGGGCAATATACTGACTCTATGTAAACCTCTTAGAGTTCTAAAGCACTGTGAAGCAATATATGTCTAAATGCTATTGCTATTGAAATATCAATTAAAAATCATTTGACCATATACAGCACTGATCCAATATAAAATTTCTACAATTTCTAAAATTAAAAAGAATAAGTAAGAATCACAAATCTTGAGCATTAAAATGGGATGAGTTGTAATTTCAAATGCTGGCAAAAGTATTCTTCTTTCTCCACCACAAATCCCAAATAAATTAGTTGTATTGAACTAGGCATAAAAATGAGACATGACAAGAGAAAGTTGTAAAACGTCTTAGCAAAAGTCTAATATTGGCAAAACCATGTTAAAAGAGAGAGAGTTTTATAGTATGCATTCAACTGTCTGGAAAAAGAGACTTTTGATTCAGTAAAGGAACAGATGTTTGGACAGATAGCATAGAGAGAATGCTGTCAGAGACCATAAACTAAACTTGAAGGAATGAAAAAGGAAAATATTATATATTAAACAAAAAAGGTGAAATAGAATAAAATGACAAAAGATATTGTTTTGTTAGAAAAGGAGGGAGGGAGGGAGGGAGGGAGGAAAGGAAAGGAAAGGAAAGGAAAGGAAAGGAAAGGAAAGGAAGGAAGGAAGGAAGGAAGGAAGGAAGGAAGGAAGGAAGGAAGGAAGGAAGGAAGGAAGGAAGGAAGGAAACCATTGCTGTAACACATTAGCCAGCTGGGTACATGAAGAACTTATATGTTTAAGAAGAAATTCTTTTTGCTTCACTATATTGCTTGTAAAAGGTAAAGGTAAAGGTTCCCCCACACATGTGTGCTAGTCTTTTCCGACTCTAGGGGCTGGTGTTCATCTCCGTTTCAAAGCCGAAGAGCCAGCACTTGTCCAAGGACGTCTCCGTGGTCATGTGGCCAGCATGACTAGACGCCAAAGGCGCATGGAACACTGTTACCTTCCCACTGTAGTGGTCCCTATTTTTCTACTTGCATTTTTATGTGCTTTCAAACTGCTAGGTTGGCAAAAGCTGGGACGAGTAAGAGGCGCTCACCTCTGTTACGCGGCACTCAGGATTCGACCCGCCAAACTGCCGACCTTCTGATCGACAAGCTCAGCGTCCTAACCCACTGAGCCACCGCATCCCTTTATATTGCTTGACTATATTAATTAGACTCAAATAAAACAAATCCATGCCATGTGTTCTTATAGAACATATTAGGAACATAAACAATTTGAAGATATTTCTATAATATAGTGCTTCCTGAAAATAGTTTTTTCCACTTTAATATTTCAACACTAGTTAGGACAATGTAATATTAGAATAAAAAATATCTAATTAAGTGATCAGTCAAGAATAAGAACACGATTATACCTTTAGGTTTAGGATTACATCTCTTATATAGGGTACAATTATAAAATCAGAATAAGAAACAGAATAGGAATCTCTTAAAAACTGATTCTTGCCATCTGGAACAGTGAATAAAATTTGTCCATTATTTCTACATTTAAAAAAACATTTTAAAAACATTTAAAATTGAATAACAATATTAAGAAAGATTAGGAAAATATACATTTGAGGAAAGCAAAGCTTTCTAAATGAACATAGGAAATCTATAAAACCTGACAAGGAATTAGCAAGAATGTTTTGAAGTGCAAATTCACTGTGCAAACAGTAAGTATGCCCATATTCCAAATTTCTTATCAGTGCCTTTATGTCAGCTTTTCTCCATTCACAAATTGAAATAAGATCTTCCCACCTGCCACCAAATTAAGATTTGCATATTAAATGGTATTCTTTCTTTTTTCAATATTAGATTATAGCTACAATATTGTTTCTGGCATAGAAGTATTATTGACATTGAAACAATAGAATGTATTTTGTCATTTTTCATATGCCATCAATTTTCCAGCATTATGAACTGTTGAAAAGTGAATATTAATGATCATATTTTGGTGGGGGGGAGTTGATTAACAAGACAGATAATTTGCAGGTGCTTAATATTTCCATTCTTGATTGGCTTTTGATCCTGTCCAGATTATTTAAAGACTGTTATTCTTAGGGGAATGTAAATAAAGCTTATTGTTTTCTATTAACAGAGAAAAGTTAATGAGATTTTGCTAGAAATCACATGGCAGGTATGTGACAACATGTAATGGAATGCACTTGAAATTTATCATCTGGGTGGGTTTCTTTGATAGCATCTATTTGAACAAAATAAATATCCTAAAGGATTTATAATAAAAAAAATCTACAATAAATATCAGTCACCTGTTAAAGTGAATCAGAAAGGCTAAAATGTCAGAGTTTTGAAAGTTAGAAATTTTTATAATCCCTTTCCCTTTCTTCTGTGATATTCAAGGACTATGCATATTTTACAACAATGTTCTTCTCCCTAAAAATAAGAATATTAAGTTTAATGGTGACTCAGATAATATCTTGACCCAGACTGGCTTTGACTGCTCATATAATGTTTATGTAATATTATCTGATTAGAATTTTAAAAATTATACAAACCAATTAGATTTAATCCACCCTGTTGTAAGTTCTTCTCAGGAGCCTAACTAATGTTTCAAGATAGCTGTTCACTCAATGAGATCTTTATTTAGATTTTACAAATATATCATTGTCTATTGATGAAACTACTGAAAAAGAAATATCTTGGGATGAACTTTTAAAGTTATAGAACATCAGTACTAGTCAGCTTAATTTCCCCCAACAATCTGGGTCCTCATTTTACCTACCTCGGAAGGATGGAAGGCTGAGTCAACCTTGAGCCTGGTGGGATGCGAACCTGCACTAATTGCAGGCAGCTGGTGTTACTTCAGGAGGCATTAGCCCACTGCTCCACCAAGGCTCTTTTAATATAAATCTTTTATATAAACAGTTCTAGTCTGTTCTATTAACTGAACAACCTTTACAAATAGTGTCCTTAGTGAATTGATGGAGATAATAATGTTATATGGGAAAGTTTCTGGATTTAAGATAAATAGACAAAAAACAAAAATACTATCTAAAAATATGAATATAGAACAAAAGGTTGCTCTGGAAGAGCTAACGGGATTTGAAATAGTTAAAAAGATTAAATACTTGGGGGGTTACCTGTCAGTCTCAAATGTGACGTTATATAAGAATAATTATGAAATGTTATGGGGAAAAATACAAAAAGAACCAGATAGTTGGAAAAAAACTACAATTATCATTACTGGGAAGAATTGCAGCAGTGAAAATGAATGTTTTGCCAAAATTTTTATTTTTATTTCAAATGATACCTATACTTAAAAAGGATTCAAATTTGGAGGAATGGCGAAAAGGTATTAATAAATTTGGGCAGGGAAAAAGCCACGAGTTAAATTTAAGATAATGCAAGATATGCGTGAAAGAGGTGGTCTTAAAATGCCTAATTTTAAATTATATTATGAGGCTGCTGCTTTGTCATTGATAAGTGACTGGTTTAATTTAACACAAGGGAGACTATTAAATCTTGAGGGTTATGATTTGTTATTTGGTTGGCATGCATATTTATTGTATGATAAGAAGGTGGATAATGTGTTTAAGATACATATACTAAGGTATGCTCTGTTGCGAGTTTGGAAAAAGTATAGACATAAGTTAAATTATAAGATACCAATTTGGACAATACCTAAACATGCAATAGAAAATATAAATGTGGGATTTAAACATGATGAGACTACGTACAAGGAGATCTTAAGCTTAGAAAGGAATGTATGGCAATTAAAGCCATATAATATTTTAAAAGAAGAAAAGATTGTGCAAACTTGGTTTCAGTATGGGCAGTTACAGGCAAGATGGAAAGAGAACCAGAAAGTTGGTTTTTCGATGATTGATGAAAATTTGCTAAAACAAATTAGAGATCAAGGTCAAGTACATATAAAAAAGATATATAATGCATTGATAGAAATTGATTCAGAAACGGAACTTGTTAAAGATTGTATGATAAAGTGGGCCCAGAATTTTCAAGAAGTTATAACAATGGACACTTGGGAAAAGATCTGGGTTAGAAATGTAAAATTTACACAGGCCCAAAATTTAAGAGAGAATTTTTATAAAATGTTTTATAGGTGGCACTTAGATCCTAAAAAATTAGCAAGTATGTACCTGACTTGCCAGCCCAAATGTTGGAGGTGTGGTGGTGAGGATACAACGTATTTTCATATATGGTGGACTTGTAAAAAGGTTAAAGCTTTTTGGATTAAAATTTGGTGGAATATGCAAAAGATATTTAAGAAAAGGATAAAGTTTTCTCTGCAATTGTTTTTTTGGGGGGGGTATAATTACAGATACTACTGTTATAGACACTAAGCTGAAGTTGAATCTAATTACGGCAGCAAGACTTTTAGTAGCGCAATATTGGAAGAAGGAGGAACTGCCGACTATAGAAGAGTGGACTTTGAAAGTTTCTAACTTGGCGGAAATGGCAAAGATTTCAGCATATTTGAAAGAACAATCGCAACAGAGATATATTGTGGAATGGAGAAGATGGATTGAATATATTCAGAATAAATATGGGACTAAAAAGTTTCATTTAGCATTTGAATAAGTAGTGGTTTTATATGATGTATTATTAGTTATTTGTTATCTGTTAGTAATATAATTACGACTATGGAGAGTTAAAGTGCGATAGAATTTATTGTCTTATTTTTGTTGTTAGCATATTCTAGCTTATGTTTGTATCACTATACCCTGTATTCAGCTCTGGGAAGTTGGGGAGGGGGGAGGGGAGGGGAGGGTTGGGGAGAGGGGAGGGGAGAGGAGGGAGTTTTTTGTATTTAAAAATGTGTTGTAAAACTTTTCAATAAAAACAGAAACAAAAAACAAATAGTGTCCTTATTTCCTCCACATCCATACTCTTTTTGCAACAATGTTCTTGCAGTTATGTATAGAATTGAGTAAAGCCTTCTGTAGAAATTAACCTCTTCTGCATTCATTGAAAACTTGCACAGAAACGTGTCTCTTCCTCTGGCCTTCCTCAGAGTGATTGATTGCATCCAAGCTCTGCTTCCTTACCTTAGGATTGAATAGGAAACCAGCCTAAAGAGAGTCAGTTTGGTATAGAGGTTAAAGCAGGGCTTTTCAACCAGTGGTACGAATACCACCTGTGGTACATTAGCACCTGGCACGTGGTACACGACCATCCTAGAAAAGTGGTGGAAGGGAATGAGCTGAACCGGTTGCAGCACCGCACAAGCCTGAGGGTGACGGCTGGAGCTGCAGGGCTGCCAGGGCAAGTGGATATGTATTTCCTATGAAAGAAAAATCTGAGACCTTTCAGATCTTCAAAGACTTTGCCGCTCTTGTCTATACCCAATATGATGTTAGCATAACTAGAATTCAAAGTGATCACGGTGCTGAATTCATCTCTCAGCGTTTTCAGGATTGGATGCGTAAGAATGGCATACTACACCAAACCTCAGCTCCTTACACTCCGGCTGAGAATGGAGTGGCAGAACGCAGAAATGGGGTACTGCAAACCATGATGTGTTGCCTCCTTGAAGATGCTAACCTCACTCTCCCATACTGGGGTGAGGCTATTAAATATGCTAATCATATCATCAACCGTACTTGGAGTAGTGTAATAAATCAGACCCCTTATTTCATGTTGTTGTTGTTGTTGTTAGCTGCGAAGTCGTGTCCGACCCATCGCGACCCTATGGACAACATTCCTCCAGGCCTTCCTGTCCTCTACCATCTTCTGGAGTCCATTTAAGCTCGCGCCTACTGCTTCAGTGACTCCATCCAGCCACCTCATTCTCTGTCGTCCCCTTCTTCTATTGCCCTCGATCTTTCCCAGCATTAGGCTCTTCTCCAGTGAGTCCTTCCTTCTCATTAGGTGGCCAAAGTACCTGAGTTTTAGCTTCAGAATCTGGCCTTCTAAAGAGCAGTCAGGATTGATCTCCTCTAGGACTGACCGGTGCTTTGTCTAAGAAGCAGGCGAGACAGCAAGTTAACAGTTTAACTTTTATTCTGAACCAGGCAAAGAACAAGGGAACATGACATCTATTTATACTGACAGCTGCCGGCGGATCGACCAATCCTGGGTGAGTCTTCTCCCGCGCCGTGGTCTCCGCCAATCGGGTTTGTTTGGTTTTGACAGCTCGGAGCTGTCATCTGTAGCGCGTGTTGAGCTGTCACTTTTGGCGCTTGCGCGGTTTCGCCCGGCAGCTTTTGACAGCTGTCAAAAGCTGCCGCGGTTTTACCTCAGCTCTGTAACTTCTGTTTAACTAATGTAAATAACAATTAGTAATACACAACACCCCTTCCCCCTCCCTCTGATTGAGTTGATTTTACCCCAACTGTTTCTTCTTTGGTTTTCCCCATTCATAGTCTTTCAGGTATGTGGGAGGTTTCTTTAATCTCTCGGAGCGCAGGGGGGTAGCCTCGGTAGTATGTTCTGGTTCTCTTGGCGCCTCTTGGGTTGGTTCCGGGGGTGGGGGGTTTGGCTCTGCAGGATCTGCGTTAATTGGAGTGGGGTGTTGAATTGGTATGTTTCGATCAGGGGAGTCTTGTCGTGCCCGTCTTTGCGCCGGTGCTTCTGTCGGTATTTCGTCGTCACCCCTTCCCCCTATGTTTTGAGGACTGCGTTGGCGTAGTTGGTCTATGTGTCTGCGGATGTGTATATTTTGTCCGATGTCAATGATGTAAGACAAGGGGCCTGTTTGTTCGATGACCACCCCTTGTGTCCATTTGTTCCCTCCCCCGTAGTTTCTCGCCCAGACAGCTTGCCCAGTGGTGAGAGTTCTATGATGGAGGGGTAGGTCTGGGTCTGGAGGGGATCTGTCTGGGTGGAGACGGTCCAGTCTGGTGGTCAATCTTTTGCCCCAGCGAAGCTCTGCTGGGGACTTTCCGGTAGTTGTGCAAGGCGTGGTGTGTTGGGAGAGAAGAAATTGTGCCAGTCGTTGGTGCCAGTTGCCGGAGATGATCTTGCGCAGTGCCTCCTTGGTTGATTTTACCATCACCTCTGCCAAGCCGTTCGATGATGGGTGAAAGGGAGCCGAGGTGGTGTGCCTAATAGAGTTCGCCGTTGTGAAACTCTGGAATTCGTAGGAGGTAAATTGGGGCCCGTTATCGGAAACTATAACATCAGGGAGGCCATGTGTGGCGAATAATCCCCTTAAAACTTGAATAGTGGCCGAGGAGGTTGTATTGGCTACCGGCGCCACTTCAAGCCATTTTGAAAAGCTGTCTACGACAATTAGGAATGATTGTCCTTGGAACGGACCTGCATAATCTATGTGAATGCGGGACCAAGGTGATTTTGTCGTTTCCCATCTATGTACGGGCGCCTGTGGCTGAGCTGCTCTAACTAGCTGGCAGGAATAGCAGCCAGCTACGTGTGCCTCAATGTGTTTGTCTATACCCGGCCACCACACATAGCTCCTGGCCAGGGCCTTCATTTTGACGGTGCCCGGGTGCCCTTCGTGGAGGCTCTCTAGCACTTTAAGTCTGTGTTTGTCAGGGATGATTACCCTGCTGCCCCATAAGAGACATCCCTGATGGGTGGATAATTCCTTTTGTTTTAAGAAGTAAGGTTGGAATTGTGGTTCCTGGGGTGAATAGTGCCAGCCCGTTGTGACATAGCCTAGGACTCTGCCTAGGATTTTGTCTGCAGCGGTAGCTGCGGAAATATCTTTGACAGATAAAGGGCATTCTGGCAGCTCTGAGATAGCAAGTATTCTTCCAGCTGGTGCTGGGTCTGGGTCAACAAATGGTTGGGGCAGTCTGCTCAGGCCGTCTGCATGGCCCATGGTCTTCCCTGGCTTGTATTCTAGTTTGTATGAATAGGCTGATAGGAATGTAGACCATCTCAGGATGCGGGGAGATAATATTTGTGGTGTTAGCCTGTTTACTGTAAAGAGTCCTAACAGGGGCTTATGGTCAGTATAAATAGTAAATGGTCGGCCATACAGGTAATCATGAAATTTTTTTACGCTGGCCACTATAGCTAGAGCCTCTTTATCGATTTGAGCGTAATTCTGCTCAGGTTTTGACAGCGTTCTCGAATAGAACGCTACAGGGGTCTGTATTCCTTCTGTAGTTAAATGGCTTAGGACCGCTCCGATGCCGTACGGGGAGGCATCACAGGCGAGACATAAGGGCAGCTGCTCGTTAAACAGGGCTACGGTTGTGCTGCTGGAGAGTAAGTTTTTTAGGAGGTTAAAACTTTTATCATGCTCAGGGGTCCACGTCCAGGGTTTGCCCTTGTCTAGTAATCTATGTAAGGGTTCTGCAATGGAGGCTTTATGCGGTAGGAAGGTGTGGTAAAAGTTGACTAACCCTAAGAAAGCCTGAAGTTCTTGTTTGTTTTTGGGGGTCGGTGCTGTTTTGATAGCTTTAATTTTTGTGTCCGTGGGGTGAATTCCCTTAGCGTCTATTTTAAAACCTAAGAACTCTGTTGAGGGCACCCCGATGGAGCATTTGTCTCTTTTTAATTTGAGACCGGCCTTCCTGAACCTTAGGAGTACCTTAGTTAGTTTGTCAGCCAGGTCATTTTCTGATTCCCCTGCAATTAGGACGTCATCAAAATATGGGCAGACCCCGGGGATTCCCTTAAGTGTTTTCTCCATGATTTCCTGGAAGATTCCCGGGGCTGCAGAGATGCCAAATTGGAGGCGGTTAATTTTGAATGCTCCCTTGTGGGTGACTATTGTTTGAGCCAAAGCAGTGTCAGGGGTGACAGGCAACTGTAAATACGCCTGCGCCAAGTCTAATTTGGCAAATATGGCGCCTGACTTAATGGCCGCGAGGATGTCTTTGACAGCCGGGACCGGGTAGGCATGTGCGTTTAAAGCGATGTTGAGGGTCGCTTTATAATCGGCGCATAATCTTATTTGGCCGTTTGGTTTAACTGGGGTCACTATGGGTGTCTCCCACTCGGCCCCTTCTACCGGTTCGAGGACCCCTAAGTTTGTTAATCTGTCGAGCTCCGCTTCTATTTTTTCCCTCAAAGTGAAGGGAACCCTTCTGGCCTTGATTCTGACAGGCATCACATTTGGGTTCAGTTTAAGTGATACGGGCGGTCCCGTGTATTTCCCTAGTGAGCTGTCAAAAACGTCCGCGAATTGACGGCAGACGGATTCCAATTTTGACAGCTGAATGGCGTTGACACCTGTCAACGCTATTCCTAGTGCCTCGAACCAGTCTAATCCTAGCAGGCTTATTCTGTTTTCTTGGGTCACCAAAATAGGAAGGGATCCTTTAAATTTTTTGAACTCTACGGGGACGGAAGCTTTTCCCCGGAGTTTAATGGGCGTTTTCTGGAAGTCGGCTAGGCGGAGTTTGGTGGGTCTAAGGGCGGGCCCTTTCCTACTACGGTTACAAATGTCCCTGTACGTTTGCCAAGAGATTAGTGAGACGGAGGACCCAGAGTCCACCTCCATCTCACAGGGAATTCCCTGAATCCGGACGTCCACCTTGATTTTGGGCTTAAGGATGTTGTGGACTGTATGTTTCTCCGTCCTCCCCCTTACGTTAGACACTGGGGTTCTGGGGCTGTGCCTAGCTCTTAGTGTATATGGGGCCATACCTTCGGCTGTCACCTCCAGGTCGTGCAGGTTTTCCCGGCTCCGGCTGCGGCATACGGCTTTGAGGTGACCTGTCTTCCCGCACCCGTGGCATTTGGCACTGCGGAACCGGCACGTTGCCCTGGGGTGGCTTCCGCCGCAGCTGGCACACTTCGCCCTGTTTGTCGGGAAATTGGGCCCCCTCTGATTGTTGGCAGGGCCCCCCCTGTAGTTGCGTTGCATCCTCAGTTTCTCGAACCGCCGTTGCACCGCGTCTATATCTGTGGGGCCGTCGTCGTCCTCAGAACCGCTGAACCTGCCGTCTTCCTGGTGCACGGACCCCCGTGGTCCGCTGTCCGGTACCCGTCGGTCGTCTCCGTGGCAGTCTTCGTATGCGATGACTTCTCTAGCCACATCGGTCATTGTCATTTCAGGCTTGGCGATCAGCTTCTTCCTCAGCCGTTCGTCCTTTAGCCCTATGACAATCTGGTCCCGGATTCGGTCTTCCAGATCCGGGAACCGGCACCGACGTGCGGCATGCCTGACCCTGGTTATGAAGTCATTTGCTGGCTCGTCAGGAAGCTGGAGTTTCCGAGCGAAGTTCACTCTCCAGTAGAGTTCTGACTTGAGGGGCATGAAGTATTTACTCAGCCCCTCAGTAAGGTCTGCATAAGAGATGGTGGCGACCGGCTCCGGGGTGAAAATCCCCACAGCGGCATCATAAACGGTGGGGCCGCTGAGCCAGAGGAGGGCGGCCGCCTTGGCCCGGTCATCCGTTATCTTCTTGACTACCAGGTACCCTTCTACCTGGCCCAGATGCGATTCCCAGCCTTCTGGGTGGCGGGTATCGAATTCTCGAATGTGGCCGTGGTTCGTCATGCTGTCTGTATTTGAGGTGCCGCTGCTTGCGTTGAATGGAAGTTTGACTTCCAGTGACTTCAGCAAGTGACCAGCTCAGCTAAGGGAAAAAATCTCTTCTCCCCTTAGGTAGTGACTTCAGCTAAGCAAGCAGCATCCCATCCTCGTCGCCAGTGCTTTGTCTAAGAAGCAGGCGAGACAGCAAGTTAACAGTTTAACTTTTATTCTGAACCAGGCAAAGAACAAGGGAACATGACATCTATTTATACTGACAGCTGCCGGCGGATCGACCAATCCTGGGTGAGTCTTCTCCCGCGCCGTGGTCTCCGCCAATCGGGTTTGTTTGGTTTTGACAGCTCGGAGCTGTCATCTGTAGCGCGTGTTGAGCTGTCACTTTTGGCGCTTGCGCGGTTTCGCCCGGCAGCTTTTGACAGCTGTCAAAAGCTGCCGCGGTTTTACCTCAGCTCTGTAACTTCTGTTTAACTAATGTAAATAACAATTAGTAATACACAACAACCGGTTTGATCGCCTTGCAGTCCAAGGGACTCGCAGGAGTCTTCTCCAGCACCACAGTTCAAAGGCCTCAATTCTTTGGCGCTCAGCCTTTCTTATGGTCCAACTTTCACTGCCATACATTGCAACTGGCACTGCCTTTCTTTGGAATTGGAATGTAAACTGATCTTTTCCAATCCTGTGGCCACTGTTGAGTTTTCCAAATTTGCTGGCAAATTGAGTGTAGCACTTTTACTGCATTGTCTTTTAAGATTTTGAATAGCTCAGCTGGAATACTGTCACTTCCACTAGCTTTGTTGTTGCTCAGTTTTTCTAAGGCCCACTTCACTTCACATTCTAGGATGTCTGGCTCGAGGTCAGTGACCACCTCATTGTGATTATCAGGGACGTTAAGCTCATTCTTGTATAGTTCTTCTGTGTAATTTTGCCACCTCTTCTTAATCTCTTCTGCCTCTGTTAGGTCCCTGCCATTTTGGTCCTTTATCATGCCCATTTTTGCATTAAACGTGCCCTTCATTTCTCCAATTTTCTTGAAAAGATCTCTGGTCCTCCCTATTCTATTGTTTTCTTCTATTTCTTTGCACTGTTCATTTAAGAAGGCATTCTTATCTCTTCTAGCTATTCTCTGGAATTCTGCATTCAATTGGGCGTATCTTTCTTTTTCTCCCTTGCCTTTCGCTTCCCTCCTTTCCTCAGCTATTTGCAAAGCTTCCTCAGACAGCCATTTTGCTTTCTTGCATTTATTTTTCTTTGGGACGGTTTTGGTTGCTACCTCTTGTACAATGTCACGAACCTCTGTCCATAGTTCTTCAGGCACTCTGTCTATCAGATCTAATTCCTTAAATCTATTTGTCACCTCTACTGTATATTCAACAGGGATATGATTTAATTCATACCTGAGTGGCCTAGTGCTTTTCCCTACTTTCTTCAGTTTAAGCCTAAACTTTGCAAGGAGAAGCTCATGGTCTGAGCCACAGTCAGCTCCTGGTCTTGTTTTTACTGACTGTATAGAGCTTCTCCATCTTTGGCTGCAGAGCATATAGTCAATCTGATTTCTGTGTTGACCATCTGGTGATGTCCATGTGTAGAGCCGTCTCTTGGGTTGTTGGAAAAGAGTGTTTGCTATGACCATCGCATTCTCTTGACAGAATTCTATCAGCCTGTGCCCTGCTTCATTTTGCACTCCAAGGCCAAACTTGCCTGTTATTCCAGTTATCTTTTGGCTTCCTACTTTAGCATTCCAATCCCCCATGATGATAAGAACATCATTTTTTGGTGTTAGTTCTATAAGGTGCTGTAGTGCTTCATAGAACTGGTCAATTTCATCCTCTTCAGCACTGGTGGTTGGGGCATAGACTTGGACTACTGTGATATTGAATGGTTTGCCTTGGATTCGAACTGAGATCATTCTGTCATTTTGAGGATTGTATCCCAGTATTGCTTTTCCTACTCTTTTATTGACTATGAAGGCTACTCCATTTCTTCTGAAGGATTCTTGCCCACAGTAGTATACCTGATGGTCATCTGAATTAAATTCACCCATTCCTGTCCATTTTAGTTCGCTGATACCTAAGATGTCAATGTTCAGTCTTGTCATCTCTTGTTTGACCACGTCCAGCTTTCCTTGATTCATGGATCTTACATTCCAGGTTCCTATGGAGAAAAAATCTTTACAGCATTGGACTTTCCTTTCACCACCAGACACATCCACAGCTGAGCGTCCTTTCGGCTTTGGCCCAGTCGCTTCATTCTTTCTGGCGCTACTAGTACTAGCCCTCTGCTCTTCCCCAGTAGCATATTGGACGCCTTCCGACCTGAGGGGCTCATCTTCCAGCGTCATATCGTTTTGCCTTTTGGTACTGTCCATAGGGTTTTCATGGCAAAGATACTGGAGTGGGTTGCCATTTCCTTCTCCATATTTCATGTTATATGGACACAAGCCTGATCTCTCGCATCTCCATATTTTTGGTTCATACGCTATGGTAGATATTCCTTTAGCTCAAAGAAAGAAAGGAGGTCCTGCAGCAAAAAGAATGAGATTTATGGGTATTGATGATAATTCAAAATGGAGCAAATACATTGACTCCACTCATGTAATTGTGATTTCCCAATCCGCTATTTTTGAGGAAAATGCTGACTGGTCCAGGATTCATTCTAATGATCCTGGAGTTTATTTTCCTAGAGATGCTGCTGCTAATGCCACGCAGCCTGATGCTCAAGACTCACAGGCAAATGTCCCTTCCACGAGTTCTTCTCAACCTACTGTTCCGTCTTCACAAGCCGCCGATGCTGCCACTAGCGATGATGATGAAGATGAGGACGAAACGGAAGAAGAACGGACGGTCATTCCAAGACGTTCCAAGAGGGCCACAAAGGGAATCCCTCCAAAATGGTATTCGTGGCACATAACGAATGCACCTTTACCTTTGATTTGTAATGTTACGCTTCCTCCTGATAAGTTCACAGAAATCAAACATCTTCCTGAATCAGAGCAAGATAAATGATATGAGGCAATGCAGGCTGAAATGGACAGTCTAAAGAAACTTCAAGTGTTTACGCCTGTAAGCCCTCCAGCAAATAAGAAAGTTATTGGCACTCGGTGGGTCTACAGAATTAAAAAGAAGCCAAATTGTGAGTCGTTGTATAAGGCCAGACTTGTAGCCCAGGGTTTCGTTCAACGTTATCCTGAGGACTATACAAATACTTACTCACCCACAGTTCGGACTGAGAGTGTGAAAATCACCTTAGCCACTGCAACTATCCTTGGTTTAGAGGTTTTCCAGTTCGATGTTGAAACGGCTTATCTACATGCTGACCTAGATGAAGAAATCTATGTGAAAGGTCCTCCAGGGTTCTGACAACAAGAAGGGAATACATGGTTTCTACACAAAAGTCTTTATGGTCTGAAACAGTCTGGTTTAATGTGGTACTTATGTCCTTCTGACAAACTAAATTCAATGGGCTTTATTAAGTCCGAAATAGACGAATGTGTGTTTACTGAAAGGTCTCATAATGGGTATGAGATAGTTCTTGTTTATGTTGATGATATTGTTTATATTGGTCCAAATAAGCAGATGAGTGAGAATTTTGCTAAAGCTTTACAAAAGTATTTCACATTGAAGGCTTTAGGATATATTAATACTTATTTGGGTGTTCAGGTTGTCAAAACTCAGAAGGGGTTTAGTCTCACACAAGAAGATAAAATTGAACAACTGTTGCATCACTGCAACATGAAGGATGCTAAGACAGTGAGTATACCCATGCAAACCGATTTTCACAACTTGGCACATGAACCAAGTCCTGAGTTCAAAGATCAAACACTTTATCGCTCAGTCATTGGGTCACTGCTGTATATTAGAAGTTGGACTAGACCCGACATTGCACTTAGTGTTAATCTCCTATCACGACACGTAGGCAAGGCAAAACAGTTTCATTGGACATGTGTTAAAAAATTATTGAGATACTTAAAACACACTAAAAACATGAAGTTATTATTGGAACCAACACATACTGATTATGCAGAGTTATGTTGTTATGCAGATTCTGATTGGGCAAGCAATAAGAAATCACGTAAAAGTACTTCAGGTTATATGATATTTTTAAATGGATGTCCTGTGTACTGGCATGTGCGTAAACAGAATTTTGTTTCTTGTTCATCTACTGAAGCTGAATATGCTTGTGTTTCAGATGCATGTAATTCTCTAACGTGGTTTGATGCTTTAGTCGCAGATATCTGGACACATCCGATTCGACCGATCACTGTGATGGAAGATAACGAATCTGTGGTTTATATATCTGAAACACGGTTTACAGGTTCAAGGTCTAGACACACTGACATCCGTTATCAAAATATAAGACAAGTAGTTAAACTGATATGTGCTGATATGTATTTGCTGATATGCTTAACAAGCCACTTCCTGCAGCCCAGCACGAGTATCTGCATAAGAAAATGTGTCTTATCTGAGTTCTGCTTTACTGACAAAGAAGGGGTTGTCACTGCGTTTTTATGTGTTTGTTAGCTAAGCACGTTGCAGTCTGCTTTTTGCCAGCTGTGCTATTATCTTATCATTGTAACCATGGAGAGTGTCACATGTTCAACCATGTTTTGGTTTCATGTCTGGCTCTACTACCGTGCGCGCATGTCCAAACAAAAGTTTTTTTTTTCTCTCTGTGCTGTCTGGTGAGATAGAGCATGTAGTCAGTTAAGAGTCTTTCTTTGTTTTCCTGATTAAAGTTTTTTTACAGTAGAATATGTTTCGGGTTTTCTTTCTTTTACCTGTTGTGCACCATGCGTCAAATGAATCACGGTTCATCGACCTCTGATATGGAGGTTTTTTATTTACTCCTTTGACAGTCAGGGCTCAGTGGAAGCACCAGGATCAACACCAGGCTCCAGCTGAAGCTCGGCGCTGATCGTGGCGCTTCTGCCAAGCCCAGAAGAAGCGATGATCAGCTGGAATGTTGCAGCGTTTCCAGGGTCTTGTGATTTACATTCAGATCCTTGGCAACTGATTCATATTTATGAGGGTCACAGTGTCCCAGGGTCATGTGAAGTGACCAAAACCTGCTGCAACCATCCAACAGATGGGGGGAATAAAAACCAAACATATCCACCCACCACCCACCCCTGCTGCCAATCCTCAACAGAAACGCTCACAACAATGAAAACCTCGGACAGGAGGAAGAGCGCTGCTGGGCGGGCAGGCAGGTGTCTTTCTCGGCTGTGGCTTGGGGGACCCTTTTTTCAGTGCCATTGTAACTTTGAACAGTCACTAAGCGAACTGTTGTAAGTCGAGGACTACCTGTACTTCATCACTTTTTTCTTTTTTTTTTCATGGTCATCAAGTTTTTGACCCCTTGCTAGGCGACTGGTGATACTCGGATGTTGCCATATCCTAAAAGTGGTACAATGGGTGAAAGGGTTGAAAAGCCCTGGGTTAAAGCACCAGGTTAAAAACCACCATTTTTTCACTAATCAATTCATTCAATGCTGATTGAAGGAATACAGGCGAAAAAAGGATTTAGATGTACAACTACATGTACCTTGGTTTACATATGAGCTAGGACACTGCATTATCAGCATCCTCACTTATGCGTGTTGTAATTAACAATGGAGGTTAATATCTTGAAGGCTTCCTTCAAGATATTAGTGCTCACAGTTCTCTATGTGCCCAATACAATTTTAGTGTGGTAGGTAATGTTCTATTTGTAAAACTTGAGTATAGTTTTTGAATCCAATAGATTTAGACAATATGGCCTTGGAGAAGGTTGTTTTAACTGGTGGACGACAATAACATATTTTATACATATTCTCTACAGATCATTAACATCAAAACTGAATTATTTAGCAAATCACCAAAAGTTTCTATATAGTATTCTCTATGTTAAACAAAATCTTATGAACACTACAGGGTATATTTCTTAGTATACAATCCATCAGTCTAGATTTCATATAATATATAAAAGAACATTTTTTATTCCTTTAAATATAAGAAAAAACAATGTGGACTAGAGGAAAATTGAGAAAACCTACATTGGCTGGAACAGAATAAAAGAACATAAAACAGTATATGAGAATTCAAACAATTATGAAGTGGATAAAAAATGGGTTGCTGATTCACACATAGAAACAGCATTTTTTTCATATTTAAAGTAAAATAATATGGACCATATCTGCCTATTTCACAAAGAGAAAAGTTTAGTTATATGAATAAAAAATTAAAACGGTACCCTTTGTAATACTCAATATTTTCAGGATTTAAGTTTGGCCTGCCACATATCTGAATTTCTTTCTTGACCTAATTAAAATATTAAACAAATCCCTCTTCGTGAATCTTTGCTGCTTCTAATTAAGTAGTGGATTTTTTAGAATCAAATTAGCATTACTATCCTTTATATTGCTAAAATAAGATGTGTAAACCATATTTTGTAGGTTCTTTCTTTAAATATATTATATGGAATTTTAAGATACATTCCCACCTTGTCCCATAAGTCCTTTCTCCCCTTTCTCCTAGATGGTTCTGCATCTAGGAAAAAAGTAAATACATATCTTTTGTATTTACTTTTCTACTTCAGAATTCCAGGATGGGTTCCATCTGGTCTTGGAGCTTGGACAATCTAATATCCTGATCATCTGTTCTGGCATGATCCTGATTTCCCTCAGTATTTCTTGTTCCTCTCAGGGGAAATTTCTGTCTGTTTCCAGCATCTGTCCCACATCTTCTTTTATGAACACAGAGGTAAATCATTAAATTAATGTCTACAGTGCCAGTCAATAAATTACCATAGTATTCTGTATTATGGATTACTGGTTGCTATAGTGCCTAAAATGTTATTTCAGCCTGATCCAAAATCCAATGAAGCTGACAAGCCAGTTCAAGCCAGTTTCGTCCCTTGGATATTTAAAACTAGTATGGTATAACTAACAGCATTCCACAAACACCATTATACCCTAATTCATTAGAATATATGAAGGGTGAAAAGATCTGGATCTATTTCTAGGTTTCTGGATAATCTGCAGTTGATAGAAGAAAGAGCTAACTCAGTCTGAAGCACATTTGCCCCTCTGGGAACAGCCTTCCCCTACCTTCCTTTGATAGCTGGGAAAATAGTAACTGAAAAACACTTGCTCCATATCATAGATTATATTGTGAAATGAAGAACAGAACCATCATTCAATTAGAAAACACATTCGTGGTCTCCAAATTCTTTAATTTTATGAGTGTGTCTGACTCCAGAAGAAGTTAGAGTTCAAGTAAAACAAACAACTGGATCCTACAAATCATACAGTATCAATACTATATGCTAATAGCAGCTCTGGTCTCCAAAAATGCAACCATAATAGCATAAATCATCTCTAAGGAATGGGAACTGTCAGCATTGGCAAAGTATAAAAACATTTTGCAGATGAAAAAAATTATTAAAATGGTGAAAATATCATAGATGTATCAGTGAGATTCTGAACTGGACATCTTTGCACTGTAAAATTTTCTTCCTATTCATCCATGTTAATTACACACTACTATTTCCTCTCATGAAGCTTTTTAAAATTTTGTCCTACTCTTTGTACTACTTATGTGTATGTGTGTGTTTCTATATGCATGCCTTAAACAGAAGGGCAGCTATGTTAGACTCCATACTTGCTTCCCAAATAGGTCTGGGAACCATTATTTTTGAGGTTCTTAGAATCCCTTGGATATTGTTACCAATTTTTATTGGCAAAAATATAGTAATAATGTTATTTAATCAACTTGTATCTCACAACTGAATTTTAAAAAAAAAATCCACTAGAAATTATATTCTGTTCTCCAATATGCATTTTTCAAATGAATTTAAAGTATTACTTTTAATAAATATTGGGGGCAATAATCTCCATATCATACTACAACATTAAGAAAAATATTGCAAACTGAGCAGAATCATTGCATCTGGAATCATACATTAGTCTGAAAAATAGGGATCAGGTTGGTTTACTAAACACAGAAATCAAATTAAATTACCAGACAACTGAACATTTGCTATTTTTGTCACGCAAGATCATTTAGTGTTAGGAAGGGCAAAGCTTCATATTTGCAAGACAAAATCCCAATTTTACACAGTACTTTTTTGTACTTCTTGAATTTTTACTGCTTTTATCACTATGCTATGATCATTTTCAATGTGTTTCATATCATATCTCAATTTCAGTTTTTCTCTAGTGCTTTCTTGCTCTTTGCTGGATCTAGCTGGTAGGGAAATGACCACCCCCCCCCCAGAGCCAGCATGAAGGATAATTTAAGCCCCTGAAAAAAGCTGAAGCAACATCAACTGACACTAAAGTATTACAGGCATTAATTCTAATATCTATTCATTTGCTTTAAGCATTTGATAGAAAAATAAAATAGAAAATAGCAGTATGGCATCAAATGGGTACAGAAAGCTGATAACCTCTTATAGAAACAAGGTTTAAAGTTATGCTCTATTTACACAATTTTTTTTTACATTTGCTCACAAGAGAGAAGATTTAAAGCAAAACATTTCACACTTCATTTAAGTCCTGTCTCTAAATGCCCATAGTGGCCAGGCAGCCAAGGATTCACAATCACAAAACAAGGGAGACTTTGACACAAAGAGACATGACCTGTTCTAGCTACAAAATGCATGCATCAACAGAGTGCATTTTATGAGAGAGAAACATAAAAGAGAAGCTGTAAAATGTCATGGCACATGAATAGTGTTAAATTCCAATAAAGATCTATAAACTGTGTCACTATTATTTAGAGTATTATCAAGATTTTTAAACATAAGCAAGGTGAAAATCTAGTCAAGTATGTCATAAGAAATAATACCAATGAAAGTTAAATGTTGAAAATAAAGATATGAAAGCAATTCTTCCTTTTAAAGTATGATTATTTCTTCCTAAATTTTATCCAGAAATAACTGCAATATCTTAAAGCAGGTCTGGAACATTTATGGGCATTTTTTAAAAAAAGTGTTTTTATGTGCAATTGATACTTTTTTCACAATAGTACTCTGTTCCTCTATCATATACTATCTTAGTGGTAGATTTCACTGACACAGAGAAGTGCACAGTTTCTCATGATAGTTTTGTACATTATCCCATGGTTTTCTGAACATGAGGGAGAATGTGCACATTGACTATATCTTTCTATTAATGGGTACAAAATCTTGCTTACAGTAAGATTTGAAAACTTATATATGGTCCTCTGGGCTAGCGACATTACATGGAGAAACTCCAGATATTTGCCATATAGGTCCAGTTACCACTACAAAGTTATGATTATTATACTTAAAATGAAATAAGACTTGAATAAGTGTACAATAATTATCATTTATTTACAGTACTAAATTTCATATGTTATAAATTTCTTGCATTAAGCATGAAAAAATGACCTATAGCTAGCACAAAATCAGTACTGTACAACAGATCTCCTTTATCTGCTGTACAAGTAACCCTGCCTATTGCCCACAAAATACTATTTTGAGACATGCTAAATCTAATCCTGGAGGTTTTATATAAACACATATAATATTCTTATCCTCCATAAATATATGTATCTAATCCATTCATTTAATATCTAAACACTCATCTGTTGGTTTTACTATCTGGCCACATATTATGAGTATTGGAAGAAAGCAATCTAGTTCTTCAACATGTATGTGTATCTGACTATTGGGTTCTATCACTTGTACATAAAACTATTACAGAGCACATAAATGTGCCTATATTTAAAATTCCACTTGATTAATACAAAGTTATGTAAAGAATTTCATAGATTATTCAAAAAGAACCTTTTATAAATCTTTATGCTCAGTATGCGAAGAACTGCAAAGTTACATAGGCACAGAGAGACATGAAAAGATATGAAAAGTCATTTTCATAAACTTGTTGATCGACCTATTTTAAATCTATTAGTGAACATAGGTCTCATGTAATTACCAATATGTCCATTTAGACTGTAATCCAAAATAATAAACACAACATTTGATTTGAAACAACTGGGCTCACATTTTAATCAACTATTAATTCAAAATTCAAGGAAGTTTGTTATTTTCAATTTATAAATGTCAAATGTAGGGCAACTAAAGAAATGACAAATATGTGAATAATGAAATATTTTGAACTTTGAATGTTATAAGCATGTAAAGTTAATTAAAAAATTGAAAGTTTGAAAGTTTTTAAATACGTGTATGTTTGTGTGTGTGTGTTACAGTTCTCTATATTACTTCTTTCAAGGTGATATCTTGTTTTAAATAGTTCTGTTAATTACTGTCTGACTTGGTTTCCTTTTTTTTCTTAACAATAGTTTTGTTACAATCACTGATGGGAAAATTGACTAATGGTGTGAGCAATGTAAGGCAATGTTATTTGCCTGCAGTTTTTATTTAATCAAAATTGTACATTTGGATCAGTGTTGTAACTTGCATCTTTCCTGTTGCTATCGGATAGCTTGCCGGCATCAAGCTCCCTTCGTCCAGTGCGCTCCCACAGGGAGGGTCTTCTCAGGGTGCCACCGGTAAGAGATTGCCGGCGGACGACACCCAGGGATAGGGCCTTCTCAGTGGGTGCGCCTGCCGTTTGGAACCAGCTGCCAGTGGAGCTTAGGACTGCCCCCGACCTTCGTTCATTCCGCCGGGACCTGAAGATCTGGCTCTTCAAGCTCTCTGGCCCAGGCTGAGAATTTTAATTTTAGTTTTAATCTTAATTTTAACCGGGGTTTTACTTATGCAGGGACGAATATAATTTTTTAATCTGTTTTTAACTTTTGTATCTCTGTTTTTTAATCACCCTGTAAACCGCCCTGAGTCCTTCGGGAAAGGGCGGTATATAAATGTAATAAAATAAATAAATAAATAAATAAATAAATAAATAAATAAATAAATAAATAAATAAATAAATAAATCAATAACTATTTCATATCCTTCACTTTATCAGTGGCCCAAGATAATCATAAAATCAAATTAAACTAAGCTCCTTTATTATATTCAGTTTTCTTTTGCAGAATGGTAATATTATTTTAAAACTAACGGTAGCAGATAAGTATTAATATACTTTTCATGAATTCTTTTTGAACTGTTATTCTTATTTATTAATTCCTTAAACAAATCTATTGTACACACACACACACAAAGGGAGGGAAGGGAGGGGGTAGAAATAATATGTAGTAGCTCAGTAGCTGAGGAGCTCAGATGCTCAAAAGACTGAGAGTGGGTTTTGTCTAGTGATTAAAGTACCAAGCTAGAAACCAGGAGACTGTGAGTTCTAATCCTACCCTAAACATAAAAACTGGCTGAGTGACTTTGGACCATCATTCTCTCTCAGCGCAACTCACTTCATAAAATTGTTGTTGTGGGGAAAATAAGAGGAGAAGGGTATATTAGGTATGTTTGCTTTCTGGGGTTATTTATAAAAATAAAAAAGGCAGGATTAAAAAAAATACTGCATTTATCAAAAGTTATTTTTCTTTTTAATTTTTCTTTCTTCTGTAGATTTGTATTTTACTTGATGTAAAATTCTAAATAAATATAAATTATAAGAGAAAGGGCAGATTTGTTATTGACTAATAGTTACCAGGGGAGCAATAGATATCATATATTTAAATTGAAGGATAAAATAGTTTTGAAATGAAATATTTGAAACTGTCCAACTACTGGATTAAAAAAAAATCTAAAGACTGAGGTCAAAATTACAAGAACTTGGTGGGTGGGTGGGTGTTAATAAATGACAGCTGGTAAGGTTTTAAAATAATAAAAGGGATGGATAAAAGGGATAAAAGACGTCAAACTGCTGTTATTTCAAAAATCAATATCTTCCAACAGTTACCATACAAAACAGAGAACACAGCTGTTTCTTATTTATTCCAGGAAGCAAAATCTTGAAAACTGTTATGTGTGTGACAAGCACAAATGTAAATCATTATCACAATCACCAGACACAGCAAACCACAATCATATGCTACTCCCCTCCCCGCCCGCCTCCCCCCCATCTTCTGGCCTCATAGATTTTGGCAGAATTTGTAACACCAGCAGTATAACTTCAGTGTTCTTAAAACCCAGCCACATATATTTCAGTGTTCTCATAAAGTGATGAGTACACAAACAGTGCTTTAATTATGGTAAGTGCCTCCCATAGGGAAAAAATACACTTTTGATATTGCTTCCAGCATTAGATATGCAGCATCCCCATATTATTTACCCCCACCATGCAAAAACCCAACTGCTCTGCTTGTGTTTCATTCCATTCTCATGTGACAAAAATAAAAATAAATTTTCTTCTTGATACTGACTGCATTTCAGCAAAGGGAAGCCATATCACTGATTGTAGATCCTCAGCCTTATATTAATGAGAAACTATGCTCACTGATTCCATACTACATATTTTCATGAAGGAAGCACTTGATTTCTGACTGTTGTGTTTCTCCTCTAGAGCAGTGTTTCTCAACCTCACCAACTTTAAGATATATGAACTTCTACTCCCAGACTTCCCCATTCAGTTGGATTTGAGAAACACTGCTGTAGGGCTTTGATAGTTATATAAGCTACAACAAGTAAGATATTAATACTACCCTAGGATGCTATAATAATGTCACTATTTTGATTTCTTTGATTGTAATTCTATAGTCTTGTTAATAAATATTCTTGATTAAATAAATATGTGTACAATAATCTATGGGGATTCTAATTAATTTAACCTCATCTTTTATTAATGGCTTATTAATGCCTTGTTGATAGTAACAGTCCTGAGAAAATGCATTGTATTCCTTATGATAGGGGTGGCAACATCTTAGCTATTCAAGGACTGTTCTTTCTTTCTTTCTTTCTTTCTTTCTTTCTTTCTTTCTTTCTTTCTTTCTTTCTTTCTTTCTGGGACTGTAGGATTATTATATGAATGGGAGAGATCAACCTTTTCACTATTTTTGGCACTTTCTTCAGGATTTGGGGCTTAAGAAGCAAAATTTATTCTTTTACTCTTCTAGAAATTTAAGGTTCCTATTTTGTGCCTTGAAAGCCTTTAAGAGACCAAACTAGAAACCATGAAACTGTGAGTTCTAGTCCAGCTGGGTATCTCTTTCAGCCCTAGGAAGTTGGCAAACCACTTCTGACAATATTGTCTAGAAAACTGCATAGACATACCCATGTAGCTGGCAGGTATGAAGGGTGCCTTTGCCATTTAGCCCCCATCCCAAAATGAAGAAAATAGACCTAATTGGACAGTGGCCGAAGGTTTTTAGGGAGCACTGTGAGGATAAAGATACCTATTTCATCCTTTCATCCTTCATCAATATTCTTGGCTTTTCACAAAAAAATAGGGTAAATATTTCAGACTTGCTTAATCTGAGTGGCATCCAGCAGCAGCAATTAGGTTGCTAGAGAAGTCAAAATGTAGCCAGCTCCTGCTGTAACAGAAGATGAGCTATTGACTGTTCCAGAGAAGCCCACTACTCTATGTCAAATGGGGATCTAATCCACATAGTATTCAAGATTTATAACTTAGTAGTAGCAAATTTGGGGATTTGATTTAAAATAGGCTCAGTCCCAGAACTACAGCCATAGTGACAATCAGGCACCAATAGTGAACTCTTTTCCCATCTAAAATAAGAGAAATGCTGACAATTCAATACAAAATCAAGGGAAACTATATTGGCATCTTGATTTAGCTCAAATCTAGGCACAGAAGGTTCCCAGGTTTGACTTCCCATTTTCCAAAAATTAATTGAAGTTTTTTTCCTACTGTTTTCTCAAACTATTTTGGAATGTCTGATGTATATCTTTCAGTATTTCTAATCAGATTCCTAATACAGTAGAGAGTGCTAATTTTACTTGGTTACACTGCCATTCTTCCTATCTGCCCACAATCTGAGAAAGTGGAATAGTTCCTTCATGAGTTTCATTTTTTAGATCTAACTGAAATGTAAAAGGGGGAAAAAAGACTGCAGACTTCTGGTAAGATGACTACATAATTGAGGAAGGAACATTATTGATCTCGCACTTAACTAAAGAAAGAGCAAGCCCTATAACCTAAATAAAGGTAAAGGTTCCCCCGCACATGCGTGCTAGTCGTTTCCAACTCTAGGGGCCGGTGCTCAACTCCATTTCTAAGCTGAAGAGCCAGCACTTGTCCGAGGACATCTCCGTGGTCATGTGGCCGGCATGACTGGATGCCAAAGGCACACGGAACGCTGTTACCTTCCCACCGTAGTGGTCCCTATTTTTCTACTTGCATTTCTATGTGCTTTCAAACTGCTAAGTTGGCAGAAGCTGGGACAAGTAACAGGTGCTCACTCTGTTACGCGGCACTCAGGATTCGACCCGCCAAACTGCCGACCTTCTGATTGACAAGCTCAGCATCCTAACCCACTGAGCCACCGCATCCCTTATAACCTAAATATGGGAGTTCTAATCCTTAAAATAAAGTTAGAGAATGATTTGTTTTCTATCAAGTTAAATAACAGTAGTTAGTGTGTGGAAACCCTGAAAAAAAGTGGTAAATCATTTCAGTTAATTTCTTTTGCTTGTTTCCATGATTTTTCTGTTAACTTTTGTTCTGATCATTTGCTTTCCAACAGTCCCTGGGAATAAGAATCTTGCCTTAGATATTCATTCATTATCAGTTTCTGAATATTTTTATTCTGGCAAGATGCATTGGCTCAGCTCACAGATGGTGCACTGCTGTAAATCAATTGTAAATAGGTTTCTGTCACTTTTGAGAAGAGGAGAAGAGAGCTTATACAGTAAACACAGGTCATTCTCTTAATCTGGAGGAGTCACTTACTGCTTTAAAGGGACACAAAATTCTCAGCACCCATCTGCAAAGGCATCTCAAGTGAAAACCCAGTAAAAGATCAAACTTAAGGGCACAAATATATTGGTTAATGAGTTGAAATGAAAAGACTAGGCATATATGTAAAATGCTTTCAGTGCTTTCAAAATTAGGAGCTATAAAATACTTACAGAGCCAAATTGTTTCTTCTTGGAAAACATTAACAAGTGTGTTAACAAGCAGTAGGCGAAACTGAGAGATATAGTTTTAACAGTATGCAAAGCCAAAATGGTTTGCTTTTAGCTTAGTTGAATTTCTGTGGTTTATAAACCATGGCTGATGTTTTCACATGCTTTTTTTAAAATTCAGCCAATTGTTCTTTGTTTCATAAACCATAATTAAGCAAACCATTGCTCAGTTTATTATGTGAACCCAATTCCCATAAAGTCAAATTCATCTAAAATGTGTAATTAATCAGGAGTGATTAGAATGAGAACTTCAGTATCTAGATCCAATGTTCTTGGTTTACAACCCTAATAACTATCAACCTCAAATATCTACTATTTTAGTATTGTTATGTGCTACAGCTAAAAGAAATGTAGAAGAATGATATTTTGTGGCAACTTTAATAAAATATCATTTCCTCTATATTTATATTACTTCTCTTTGGAATTTCTCATTCACTATTGGAACATTACTGAAAGTTACCTTATTTGAGAACAGTTTATTTAAAACTTATCTAGTTTTGTATTCCCTACAAGAGGATAAGACAATTTTATATATTCCCCATGTTTTGGATTGATAATTTCTCAGTTTTTGAGATTACTCCCTGAATTCTGCTCAGAAACATCTCAGCTGAACCTGGCACTATGGTGGTACGGTGGCTGAAATGCAGTATTGCAGGCTGACTGTCCACTGCCAGGAATTTGATCCTGACTGCCTCAAGATGACTCAGCTTCCATCCTTCCGAAGTCAGTAAAATGAGGACCCAGATTGCTGGGGGCAGTATTCTGATTCTTTAAACCACTAAGAGAGTGATATAAAGCACTGTGAAGTGGTATATAAGTGTAAGTGTTATTGCTATTGCTAACCTTATGCCTATAAAACATGTATTACCCCACTGAAGTGCATCTCCTTTGCTGCTGCTTATGGGTTGGCATAAGCCACAAAATTATAATATGTTGTAATATAGCAATTACTTTAGAGGGAAAAATCTAACTCATAAAGGGAAAGGGGGAAAGCAAATCTTGTCACATCAAAACATTACTGTGCTTTAATATTCATGGGGGAAGCCACTTCAACCAACACTCTGTGCAGGACCACAAAACAGCTGCACTTGCTTTTCATTAACTTCTATTCTTGTTACTCCCCATTCATGGTTACATTTTAGAATTAGCTGACTGGAAGGGAAGAAGAGACTGCCATAAGGTCCCTGCTTACCACCAACAGAGTGTTGCAAAGGCTCTCACATGGCACAGGAGACACAACTGATTTCCACTAAAAAAATTTAAAAAATATGGATACTTTTAATCGTTTTATTCAATCGTTTTAAGAGCCAGGGGATAGTTTTTAAATACATATTTCAGCAAGTTAATGGAACCGGATTCTTTACTCCAAATTTTCAATTATTTTTTAATCCCATTTATATCCCGCCCTTCTCCGAAGACTCAGAGCAGCTTACAATCTAAAGCACAAATCAATGTGCTTAGCAATAGCCTTCATTCTATGTATATGCCTGCTTATTAGGGCTTTCACACACACACCCCAGCGGCATTATTACAAAGTCAGCTTAATTGCCCCCAACAATCTGCATCCTCATTTTACCTACCTCGGAAGGATGGAACGCTGAGTCAACCTTGAGCCTGGTGGGACTCGAACCTGCACTAATTGCAGGCAGCTGGTGTTACTTAAGGAGGCATTAGCCCACTGCTCCACCAAGGCTCTGTTATCTTTTGTTCCAACTGAGGTGTCCTCACAAATATACAGCATAAATAATTTTTAAAACCTAGGGGAAAAAGGACTTCTAATAGATATAAATTGGTCTGTTGATTGCTTGCTTGCCTTCTGACAATTTTCATTTCAAAAATAAGGCCCCTTGGACAGCTTTTCTCAACCTGGATGAACTGGAAATTCTTAATTATGACATTCACATATATGAATAGCACCCATGTTGAAGAAGCCTTCTCTTGAACATCACTAATCCCATACCAAAAATCACTACATGAGAACGGGTTACATTTTTAAATTAATCAGGTTTTACATCTGCTGCTGATTCCATTTTCCTTGCAATAGGGAAAGGTACAAACTTACCATGCGTAAAAGTGTTAGGAAACTAACAGGAGGTTACAATACAACCCTATTGACTTCCTTGTGTCCCATGTTGGGACAGAAGCAGAAAAGGATAGAGTAGGCATGTCAAACTTGACATCATGTGACGTATTGCGACTTTTTCTCCATTGCTGGCAATGGGGTGGGCGCAGTTTCGGCATGACACATCTGGCCCATGGGCCGGGAGTTTGACATGCCTGGGATAGAGCTTTCATTATGATGTCACATTTTTGTCATTGGTTCATCATGACTGTTAAATAGAGGATTGCACTGTAACTCACCATAATAGTTTGCTTCAATAAGAAAATATGTCTTTCATGATAGATTTGAGAAAGTGATTAATTGCTGCAAATCTAGAAGAAAATGTAGTTGCTAAAACAGCTGATGTTAGAAGCAAGAGATGCCTATAGTAAAAACTGTTTTCAAAATAGCCAATATAAAATAATCAGTAGGTAAGCACTTTTCCAAATGAAGTATACAGCTGTAACTATCCATCATTTGTTTTCTTTTAAAAGAAAATATATAGAATAATTTGGAGATTAGTCCATGTTTTGCAATATCTCAAATGAGGATGGTAATATGATGGATTATAAGGAAGTAATTTCCTGAAACCATTAGATGCAAGTGTTACACTGAGGAATGTTAATTTAATTATTTTCAAATTTAGACCCACACATTCCTGGCAAGTCAAACCATAGACCACTGGTGTCAAACTCACCATGTCACGTGATGTGTCACAATGTATCATAACTTCTTTTGCATTGCCGGAGCTGGGGTGGGCATGGCCTTTGGATAATGCAACCGGCCTGTGGGCCGGCAGTTTGACATCCCTGCCATAGACCAATAGTCTGTATATTAGACCTATACATGTCAGCTGAGAGATAAAATCACCTAGAATAGGACAGTTCTTTGATGTCTCCAAATTGAATAGTCCAACAGTGACAATATGGAAGCTGTATAATATGATCAATGGGAAATCAGACCTGATGTGTGTGGTCTAACTATACTCTGTTGCCAATTTCTCATTTTCTCAGCTCTGCTTTCCCTTGAATTATTTTTGTAGGTAAACTTAGTCCACATAAGGATATATGGAGCTTTAAAGGATCTTTGGGGGAAATGGGTTACAAGTTCACACATTTCTTATATTCTCCAGAGTTTCAAAAAAAAGAGGAAAATATGACTGGTGCTGATGAATAAGAATACTAAAAACTGAAGTATAGTATGGGTGTCAAAGGTTTTAGTTTCTTCATGAAGCTTGCTGATCATATACAAGTTTGCTTCCAATCCACTCAGGAAATAAATTCTATGTGAATGCCTGTTGGATAATTAAAACTGGGTTCTATATTGAATTTTTTGGAGTCTGTCCTAAGACCAGCACAGGCTTTGCATCTATTGAGAAGAGTAGATGTATCCAATACTTTTGTATGTGTTCTTTCTTCAGCCCTATTAACGTAGCCTGAGTACACAGTGATAGTGTAGCCAAGTGGAGATTTTCTTCTAGCTGATTGAACCTAGTCTGAAATTGTGTTTCAGTATTTCCATATTGTCTTGAGGTAAGCAATGTTGCTTAATTGATTGTAAATCAATTATTTACAATTAAATAATTGGAAAGTGACAATAGTTTTTAAACACAGACTATAAGATTTTTGCAAAAATATTGGCAAATAGATTAATGCAAGTCTTGAAACAAATTGTTCATACTGATCAGTCTGGATTTATAACTGGAAGATATATGAAGTATAATGTAAGACAAATAGTTAACTTAATTGAGTATTTGGATAAGAACAACCAAGTCCCTGTGGCATTGATATTTTTGGATGCTGAAAAAGCTTTTGATCAGTTGAACTGGAAATTTCTATTGAAAGTTGTGGATAAGATGAATTTTGGAGATAAATTTTTGCAATCTATTAAGGCGATATATCAACAACAATCGGCGCAAATTATAATTAATGGGGGACTAACAGATGTATTTAAAATTGAAAAAGGTACAAGACAGGGGTGTCCCGTGTCGCCATTACTGTTTGTTTTAACATTGGAGATTTTATTGATTAAAATTCGGGAATCAACTAAAATAAAGGGAATAAAAATAAAGCAGAATGATTATAGGTTAAGAGCATTTGCGGATCACTTGGTTGTTACATTATCTCAACCGATTCAATCGGTTATAGATTTGATGGAAATTATAATTCAATATGGGAAAGTTTCGGGTTTTAAGGTAAATAATAATAAGACCAAAATATTATCTAAAAATATGACCATGAATGAAAAGGAAATGTTAGTAAAATTGACAGGTTATGAAATAGTGAAAAAGGTTAAATATTTGGGAGTATATATTACAGCTTCTAATGTGAAATTATATAAAAATAATTATGAGATGTTATGGTTAAAAGTAGAAAAGGATTTAAATAATTGGAAAAAATTACAATTATCTTTGTTGGGAAAAATTAATGTTTTACCAAAGTTTCTTTTTTTGTTTCAAATGATACCTATTTTGAAAAAGGATGCTAATTTGGATGATTGGCAGAAGGGTATTAATAAATTTATTTGGGCTGGGGAAAAACCGAGAGTTAAACTTAAGATTTTACAAGATGCACGGGAAAGAGGAGGACTTAAGGTGCCTAATTTGAAATTATATTATGATGCGGTGGTTTTAACACTGGTTAGCGATTGGCTTAATTTAACAAATAAAAGAATACTTTATCTTGAGGGATGGGACTTATTATATGGGTGGCATGCATATTTGATTTATGATAAAAAAGTTGACAAGGCCTTTAAATCTCATATTTTAAGAAGTGCTTTATTGCGTGTTTGAAAAAAGTATTATTATAAGTTGAATTATAAAATACCAATTTGGGGGATTCCTGGACATGCAATAGAGGGTGTATCTATGGGTGTGAACTTGGATATGATTTCTTATAAGCAATTACTTAGATTGGTAGGGAATGATTGGCAATTAAGGTTGTTAGCTGAGTTAAAACAAGAAAATATTGTACAGTCTTGGTTTCAGTATACTCAATTGCAAGCTAGGTGGAAGTTAGATCAGAAGGTTGGTTTGACATTGATGGATGAAAATTTGGTAAAACAGATTAAAGATCAACCTCGAGCCCATATAAAGAGAATTTATAATGCTTTAATAGAATTGGATTCGGAAATGGAATTAGTGAAAGACTGTATGGTAAAGTGGGCTCAAAATATTCAAGAACCGATCCCATTGGATGTATGGGAGGTAATTTGGGTTAGAAATGTAAAATTTACTCAAGCCCAAAATTTAAGAGAAAATTTTTATAACATGTTTTATAGATGGCATTTGGATCCTAAAAAGCTGTCTTGTATGTATTCTAATTTACAGCCCAAATGTTGGAGATGTGGTAGTTTGGACGCTACTTATTTTCATATTTGGTGGACTTGTAGAAATATAAAAGCTTTTTGGATTAAAATTTGGTGGAACATCCAAAAGATTTTTAAGAGGAAGATAAAAGTTTACCCCACAATTATTTTTATTGGGTGTTATTACAGATTGTGATACTAAAGAAATTAACTTGATGTTGAATTTGATAACAGCTGCAAGGTTATTGATAGGGCATTATTGGAAGAAGGATTGCCTGCCTACTATAGAAGAATGGACGCTTAAAGTGTCAAATTTAGCAGAAATGGCCAAGATTTCTGCTTATTTGAAGGATCATTCACAAGAAAGATACATTTTGGTTTGGAGAAGATGGATAGATTATATTCAGAAAAAATATGGGACTAAAAAGTTCCATTTAGCTTATGAGTAAATTTTAGATTGTTATAAATGTAATAAAATAAATAAAATAACTCTGGAAATGAAAAAGACATCATACCTGTCAAGATCTCAGAACACATTTGAGGATAAGGAGCTGATCATTTGAGCTGATCAAATGGATGATAAAGCTGTTAGGAGAAATGCAGAATATTGAGAAACTAGAAATGAAAAGAAAAACTGAAGGAGAAGGATGGAGGCCATTTATTGAATATAAATGTGTTCTTCCAAAAACACTTCAACCAAATTCTTTTCCTCATTCCAAATAATATATACAAAAACAGAGAAAGAACTACTTGATTTAAATGTACCGACTTGGAAAGTTATTTGGCAAAGGAAGAAAGCTAGAGTAAGACTGAAGAAAATTGAGGTTCTGACCTATTAGATGGGATATTATACTACTAAACAGATGTTTGAATATGGCTAAGAAAATAGATAGCTGTTAGAAATAAAAGTATTATTATAAGGATTTGTAACTAGAATATTATATTTTGTTATGATATGGGAAATAAGAAAATTGTAAAAGGGTTTGAATAAGGGAAGCTTTTGATTACCCAAATATAATTTATTATGAGAAAATTATAAACGATAGAGATATTTTGAACATTGATGGGAAATTAAAATTTTAAAAAATGGGAAAAACAGGATATTGATTTAATAAATGGATTTTAAGAGCAAATGCAATTGAGATATATTTTGGCTAGAAAAGATATAAATTGATACTATTGATATTATGTATAATACTAGAAAAATGTGATGAAGATGTCTACATTTAATTGTATATGTATTAACAGTAAGAAGAATTGTATTTGCCCAGCATGGAAAAATACATACCATTGGAAGAAGAAAGGACCAAGGAAGCACTGGATGGAGTAGTATTGGAGTAGACTAAGAAAGTTAATATGTATCACTGAATTACTAATAGACCTAGACAACATGTTGCTTATTAAGTACTTATGATTGTAAAATTAGAAAATTAATAAAATATTTATTTAAAAAAAGATGTGGTAAATTAGAAATTGCTTTTATGCAATTCCACTCTGATTTTCATTAGTCTGTTTTTCATAACCAATTTAAAGGATAGAAATGATGCTCTTTATCTCTTTTGTATTTTTTTTATAGACAGAAATATCAGGACCTTTTCCATATGCTGACACTCATATGAGGATTTTTATTTGTTCTTTCTGGAAAAAATAACTGGCATATCTGGGGTGGAATTTATGGAAAGCTTAAAGAAAGAAAAAATAAATTACATTCACGAGAAGAAGCATGTTCTTTCTAAGTCCAGTTACATATATACTACATTTTGCAATGTCCATTGAGAGTAAAAGAGGCATCGTAAATAGGCAGAACTGCAATGGTTTGATGAATTTGAGAATTTGAAGCTCTCTTAATCATGTGGTACACACCTTTTAAGGGTTTCATGGTGTTATGGGACAATAACAGCAGAGTTTTTAAGTTGCCATGTACTGATACACAAGAAGTAGGCCCAGTAAAAAATGACAATTGGATATATGTTGTCCATTCAAGGCTAAAAAAATAAAACTGCTTTTATGGACAAGGGACCATTGATGAGTGGGAAACCAGTTATATGTTTTGTGTGTGTGTGTGTGAGAGAGAGAGGGGGGGGCGGGGGGGCAGGTTAAAGAGATCTAGTCTTTATTCACTCTCTGCTTTATGGAACAAATAGAACCAGACTAAATTAATTAAATTATTAGTCAGCAAAAACAAGGGCATTTATTATTATTGTGAATCCTAAATTTGGCATTCCTGATTTAAATGGTAATAATTGTTTCAAAATTTATATTTCTAGATAGAAATCAACATCTTATGTAGATTTCTGTCCTATTTCTTCCCACCCATTTTGTGTGAGAAATTGTTGCAAGGAATATTTTGAGATGTATAAATGGGTTCTTTGAACTTTTATATTTCATAAAACCCCTTTGAGAAATTTGTCAAAAACAATCAGTTGCAGTTTTGTTCAGTTTTATTTTTAATTTTCATTTTGTAAGTTTACTTTAGTCCTTATCTGCATCAATTTCCTGATTAGAGAGAAAGAGAGGGAGGATTCTACATGGAAATTAATGTACACTTCTAAAGAGATTTACCCTTTAACACATTTTTTGCCTATGGTGTTCTAGTTCATACAAAAAGTCCTAAAATGGGACATTTTTGTATAACTTTCAGTTGTTATTGTGTAACATAGGTTTTCCTGAATCATCTGTAGAATTACCTTCCTTGGTTTCTCAACGATCAAAACCTTACTCTAAAATTTTGCCTTTTGGTAAGCTGCCATGAACCTATTCAATAAAGCTACTTAGAAGTATGAAAAATAAGAAAATAAAATATTATTAACATTCAGCATAGTAATTAGAATTGCCAACAGACATGGTTACATTAAAGGATGCTTTTTTCCCTTTTTCTGTGCTTGAAGTTAGTATTTGGTCAACAACTGTGGAAGCGATTTTTAATTATGGAAGTCAATTAATGTTTTCATTTCAGCTACAGCAGGTGTACAAACAGCTTAATGTCAGGGTTTTTTTTTTATCAGCTCCATGGTGCTGCATACAGAGGGAGTAGAAATTCAAAACTCGTTGAAACAAATTGACACAGGTTGTGTTTACTTAGTTAAGCTCAGTTCTTTGGCATTGGACTCAATAGCAAGAACTCTTGTTTTGGTTTGTTTAGAGATATAAGGAGGATCTCTATATTTTAATTTTAGTAACTTCCATACTTATATTTGAACTTTACTAGCATTTGATGCAGTTTACCTAAGCTAAAGCATTTTGCATTTTCAAGATTTTCTTCCTACTAGTTTTCTTTGCCTATGTTTTCTGACCCAGCAGGATGTTAGAAAGATATAATGTAAATGTCTGTCAGCAAAATAACTCTTTCTAAACCAAATTGGGCTAGATTTAATATGGGAAGAAACTGGCAAAAGGAAGATTAGCTTAATAAATATTCTACATTCAGCTAAAGGCTTTGGGAAAAATAAATCCCTCTCCCCAATCCCCCAATATACCCCTGTTGTTGGTTAGTAGCTCAGAAGTCTGATTACTTGCTTCTAAGCCCCCTCCTTGTCACCATATGACACAAAGCCCAGCTACTTTTAATGTGTTAGAAAAAAATCTATACACTGTGCTCTCCATTCTTTCTTTTGCTTGTTAGATATGAAGCAGTGATTTCAGTTTATATCTAATTTGAAAATGGTCTGAAAAAGCTTAGGAAACTTATTGCTATCAGCACATACTGGATCAAATTTTTATGAAAACATATGGAGGAGAATGATAGATTTTGTGAACCTCTCACATCTAAGCCAATAATGGCAAATAAACTTGATTCATTATGTGCCACAAAGTTAATGTTCTAGTGACCATATAGACCAGTGGTGTCAAAAAGCTCGCCCCTGGGTCAGATGCATCATAGTGAAACCGCGGCCACCCCATTGCCGGCAATGGCAAAAAAGTCATGATATGTCGCAACACATCATGTGACATTGCAAGTTTGATACCCCTGATATAGATAGAGTTTCTGCAGGACAAATACTTGGATGCATTATAGAAATAAAACCACCCAAATTGTTATAATTGATTTTAGAAGTAGCACTACTGCTACAACACAAGATTATGGTGGAACTTGGCATAATTTTATACGTGGATACAAACCACAATTCTTTCTCACACAATAGTATAACTTGGGTTTTTCCCCTCCATTGGATTCAGGTCTGAAAGGCGAGGGTGGAGTGGGAGATTCAAGAGTGATAAAAGGAAGGAGTTCTTTATAAAATATATTGTTAAATTATGAATTTGCTAATCTCTATTGAAATGATGGCTGCTAATTCATTTTTAATATAAATTTTATTAAAAGTTTTAAGAAGATAAAAGTGAACAAAAAGTAATACAGAAAAAAGAATGCAGAAAAAAGACAAAAATACAAAACTGCAAAAAAGTTAACAAGAAATAGAAATAAGAACCTTTCAGTTCCCTTTGTAGCAAATATAAGTATGGTATCTCTTACTCTATAATTACAAAAAGCTCACTTTTTGCTATCATTTATTTATTTTTCTAATAAGCAAAATGATGGCTACTAATTATGATGATTTTGCAAATGACGATGAATTTATAAATGATAAGACCATCAGCAGCTATTACTCTTGGTGACTACATTAGCCTCCTTTAGAGAGACAGAAATACCAGTTGCTAAAAAAAATGAAAGACAATTACCATTCTCATGCCCTGCTTATAGTTTTTAAGAAGGAGCTGCCAGCAGATACAGCTAGGTTTGATTAATATTCTTAGTGCTTTCTTCAGTTAAATACATTATACTAGTATTCCCGATATTTGAAGCACTTCTCATTTATTTCCCTTTAGAAGTGAATCTCAATGAACTTAATAAGAATTATTCTCAGATATGTTTAAGAGTGCAGCCCAAATATTCCATGGCATATTGTTTTTATCATACTACATGGATGCCCGACTACATGCTCAAACCAGTGCCAGTAGTAATAGCACTAAAGATTAAAACATGGGTCTAACCTAACCAATTATAGGCTAACTAGTTTTAGGCTGTATCATTAAAGGTCATGAGGAGAACTTCTAACTAGCTAGGGAACAAGCAACTAACTTTGGAATCAAACCATATTTTTGAGTACTGCCCCTTATCATCTGCCATTGTCTAAAATTAGGTGAGAGAGTCCCAGCTGCTGGTTCCAACATCCAGCATTAATGCTGCTCCTCTTTTGCCAACTCTGGATAAAAGAAATTCATCACTATATCTAGCATAAGTAAAACTATTATTCTATAATTCTTCTTTAAAAAAATGTAGAACACCTATTGTCTAATTTCTCTGGAATCAGAATGTTGTTGGTGAAGCATTCTGCTTTAAAGGCTTTAAAGTAGACTCTAAAATGTTTATAAAGATTCTGTATAAAACTTAGTAGCAACCTGAAAAAGAATAGTATTGCATTAACCTCTCCACTGTTGTCAGCAATTTTGTGAGTAAAGCTTTAGCACCTAAAACAGAAATTGTTATCCATCTTCTACTTTATGATACCTCAGATATTAAACTAAAGATTAGTATCTGTTTCTTTTGTTTGCCATCAGGCTTGAACTGAGAATTCCCAATATGCTGTTGCTGTATCAGCTAAAATAATATTTTTCTTTGAGAGCCTGTTTTGCTGAGTTATTTTTTAAAAAATAGATGAAAGTAACTGGTAAAAAATGAATTAGAGGATGAATTTGATGAGGTGTAATAGAGACAAAACTCAAAGTAAAATTAAATAGATGTTTGGCCCTCATTCTTTTCATTTTCTAAAGGTAAAATCTCTCATTTCCCTGTGTGAAATTCTGAAGACAATGATATTTTGCGTAATTCCAAAAACTTTTTGCCCAATCAATATAGGGATGAAGGAGTCATATCAATATTGGATTATTTGAGGGCATCTACAAAAATTATGTTTATAATTTTGATGCACAATAATGACTAAAATTTTGTTAGAACGCCTATCTTAGGAAAACATGAGAATTACAATAACATAAACAAAAACTGAAGAACACCCCCCACTTTAATTTGCCACTTGTACTACTTAGAGCTCCTATAATTCTTATTTCTATACCCTTTCCTTTTGTAGTGTAACATCTTCTTGTTCTAACCTATTCTTAGTAGTGGCATCTGCCTCTGACTTTGATTCTTTTGAAAACGAGATTTGTGATACCTAGACATGATGGAAATAAACATGCTAGTTCACTTTTCATTCCACTACTAAAGTGAAAAAAGCAATGAATTAGTTTAAAAGAGATGAAAAAAGAACATCATGACATTATTGGTGGAACAGCAATAAAAAAAAGTGCACCAGAGGCTTAAATTTTGGCTTAGGTCTTTGTAGAATTTAGCCTTAGTCTCCAAATAGGCAATCTTGGATTGTTCTTAAAGGAAAGGAGGTGTTTGATTAACTAATCTAATAAAAGTAGGTCATGACTCACAACCTACACATCATCTATTCTTCAGGCATAGGGTGATGCCTGATTTGCAATCAGGCAATCTGTCTGAGATGAACTATTGTCACTTTCTCTTTTTTTATTGAAAAGTTTTATAAAAGTTACAATATAATCCCATCCCCAACCCACCCCTAAACCCCCCTCCCCCTCCCCCACTTCCCAAAGCTGATTACAGGGTTACAAATACAAAATAATCATAATCTAACTAACATTAACCAACTGTATAAATAACCAAATACATAATGCATTTTAACCCGCCTATAACATAATTACAAACAATCTAAAAGTATCCAACTTATACTAATACAATAATAATACCGTATAATATATATATTATTATAACTAATAATAAAAAAGAAAAAAGAAAAATTTCCAGTATAATAAATTATTTATTTATTTATTTATTTATTTTATTACATTTATATACCACCCTTTCCCGAAGGACTCAGGGCGGTTTACAGGGTGATTAAAAACAAAAATACAAAAGTTAAAAACAATTAAAAAAATTATATCCATCCCTGAACAAATAAAACCCCAGTTAAAATTAAAATTAAAATTCTCAGCCTGGGCCAGAGAGCTCGAAGAGCCAGGTCTTCAGGTCCCGGCGGAATGAACGGAGGTTGGGGGCAGTCCTAAGCTCCACTGGCAGCTGGTTCCAAAGGGCAGGCGCACCCACTGAGAAGGCCCTATCCCTGGGTGTCGTCCGCCGGCAATCTCTTACCGGTGGCACCCTGAGAAGACCCTCCCTTTGGGAGCGCACTGGACGAAGGGAGCTTGACGCCGGCAGCAGGTGTTCCCTCAGATATCCCGGACCCAAGCCATTTAGGGCTTTATAGGTCATCACCAGCACCTTGAATCTCACCCGGAGGGCAACTGGGAGCCAATGCAGCTTGTGGAGTAGAGGTGTTACATGGGAGTATCAGGAGACCCCCATCACAACTTGCGCGGCCGCATTCTGCACCAGCTGAAGCCTCCGAGTGGTCCTCAAGGGCAGCCCCATGTAGAGATCATTGCAGTAGTCTAAACGGGAGGTCACGAGCATGTGAGTGACTGTGCGTAGGGCATCTCGGTCCAGATAGGGTCGCAACTGGCGCACCAGGCGAACCTGGGCAAAAGCCCCCCTGGTCACGGCTCCTATATGGTCTTCAAAATTGAGTCGTGAATCCAGGAGGATGCCCAAGTTGTGAGCCCTATCAACGGGGGGTAACACCTCACCCCCCCTCGTTAGAGGTGGAATAGTCTGGTTAGCCCGAGATGCTGATATGCACAGCCACTCAGACTTGGCGAGATTGAGACGAAGCCTGTTTCTCCCCATCCAGACCTGGACCGCCTCCAGGCAACGGGACATCACGGCAAGGGCATCACTGGGTTGGTTCGGGGTGGAAAGAAAAAGTTGGGTATCATCAGCGTACTGATGATACCCCACCCCGAAACCACAAATGATCTCACCCAGCAGCTTCATATAGATGTTGAACAGGAGGGGTGAGAGAACCGACCCCTGAGGAACTCAACAAACGAGAGGCCTCGGGCGGATCTCTGCCCTCCCGTCAACACTGACTGCGAACGGCCCAGGAGATAGGAGGAGAACAACCGTAAAACGGTGCCTCCCACTCCCAACCCCCTGAGACGCCGCAGTAGGATACCATGGTCGATGGTATCAAAAGCCGCTGAGAGATCTAATAGGACCAGGACAGAGGAACAAACCCACTGCAACTTCTAATTTTTCATTTGTCTGTATCTGTCAATTCCTTCCTTTAGGTCCTCCATCTTTGGATCCATTTCTTCAAATTTTCTTTCTGTTTTCTGGATTATTAGTTCCTTCTTTGCAGTCATTGTCTGGATTTGTAAGTTTAGGTTAGAAAATTGCTCTTTTATCTCATTTGCATTATTTTTAGTCTCATCCTGAAATAAAACAATTGTCTCTTGGATTGATTTCAACATGGAAAGAATTTATTTCTGAGATTCATTAACATTTTCTTTTTGATATATCAAGCTGGGAGCGTTGGAGTCAGGTGTTGAAGGTGATTTTTACCATTTATGGAACACTCATTTTGTATTTGTCCCCAAATTTCAAAGCTATATATCTGTATTAGTTCCAGATTGATCTTGTAGTTTCCCCTGTTTTCCCCCCAAAGCAATTTATTCACTGCTTTTCTTTTCCTAAGGGAGCAGGGCAATAATTTCCCTTCCCTCTCTCATCGGGGAGGATTCTTTGCTTTGTGTATTCTTTTTTCTAGGAAAGTAGTGTTAGGGCAATAAAAAGAGGATAAAGTCTCAACCAGTTCCATCCACATTGCTCAGAAATTGCTAGTTAGTGCTTGTCTTTGGTTGTCAGCAGCTTCTGACTGGCCACACAAATCTAGCCAGTCTTTCTCCCACCAGTTTGGAGGACTTCCTTGGATCTAGCAGAGAGGCTGCCACCCCTCCATGATTGACAAGAGTCCCCTCCTTCTTCATCACCTCTTTGGGGCAACTTTCAACCCTTTCTAGGGTCCCCAGTGGGGCAAAATCGAACATGGAAGATGAATCCCCATCTTCCTGCACCTGTCATGCCACGACATCAAACCAGAAGTCCTAATATATTTCATATTTGCTTATATATCTGGACATAAAATGGCTATTTCCTTTTGATTAATTATGTGTCATCATGTATGGCATATCATCATCATCTACAGAACTACAGTACTGCAATTAATAATCAGTTTTATAAGCATTTGTTTACATACATGAGAAAGGAAGAGATATAGTTAAAATGTCTAACTGATATCAAAACATTATTCTTTTATTATAAACTGAAATAAAATCCAACCAGCATATGTTAATGATAGCTTCTGTCATGATTAATTGAAAACCTAAGCCCTAATTGGTCATCCAAAGTCCCCAGTCAATCAATGCATTGCATTTTTATTGCTACTTGTAAAAGCATGACATCAATATTCAAATAGGATTTAATTGCTGAAAGGGAAGCACTCAGAATACGGTCAGCCTGTGGGGCAAAACAATGACCTGGGATGCCAGGCACCAGGCACTTCCTGCCTCCTCTGCATGCACCCAGGCAGGTTTGGCTTCTTGCCAGCTTCACCTTACCTGGCCCAGCCTCTCGACACACTGAGGAGAGTGAGCCACTGCCTGCCGAAACTGTGCAGGCTGGGGTCTGGGCAGTGTAGTGCAGGTAACATGGACTCTCATGCAAATCATGGCATCCCCTCCCCCAGAGCCCACAGAGCTGGATGTGTGAAGTGGGTGAGGGGCATTTGCTGGTCTCCTTCATTCCTCCCAAAAGGTGACCCTTCTCCAGCTGCATTTCTTCCCTGTTTTTCTCCTTCCCTCATTGCAAATATCTTCCCGCCACTCTGCTCTTAAGACTGTGCGGCTCTTGTCCAGGAATTTACAGTGACCTTTCAAGCAGTGGCCATTGGCAGCACAGCCACCAGCCGTGCTGGCAGCCTCTCCCCCTTCACTTGTCCCTTCCTGGGCACAGAGGGAAGAAGAAAGGAAGGAGATGGGAATGAGAAAGGGAGGCAGGGAAGGAAGGAAAAAAGGAAGGAAGGGACAATGGGAGGGAGGGAAGGAAGGAAGGAAGGAAGGAAGGAAGGAAGGAAGGAAGGAAGGAAGGAAGGAAGGAAGGAAGAAAGGAAGGAAAGAAATTGGAATGAGAAGCAGGGAGGCAGGGAAAGAGGGAGAGCAGGGAGGTAGGGAGGGCCTGAGGGTAGCGCTGCCTTAGCACTTGGCCACCAGCAGCCCTGCTGCCCTTTTGCCATTTCCTTGCCCACTCCTGGCCTATCCTGATGGTCTCCTGCTCTATCGCTAAGGATGCTTTGGTTACAAAGCCAGTTCTCCTCACATGGAGAGGGTGTGGGCCTCCCTCTGACCCACACAGTTCATCCTCCTGCACCCACCATGAGCAACCTGGCCAAGAAGAGTGAGCACATGAGCAGCAGCAGCTTTGACGAGGAGGGAAACACAGCCAGGTGCCCCCTCAGGGAAGTGGGGCAGGAGTGGGTTGGGTGCAGAGTCCTGGTGCCCCAGGAGCTCAAAGGCCAGGTTGGGTGCTTGCCCTCCACTGCCCAGGGCTACGGGCAGTCCACACCACTGTTCGGGAGTCTCCCACATGGCCCAAGAGGGACAGTGAGGCTCCTCCAGTGGACCATGCCCTGGCACCTACCCCAGTCCTACCCGCCTCCACCACAGACCCATCAATCTCCCCACAGCTCCACCCTCACCCCCATAGGCACCCCACAACCTGAGTGACATTGAGCTGGCCATGCCCAACCATTGAATTTGCTTGTCAAAAACTTGCAAAAGGTGATCACATGACCCTGGGACACTGTGACTGTCATAAGTATGAATCAGTTGCCAAGTATCCGAATGTAAATCACATGACCCTGGGGATGCTGCAACAGTCATAAGTGTGAAAATGACCATAAGCAGTGCTTTTTTTGTAAAAGAAAAAGGTGCCGGAACTCACACATGTCATACAGCCTGCCTTGCCTACCCTACAAGGTTCCATCCAAAAAAGGTGCCGGAACTCCGTTCTGAGCATTCTATGAGAAAAAAAGCCCTGACCATAAGTCACTTTTTTCAATGCCGTGGTCACTTTGAACAGTCACTAAGCAAACTGTTGTAAATTGAGACTACCTGTACTTTATCACTTTTTTCCTTTTCTTTTTTTTTTTTTTTTTTGATCAAGTTTTTGATACCTTGCTAGGTGACTGGTGGTACTCGAATGTTGTCATATCCTAAATGTGGTACAATCTGTGAAAAGGTTGAAAAGCCCTGACATAGATGACAAGAGATATGTAAAAGTACTGTATATGGCTGTGTTCTGAAACACTTTGTCAGCAACAGTCTAGGATACATCCATTTCAAGAATTTTAGTATGAATTTCAGGAATGGCAATCCCCACAAATTATGAGGTCTTCTGGGAGATGGTGCACACAGGGGGAGAGTTGGAGTGGTGGATTATAGTGAATAGCTGTTTCCTAGAAAAGAGGGAACATATTTCCGAAAGGGGAAGGAGACAAGAGGCAGCACAGTCCAGAGAGGAAGAGAGAGGAAGAGACGATAGTAACTTACTCCCTAGAATCTCCCAAAGTAGGTTGGGGGCAATAAGAGTTTAGTCTGCCAAGATTCTGTCTGCTACATGTAAGCAAATAAAAACTAAATTCTGAATGAATTATTTTATGTTATTCTTGGGCTTAGCCTGACAGCTCTGGAATACCCCACTGATTTCCTGAAGATTTTTTGTACTTAATAAATTCCAGACATCCCTCTCACCCACCCCACTGGGCCACCAAGCCATAAAGGTTGGGATTGCTGTGCTATAGCTAATAATTTTACTTTTTAGAGCCATTTCCCCCAAAATTCTTCCATCCCTCTTTCCATCAGTGCTGAATGCAAATTGGACTGGACTGCAAACTGGAAACCTATGTAGTCCATGTCACCTACTATCTTCCTAGATAAAAAAAACCAATGCCATTCACAAGATCAACTGTTTACTTAAGTATCAAGTGAGAATAACAGCATTATAATCTGGGAACTATTTCAACATTTTGGATCTCATTTGCTCTCTTAACATTCTTTCTTTCTTTTTTATTCTTTCTTTCTTTCTTTTCTATCATCTATCTATATCTATCTATCTATGTATCTATTATTCTAATAATCCTGGTTTGGTTTGGTTTCATTTGCTTTGCTTTGGATTCATTTTGTTTCATTTCATTTCATTTCGTTTCATTTTATTTCATTTCATTTTGTTTTGTTTGGTTCGGCTTGGCTTAGATTAGTTTAGTATTTTCTGTGAATCCAGCCAGTTTAGTCTATAATCTATGATTAAATAAAACATGGAATGTTTTAGGAATGATGTATGAATCCAGTCACCGAAAAAGCATTATACTAAGGATTGGATTATAGACTCTATTTCCTATAGATAAATTCAGATTTGGAAAACAAATGTAAACATATGTCTGATTCAATACATCAAATACAAAGTTTAAGAAACTTTCTAACATTGTCAGTGACAAAAGTTTTGAACACTTGGTCCTACCATGTTGCCAAGTTTCTGCCAAGATGTATCTTCCCATTTGTGTTTACTTTTGGAGGTTAATAAAATATTGTAACACTGCACTTTCATCTTTGCAGATGCAATTTGGAAAGACAACAATAATTCAATATACTGTCTTCATCTAAGCTATCTTAAGTAAAGAAATTGAAGCCCTGAAAATGATTGAAGAATGAGCACAACCAGGTGTGAAGGAGATTCTTGTGATATTTATAATCTCAAGAGCACTTATTCTTATATATTCTAGAGAAATTGTGTGGATCATAAATATCAGCAGTAATGTACAGGCAAAGGTAATAAAAAAGAATGTAACCAAAACTCTTAAAGTATCAAACATTCTGTAGTTTTAGAGTGCACTCCATAAATTAAACTTTCAGAACATAAAATCTATTAATTAATGTTGTTATTATTGATTTAAAACAAAATTGATAGCATATTTACAATTTAAAGTGGCATCAAAGATACTAATTTAAAATAGTTTAAACGGAGTATATTTTGTATTGAAAATTGTTTTATTTCACAATTAAATTAACCTTGTTTTATTTATTGAACTACATTTTTGTTTCATGCTTAATTTCTTCCAATTGAATTTCACTGTTTGGGAATAATGTCTACATCAATAAAATAAACTGTATTAAAATAAAATTATGGCAATACAGAAGACCTGTGGTCTGTGTTTAATGTTGCATTTCCACTTGTACAATAGAATTTGCCCTTCTGGAAATCTCCTTCTCCTTCATTTTCAGCAATAATCTGATGGGTCACCAAATACTCCAGAGCAGATCTGTAAGTATGAAGAGATATTAAGAAATCTGCTCTATTGGCAATTGATGGATAATCACACTAGTGAGGATTCAGATACCAAAGCAGTAGAATTAGACATTGCCCTTGTCCATCCTCTTCATCTTCCTTGCTATGCTCTGTTTGGGTAGTGACTTCTGAATTTAATAGGAGCTCGACATGTTCATCATGTTCACTATTGGAATTTAGAATATTAGTGCAAAGAGCGAAAAAGATGATAAAGTGTATACAGGCTAAATCGTATGAGTAATTGAGGGAGACAGAGATGTCTAGCCTATTGAAGAGAAGGATTAGGGAGGACATAATAATTGTCTTCCGGTACTTGAGGAGCTATCACAAAGAAGAGGGGATTGATTAATTATACAGAGCACCATAGGGCAGGACAAGAAATAATGAGTGTTAAAAGAGAGATGCAACCTAGAAGAAAGGAGAAATTTTATAACAGTGAGAATAATTTACTGATGGAATAGCTTGCCTCCCAGAGTTGTGGGTGCTCCATCAGTGGAGGTATTCAAAAATAGACTGGACAACCATTGGATGGTATAAGGATGGTATAAGGCTCCTGCTTTAAGCAGCAGGTTGACCACAAGATCTCCAAGGTTCTTCCAGCCCTATGATTCTATGTTCTATTTATTTATTTTTTTCCATTTATATCCCGCCTTTCTCCGAAGACTCAGGGCGGCTTACAAGCTTAGCAGTAGCCTTCATTCTATGTATATGCCTGCTTATTAGGGCTTTCATACACCCCCCAAGCGGCATTATTACAAAGTCAGCTTAATTGCCCCCAACAATCTGGGTCCTCATTTTACCTACCTTGGAAGGATGGAAGGCTGAGTCAACCTTGAGCCTGGTGGGATGCGAACCTGCACTGATTGCAGGCAGCTGGTGTTACTTAAGGAGGCATTAGCCCACTGCTCCACCAATTTTTCACGCAGCCATTTAAAACCTCAGTTCAAATTAGAAGCGCATTGGAGTGATTGAGTGTGTGTCTATGTGTGTCTGTGTGTGTGTGTGTGTGTTAAAAAGCTAAGTTAAAATAATTAAACAGATGTCTTTAAAAGTCAAAAAGCTATCTACAGACAATGAATGCCAAATCAGAAAACAGGCATGCTGTTTTCACTTAATAGAAACCAGATATGAATTAACACCTTTTTTTGCAGGTCTGCAGTTAGACTCAATCTGAATATTCATGGCCAATGGATTATAAGTATTTTATTTTACTTTTTAATATTCTAACTATTTAAAGGCAGAAAAGCTAAAGTACGGATCTCCATAAATCTGTTTGCACAGCATTCAGACATAAAATGTACGACTAATTTCAGGGGACAAAGAGTTTACATCAACCAATGTCACTTCTTCAAACCTTTAGCATTTTTGCTAAAGTTTGACAGAATATCCTGAATACATCAGAAATCATATGATGTAGAACACTGGGTTGTGCAAAACATTCTGTAGATCAAGTTTTTTATGTATGGAAGAAGAAGGGTTGGACAATTCATGTCTTGGTACAGCCTGAAATTTGGTTCTGAGCAAAAGTGGCTTGGGGTAGAATAGGAAGATTCAGGGATATGGACAGCATCACACAACAGCCAAAAGCAGGTTAGAAAAAGGGAAGCACTAGAAAGATTGGGGGAGGTCAATGTAGGGCAAGTGACAAAATTAGTGGATCAGAGGAATGCTGTGGATATAATTTACTTAGACTTCAGTAAGGCATTTGATAAAGTAGATCACAAACTACTACTTGATAAGATAGAAAAATGTGGGTTAGACAGCATCACCACCAGATGGATTTGTAGCTGGCTGACAGGCTGTACTCAGTGTGTGGTCCTCAATGGAACTGCATCTACATGGAGGGAAGTTTATAGTGGGTTGCCCCAGGGCTCTGTTCTGGGCCCAGTGCTCTTCAACATCTTTATCAACTATTTGGACGAGGGGATAGATGGGGCACTCATCAAATTTGCAGACAACACCAAGCTGGCAGGAATAGCCAACACTCCAGAAGACAGGCTTAAGATGCAGGAGGATCTGGACAGACTTAAACACTGGGCGCTATCTAACAAAATGAAATTCAATGGTGAAAAAAGTAAGGTTCTACATTTAGGCAAGAAAAACCGAATGTACAGGTATAGTATAGGGGGTACGTTGCTCAATAGTAGTAACTGTGAGAGGGATCTCGGAGTCCTAGTGGACAATCACTTAAATATGAGCCAGCAATGTGCTGCAGCTGCCAAAAAAGCCAACAGAGTGCTAGGCTGCATTAACAGAGGGATAGAATCAAGATCAAGTTAAGTATTAATACCACTTTACAATGCCTTTGTAAGGCCACACCTGGAATACTTCATCCAGTTTTGGTCACCACAATGTAAAAAAGATGTTGAGACTCTGGAAAGAGTACAGAGAAGAGCAAGAAAGGTGATTAGAGGTCTGGAGGCTAAAACATATAAGGAACGGCTGCTGGAATTGGGTATGTCTAGTTTAATGAAGAGAAGGACTAGGGGTGACATGATAGCAGTGTTCCAATATCTCAGGGGCTGCCACAAAGAAGAGGGACTCAAGCTATTCTCCAAAGTGCCCAAAGGCAGGACAAGAAGCAATGGATGGAAACTAATCAAGGAGAGAAGCAACCTAGAACTAAGGAGAAACTTTCTGACAGAACAATTAACCAGTGGAACAACCTGCCTCCAGAAGCTGTGAATGCTCCAACACTGGAAGTTTTTAAGAAGAGACTGGACAGCCATTTTTCTGAAATGGTATAGGGTTTCCTGCCTGAGCAGGGGGTTGGACTAGATGACCTCCAAGGTCCCTTCCAACTTTACTACTATTATTATTATTATATGTTATACTTGAAGCCAAGGATATTGGTAGCTAGAGATTTGGATGAAAAAGAAAGTGCTGGGAAGATTGGGAAATAAATATTTTTAAAACCAGAAACATCTGCAGCAACAGATGAACAGAGATAGGAAAACTAAGTCACTGGGAAGATAAGCAGGCACGTCAGGATGTGCAGAGGAAGATGGGAGAGTGTAGCAAGTATATCAGCATTGCCTTACTCATTCTTTAAGATACCACCAGTTTCTTTTCTGTATAAAGCCTTTATTTGTGTCTGAGTCAGTGTTGATTTCTGGTGACTATCCAGACAAGTCCCTGCAAGTTTCTTAGCAAGATTTCACAAGTGGTTTGCCAGTGCCTCCTTCCTAGTGTTCAGAGAGAGTGGTTGGCCCAAGTTCCCCCAGCTGGTTTCGTGCCCAAGGTGGGGGAAAACTTACAATTCCCCAGTTTTTAGTCTGATGACTTAAGTCCTACACAAACTGGCTTTCTATATATAAAGCCTGGAACAATTCAAATGTTCCATATTTCAGTTTTGCTGCAATTGCGGCCTATCCAGAACAGCATGGCAGAACATCTGAAACATATGTTTATTACATTTCTTATTTCCTACATACCACTAGCAAAGAATATATTAATCTACAAAAGGCAGAATACAATAACCCATCCTGCTGATCCTGTAATTCTATGCAGCCTTTATACTTGGAGTTGGGTTGCAGGCTCAAATCCTTATTTATTTCCACAACATTTTTTTTTCTTTTTTCACATTTCATGATTAGCTATAGATCTATTCTTTCAGTATGCTCCAATTATACATTTTACCTCTTATATTATTAATACTAGTGAAGAGGTGATAGTGCAACTGTGGGTTACTCTAATATTCTCTACATGGAGCCACCCTTGCATATTACTCAGAAACTAGTCAGCCCAAATGTGGCTACCTAAGTAGTTATGGGTACAACTTGGAATGTTTGTGTAACTTCTCTACTTTGGAAGCAGAAGTTATCCTTCAATTTTTGGATACAATTCAAGGTCCCAATTACAATAGCTTAGAGGCTCTCTATCCCTGGTTGTCTCCTCCTGTCCTATAGCATCAAACATGATGTTCCAGGTTTGATTGATTAAATAGTGCCATCTTATGGGACCCACAGACATGCCTTCTCTGTCACCACTCTGGTGCTGCATATTCATGAAGCCTCTTCTGAAGTTTCAAGTATTGAAAAATATTTCTGCACATTCATATGTACAGAGAAACCTCTTCCAATTATTGCAAGTTCTATTCTGATGCTACATGTCTCACAGAAGCAAATCACATCAGCTTTTCACTTAGAAATGCAATATTTCCCACTGAGAATTCAAGGTGCTTAGATAGGCCTATTGGCCAACATTCTCTTGGAGTATTTTGCCACTGCATTGAATTAAATCATTAAAAATGCACAGAATTTTCATTACCAGAAAACTGATGGAGAATTCTAAGAGTGGAAGTCCATTAACTTGGAGGATACCTCAACTAGGAAAGCATGCAAAATATAACAGTCAATGGGCTTTCTTATATATCAGGCAAGGTAAGACAGGAAGACAGAAAAGTAACCAATGTACCAACAGTTAAGGAAAACAATATCAAGTCAGAGAGGATTTAATGAACCACTAGAGGCTTTTTTCACTGTTATGAACTTTTCATAACCTATTCACTCCTCATTTTTTTTAACCAGGCAAAATTGACCACCCTGCGTGTGTGTGGTGGTAGGTTCATACTAAAGATGTATCAGTGGAAACTAAATGTCTCAAAGTTCCACCCAAAGGAAAACAATTGGTACTGCTTTCCTGTACAGATAGAAATGGGGAAGACAAAAGAATCCACCTAATAAGGTTGTAAAACTGTCCATCAGAGAAAACACATGCCAAGAATTTGCTAAAGCAGTTGAAGGAATCTAAATACAAACAGCAGTTTCTTAAACCAGTATCATTGTAGCCAATTTCAGCATGGACGACAAACAGATTAAGGCTGCTGTAAGAAGCCTGAGAAGTAGCGATTGGCCCTAGGATGCCCAATAACTTCACAGTTGAATAGTGAATCCAATTCAGAATATGTTATTCTGAATATGCTGAATCCGTATAATCTAAGGACAGATCTCCAAAGAAAGAAGACGGATTAAACAATCCCACTCGTTTTCTGAACCAAGTCCAACTCTAATACAGGACACACTAGAATCAGTCCCCTCTGCCTTAGATTCACCAATGCATTCACAGGTTTCAACAACAGAATATAGAGATATGCCTGCAAAGTAATTCAGCCTGCCTGCATAATTTTGTAGTCACATCATCTTAATAAGCACCAACTAAGTAAGAGTAGAGTAGCCATTACTTGTGTGGACACTATGGTATATTTACTATTCACTGCTCCCATTCTACCTTTGGACTAGAAAACCTCCCAGGTCGCTTCCAACTCTGTTAGTCTATTCTATTCCAATGTCTAAATATTAAGTCTTAATATATAAGTCTTAATTAATGTTTAAATATACTCAAAATGCAAGTTTACATTGAGCTCTTTAAAAAGTAGCATCTGTTGATCTTTAACATAGTGCATCAACATGCCTTTATTAGACTTCTTAACAACATAAAAATGGGGGGAGAGGAACCCTCTTCAACATGTTTATTTCATAACTAATTATACAGACATGGAATTATCAGCACTGGAAAGCAAAGCATGGAAAACATTATACAAGCAACATGTAATTTATAAAATATTATTTCCTCAATCCCAGTACTTGAATTGGTTATTCATTCACAAGAGCACTTTCTCAAACTTGGTACCCACCAGACATGTTGGATTACAATCTTCATAACCACCATCAGCCACAGCTAATCCAGAGAGATCCAAAGAAAGCTCCCCAGAGCCATTGTTTCCTTCCTCTGTCCCTTCCACTTTGTATTGAATTTAACAAGCCAAATAAAACAAAGCATAATCTCGTTTGGTGCATACCTCAGTGCTGGCACTTAAACTGCCTCTAATGTGCCAGCTGCTTCTTTATTTCTTCTTGCTGTATTAATGGATTACACATCATTCTCATTACTTAGTGAAAGAACAAAAAGAAAAAAAAACCCAACACTTGGGATATAAGAATAAGAAAATGGTGTTGCATGCTAGAAATCATCTTAGATAAGAGGACTGGATGGGGCGTGTTTTGAAGAAATTGATTTTTTTTCTTTTAAAAGAAAGGAATATTTTCTTTTGGCTATATGTGCCTCTACTCAGAAATATTTATGTTTATAGACCAGCATTTTCAAATGGTCCACTCCTTTTTTTTTCTTTTTTTGCATTAGGACATTTCATACAAAGAATGGCAGCCATTCTGGTGCTGAGTCTCCATCTTCTAAAGTTCCTTAGTCATCAGTTTCATTAGCAATATTAAAGAACATGGAAAGGGAAGGATTGGTAAAAGTGCACTTTTGAATGCTAAACTGTCTTGAATAATATTGTTTTAGAACTCTGCTTTGATAGTAAAGTAAGAAATATTCTCCAAAACACCTGAGGGCAAGACAAGAAGCAACGGATGGAAACTAACCAAAAAAAGAAGCAACCTAAGGAGAAATTTCCTGACAGTTAGGACAATTAATCAGTGGAATAACTTGCTTCCATAAGCTATGAATGCTCCAACACTGGAAGTTTTTAAGTAGAGACTAGTCAACCATTTGTATGAAATGGTATAGGGTTTCCTGCCTAAGCAGGAGGTTGGACTAGATGACCTTCAAGGTCCCTACCAACTTTATTATTATTGTTATTGTTGTTATTATTGTTGTTATTACTGCCACTTTGTGGAAGTCCAGGTATAGCCCTTTAGTTAACTTTTGCTGAGTCACTGCAGACTATTTCTATTATTGTAGTAGCTAGGCAAAAAAATAGCAAGGCATATATTGCACGGGTCTAAAATGCACACACCTTAAAGCAGAATATGATCACAACATTCCTGAAAATAAAGGAGAACCAGGCTATCTGGTTTACTGTTTTTGCAAAGGAGGCTTTTTATTCATATGTTCTACTTCTGTTTTCTGAAGTACAGGAAATACAATGGATCATCTTCTGTGAGATAGTTGTTGAAATATTTGAAAATTGTCATCAGGCCACTTAATCCAAAAGACACAAAAGACAGCACTAAAAAGTGTTGAAAATGTGGATGCAGCATGCTACTCTCTAAACCTCTCACCAGAATTGCCAGTATTGATGGGTAATGGAATCTGAAGCCTTGCAAGTTTTAGAAGGCCATACTTTAACCATTTTTGCTTAGTAGATATTTGATTCTTTGTATTCTTAATGTTTGCTGACAGATGAAGCTTCTTCTCCATCTTTCAAATTTAATGAACAATTCTACCCAAGCCTATATATTTAGTATTTCTAAACTGTTTCAATCTGTACTTAACTGAAACTTCATACATATTTAAGCCTATGTGATTTAGTTTCAATTTGCCTCTAATTGACTCCACGAGACATGTTTAAATGGGAAAAAAATCTCAATTATTACATTATTTCAACACATACACATAGGAACTCACACAAAGAATGAGAATCTGTTTTTAAATATAAGGTTTCTCCAAATGCAAGTATTAAGGTGTTAGTATTTGTGTACAGGTAATATGAAATTAGTGTGCTGTAAAATAAACAAATTGGAATTCATTCTGGGGAATGCCAGTTAACCATCAATGTTCAACAGACTGCATCTATAAGGCATCTGCAATGTGGCTTTTGTAACTGATTTATTTATTTATTATTCTTATTTACTTTATCTTAGAAATTATCTTTATGTTCTTTCTTACCATACCAATTTTATAATGTCATCCTTAGAGGATTCTTTTAGTTAGCACTTTTAAAAAATAAAGTTATTCAAATTTGATGCATTTATTTAAAGTGGGTCAATTTGTTTTATTTGTTTGCTTTGATTTTCCCACTACCACTCCAGTGCTTCCTGATGGCCATGGAGTAGAATAAAAGATCCAGTCCTTTTATACACAGGTACAGTATTACAATTCCCAAGACCAGCAAACCAGTAAATACAAAGGAAATGGAGAATGCTTAAATGATTGTCGAATGTGCTAGGTTAGGTCAAAGCAGTGGGAAAGCTGCTATGTATTGATCAATCTCAACTAGAGAAAGAGGTAGAAGGTTTTCACTTTAATCTCAGAATTGTTCTTCATTAAGAATCTGAGCAAAGCCAGTTGAGAACTACCATAATTTTAAGATTATGGTAAACTGTATCAATTTAAGCTTTTCACAATAAGCACTTTTCTAATTCCAGCATTTATAGTTTATTCTAATGAATTCACTTATTTTTACTTATGGCTAATAAGGTTATTGCCTGACTTCTATTTCCCAGTGGACAAACAACATCGTTTATTTCCAATTACAGCTATGTTTTGGATTTGGCTGAAAGATTAAGAGCATCTGAAAAACTATAGTGTCAGTTAGCAATCTTGTTATACACAGTTATCACTGGCCACTTCAAGGTTTCTCTTTTTTATTATTTACATACTGTAGTTATGCATTAAAGAATATATAGCATCATAGCTTATAACAATTATAAACCAAGGACATTAAGTTGTAGTGTCTACCAGGACTTTTTTTCTCACAGAACGCTCAGAACGGAGTTCCGGCACCTTTTTTGAATGGAACCTTGTAGGGTAGGCAAGGCGGGTTGTATGACATGTGTGAGTTCTGGCACCTTTTTCTTTTACAAAAAAAGCACTGGTGCCCACTATACTCCAAATTTTTTCTCTCCTCATACAATAGATTCAAAAGTAATTACCAAAGCCATAAGGAATTCTATGCATGTGAAAGGAAAAAACTGACTGCATGTAAAATCTAGTCATCTGTGTTGGAATTTCTACTACATTAATTAATATGTTTTAAATATATTTGTATTAATGTAATATAAGTCCAGAAAATACATTAAGGAGTAGATATTTAATACCACATTCTTATGGAAAAGAAAAATCAAACAAAAATAAAAAGCAAAAAATGTATTATTTATCATTGTCATAAGTGAGTTATTGATGAAAGAAATGATATCAGTATTTTGGCATTAATAAGTCAAAAGTGTGCCTTGCAGTATTTCATCTACTTTTTTGAGTTGTAAGTCAGATTCAAATTTGTAACAAATGCTAAATGTGGGGAAACAAGTATGATTTTAAAAAAAGAAAACATAAAAGTGGCAGATTTTTGTACATTAGAAAATATCCTAACCTATCTAAAACTAGCATTTTGCCTGCATTCTGCCTAAAGTTCTGAAGGAGTGATATATACCAAAAATAGGAATAAACCCTAAAATGTGGTATATGAGTGTTCTTGGTTCCTTTGTGTCTGGGAGTTTGAAGCAATTCATTCAAAAATGTGTTATCCTATAAGCTTAAGAGTAAACTTTTATTTTATTTATTTATTTATTATCCCAGCTTCTTTGGGATATGATGATAGATGCTGTCACCAGAAGGAATGTAGGATGTAGCCAAATTTGTTTTGAGGGCTTTGGAGAGAATTAAGATTCTTTTCAGTAAAATGTATTCACCTGGTTAAAAGACTAGCATAACTTGTACTTCTGATTTTATAGAAAAGAATTAAAAGTGCAATCCTGTAATTCTGCAGGTTTGGGGACTCTGATGGCAGAAAAAAAGAACCTGAGTTGTGTATAACATATGAGCGGTTCAATGTTTGCCTAACCTATAATATTATATTTTTTTATAAGTGAGGGGAATGAACATAGCCATATATTACTTACATGTTGATTCTATCAGGTTTAATATACAGTGTTCTTATACAAGACATCAGTGTGAGCTGATCACAATGAAATTTTAAACAGATTGCAAATACTCTTCCATATGATACTTGCTCAGTGAGAATATTTATTAAAAGTGCAGCTCAAAAGGGTTACATATTCATATGCTACGGATCACTAAGAAGGAGAACAACAGATACAATTTTTATTAACAACAATAGATTGGGTTTGAAAGAGCAAGACACACATTTTCTTAAAAATATTATCTGGAGTTCATTTTATAATGCCACTAAGGATATGCACAATATATAAGAACAATCCTAAAACAGTATTTCCTTTGAACCAACCAAATGAAAGCTGGGTTATCTTTTCAAATTCTGACTTTATACAGGTAGTCCTCAATTACAACCCCAATTGAGCCCATTATTAATGTTGCTAAGTGAGTCATATGTTAAATGATTTTGCCTCATTGTACAAACTTTCTTGCCACAGTTGTTAAGTGAATCACTGCATTTGTTAAGTTAGTCACATGGATGTTAAGTGAATCTGGCTTCTCCACTGAGTTTACTTGTCAGAAGGTTGCAAAAGGTGGTCACATGACCACAGGATACTGCCACCATCATAAATATGAAGTAGTTGCCAAATATCCAAACTCTAATCACATGATCATGAGGTTGCTGCAATAGATTTGAAAAATGATCATAAGTCATTTTTTAAATGCCATTGTAACTTTGAATGGTCATTAAACAAATGATTGTAAGTCAAGGATGACTTGTATTGGTATTCTTTTATATATAGCTTATTTCTGTAATAGCCTCAATCTAGATATTTCCTTGTTTCCTTTGTTTTATACTGTACTATTCCATTTTTCTAATTTAAGGCTAAACGAATTTTCATATATCACTATTGGATTCAAAATTGGATACATGCAGACATAAGATTAGGAAAAATTGAAATATATGCAATACTAAATTTGTAACACTCTTTATAGATATAAAATCACTTTATAAACTTTGTAAAGTGTAATTGCATTTAATTTGCTTATAAAAGTATTTTAATGTATAAATTAGAAAAGTTTAATTTATTCAGACCTTAATTGAAAATGATCAGTGAAGGTACTTAAATTTAGCTCATGTTATGCCACCTCCAGTTTGGACAAGTGTTTCTCAACTTGTCAATTTCAAGATGTGTGGCCTTCAACTCCTAGAATTCCCCAGCTGACTGGAATTGCTAAGCTTGAGAAATACTGCTTTGGAGGCTAGATATAGCATCCCTCAACGGGATGGTTTCTTCCTGTTTGTACAGGTAATCCTCAATTTATGATGACAATTGACCCCAAAATTTCTGTTGCTAAGTGAGAGGGTTAAATGAATTTTGCCCCATTTTATGATCTTTCTTGCCACAGTTGTTAAGTTAGTAACATAGTTGTTAAGTGAATCTGTCTTCCTCCACTGCCTTTGTATGTCAGAAGGTCACAAAAGTTGATCACATGACCCTAGGACACTGCAATCATCATAAACAAGTTGCCAAGTGTCCAAATTTTAATCTTTTGACCACGGGGATGCTGCCACAGTCATATATGTGAAAAATAGCCATAAGTCACTTTTCCAGTGTCATTGTAACTTTTAATGTTCATTAAATGAACTGTTGTAAGTTAAGGACTACCTGTACATGGCTTTTCCAATGTAGATTTTGGGACAGAGAAAAGGATGCATAGAAATACCTGAATCTGTTTCTTTGGCATTATGTTTTTTCTGCAGTGCAATTGAATGCCTGAAAGCATTCTAAATAAATTAATTTGCAACCTACTGTCCTAACATGTAAATAATTCTGATTTTATTATGCTTGATTTGCAACTAATGGAAAGACTCTAGTACACCTGACTTAAAACCTTGGAGAGAAGACATTTGGTTATACTTTCTTCATATGAACAGTCCTTTTATCAATACTATGGCAAGTCTGGTCAATATTTCTCCGTGTATGCAAGGTTTAACCTGGATTTTAAGACTTATATCATTGTTCTATACATACTTATTTCATCATTATTATTATTTTAAATTGGCCTTTCATTCTTGTTATTTATCTCTGTGGATTTTATTTTGTTCTGATACTGTTCTGATACTATATTTTTTTCTGTTTATAGATCAAGAATATTAGAGCCTGACAAGAGCTCTAGTGAAAGTGAAGCCAAATACCACATTATATTTTCCTATATTCTGCATCCCACCAGTTATGTCTCTTGCTTCTTTTCTTGAAGATAAGCAGACCTTATATTAACTCTGGCTTGCTCTGTCTTTCCCTCATGGCAGCTGTAATTGCAAGAGATTGCTATTTAGTTATTTCTCCTGGGGCAGTCTGATCATCCTGGCCTTTAAGAAAGGTTGGATCTCTCTCTCTCTCTCTCTCTCTCTCTCTCTCTCTCTCTCTCTGTGTGTGTGTGTGTGTGTGTGTGTGTGTGTGTGTGTGAGAGAGAGAGAGAGAGAGAGAGAGAGAGAGAATGTGAAAAAATATACAACTGCTAGAAGAATGATATGTCAAATGTGAAATACTTTCTTGATTTTGAAGTTTCTGATTTGCAACTGGGTTTTTTCATCTAAAAGACTGGGAAAATAATCTAAAGTCAGTTTTAGTCTCCTAATTGAAGGCATGTGCTCCTATATATTCCATAAGCTTTCCAATTGAAGGAAAGGTTGTTTTAAAACATGCCAGATCTCCTGATTAGTTTTTAAACTTTCCCTGTGACACAAAGAAATTTTGCAATTGGAATAGGCATTTGGGGGGGATTCAAGGGCTTGCAAGATAAGAATGCTTTCAGAATAAAGGCACATACTAAATATTATGCCACTTGAAATAAAAATCTCTTTAAAATTATCCCTTTGTTGTGACACCCTTGTTTAAATAACGAGCACAAATACTATTAATTTATCTTCTATCATCTGTTATGAAAAGCAAGCAAATATAAAATTGCTTCATATAAAGGTATATGTCAGATGTGAATTAAATCATATCAACAATAAAAGAGCTATAAGGAATGTTTGCCCAGGTGGAGATTCATCAGAACTGTGACATTCCTTTACGATGCATTAACCTTAGCAGAAATGCCAAATGGCTATAGTGAAAGTTTGCATGCTTACGTTATATATTAGATAATGCATTAACTGTCTGATCCAGCATGAAATATCCAGGACATTTTGAACCAAGCCGACTCAGGGATTCTGATTCCATAGCAGGGTGACTGGTGATCTCATAGGAAAAGTCATGCTGTTTCAGAAAACAAATGGCAGAAATACTTCAAGCAAGACTTGTTTCATTTTGCACTCTGCCTCTGCTTTCTGTTCCCCTCCTGCTCTGCCTTTTGAGTAACTATTCCCATCCACCACTGTGAGTTACAACTGGCCTAAGGCTTTCTATTATCTGTCCTTCCAATCATGGTCTTCTTTCTTGATTCCCTAGTGGATTCTATACTATTTTTGCACAGCTGTACACTTGCCACTATCTGTATCCATACATGTCCAGATGAAATCCTATTAGTCAGAATTGGCAATAAAAGGGCCATTAAGAGCAAAAGACTTTTCTAAGGTCAGAAAACATCTTCTCAGAGAAAAATATCATCCTATAGACTATCTCAAGAATAAACTCTTTGATTTCAGGATGGGCTTATTTCCAAGCATCGCAGCTGGCTACTTAAAATTGTACTTTAATCATGTATCTTGCCCAGAGTCACTGCTGTGAGATTGGAAGTCATATAAACCATGTTTAAATAAATAAACAAATAAATAAATATAGATAGATAGATAGATAGATAGATAGATAGATAGATAGATAGATAGATAGATAGATAGATAGACAGATGGATGGACGAACGGACAGACAGATGGACAGACAGACAGAAGGACATTTTGTATTTTGCATTATACAATGATATTGGTAAAGTTTAATTATTTATTAAATTTATATGCCACCCATCTCCCTATAGAAAGCAACTATCATGCTGAATTTCCAACTCCAAAAACCCCAAGTAAGAAAATCAGAACACAAAATAAGTTTTTTATGCCCTGCCCTAACTTTGGAAATTTGAGGGACATTGTAGACATTTGTTTAGATGAATGTAGATAAGCACTGCATATTTTAATGCTTATCTATCTGTGGTTCACATATAAGTGAAAGGGACACCTTACACATTACACAAATCGCTTTACACTTTACACAAATCGCTTTACACATCATGATAGTGTATCCAAAGTAATATTAAGAATCAGGAATTGTGTACACATGGCTTCATGGCATCCACAATAATTTAATCTAATAGAAATATTCCAATTTTCCTTGAATTTTGAAGCTTTGAAATGTTGAAGTAAACTATAGCCCTGCTTTAAAATCTACATTATCATAGATTTGGGAATAAACTACAGTACACTACTGAATTTCTTTGATAATAGCTTTTCCAGGGAAATTAATTTAGACACAAATATATATAAACTGTCACTTGATAGGCCAACTAAGAGGCAACCCCTAGGTAACTTTTAATTTTGGAAGATCCTAAGCAAAGTCAGATTCGATTTATAAATCTGTGCAGCATTTTGGGTTCAAAAGCAAAGTAAGTGTTTCAGAGCATGTATGAGTGCTCACATAGCCACCAGCTGCAGCTCCTCCAAACAGCTGCATTTTTCCTGTACAATTTCCTGTGCAGCTGTAATGTGTTCATGGGGGGGAAAATGAACATTTGATTGAAGGAATTGAAGACTAATGCAACATGCATTCCAAAGTACCTTTATGCCTTCAAATATGAAATACTGCAAAGATTTACTGGTAAATACCTAGATGGGAGCCCATTAGGAGACACCAACACTGTCAGCTAGACTAGAAATTAGAATAAAGTGTCCCAAAAGAAAGCAATAGAAAATGATGTCTTTATTATTGCCAAGAAAAACTACAGGAATATAAACGCTAATTCTACCAAAAGCTTGAATTAAGTTTCAGTCATATCAGACACTGGATTCAAAGGAGATTTTATTCTATCATTAAAAAAGTAAACTGCTGTCATTCCAAAGTAAACCACTAACTGTAAACAAGGACATCTGGTGACAAATTGCTATTAATAATAAACCTTTATTGTCAAAGTACAACATGTGTACATTGAGATTAGCTGAGCCTCCCCCCGTGCTCTCTCCCCCCAACACACAGTGACAACAAACCCTCCATCCTACCACACCATGTGAACCAACTACACCACACACCGGCCTCCCAAGTCAATTCTGCATAAGATTATGTCCCATATAAAAGCCTAACAGCCCATGGATAAAAGCTATTTTTCAGCCTGTTGGTATGGCTGGCTATATTCCTATATCTCCTACCGGATGGTAGGAGAGTAAAGAAATACCATCCAGGGTGTGAGTCATCCCTGAGAATCTTGCTCACTCTTCCAAAGCAACGAGCCCTGGCGATGTCATCCAGTGGTGTCAGGGAACAGCCCACAATGTCTTGTGCTGTGCTCACTACCCTCTGTAATACTTTCCTGTCCGTGGCTCTCAGACCAGCATACCAAACCACAATACCATACGAGAGGACGCTCTCTATAGTAGACCAGTAAAAGAGGGTCATTAGCTGTTGTTCTACCCTGTTCTTCCGCAAGACCCTAAGAAAGTGAAGCCTCTGTTGGGCCTTTCTAGCCACCTGGGTTGTGTTAACTTTCCAGGTCAGATCTTCACAGAGGTAGACTCCCAGAAATTTAAAGGAGGAAACTCTCTCTACACAGTCCTCCCCGATGTAAAGTGGGGCAGGTTCCTCCTTTTTTCTCCGGAGGTCTAACACCATCTCTTTTGTCTTGCCGATGTTTAGGTGCAAGTTGTTGCTACTACACCATATGGATAGTTTTTGTACCTCCGCCCTATATGCTGACTCATCCCCACCTGTAATAAGACCCACCACAGTTGTATCATCTGCGAACTTGATTATCGCAGTGGATGGGTCAGATGATACACAATCATAAGTGTATAAAGACTAAAGGTAGGGGCTAAGCACACAGCCCTGTGGCGTGCTGGTGCAAAGCTTCAGGGGGGTGGACAAAGCAGACCCAACCCTCACTGTTTGTAACCGATCCCTAAGAAAGTCTTGAATCCAATCGCAGATGGTGGGGGAGAATTTCAAGTCAGTCAGCTTCTCGATGAGAATGCTCGGCAAAATGGTGTTGAAAGCTGAGCTGTAGTCAACAAAAAGCATCCTGACGTAACTTCCAGGTTTCTCGAGATGACTTGCTACAGAGTGTAAAGCAGTAGCTATGGCATCGTCTGTCGACCTATTTCCCCTGTAGGCAAATTGATGTTTATCAAAGTCCAGTGGGAGGCATGTCCTAAGATGTTGGAGAACCAATCTTTCGAAGCATTTCATGACTACAGACGTTAATGCAATAGGTCTGTAGTCATTCAGGCACTCAACTGCAGTTTTCTTGGGGACTGGGACAATGGTAGCTGCTTTCAAGCACGATGGTACACATGCTGTTTGCAAGGAGATGTTAAAAATCCTTGTCAGGACCCCTGCTAATTGATCGGCACAATTCCTGACCACTATCCCCAGCACCCCATCTGGGCCTGCGGCTTTGCTGGGATTCACAACCTTCAATACAGCTCTCACTTGGTGTTCACACAGGGTGAGTGGCTGAGAGTCAGAAGGCCGGCCAGCAAAGGCTACAGGGTCTGGTCTTTTAACCTCGTAGCGGGCAAAGAAGATATTCAGCTCTGCAGCCAATGAGACATCGGTGTTCACCATGCTTCTCGTGCTGCCCTTATAGTTAGTTAAGTGCTGCAGCATATAGAAATATAGAACTTGGACTACTAGACTGTTTATTAACATTAATAATTTTCTGGCCAGCAAAAGCTATAGATAAGATTAAAGTTAGCAAAGACCACAATAAAAACAATACAATAAGACATGGAAAAGAGGACAATCATGACTTTTCACAATTGAAAAGAAGACATAAAGGCTAATACTGACAACTTCAACAACTTATAGATGTACAGCAGTGCTATACAATTAGCACTAATGTCTACTAATTTAACACAGCATATTATATGTGATTATTTAGCAGTGTTAAATTTCCTTTTATGAGAGGCATGCTAAACAGCATTTTCCTAATTTTCTGAGGGAGGTCAAGATCAAGATGGAGGAGGCTAAATTGAGGACTTAATTCAGTGGAGAAACATTGCTTTTAGGCACCATATTGAGCTTTCTAGTTACAAATATTGTAAGAATGAATCTATCCCATATTATTTGGAAGGAAGTCCACTTAAGCCCCATTCATTATTCTGATACAGACTACTAGTAACTTATCTAGTGCAAGGACTGGGCTAATCCAGGGGTTCTGCCTCACCTTATATCAAATATACACATCACTGCAATGCTATTGGCTGCCACATTTCACAGTAGCATGCCTGCTAAATATACTTCTTGGAGCATCTTTCATCATTCTTCCACATGGCATTACTGAGAAGCCATATTCTATACAATATGCATGCTGCTTGAAGATATTTTATAACTACAATATTTTACATGAAAGCTTAAAATCCAGTCTTAAATAGAATTGTGTTCCCTAGTTTACAAGAAACAATAACTCAAAGGGCATATATTCTACAAGAAAATGTAATAATGTGAGAGTCCGGGGAAGAAAATCTATCCAGCCGACCATCACTTTGTCACTTATCAGGATAAATGTGTACAAATTATAGCAATGTGAAATGAAAGCTTAATGCCTGATTGCTGGCTCAGGCACTTCCTGGTATGGCAAGCCACATATTATATCTCAAACTGCATAGATACTTCAGCCAGTTAAGATTTGGCAAGATTTGTGTCTGAGAGACAAGAAGTGGAAAGAAGACAGTTTTGCGGTTTTTTAAAATCATAATCCTGCAAAGGAGTTTGTTTTTAATATCAAAACTGAACTCCCAGCTGCTCTTAGGCAAATAACCCATTTTCACTTTTCACTCAAACTGCCTTACTTTCAGCAAATGAATTTATGTTTTAATAACTATTTAACTATTGCTCTTATTAAACAATGAGAGTTTACCAATATATTAGTGAAATGTGGATAATGTTTTTATCACTAAACTCTCAAAATAGTACCTTCATGAAATACTAAAAAAAGATGTTATTTAATATACAAAAGCTTCCTCACTCAATCTTCATTTCTCCCTCACCATATTTAATAATTCTAATTTATTTTGCAGGATGACTGTAAGGATTACAGCCAGCTAATGCTTATGAAGTACTCAGAACACTTGAAATGTTTTATAAAGGTTAGAAAATGTTATCTGTGCTTGTTCTAATAACATTTCAAAGTAAAATTTTCTTTACAAGGAACTTGTCTTCCAACTACAGCCATTTCTGTTTCTTTTCCTGGATCTCTACTTCTAAATTTATATCTGTAGATTTGTCCAGCAGACTCTAGAAATAATAGGCTATATAAAGAGTCTCAAAATAAATTTAATAAATAACTTCTTAATTTGTGGCCCATTCAGTCAAATGTGCCCTTAACATGTTAATTTATTGTCACTGTCTTTACAACTAATATTATTATGCACAGATTATTAAAATGGCAAATAACTAATTAGACTTGTAGTTGCAGTAAATCATTAAAATGAAATCATATAGTATAAAACTAATTTTTCTGAATATAACATAATGTAATGTGGGAATGGCTTTGGAGAAGGAGAGCAAGAGATGCCACCTATCAAACAAAAGAGGGAGGAAACCCCACCCCACCCCCAATGGCTTACAGATCAAAGAAAGAAACTTGGGAAGGACAGACCCTAGTGGATCAAGCAGTTAAAAGTGGCAGCTGGAATTTTGTGCCTTCAGATTTGCAAGATTCTGTTAATATAACCTTACAATTCATCTTGGCTTATTTCCTTTCCAGTTTACTTCTGATGTCTGACAATAACTTAGAGTTATTTTCTGTCAATTTTTAATATTCCTTCATGCCAGGTAGATAAATATATAGTTCTCCAGCCATTTCTGTCCAGTAGACTTGAGGTAACACTGCTGAAATTTACCAACACGTAAGTATAATTTTAGTGACATGATTTTTCTCATTCTACATTTAATGTCCTCACAAAACAAAGTCTCAATTATTCCAAATACACTTCTAAAATTTGGCCATTTTGCAGCCAAATTCTGGTGACATAATTTTTAGCACAGAAAGGCTTAACCTCCTTCTACTTCTCCAAAAATTATGTCACCAGAATTTGGCTGCAAAATGGCCAAATTTTAGAAGTGTATTTGGAATAATACACTTTTCTATGCTTTTCTATGCTTAACCTCTTTGCTCCCCAGTGGTTTTTCACTACCATACTCAGCTTTACCAGCCTTATAATGAAAAATGCCCATGTCCCTCTCTTCCAGAGGACTCGAAGAGAAAATTCCAACCCCTCAAGCCAAGATAAGGTACTCATCCTACTACAGGATAGTTTTCAGCGATCAGGAGCCTTCCAGATATTGTGCTCTAGAACATCCATCAGTTCCAACCATAACCCTGGCCTAAGGAAAATAGTTCACTTTAATCAGACTTAAGGATTTTTATCTCCTACAAGCATCCACAAGTAGAGGGAGACCTGGAGTCTTCTTCCCCTTCTCTCCTTATTGCCTTTCACTATTGTGGAAGAACAATATCAAATCAGTTGTCTAGAAATCTATACTAAGTTGCAATGTCACAACTTTTCCAAACCTTTCTTCTGTACTGTACTACAGAAGATAAAAAAAATATTTAGCAGCAACATGAGAGCTACAGTAATTTAGTATAATTTAATTGTGACAAAATGTTATTAAAATCCACAACAATCTCTTATTATTGAGACCTATTTGGGATATATACTCCTGTACTTTGTCTCCATACTGCCTCCCAAGAGCACATTTGTTTTATGTGAAGGTTCTCTTCCAAAATAAGGTACCTTATTTCTTTTTTTGCATTTAAACATATGCAATTTGTTTGATAGCTTCCAGCATAATTGTAGTCAGCCCAACCTCTAAATAAGGTGATCAGTTTGACAACATGTGTTTTCTAGAGCCCAAGATGGCAAAACATTCATCAAAAACATTATCATGAAAGGAAAACTATATATCCTTTTTTTACAGTCATTTTGTTCAGATAATATGCACTCAGGTACCAGACATTGGGTGTACATAATTCAGTATGTTAATGTACCTCTTTCACTACCCCATCAATGTGAGTTTCTTGTCAGACATTCAAACATATTTCAATCATACTGTTGAAATAGGTTCAAGAAACCAATAAAGTTACCCTGGTGGTAGAAAAGTAAAAAATCAAAGCATAACTCATAATATCTAACTATTCTGAAATGACATTTTCACCTTTGACTCATAATCATTGTCTTATAAATACTAGAAAAAGAGAATAGGTATTCCTAAATCTTCATACATGCTAACTTGGGAACTATGGGAGTTGAAGTCCACATAACTTAAACTTGCCAAGATTGAGAAACATTAGAGCTACATTCTCTGGAAATCTCACTAACGTGAATTTATATAAAACAAGATGCTGAACCAATGATCAAAATTAGGTTGAGGGGTAATGTCAGACTTGCCCCAGTCAGGTCCCTTAGGAATGTAAGACCCTTGACTCCATTTGGGTGAAGTAATAGGTTCTTTTACTAAAAGTTGCTAGCTGCAGTAAAGTCAGGCTAGAACTAAGTTTCCTGTGTGAAAAGTTATAATGTTTTCCCCTCAATCCAGACCTCACCTGATGACCAATTTGTTTTCAGCCAATGACGAGCCCGTAGATGTTTTGAGAAATGTTGAGATGTTTGGGGCAGTCCACATTCCATTCTCAGAGTATGTGGCCTTGAATCCTGGCACAAATTAGTTTGATGCTTCCCTGGTCTTCATCAAGCTGTCATCCCCCTTCCCTATTTCCCATTGCATCCCCATACAGGTTTATTGCCCATATGTCCCCCCATGGCCCCTCCCCATGGCCTTTTATGGCAGAATGCAAGCAAGGAACCAAGTTGAAGATGGCAGACCTGACTGGGACAGTATCAAATTTTGTAACCCAAATGCATTGACAAATGTGCTCATACATTTTCAGAGCCTTATTTGTCTGCTCACACTTCTATCGAGGAATCTGTTTCTAAATGACTACAGTAGATAGATTTATTAGATGGTGATATTAAGGGAATCAATAAAAGCTTTTTTTTAATTCTCTTCTTAAATAAAAAAATTGACAAGAAAAAAAACACAAATTCAATACTGATTGATTTCCATTGATATCTCTATCAATGTTATTCAGTTGAAGTCCAATATATTTTTTTCTTTTCCTTCCAATGCACTTTCTCCACGTTATAATCAGATATGTATTTTTAAGCATTTCCATTTTCAAAAGGGATGAAAAATTTTAGTGTTTGTAAAATAATCAAATTTGATGTTTAGCGTACTATTAAAATATCAAGCTTGGGCAACTAAAAAGATAGGGATAAAAGCAGTGATTCTATCAAACAGGAACTTTATTAAAGTCTTACCTGATTTATAATTAATCAACTGAGGAGAACAATGTAAGGATATTCTAGTACTTCCTGATCACCCAGCCCCACCATGTTTCACATGCTAGATTTGAAGTCTTGAGTTCAGTTTGGTCAACTCACATGGGATCTCCATGTAATTTATAACCTGATCACGGGTTCCCCACAAAATTCCCTATTTCAAATCTCCTTCAGAACATAAAAATGTAGTTTAACAACAGGGACATGATAGAAGAAACAGACAAAAGTCTGTCAAAGAGAAAGCAAAAAGTACAAGAAAATAAAAAGGTTGATGAAAAAAAAGGGGAAAAAAGCCTCCAATATTCTTCATATCAGTTATAAGTATAAATAAATTTCAATAAATTTATTTCTCAAGTTACATTCTTTGTATAATCTAGTTATCCAAAGTATAAATCACATGTTCATATTTTTCAATTTATGCAAAAATCCTATAAGAGACTTCCAGTCATCAATAAATGCAGATAATGTATTTTCTCTTCAAAGTCAATTTATCCATTTCATCAAAATCTGTTAAATTCACCAGCCATTCATCCATAGTAAGTTGTGTTGATTCTTTCCATTTCTATGCATATAGCAATTTCTGTACAGTAATCATATATTTAAATCTTTCATAGCTTTTTTTGTCCGTCTCATCATGTAAAGACATGACTATTTCCATTTTAAACAATTATTGTCCTTATCTGAGCCCAGATACTGCTCAGTATTGCTCCACATGCATGAAGCAAATGGAGCTCCATTCTCAACCCTAGGAAGATGAATGAATTAATTAATTAATTATGAATTATTATTTACCATTAATGATTAATCAGTTAATTATCATTAACTGGAAAGTAAAGACCCTTTGTATTTATAAGCTCAGGGCTACTTTGAAATGTATAAGTTAAGGGCTACTGAGTGATTTTTGCTAGAAGTCTCTCAGTCCTCCAATAGTGCTAAAAAAAGTGATAAAACATTTACAGTTTAAAATGGTGGGCAACCATTACTTCCAGGGACAATAATGGCAAATAGAATCCATAGCTTCAGCAATGGCCCAAGATTAATGGCAGCATTGGTGGACCTTACTGCAACAATCTTGGCAAAATACATATGTAGCCCTCAATGTATTAACATTTCCTATTCAATATAATATTAAAAACAATTCTGCATACTGCAATACATAAAACTGGTACATAAAGAAATGCATGTTAATTAAGTATTCTCTATATGTGAAATATACAAATTTTTCAAACTATTTTTTGCATCTAAGCAGAATGCCATCTGGGAAGAAAAACATTTTATATTGGGAAAGATTTCTATCAGTTCATAAACTGTAACAAGATCCACAAACCAGAAGATCCTAGGCATCTCCAATAGTGGTTGTATATCCAAATGAAAATTTCTACAAATTCACAGAAGAAAAATAACATAGGCTAGTAATAAAGGCATTGATGGACATTAAAGTGATAGTGCTTGATTGATTCTAGTATAGATAGTCCTTGATTTATTATCACAATTGGCACCATAATTTTTGTTGCTAAGCAAGGAGGTTGTTAACTGAATCACATCTAATTTTACCAATTTTTCATCACAGTTGTTAAGTGAATCACTGCATTTATTAAATAAATCATGAAGTCATTAAGCAAATCTGGTTTCCCCCATTGACTTTGCTTATCAGAAGCTGGCTGTAAAATTGTGTGACCCCAGGATACTGCAATCATCATAAATATATAGTGACTGCCAAGTGCCTGAATTTTGATCATGTGACTTGAGGATGCAACAGTTGTAAGCGTGAGGACTGGTTGCAAGTCACTTTTTTCAGTGCCATTGTAACTTCAAGTGGTCACTAAAACTTGGTTATCAGTCGAGGACTACCCACATTTTAAATTTGTTGTTTTCCTAAATACTTCAAAGATATTAAATATTACTGTGGAATAAAAAAACTCTCCAGGGTAAAGAGTCTCATATTAGAAAGTGAACAGCTGAACAAAGATAAATTAAACAACCATCCTCTTTCTAATTATCCTTCTGAAGGTGCAGAAACAAAGTGCTGTAAAAGCTCATGCCACAGTGTACAGCTCTGTATTTTAATAAGCTTCTGTTTTTATCATAATCATCCCTATTAACATATCTCGGTGTCAGTGTTCAAATTGCATCCCTCATTACTGTGATTCACATACACATCACTTGTAAGCACATACTTCAAAATGGCAGGTTAAAACAATATAACAAACAACTTCAGAGAATCTGCTTTAGTGGATAAGAACAAAATCATTCCAGCCTACCAGATGAGTATCTTCTTCTACTGTTGACAGTCAAAAGAGCTGTTGCCTTTATCTGTAACTCTAATATTTATTTTTCCCACCTGGCTGGCAATACAGCCCTGTCATTCCTCCTTACAATAGTGGTACCTTCAGTAGCTGGGCTACTCCGCATTTTCATAATCAGATAAAGAAGAAAGCTTCACCACCCTGTTGAATTTTCCATCTTTAAGGGAACTAAATAAATCATTTTCCTTTTGTCCTCCAACAACATGAGTATTATTTTTCAGTTACTGGAACAAATCAAGATGTGTCTTCCAACTTATTCTCAGAGCAGAGGAAAGCAATTGGATGCCTATCTCTAAGCAATCCATAATTCTCAAGAAGCCTTCACACTTTTTAAAGTGTATTCCAACCTTATCTGACAAATTCTCACCTTTCTATTTTGCAGGGATTTGTGCTTTAAGATCTTTGCATTTGCTTTTATCTCTTCTTATGTGTTTAAATAAAATGCATGAGTCCCCAAAAAATATAAAAGGGAAAAGACTAGCAAAATTGGGTGATCAAATATTAAGTAAGAAGGGTGGATGGTAAATCTGAAGAATCAGATACCTTCACTACCATGTATAGCAGACAGTTGGAAAGGCCTGTATATAAAACATTCTGTTCACAAAATTCTAAATAGAAGTTTAATTCATTATGGACTATAAATACATCTCTAGCAAGTAGAGATTCTGTAAGAATTTGGTCTTTACAAGTTCCTATGCAAAAGAAAATTGTTTCCATCTTTCACACCAAAATGTGGATTTGGTTTATCCATCAGATCAATTTCATTCTTCTTCTCTGAAAGTTAATATTTCATTCTTGTACATCACCCAGATTGGGTAACTTCCATTAAAAGAAACCAAATTGTTTCTTTCCAGCAGAAAATAAAAACAGGTATCAGATAAAACATGTTAAAATCTGATGGAGATACCTGTTCCACACACACACACACACACACACACACACACAAAACACACCACAATGCTTCAACCTACATGCATTTTTACACTTGTCTGAATATTGTCATTGTCATTGGCAAGTCTAATGCGTATAAAAATTCTCATGAAAATACCCCTTGGAGGAAAAAGTTCATACTTTAATAGATACTTAATTGGCCTCCTTCTATGTCCTGTTCCAGACAAATATTGTTTACAAATCAAGAACCTGTACCACTGTGGAAATACAACTGATTTCTAATAAATACACTAGTTCATTACCACTATCATCATCTCCATTTCAATACATTTCCAGGTGAAATAAAAATTCATAATTCCCCCATTCATTTCAGCTTTAGTATCCAGCTTACTGAAAAACAAACAGACTTTTTTCTATCATGGGTGAAATCTAAATCATTCATAATTCTTTGCCAGAAGGAAACAATTGTCTTACTGTTTTGATGAGATCATCCATTTCTTTCTATGCATTGTATCTTCCTTCTAGTTAGTTAACTGCTGAAGCTTCTTGGTTTTTTACCACTACTGTATACACCATTAGGCTATTTACTCCTGCTAAGAGTTGACTTTATGCCTCTGTTTAATTGGTTCTTTTCTACACATTTAAAAATGACTGTATGGACTGTCATTCTTACATCATGATTGTTACCTTTCAAATTTACAAGATTACCGATTTTCCTAAGTATTTTCTACATGCAGTTTAAAGATCAATAGTTTTAAATTTACTGTTCTTAAAACAGTTTGGTTCATTTCTTTGAAATGTTTATTTAAACAAATCCCAAAATCAACACCATGCAAGATTGTTTAATATAGTTAATATAGCATTATGGGATTATCATAGCAAAGTGAGAAGTTCAGTAATGTAATGAAATATTTATTGAGAAATTAAACCAATTCAACAAGCTGTGCCCAGTTCTAAAACATTCTGCATTAATGAAATATTTTTGTGTTCCTGTACTGTTCTTTTTAACAAAGATTGAATTTTCTTGCCACAGCTATGCCAGAATTAGTTTTTTGATTTAATAATAAAACATTTTAAAAGGATTTTTTAACATCAATAAGATATCATGAACAATTACCAAATCATGTCTTAAAGTATTTATCTTTTACCTGAGTGCCTGATTGTCTGGTTGTTGCCATTTGCATTCACATAAGAGAAAATTATGCTTTATCTAACTCCTTTTATTTTGAAATTATCTTGTTTAGAAACTCTCAAGATAAACTATGCTGGGATGATTAGTTTGTTACCAATAGTTAATTATCATGAGCACTTATGTAATCACAAATAGTATTGCAATTCTAGTTTGAATTAAGATTTCCTATAAAGTTGTACATTTTGCCAATATGTGGCATTTATTCCCAAATCATTACATTCATTTGAATAGTGGAACTATGCCAGGGGTGTCAAACTGCTGGCCCGCAGGCCGGGTGCATCATGACGAAACCACGCCCACCCCATTGCCAGCAATGGAAAAAAAGTCACGATATATCGTGACACATCAGGTGACATTGCGAGTTTGACACCCCTGAACTATGCTTTGACAATGGTTGATCGAAATTATTACATTAAAAAAAGAAGCTAAATCTTTCTGTTTAATCTACCATGTGAATACTGTTTACTTATTACATGAGGAACATAATCATGTTGATGTAATCAACAATAAAGTAATTAGTTCTTCAGTAAATTATAACGCTTTTATCATTCTGTGCTCAGCCAGGAATAATTTTACAATGACAAACATTTCTTGTAATGGTTTGCATGCAGCAGATCAGTTTCAATATGACATGAAACAATGATTTTTATTAGTTTCCTAGATGAATACAGCACCAGAGGTCCTCAAAAACAGGGAATCCTTCTACAGTTTGCTGCCATATTTTTTAATAAATAAAAATAAGTTATATTAAGAATGTTCCATGTGACCCATATGTGCTTAATAAATAATAAATATAATATTTAGTCAAATTTAATTTTACCCTGCCAATCCTATTTGTGTATTTGTGGGGGTTTAGTGGTTAGAATGCAAAATTGCAGGCTAACTCTTGTAAACCACTCAGAGAGTACATTATGGAGCAATATATGTCTATAGTGTTATCTCCTTTGTGAAATACAACCACAAATCTTTTATTCAAAAACTGAGGAGCACTGTTAGACCCACCACCCAAAAAATGTGAAGTTCTACTGTAGAATGCTATATCATAAGTTCAAAAATGATAGCCATCTCCATGATCAAACTCTCTTTCAAAGTATAACAATGTTTATGTCAGAGAACAGCAGCTGTCTGAAGCAAAATAATGATCTAAAAATATTCAATGGTGTGAGAAATAAGATGTAACAGTAAGCCAGAATAATCTATGGTCCAATATCCTAGTTTCATCACTGTTAAGAAATGGCTATTTTTAAGGTATCATAAATTCATATATAACACTAAGCCGTAGTTTAATGCTATGTTTGAATGCCACTGCTTCTAATATTTATCCTCTATTTCCTCTTGGGATAAAGCAAATCACTCTATGAAAATTGCAATTCAAGAAGACCTTGGACAGTTATGATAAGTTCAGTGAGCCAAAGGTAAGTCTTTGGTTGCAATTTTGGTTTTTAAATATAGATAGGTTAAAAGAGACAGAGAAAGATCCTTCCAACTACCCAGAGTAATAAATAAGAACATTAAAATGTCAACGGGTTAGTAGGTACATTCTAATAAATTCATTTTTTCCAGTATGTGACAAATAGATCATCAGGGGACCCAGAGCATAAACTGGAAATTTTTCATTTATGCTCCGATGTTCCATCTGATGACCCATCCAAGGATGTGGGTCAGATTGCGATGATTTGTTTCCAATGTCTAAAGTTTCTTGATTCATCCCTCCAGTCTGCTGACTGGCTTTCCATGGTTTAGTACTAAAATATCTCTTTCCATGTAAGATTTAGATTATGGGTTGAACTAATCTCACAATGAAATTAACAGAATTTAAATATTGATTAACTTTTCAGAATGATTTCACCAGGACCACTGCTTTGAATTTCTCCTGACTTTCTTCTGGGAGAGTTTTTCAATGTCTTGCATGAGAAGAGCACTCAGAAGGTTAAAAGAAACATAATCAGTGGCCTGGGAAAGCAATTTTGGAATACATGAAGAATACACAGTGAAGAATGAAAAGGTTAGAACCTTAAAAAAATGTGTTTTAAAAGCAAATTTGGATTATTCCAGTTTTTACAAGATGTGGCTATTTAATATTGATAAATAAATAAATGTGCCAGCTTCATTGTCTTTGTGCTATAGTTGTGGATATTCAACAGAGAAAATAAAGAAAATAAATAAATGCCCTGTGCCGTTTCTGCATAGTAACCTGAGCTTAAATGATGAAAAATATTCAGTATTCAATATTGAATATTAAATATTCAATCTTGTGATTAAATCTAGGCTTAAATATTTAGGCTGCATTTATAATTGTATCATGCTCCTAGATAGATTGATAATTTGTCAATAGCAGGAATGCCAAAATAATAAATATTCAATTAGTGTTAGTTTTTGATACTCCTAATCATAAATCAGTTCTATCCAATTTAGCATCATTTAGTATTATTTTAAAAAGATTCCATTAAAAATTACATTTTATACTATTTTTGCTATTACACATATTTTGTATGCATCTTTTCCTATTATGCTTTCTTCTGAGCACATTTGTACATTTTTGGATGCAATTTGTGAGTGGAAATTTTAAGTAAATCCATAACCTTAAAAGTAACTATAATAATAATCTACATATTAGTTCAGAAAATATAAATTAGGTCATAGTAATTAAAAAGTGGACTGAACTATATTGTCTGGCATCTCTAATCCCAAGGTGAAGAAATTACCACTGTTTTAAGTGACATAATTTGGGATTTTACAGTGATGGATTATTCAAACAAATGAGCAAACTTTATTTTATCATTACTTTCCTTATTTGTAGGGAAAATATACAGTAATTATAATTTCAATTTTATTATTGAAATTCAGTAATTAGCTGTGAGCAATTGACCAACATGACCAAGTTATTCACTTAGTGCAAATGACTAACACCTTCAAATTATCCCTAATGTCAAAGGATCCTGCTTTTGCAAGTCTGAAAAAATCAGTCCTTAGTGAATATTCACTAGATATTGATTGAGGAAACCATTGAATTCCGCGACTCTGCTCTCTGACATCTCCTGAGCACACATGCATAAACCAATAAAAATATCTGGATATGCTCAGTGCTACAGACATCCTTCATACATGTGAATATTCAAACTGCTGAGTAAATCTATCTCAGATGCAACATGCATTTAACCCAGCAGAAAATATTTTTTCAGATAATTATATTTTATTTCTGCTACGTTAGTGTAATACATTTTAATGCTATATTGAAAAGGGCTACTTACTTGATCTTAATGAGACCACATTTTGATAAGAGATTCTACTGGGATAAAAAATCATAACAATAATGTAATCCAAGGTTTTGATTCTTGGTTCATTAGGCAACATAGATAGCTCTTCCAAAGCTTTGTTCCCAAAACAGAATACAGATGCCAGGACTTTTATGTTCCCCTAAGGAGATTTCTCTGTGAACTGTCATTGCTTAAGAAATCAGTCTTTGAAACAGTGGAACAATTCCAAGTTTTCAACTACTGCTGTTAAAATTCTTCTTTTTCGCTTTGCAACCTAGAGATATTGCATTCTTTAGCACCCAATCAATCATTCAGTTGACAGTGATAAAAATACAAGTTTCTGCTACTTTTGCTGATGCTGTACATCAAGGAAGTAAAGAACAACAAAATTCTTCCTATTATACCAGGTTATTGTCTTGTCAACTTCCAGCATACATGCAGCTTTCAAACTATGTAATATTAAAAGCTGAGTCATAATGAGTGAAACCATTATGATCCATCATGACTGTATTTCTATTTTGGCTTCACCCACCTGGAGCCCTCTAAGTACATTGGACTTCAACTCTTATTGATTCCCTCTTCCAAATAAGAATGCTGGATATGTAACTAAGGGATACTAAGTTCATGATGCATCCTGTAACTATCACCCAATAAGGAGGTCCTTGGTGCTTTCTGAGCTTGCTTGTTTTCTTGCAGATGTTTCATTACCCTAACTACATAACATCATCAGTGCTGGTAAAGACTGCTGTTTGCTGTTGGTTTGTTTATATTCTGGTGTCTTGCCTGTCTGGGGGGCGGGGTGGTCTTAGGGATTTGTTGGTTGGCCTGTTTACTAATGGTTCCTGGGCAGTTTCTTGACTGCGGTATTGCTTACTTGATTGTTGGTCTGAAGGTGAGCTTGGAGCTAATCTATGCTGATCTGAGTGCTGATTACTGGTGGGGGAGGTGCTGGAGTCTTTTCCTCTTTTGGGCTGGTTGATTGTCTCTTTTGCATAGTCTATAGATGTTGTTAGTATCTATGTGTCTATTGATGGCTGATTTGTCAGAGTGCCAAGGTTCTAGAAATTCCATGGCATTTTTGGATTTGGCCTGGTCTAGGACTGTCACATTTTCCCAATTGAAACTATAGTTAAATCTGTCTATGTGTTGCAAAATTAAAGAATTTTCCTCATGCCTTTTGACTGCCAATTGGTGTTCATTTGATGCATTTTGCCAGTCTTCTGCCTGTTTGTCCTACACAGTGGTTGTTGCAGTTCTTACATTGTATGTTGTAGATGACTCCTGTTTTTTTCTTTTGGGGTTGCTGGGTCTTTGGGTTTACTTAGGATGTTTTGAAGAGCTTTACTTGGCTTTTGTGCTACACTGATTCCATGTGATTGTAGTAGTCTATTTGCAGTTCCTGAGATAATGAAATGTCTGCAAGAAAACAAGCAAGCTCAGAGAGCACCAAGGACCCTCATTTCAACCCTGAGCTACAAACATTCTTCTAATTGGTATCACCCAATAGTTATATCACTCTGTCAATAGTAGAGCCACCTTTGATTTTTCCCAATTTTTCTTGTAAAATTATGCTCTTTATTATGACACAAAGAGAGAGGGCAAGAATTATATTAAAAATATTATAAAGAGAAGAAAACTAAAATTATAATATAATTTATGTATCTTGTCTATACCCAGAGAATCTTTTTCACTAATTTCTACTAATTCTGTATTCTGTTTTAGAATATTTCCACTCAGAATAATTGATATACTTGTTCAGAAATTGGTGACATCCAATGAAGCAACGTTTTATCATGTCTTCTATATCTACAAGTTTGCTAACCTTCTTCAACTTCTGATACTAAATGAGAGGTGTTATTTTTTGCATTGTAAGATTATTTCTTATCATTAATCACAAAATAAATGCCACTGTTCATAATTGACTTAGTTGCATCTAAAATATTATCAATTTAGAATTTCATCTACAGTAGCTAAGAATTGTAAGAATTTCCCTTGCATTTTTATAAGCAAAGCAAAATATCATATTTTAAAAAGGAAATTTAAATAAGAGATAATCAACTTGCAGATCAAATCTACAAATTGCTGCCAATCCTTTTCTCCTAACTCCTGACAACTTTCTGGCAATTCCTAAAGCACCCCTGATTCTTTTATCACATGTTAATGAAACAGGTGCCAAACTAGAGCCTTCAATCTCCAACATGGAAACAGGGGAGACAGACAAAAATTCTACTTTTTTCCTAAAATAGACTTGGCTACTATGTATAATCACCACATCATTATTCATCCCCCCCAAAAAAAAACACAGTTAAATTGAACTTCTGGCTACCAAAAGGTAGAGTGGACTTGACAAAAATAAAAGTGACAGACTCATCCATCATACATGCATGTCTCACTTGGAACCATTTGAATCACAAATGAATTATATATATTTGAATTACAAATTAACTATATATGTTTACTTGGATTAAACAAGGAAAAATGGTTTCTAAAATATAGGTGTAATTTCATTGCTGCAGTTAACTGAAACTGCCAAATCTGCAATTGTTAATATTTACAATTGGTTGTGCTTTAATTACAAATGTAATCAATAAAATAGAATTGTGAATGGATATGAGTATGAGAAGACAGCTGTACAAAACAAACTGTTAATTAACCTATTGATTAGAGTAGAGAGCAACAGAAATATATTCTGTTTGAACAGCCATTCAATTACACAATGATTCACCCATAAATTCACAATGCATTTAGATCTATAAGCATATAAACTACTTTATATTTTAGTGACACTATACAAAACAAGGGATGAGAAACAGATCTTGCACATTTATAGTCAGTTCTAGTAGCAACTAGAATAATTAGAACATATTTTGATAGTGCCTAGTCCAAGCCTCAATACATTTTGATTAAATAACATATTTTAATCTGATTCATTCCTAGAGTCCCACAGTTCCTAGCCTCACCCTAGAATTCCAAGCCATTTTTTTTTTCAAAGTTCAGTTACAGTCATCATTTCTGTACTGATCTGTGATGGTATTTATTTATTATTTATTAATTTGGTTTATATACCGCCCTACTCCCAAAGGACTCAGGGCAGTTTACAAGGCAAAATTTAAAAACAATACAATATAAAATTAAAATAAAATAAAATTAAGTCTAGCCGCAAAAATTAAGATCACAATTTAAAAACATTAAACCCCTCAGTGCAGACGAGATAGCTCAAAGAGCCAGGTTTTTAGGTCCCGGCGAAATGAACGAAGGTTGGGGGCAGTCCGGAGTTCTGTTGGCAGTTGATTCCATAGGGCAGGCGCGCCCACAGAGAACGCCCTCCCCCTGGGGATCACCCGTCGGCAATCCTTGACCGGCGGTACCCTGAGGAGGCCCTCCCTGTGGGAGCGCACAGGACGATGGGAAATTGATGCTGGCAGCAGGTGCTCCCTTAGATAATCCGGGCCCATGCCATTTAGGGCTTTATAGGTCATCACCAGCACCTTGAATCTCACCCGGAGGGCAACCGGAAGCCAATGCAGCTCGCGGAGAAGAGGTGTTACATGGGAGTATCAGGAGACTCCCATCACAACTCGCACGGCTGCATTCTGCACCAGCTGAAGCCTCCGAGTGGTCGTCAGGGGCAGCCCCATGTAGAGAGCATTGCAGTAGTCTAGCCAGGAGGTCACAAGCGCATGGGTGACTGTGCGTAGGGCATCTCCGTCCAGATAGGGCCATAACTAGTGCACCAGGCGAACTTGGGCAAAAGCCCCCCTGGCCACGGCTCCTATATGATCTTCCAAACTGAGCCGTGAATCCAGGAGGACGCCCAAGTTGCGGGCCCTATCAATGGGGGGGTAACACCTCACCCCCCATAATTAACGATGGAAAAGATTGGTTAGTCTGAGATGCCGGTATGCACAGCCACTCAGTCTTGGCAGGATTGAGACGAAGCCTGTTTCTCCCCATCCAAACCCGAACCGCCTCCAGGCAACGGGACATCACGTCAAGGGCATCACTGGGTTGGTTTGGAGTGGAAAGAAAAAGGTGGGTATCATCAGCCTCTGCCCTCCCATCAACACCGACTGCGAGCGGCCCAGGAGGTAGGAGGAGAACCACTGTAAAACAGTGCCCCCCACTCCCAACCCCCTGAGATGCCGCAGTAGGATACCATGGTCGATGGTATCAAAAGCCGCTGAGAGGTCTAATAGGACTAGGACAGAAGAACAACCCCTGTCCCAAGCCTGGCAGAGATCATTCACCAGCGCAACCAATGCCGTCTCCGTGCTGTACCCGGTCCTGAAGCCCGATTGGTATGGGTCCAGATAATCAGTTTCCTCCAGGAACAGAGGGAGCTGAAGTGCCACCACGCTGTCAACCACCTTCGCAAGAAAGCGAAGGTTGGAGACCGGACGATAGTTGTTCAAAATAGCCGAGTCCAGGGCAGGCTTCTTGAGGAGGGGCCTCACCACCGCCTCCTTCAAGGCGGCAGGAAAGCTACCCTCCCTCAAAGAAGCAGTTATTACTGCCTGGAACCAGCCTCATGTCTCCTCCCGGGCTGCATATACCAGCCAGGAGGGGCACGGGTCCAATAAACACGTGGTGGAACTCAGTCTCCTCATGATCCTGTCCACCTCATCTGGGGTCACAGGATCGAATTCACTCCAGGTAACATTCTCTAGACCGCTCGATTCCTCCCCGTCAGTCTCTGCCCAGTCAGAATCCAAACCGGCTCGAATCTGAGCGATTTTGTCCGTCAGATGACAGCTAAACTCCTCGGCTCGCCCCTGCAAGGGCTCCTCCTTCACCTCCTGATTAAGGAGGGAGCGAGTCACCCTAAACAGGGCGGCCAGGTGATTATCTGCGGATGCGATGAGGGCAGCGAAGTAATTAGACTTCGCTGTGCTCATCGCTGCGAGATAAGACCTCATAAAGGTTTTTAACCGCATTCGGTCAGACTCAGACCGGCTGGATCTCCAACAGCTCTCTAGACCTCGTCTCCGACGCTTCATCTCCCAGAGCTCCACAGAAAACCATGGAGCCCACCGGGATCTGCACCGGGTCAGGGGTCGCAAGGGTACAACACGGTCGAGCGCCTCAGTGGCAGCCCTTTCCCAGGCATCCACCAAGGCGTCAGCCAGGCTGTGAGCGAGGGGGATAGGTATAGACCCAAGCACCATCTGGAACCGTTCCGGATCCATTAGGCGCCTGGGGCAGAACCACCTGGTTGGTTCCGCAGCCCAGCAGCGGGGGGTGGCATAGTGGAAGACCAACCACAGGAGGTGATGATTGGACCATGACAGGGAGACAATAGTTGGCGAGCCCCCTCCCAGATCATCAAACCACTGCCCAGATAAGAAAACTAGGTCAAGAGTGTGTCCTCCCCCATGAGTCGGACCCTAAATTACTTGGGTCAGGTCCATGGCTGTCATGGAAGCCATGAACCCCCGGGCCAACTCAGATGACCCTCCCAGAGAAGGCAGGTTAAAGTCGCCCAGAACTATAAGTCTGGGAAACTCAACCGTCAACCCTGAGAGGGCATCGAGAAGCTCAGGCAGGGCCGTTGCTACACAGCTGGGCGCCAGGTATGTTAGCAACAAGCCCAACTGAGCCCCAGGGCCACACCTCAGGAGGAGGGATTCACTCCCGCCTATCTGTAGAATAGTGGTCTCCCACGGACATAAGGTCTCCCGTATAACTATGCAGATAGGTACTTGGAAAACAGGAAGACCCATAGCCTAGGCCAGGGGTAGGCAACCTCGGCTCTTTTATGACTCGTGGACTTCAACTCCCAGAATTCCTGAGCCAAGCTGGCTCAGGAATTCTGGGAGTTGAAGTCCACGAGTCATAAAAGAGCCGAGGTTGCCTACCCCTGGCCTAGGCAATCATCTCGTAGGAGACAGTTCAGTCTGCAAGTACAGGGAAATCATAGGAAGCACTTCAGAAGGGATCTCCCCTAGTTTTTCCAGAGTCTAAAAAGAGAGGAATAAAGAAATACTTTCTGTCTTCCAATATTCTGTTTAATGTAACTTTACACTAAAGACAATGCCGATATTCCTGGTTAGTGTTTTTTGTCTAGACTACTTCAAAAGGCTAAAATGATTCCCAAAGTTTAAAAAAGGAGTAATTTCTAATGTCCTTGAAACTAATCCATTCCATTAATGCTAGATGGTGATCTCAGTGTTGGGAATCAGCATTAATTACTGAACGGTATTATACTGGGATGAAGCTACATTGCCAATCACACCCCAATCTTCACTTGTTTCCAACTCCAACCAATGATTCCATTTAAAATAATCTTCCAAAACATTCTTCTATTGGCACCTCTTTAAATAAGTAGTTTTTGTCCTTCTGTTTTTTAGAAAGACAAAAAAGAAGTCAATTTCTCTCAGTGGGATATCTGTGGAGATTCTTAGTCATCCAGGTCATAGTTGTCACAAAGGTGATTTTTACTTATTTTTTAAAGGCAACTGGGCTGTTTTTTCCTTGAGGAAAAAGAAAATATTTTGCTTCTCATCCAAGAAACTTCATAAGTTGAAGCTTCAGAGCCTATCCTTCCAGCCCCCCACCATCCAATCTCATCTCTCAGTACCTATCCCTCCATTGCCCACCATCACAACTGATGAAGTTTCTTGGATGATGAATCTTCTTCCTCAAGGAAAAAAACAACCCAATGCCTTTTGGAAAAAAAGCATCTTTGAGGTCTCTGAGTGGACATTTCCACGAAGGAAACAATCTGCTTACCATTTACTTATTTGAGCTAAGATTTCACAAAAAATTGACTCTTGTTAAAGAGGGGAGACAATATTCTTGCTAATACGCTTGTCAAAACATACGAGCATAATTAAGAAATAAACCTCCATTTGGTTATCAATGACAGACACTCCCAGATACAGAACCTTTATTATACACATTATAAAACTACAACATTACATTACTTTTTGACATAATAGCCATTCAAATTGAGGCACTTGTCATAATGTCTTACAAGGTTTGAAATTCCTTAGTAGTAGTCGCTCGGTACCAAATCTGGGTTATAGGAGAGGGTAATCAAAAACATCCCAGCAGAACTGTTTCAAATGTTCTTGGTGTGTCTAACAGTGTGTGGAAGAGCATTATTGCGAACCAACACCACACTGGAAGTCAGCATGCCCCGGTGCTTGTTATGGATGGCTCATCTGAGTTTTCATAACATTTCACAGTAGACTTCTGAACTGATGGTCGAACCACACTCCATGAACTTCACTAGCAGTATTCTTTTGGCATCTTCACATTTGGCAGGATTTTCTATGGCACCATTTCTGGTGTGGTTTTGGTTCACAATAATGCTCACCCGCACCCCGCTAGATGCACCCAAGAACTTTTGAAGCAGTTCTGTTGAGATGTTTTTGACCACCACCACCCCTATAGTCCAGATTTGGTGCCAAATGACTACTACTAAGGAATTTCAAACCTTCTAAGATGTTATGAGAAGTGCCTCAATTTGAATGGCAATTATGTTGAAAAGTAATGTAATGTTGAAGTTTTCTAATGTGCATACTAAAAGTTCTGTCTGTCATTGATAACCAAATGGTTATTTCTGAATTGTCCTCATATTAGAGGCATTCCATAGTGAAGCTTTGTTTTTTCTTTGCTTCTCTCTTCATGGATAAGGAAGAAGAAACATTTATTGATTCTGTATTATTGAAGATCTTGGAAGACTTAACAAGCAACCAACAGGGAAGGTTAATTTCAGCACTCAGTTGTGGTAGCATGGATACTCTCTGAGAGAAATGGGAAGTTTAGAAATAGTAAAAATGAATGAATGAATGAATGAATGAATGAATGAATGAATGAATGAATGAAAAATGCATACTGTGACCTCAGTGTCATACTAAACACATTTTCTTTTGTTAGTCAGCACAAAATGGGGAAACATATAGTGGCTTTAAGGTGCCTCTTTTTTGATAGCTTGCAAATAGAAAAGATAATATAATATTATTATCATTACATTTTTAGTAGGAACACAAAAGATAAGCTTACAAATATACCTATTGCCAGATCTAGTGCTATCCATAGTAGAATAAATCCTCTTTATGTTTCTGGAATTTAGGAGTTGGGATACTAATGGTCATTGGCTGTTTAAAACTTTGCAAAGGCTTAAGGCACCCACTTCATCACTTTCAAACATCATTCAAAAATGAGTCCTGAAATAGGAACTATTTATAACCATGATTTAAGGTGCTGGTAATGACCTATAAAGCCCTAAATGGCTTGGGTCCGGACTATCTAAGGGAACACCTGCTGCCGGCATCATCTTCCCATCGTCCTGTGCGCCCCCACAGGGAGGGCCTTCTCAGGGTACCACCGGTTAATGAGTGCCGGCGGGCTATTCCCAGGGGAAGGGCGTTCTCTGTGGGTGCGCCTGCCCTATGGAACCAACTACCCACAGAACTTAGGACTGCCCCCGACCTTCGCTCATTTCGCCGGGACCTGAAAACTTGGCTCTTCGATCTGTTTGGTCCAGAGTGTGGGGTTGTTAATTTAACTGGGTTTTAGATTTACTCTTGGGGCTTGAATTTAATTTAATTGTTTAATTGTTTTTAATTTTTTGTATTCATGGTTTTAAGTGCCCTGTAAACCGCCCTGAGTCCTATGGGAATAGGGCGGTATACAAATCCAATAAAATAAAATAAATAAATAAAATAAATGATAAAACTAAACTGACAAAGTATGCATTGTGACATCACAATGCAAACTTCACCTTTGGTGCTTGTATATAACACTGAGTGTAATGTTGAAAACAAAGCTTGCATTGCAGTGTCCTAATAAATGTTTTAATGTTTGACCTCCTGCAAATGCCATCTGACATTGCCTTTTGAAGTCTGGCTATCAAGAGGTGGACAAAGATCTTTGAGAACCATTGAGCTGATATCAATTAAGATTCTCATTCATCCAGGTAAAGTTGTCTGGAAGTTGAGTCTTGGCAGTTGGACTTCTTTTATTGTTGGTTCATAACATTTCACTATTTATCCAAGTAACTTCTTCAGTCTGAGCAAGTTGGTTAGAAGAACCCATGTCATATGTCCTCCAAAGAGGTTTATTTTCTCACCTAATCTAGACACTCTCATTAAGTGAATAGGCAGAGAATTGTTGGAATATAAATGTTCCAGTTCCTAAATCCTTTACCCTATCTGGGTTGTTAAATGTGACTTCCATGGTGAACCCATGGTCTTAATCTTCTTAAGGACTAATGGAAGAATAGCATAAAAATAGAGGATATGTTATGTCTGAGGCCTTGACTTCTATTTGACATAAATGGATTATTTCACTCCTCTCTCAAACTATCTTCCCTGTCCAAAATTTGAATATTATTATTCTCAAAAGAATGAGCTTTTTCTTTTAAATGAAGGTATGGTACTGATTCTGGTCCTGTGATGTAATTTTTTCTGTGCTGGACCATCCGCTTAATTAAAGGCTGCTTGGTTTTTCCTACGTAGAGCTCTGTAAACTCCTCACTGAACTGGAATGCATATACTACATTATTCGTATGTTAAAGAATATTCAACATAAAAAGAATATTCTTATGTTGGTGTCCAATTTTTTAGAGTGGGCAAGCCTCTGTCTCAGTGTGTTGATGAGTTGAAGAATACAGCTATATGGTGTTTTCCAAATATTCATCTTAACGTCTCTAAATGCCAGCCATGAAAACAATAACCAGGTTCCTCTGTTGACTCTGAATTTCAGCTCTATCTGCCATTCTTTGTTGGATCCTGATGCTGATTTAATAAAGGCCCAATTTGGATATCCACAAGCCTTAAGAGCTATCTTCAGGTGTCTGTTTTCCTTCTTTTGGGCATCCCTGGAGGTGGGGATGTTTTCTGCCCTGTGAGGTAGTATCCTGATGACTCCTAGTTTGTGTTGAAGTGACTGGTAGGAGTCAAATAGCAGATATTAGTCTGAGTTTTCTGCATGTATCTATTTCTAATTTGCCAAGATCCCAATCAAAACCTCACAGTACAGTAGCCTGTTGCCATGGTGTCTTCCCTGATGAACGTGATATTAGAATCCACTGTGCTTATATGGTCTATGAAGGCTTGTACTTTGTGGACTCTTAACACTAACCTTTGAACTGTTAGCCTTTGAGCTAGTGGATGCACTTTATCTCACAGGATTCCATTCAAAAAAACCAAAAAAGTATACTAGGAAATACTGTGCAAGAATTCTGACATTATATTACATACAAAATATCATGAATTTTATCCAATTTTTAATTATCTGACATTTTCATCAGAAATTTTGAATAATTCATGTGATTTCATGGTTTTCAAAATTTTTATATTTTTACTGTTTTAATTTAAGCTGAGCAATTTGCAGGCAATATCTCTTCCATCTATAAGTCTCATGTTATTAATTCATTTTTCAGTAATCTTTTAATTTCTGATATATTAGAAAAACTTTTAAAGAAATGTTAACCAGGCCTGATTTTTAAAAAATAAATCTCATTTAATATTATTTAAGCATTAAAATTAGAGGTGCAGTGGCTCAGCAGCTTAAAAGAGATGGCCAAGTGAAGAAACCCACCAGTGCCAAAGTGGCCTGAATGTGAGGTGAAAACCAGTGATGAAAAAGCCCCAGACGACGCTGACACTCCCACAGTGTGTCCTACTCCCACCATTAGCTACTTTATGTATGGAGCTAGTTCGTCCTCTGTAGTGCACCCTGGATAGTGAGAGTATGTAATGAACAAACTAGCAATCTTAGATAGCCAAACTACTACTCTGTAGGAACGCTGTAGACTCCTGGCTTTCATGTACCAACACCATACACTAAATAAGTATTAAAGTAATAACATTATCATGCTGATAAGAATAAAATGGAGTTACTTTCTATCTATCTATATACCATCATCTATAGAAAAAAAATAACATATTTCAGAAATGAAAAAAAATAATATGAAAATTTGTTATTTTGCGCATTAAATAAGAAAGAATTTGTTTTTGAAAAGACAAGGCGCAGACATCATCTGAAAGATGTCTTTCCATGTTATCTATTATCTGGTGTTTCTTGGAATGTTAATGTTATCCAAAAACTTAAGATCAGGAAAAATTGCCATTTTAACAGATTGGTTATAGGAGAACTTTTGAAAATGTTGTTTTGAGATATATACTGGACAATGTATATATAAATAAATATAAATATATAAATATATATAAATATAAACTGAACTAATTGAATAAAATGGCTGAGCATATGCATTCAATTTTTAATGAGAAAAGCTATGGTTGAATTTATTATGTTTTTTTATGTTTATCCTTCACAAATATTGTCTATCTGCACAGATGTCTCATGTTGGAAAACATGACAATGTAGAAATACAATAACCCACATATTAAATGTCAACATATGCTGAAGAAATATGTCTTAGGTACAAATATAGCAGAATTCTGCCAGGGCTTTTCAAACAGTGACAAAAGAAAGTGATGTCTCGGGTGGTAATTTTGCATGATTTTCCTTCAGATAGGAGGAATCGGGGAAGGAGAGACAACACTTTTCTGTAGAAAAAAGGGTTGTTGTTGTTGTTGTTAGTTGCAAAGTCATGTCCAATCCATTGCGACCCCATGGACAACGTTCCTCCTGGCCTTCCTGTCTTCTACCATCTTCTGGAGTCCATTTAGGCTCACGCCTACTGCTTCAGTGACTCCATCCAGCCACCTTATTTTCTGTCATTCCCTTCTTCTCTTGCCCTCAACCTTTCCCAGCATTAGGCTCTTCTCCAGTGAGTCCTTCCTTCTCATAAGGTGGCCAAAGTATTTGAGTTTCAACTTCAGGATCTGGCCTTCTAAAGAGCAGTCAGGGTTGATCTCCTCTAGGACTGACCAGTTTGAACGCCTTGCAGTCCAAGGGACTTGCAGGGGTCTTCTTCAGCACCATAGTTCAAAGGCCTCAATTCTTTGGCGCTCAGCCTTTCTTATGGTCCAGCTTTCACAGCCATGCATTGCAACTGGGAAGACCATAGCCTTGACTATACGCACTTTTGTTGGCAGGGTGATGTCTCTGCTTTTTAGTATGCTGTCTAGATTTGCCATGGCTTTCCTTCCCAGGAGCAAGCATCTTTTAATTTCTTGGCTGCAGTCCCCATCTGTGGTGATCTTGGAATAAAAAAAGGTACTCTCGCCATCAGAACTAATTCTCCTGTTCTACTTTATCATTTACTGTGCAATTAGGTACAAGAAATAATTCGAGCAATTATTATGGCTTATTATTGTTGTTTTGGTTCATCACACAGTCAACAAAATGTTTATTCTGAATTTGGCAATTTTATCCACCTACTGAGTCCTTCTCAAGAACCTGGGATAGGCAGATATTGTTGTTTGAAGATGTTAAAGATATTGTTGCAGGATGTAATCTGTTCAGAGTAAAGCTGACTTTCACAATTAATTGATGGTGATTTTGTCAGTGCTGATGGTATTCAAGTGGTGTTCCAGTTGTTTTATGATTGCGTTGATGGTGCCTATTAATATTGGTACTACCTTTGCTTTTTTTGCTACAGTCTTTCTATTTCTATTGCAGGTCTTTGTATTTTGTGCTTTTCTCCAGTTCTTTTTCTTCTATTCTGCTGTCTCCAAGTTCTGCCACGTACATTAGCCAAACATTTTGTTCTTTCTTATTAACTGTTGTTAAGCCTGGGTGTTATGTGATAGATGCTTCTCTGTTTGAATTCTAAAGTCCCAGAGCACTTTAGCTTCTTCACTTTCTATTACTTTGTCTATCTTAGCTTCTTCGTTTTCTATTACTTTGTCTATCTTAGCTTCTTCATTTTCTATTACTTTGCCTAGTACTATTATTTTGTTTCTTCTACTTTATTCATTTTCTATTTCTTTGCCCAAGCTGGCTGGGGAATTCTGGGAGTTGAAGTCCATGCATGTCAAAGATGCTGGGGATGAGAAAGACTGATCTAACTGAAGGAATTTGGAACACCAACTCTATCAGATCAGACTAGTTGGACAGATACTATGGGACATGTGGTCCCTCAAGTAACCAAACTCTGCCATGTAGGGCTTTATAGACAATGACAAGCATTTTGTATCACACACCTGGAAGCAAATATGCAACCATTGCAACCAAGGCATGTCCATTACCATCTTATCATAATTACTTAATATTTACACTGCATTTGTATATGAGTATAAATAACTTTCTCTCTCTCTCTCTCTCTCTCTCTCTCTCTCTCTCTCTCTCTCTCTCTCTCTGTGTGTGTGTGTGTGTGTGTGTGTGTGTGTGTGTGTGTGTGTGTGTGATCCTTCTTGCATTACATGCACACCGACCACAGAATAACGTGTATAATCAGTTTATATAGCTCTCAGATCGTTTCTTTTTTTTTTGTTTTCAGGACAGTGGCAGATGGCAACATTTTTCATAGGCTACCAGAAAATGAATCTTCTTTTTGCCCTACCTTAAAAGGATAGTCTAGTTCTTATACAAAGCAACTGTTTTTGTTGTTTTGTCCTATTGATCTCTTCCTCTCCTTTTGAAAAGCAAAATATTTTCTCCTTTCAAGTCAGACATTTCCATAATGTACAGCATGCAGACACTTCTCAAAAGCTGCTATCTTGTTCTATAGAGTAGCCACTTTGGTTTAATTTTTTCACCATATCTCTAGCTGTTATGGCTGCAGAGAATGAGAGCTGTGATTGATTCAGAAACTACTCTTGAATGCTGCATCTATTCATCTCTATGAGATGTTCTCAAATACCCAGTAATTTAGATGTCAGCTAGTTAACAATATACTTCCTCATTTAACAAAGAAGTGGGCTTGTCATAAATCTAGAGACCTGGCAGGAGTGATATGTACTAATATTGAGATTTGGAAGATTTCATGTTCTCACATTTATTTTAAAAACATTAAAATGTACTGCTCAAGGTCACATTTCAGTTCATCTTTATTCTAAGGAACTGCAGAAGAATAATAGGAACAGAGGTTTTAAATATTTGACACACAGAAAAGCCTAATTAAATCTTGTTATAGAATTTAATTTCTCACTACCCAAAGCAGTAATGATTCCAGGCATAGTAGTTACTTACACTTGACTTTGTTTGGAAAAGAGCTTCACAAAGGAATTATCAAAATTTTTACATACAAGAATATTTGCAAGTATTTGAGCTAAAGCTTAGACAGAATACATAGTATAATCTTTCTAAAGCAATGAATTATTATCCCAAATCAATGTTCTGATGAATTCAACTGTTCTGGTTGTCTTCCAGACCTTAAAAGTTTATTCTGAACATCTTTCAAGAGTGATAGATGACCTCACCCTTTTCCACAACACACATCCACACCTTGATTCCTTCATCTTTAGCTAGAGCAAGGAGTCTGCAAACCTGGAAACTTCCTTGTAGATTTCAGCTCCCAGAATTCCTCCATGCTGGCTGAGGAATTCTGGGAGTTGAAGTCCATAAGTCTTAAAGTTGCCAAGTTTGGAGATCCCTGAGCTAGAGGTAAAAGGTGCTTCTAAAATAGAGAGCCATCTTATGATTCAGGACAGCAAAAAAAAACCCAAGCATTTACAATTAATGTTCCCTCCTCTAAGGTATTTCCAGCTATTTTCTGCTAATGTTGTTGTACAGTAGTGCCAAAATTGTGGAAACCTTTTGGGGAAAGTGTACAGTAGAAATGCCACCTTTGGTTAAGTTTCCACCAATTTTTCTTCTAATTTCTTTATAACTGTAGCCTTGTCCACTTAATAATAGTATTTTACATTGCTTTCTGGGAAACTAGTCAACTCTTTGCACCATTACTTTAATTTTATTACGTTTTACAAGCTCACTAAATGAAAGAATACAAAAAAAACCCAACCAACTTAATAGCGATCACATAACACCCTGACAAATGTCCTCCTCTCAGCTTCAATACATGACATCAATAACTGAATCCTATTGTGATCTGATTGGCTCATTGCCAAAACAAGATGACACCTGATTGGCTCTCTAAACACTCATGCTCATTGGCTGCAATCAGATGAAGGAAAGCTAACTGATATCAACCTAAGCAAGATGTGCTTCCTTTTTCTGGTTATTTGGCTATAACCTTTCATAGAATACAGTACAGATAATTGAACAAACTTTGTTACATTACATTCTTGATTAAATTATCTTTCCATTGATATATAATTTTATGGTACTACTCCAAAAAAATGGTGTTATTAGCCATCAAACCTCAAAAATACACTTTTCCCAAAAGGTTTCCACAATTTTGGCCACCACTGTATATACCTGTAATTTATTTAATAACAATGTGGTTGACTCAGTAGACCTCTGATCACTTACTTATTCCCATCCCAAATATGACTTCTGGATAATTTTTCTGCTAGAGTTTTAAAGTATGTTTTCCTTTTCATACTTCTTTAACACACCAGTCTAGTTTGTCTTTATTTTATGGCATGCTTTACTTCATACCAGATTAACCCAGCTGCTCTTGGCTACTTCACAGAATTAGGAACACCACCATAGCTAGGCCAATGGTTCAAGGTTGACTCAGCCTTCCATCCTTCCGAGGTAGGTAAAATGAGGACCCAGATTGTTGGGGGCAATTAAGCTGACTTTGTAATAATGCCACTTGGGGGGGGGCGTGAAAGCCCTAATAAGCAGGCATATACATAGAATGAAGGCTACTGCTAAGCTTGTAAGCCGCCCTGAGTCTTCGGAGAAGGGCGGGATATAAATGGAATTGAAATAAATAAAATAAAATAAATACTATGGTCATTTACTACTTCTGTAGATTATTTTTCCTAATAATGCTACAATAGTTCTTGCAGCCATTTCATTACCAAACTAGATAACATCATCAGTGCTTGTAGGGAGTAGGGTTTGCTCTTATTTTATACACTAGTGGCTTGCCTTGTCAGAGGTGGTGGGAGTATTCAGTCTTGGTGGTTCCTTGATTGGGCTGTTGTCAGTGGTGGGATTCAAATATGTGAACAACCAGTTCTCTGTGTGGATGCCACTCCTGGAAGTCTGTTCTGGGCCTGGGCAACAAAAAATTAGCTATTGATTCTGCCGAACTGGTGTGAACCAGCTGAATCCCACCACTGGCTGTTGTTTACTGTTAGCTTGTCTGGTTTCTGAGATGTTTTTGAAGCAGGACAGTGTTATCCTTTTTGCAGCTTCTATTGGTTGTGCTATATTAAGTTGAGTGGTCAGGCACTTTTGGATGAAGTTGCACAGATATCCATTTTGTTGGAAGATGTTGTATAGATGATCTGTTTTCTTTTTCTGATGTTCAGGGCTGCTGAAGTGTGTTTGTACTCATCTAAATAGAGTGGTGGTGCTCATCTCCCATTCAGAAGTTTGAGAGAGTTCAACCCTCAGCAGCAACAGATGTGTCTTTCTCGGGGCACAAAGACAAAATATCTGTGGTAAATCCAACATAGGCATCAGAAGGACATCTGGCAAGTAAATGCTGAGCTCCATTCAGTCATCCTGACTCAACCACGAATTAAGATATTACAGGGTTGTAAAAAGGAAGTTCATCCTCATCTAAATAATGTTTTTACAGCTTCTCTTGTGGGAGGTTGGGTTGTTACTTGATTGGTGTGGGTGGTTTTATGATACACAAGTTCAGAACCTGGCAACAGACTATTATAACTACACCAAAAAGATAAATCTAACAAACCGGCCCTTTTCTAGATTATTGAAGGCCAAACCCTCTTGCTAGCTGCAGCTCTTTCCATTCATTCTACAACAATGAGCCAGTGTTCTTTTCCATTAAATAAACTCAGTTTTCACTAAAATGTTTTCCAAAGTGGTACTAAAAACTTTTGATGATTATGAAAAATTTAAGATACTGCTGACTATTTTAATCAAGAGGGTAAAATAGGGTAGTTCCCAGAAACTGATTATGCAAACTCATTATGGTTTTCACTTAGATTTGTGCTATTCTACTACTTAAAATAATTGTGTTCATTTCTAGTTAAAGGGTAAATCCATGTTCTTTTTTTTCCACAGTGGATTATAAAAGATCCAACCTGGTTCATTCAATGTGCTGACTGTCACTCTGCCTGGCATCATTCCTCCAGGAGCTTTGTAGTGCAACATTTTTGGAGAGCACCAGAAATTGACTATAGCTGGAAAAGCATGAAATTTGGCTTCTGTTCTGTAAGATATTTGCTAGAGACACTTCCTGATCTGCTTTCACAATTTTCTGACAGCTTCTCTTCTCTGGTAGAACAGCCATTTCTGTCCTGTCTTTAATGTTAATAGACTGACTGCCGTACTTTATTGACATCAACAGCAGATGTCTTAGTTTGGCTTGAGTCTCCTTCACCACCTGTCAGCATATCCTCAGTAATACCATCAAGTTCTGAGAGTCTCATGCATAAAATCCTCCAGTATACTGACAGTTTTTCAAATCAGAAGCTTGAAGTCAGAAGAGTTTAATCCTTTCCTCTGATAGTTCTCCTCCATTAAAAATCCTTTCAGCATCTTGTTACTTCAAAATCTTCCTAGTTTATGTGCATGTTAAATTTTCCCCTATCAGGTGCACAGGCCAAAGCAATGCCAGGCAACAGCATGATCTCAGAAAACAAGGGGGGGAGGTGCTTAAAATATCACTTCCTGTTTTCCCTCTTTTATTCTGCTCTAACTGGACAGGTTCACTTTAGCTGGCATTCAATTTATTAAGTAACTATAATTTGGAATAGTTATATCTGAGCAGGCCATCTACATGATAGCAGCAGAGATGTACAGAAAACTCAGGTTCTAACAAAGTCTCGTTAATTGGGTTTATTCTTAAAAATGAAACTAGATTACAGAATATTGGAAATTAGAAATTTTTGAATTGTAATCCTAGGACGCTGAGCTAGTCGATCAGAAGGTCGGCAGTTTGGCGGGTCGAATCCTGAGTGCCGCGTAACAGAGTGAGCGCCTGTTACTCGTCCCAGCTCCTGCCAACCTAGCAGTTCGAAAGCACGTAAAAATGCAAGTAGAAAAATAGGGACCACTACGGTGGGAAGGTAACAGCGTTCCGTGCGCCTTTGGCGTCTAGTCATGCCGGCCACATGACCACGGAGACGTCCTCGGACAAGCGCTGGCTCTTAGGCTTTGAAACGGAGATGAGCACCGGCCCCTAGAGTTGGAAACGACTAGCACGCATGTGCGGGGGAACCTTTACCTTTTATATTAGGAGTATATTAGAAGGGATATATTAGTATATTAGAAGTATATTAGAAGGGACGCGGTGGCTCAGCTGAGCTTGTTGATCAGAAGGTCGGCAGTTTGGCGGGTCGAATCCCGAGTGCCGCATAACAGAGTCAGCGCCTGTTACTCGTCCCAGCTTCTGCCAACCTAGCAGTTCGAAAGCACGTAAAAATGCAAGTAGGAAAATAGGGACCACTCCGGTGGGAAGGTAACAGCGCTCCGTGCGCCTTTGGTGTCTAGTCATGCTGGCCACATGACCACGGAGACGTCCTCGGACAAGCGCTGGCTCTTCGGCTTTGAAACGGAGATGAGCACCGGCCCCTAGAGTCGGAAACGACTAGCACGCATGTGCGGGGGAACCTTTACCTTTACCTTTATATTAGGATAGGTCCTTCCTGGTACCCTAGATTTTCCTTCTAATGCTCGTGATTTAAGGGGAAGCTGGCTACACATTTATGAGATACAAATAGAATATCCATCTTTTCTTGTTCTGCAATGTTTTGCAAGGCTCCCTTCCTGTTCCCAAGTCCAAAAAATGTCAATATACCATTTAATCCTGTGCTCCTATTTTACACAGAGGCCAAACACATACTTCAGGCATACTGCCACTCAACAGGTAGGCTCCATTTAGCTTTCATAGCTCATAACTGTTCATAGTTTTACACTCCATGACTTGGCTTAATTCTCTTTTGAAGCTATCAAACCCCATACCCATTGCTGTGACTTGAGGCAATGAACTGCAGAAATGAATTGGAAATATCCTAAAGGGTTTTCTTTGTTTCTGTCTTATATTTTTGTTTAATCAATTCAGTTGAATGACTCCTGGTACTAGTGATATAGTGGGCAGAGAAGAGATGGGGAAAATGGGTATTCAATTCCTATATTCATATGAAGAACCTGTGGCCCTCCAACTAATGCTGGATCCTGGCTAGAATGGCCAGTAATTCAAAATCACATATACGATCAATTAGATACAGTAGACAGGAAGTAGGGGACAGAAAAGCAAATATAGAAATAAGCTTAAATCTGGAGGATTGCTCTAGCAAAATAGTAAAGATGGTCCTAAATTTAATCTAGAAGCTCATATGATTACAACACAACTGACTTCTGGAATATATGTGTTTCTTAATTATAAAATGCTATTTAAGTATAGTGTTTTTATGGTTCCATAATTGCAAACCTTCAAAATGGTATGTAACGCCAATTGATTTTTAACTAATTTTTCATTATAAAGATATTTTGCTGTTATAGATTGATTTGGTGCTGAATTATTACTTTCATTTCAGTTCTGCTATGGTGAAAGGTTTCTATTGTTATTCTTTGCTGCTATTTCATTCTTATTTATAATCAAATAAATCACAGAGCTGGAAGGAATGGCACAAATCATCAAATCCAACTAATCCAAATTAAAGCACCTCTGATAAACGTCTCTCCAGACTTTACCTGAAGATATCCAATAAAGAGGAACCTTCCTGGATAATTAGTCCCACTAACAAACCAATTACCCTGGACATTTTTAGCATTCATATTGTTAGGAAATGTTTACTACCATTTAGCCTGCAGTTCAATTCATATCTGTGAAGTTTATGCCATTTTTATTTTTATTGTAATTTAAGTTATCTCTGACAAAATTCATCATGGGAAAAGTTGATCCTACAAAATCATTGTGGAAACATTTAAAATAAATAAATATATAATTAGCTGGATGTTCATTGAAAAACTCAGCTACAGACCTTCCATAGATTATGCCAGTGATGTATGGTTATAATAAGTCTGTATGCTTTGCTACCTGGTCATGCTGAAAAAACAGCCTGAGAATGAAGTTGTCAAGGTGGATAACATATTAACTAGATAGAAAGGAAATAATAGTATAAAATGTATCTGCAGTGCCTGCAAGGTTACTCATCCTGTATCTTGTGACACAGAGAAGCCGTTGAAAAGAATTTTAAAGCATTTTATCATTTTGACTTAATGGTTGCTTCATTTTGCCTTTAATACTCTAGAGGAGAGAGGAAGAACTAGCTTAAACCAAATGAGTAGCATTGACATCATTCTGTTTAAAATGGAGACATAAATCCTTGAGAGCTATGATGCCATTAACCTAGGTACTTTGGTAGTAACTAAAGTTGCAGTGGCATTCTCTGATTCCTAAAAACAGTATAACCTTCCTGCTGTCGTTCTAAATCAGAAAGAGAAAAGAAGTTCAGCAGAAATTATTCTTTGAGCCTTATGACAACATGCAGGTAATGCTGCTATTGGTACAAGATTAAGATGATGACCCAGCTGCTGTTCCTAAACATCCACTTGGATTTTTCAGCCTCTTTTAAATGGAAGCTGTCACAGTAGTTTCCCCCCTCACCTGCCCCCCACAAGGCCATGTCTCTGTCCAGTTCTCTGGAAAGAAGTCAATTTTGTAACAATGGGATCCAATTTGGCAGCTGTCAAGCAGTGAATATGACAGGCCAACCACACAGTGGTTCATTTCCTAAGCAATAACATTAGTATCTGACCTCTTGTCCAGCCTCTGCTCAGCATTTGTAATAATGCCTAACTTACAAAACACTCTGCAGGTCAAGCCCTTTGGAGGTATTTGAGAAACCCTAGTAGGTCTTAAATCCATTAACAAATGGGTTTCCTAGCTTCATGGAGACCTACAGAATAACAAACCTGAATAGGTTTGCTTTTAAGCAAAGGCACTATAGGCTTGCTGTGAATGAATGTTTCCCTTAATTGTTTATGCAGGGGTGCAGAGTATAGAATCACTAAGCACTTCTAAGTACAAGTAGTCCTGTGAAGAAGTATGTGGCTTCTAAAACAGAGTGGTAGGAGAGCTAAAAGCCTTTTCTTACAACATCTCTTTCTTAAATAGCATCTCTGGCCTTTTGAGGGGGGGGCAGGGGGGATTGATGTTCTTGTTTCTTTGTTTTGTTATTTGGTTTTTAAATGGTGCAGTCTTCCCAATGCAGGAAACTCTAGATTTGTGGATTTAATTCTTAGAATTTACTAGCTAGCATGGTCATTGCAGAGAATCTTCTGAACTGAGTCTGCCCATTTGGAGAGTTCTCAGGTTAGAAAAGACTGGCTGAACTCTGGGCAGTCCAAGTTCAAACCTGAGGATTCAGTTATTTTTAATCAATTAGCATCCTTCAGCCTCATATTCTTCAAAGATATAGTACTATGCTTTTTTGTATAGATCTGAGATAGGGAATATCTAGTTTATGTGGGCATTAGTTAAGTCCTTCCTGCTAACATCATATATCTAGCTTGGAGAATCAGTTGGAGGCTGAATCTTCTGCATTTGATAAATTTAATTCCATGCAATGCTTTAAGATTATGCAGCCTAGAAAAGAAATAGAATGAAATGAGCTTAAAATAAGAAACTGTTAGCAAGAGCTATTTTTGATCTGATTCACTAACAAAGATGCCATGGGACTTCTTTACAAAGAATAATTCCCTATCTGATGAGCTGCCTAATCCAGTTCTTGAAGGTTAAAAGTTTAAAAGTAAGAATTCATTTAAAAGGAGAAGAGAGCTTTTGAGGATGCCTATTCTTAGCTACAGTAATGTCTGAATAGTAGACTGAGGAGGAGTACACATCACCTAATAACAAATTTCTGTTGCAGTGAGATATTTGCACTGCTGTTTAAATCATAATTATTATTTACAACATAGTCCATATAAAATAGTATATACAGATGCTTAAGATGGGTTGGTACTAGGGATTCCCAGGTCCAGAGTCAGCTGCAAAAGCCAGTTGGGTGATTTGGGACCAGTCACTCCTCCTCAGTCCAACCTATCTAGTAGGCTTGTCATTGTGGACAAAAATACTACCTTTTATCCACAACAAAAAGTAGGATAACAAATTATTTAACGAATAGCTAATTTCTTATAATAATAGCAATAGCACTTAGACTTATATACCATCTCATAGTGCTTTACAGCCCTCCCTAAATGGTTTACAGAGTCAGCATATTGTCCCCAACGATCTGAGTCCTAATTTTACCAAGCTTGGAAGGTTGGAAGGCTGAGTCAACCTTGAGCCAGTCAGGATCAAACTGCTAACAGTAGGCAGAGTTAGCCTGCAATACTTCATTCTGACCACTGTGCCATGACGGTTCATACATTAATTTCTCTATAATATCTATATAACCTTGATTAAATGATTCCCCAATAGATCTCTCCACTGTTATGTTGCATACATAATGAAGCAATTTAAAAGGTAGCTGCTATTGCCAACTATCAGCAACATAGACCTGAGCAAGAAGGGTTGTCCCCAACCCTACCCCAATCCTAACAATGACATTGTAAGAGGAAGGATGTACAGCAAAGAAACAATTCTCTCTCACTCCCATTATCCTAAAAGGGCTACACTCTTCTCATATTGTGTATGGCAGCTTTTTAAAAGAGGGTCTAGTTTGAAAAGAAAGGATGGTAGTGACAATGAAAGGAAAAGAAAGACTAAAGAGAGAAAGAATTGTGGAGAAAAGCAAAAACAAGGAAGGGGAAAGGGTGTAGATACTGGAGCTCAGATCAAGGAAACAGCACTTCTGAATAGAAGGGATACTAATGGGAAGCAATTAGGAAGGGCAGTAATGTCACTAACCACAATAATGATGATGGTGTGGTAAAAGGCTCAAGTAACCCTTTCCTAGTGGAAAGCTGGAAGGTTCAAGAATCCTGAACCTCTAGGGCAGGGGTAGGCAACCTTGGCTGGCTGGCTCAGGAATTCTGGGAGTTGAAGTCCACGAGTCATAAAAGAGCCAAGGTTGCCTACGCCTGCTCTAGGGCAAGTGCTGGCAAGATGAAGAATTCGGCAAGGGAGATTCCAGAATGGAAAACACAACTACCCACTTTCACAAAAGCTCAATTCCTGAATATTTCAAAATGACATTAATATCACTCTCCACCGAAGACCGGGTCTCTTAGACCATCCAAGTGAAGGAGCCTAAGGGCTCAGAAAGAAACAGCCCAAGTATGGGTAAATGAAAATAAATTAAGACAGTTTAAATATAGATAGTAAGAAGAAAATGTTAGAGTATTCTGTTTTACAAATCCATATCTATATGGTTAAATAAATAATTATTGTACAGTTATAAATAAATAGAACTGGAAAGAAAAATAGAATAGCATAGCACAAGAACAAGAAAAATTCTTGGAAATAAGAAACTAAAATCATATTTTATTATAAACAATCTTGGACTGTATTTTAGTAATATAATTATTTCATGAAAGGAATCATTTGGCTTTTGCCTGTTTCTCTGCCATTTCCAGTAAGGCTCCTGTGACATCCTCTCAGCAAATACCCAACCTGTGATCTTGCATCTATCTATACTATTCCTTTTTAACCTAGTTAATAGAAGAATCAGATTCGTTTTGAACATATGTTCCAGATATAAAGGCCTAGAGAACTATAAATTATGTCATACAAGCTCAATAGAGCATTACAGTACTGTCAGATTGCAGTAACAGGGTGACATATGATATTCAAGGACAAAAGAAAAAATCCTCAGTTTAAGCTACTATATCTGGGTTGCAAAAATCACAAATACCACCAGGAGACAGCAGAAAGTTAGATTTATATGACTTATTGCTATCATCCTGAGGTTTTCTGGATTTTTTTTTACAGCCCATTTATGGTGGTCTTATCCATAGCTGACTGGATGAAAAACACACCCAGGCTGATAAATGTTTGTGTAAGAAAGGAACAAATATCTCAGATACTTCAGAACAAGCCCTCCCCAAGAGCCTATTAGTGTCTGGATTTCAAATTATTTTCACCTTCAGCATATTTTCATTTTCAAAGGCAATCAACTCTCTTTTCTTTTCTCTTGTATAATTTTAGATGAATTTCATGTTAACACAATAAGTGTAGTTATCGAGGATAATTTTATTGCTTATGCAAATCTATCCCTAATTCATATCTACTACTGAAATGTACATCTGGTCCTAAATGCTATTTCCACGTAGTGCAGAATTTCTAAAACCAACTCTCTGCTTTTTTTCTTCACACTTATTTTGTCACTTCACCAAGTTAAAAAAAATGTATATACAGTATAAAGTATACCACTGACAGATCTGTTGGAGTAACAAAAGAAAAGGGATAGAATTAAATTTTCTTCTTCATTGGTCTTCTTCACATAGTTTTTGCAGCTGTCATTTACCCCTGCACTGCACTGTTCTTTGAAACCCTTTTGAAGACTTAACATTGAACTAATGGTAGACCACCATAAAGGGCAGAGACTTTTCCCTTTGGATACTGTCTTTGCCTAGCTCTCTGTTGATAATCCAAAACCTTTCCACTCTAAACCGATAAATCAATTCCACAGAAACATGAATAAGCTTAACAAAGCAATCAGAGCACAGAAAAAATAAAAATGTTGAGTTATTAGAGGTTATAATGAACAAAAAAAATGTTGTACACAATTCCCTTCTAAAAAAGAAAAAAACTTTACTCAGCCCCTTCACTAGTACCTAAGAGCATTCTGGCAAAATTAACTTGAAAAGGAATGAAGTTCTTGGTGCTCTCTGAACTTGGTTGTTTGCTTGCTGATGTTTTGTTACCCAGCTAGGTAATATCATCAGTGCAAGTGAGTAAGGGTTTGCTCCTTGTATATATACAATATTTCACATACCTCAATTGCATAGACAAATATGCAAATGGAAAACTGTAAATGTCTTAAAGCAAACTAAGTTCAAAAACACTAGGATGTCAGCCATCCATAGAAACTAGAAATATATTTATATGCCATTCAAAAGAGACAATAAAAAATTAAGAAGGAAAGAAAAAGAACACAGCATATACTTTCTAGTCCTGAAGCCCCAAAGAAGCAGGGAGTAACATCAGACAAACAATCAAGCACAAAACAACATCCTAAACAAGGAACTATCAAGGAGAAAAACACACTTCTAACAACACTGGCACAGCAAGCTATTGTATATAAACAGGGGAAAAATTACATATTTACTCACATTGATGATGTTACTTAGTTGAGTAATAAAATGTCTACAAGCAAACAACCAAGCTCAGAAAGCACCAGGGTTTCCAGAGTTCAGTTCTAGGCTACATATATTGTCTTATATTGAAAAGAATTTCATAATCTAAATTCCACTGTTAAGAAAGTCTTGTTCTTAATACCTCTTAGAATTGCTGTGTTTGCGTTCCATGTTCACACCATTTAAAATTATATAAGGGACGTAAAATAGTTCTGAAGGATACCACTATTACTGGTTTGACTGACAGTGTAACTCAGAATGGTCATATAATATGTGGGATCCAAAAAAAAACCAGATGCCCACCAGATGACACCAAAGAAACAGGATAAGTGGTGCAAAACTAGCTAATGGTCCCTTTCATTTTTTGCAGCCCAGTTTTGCAGCCCAGTCTCAATACTACCTCAAATTTTACTGAGAGTTTGGCAGATCATGCAAAGAAACATGATTCATGGTTTTATTCATGGAGCACACAACCCAGTTACTGATTTAATCTACTATATATTGACTCATGAACCATGGGGTCATACATCAAATAAGTTTATATTCAATACTATTCAAGTTCATCATGTTGAGGAAATGCAGCTTCTTGAGTATATTTTAGAAATCCTCTGTGTAATCACTCATTTGCATTGTTGACATAACCACATAAGCAATACAACTGCCATATAATACAGGTAAGGATCTCATGGACAGAAGGCAAAGAACTAATCAGATTTATATCAAAGGCTTGGCAATCCTTAACAGAATGCTAACTCACTTTACAATATTCTGACCAAATTTTGCTTGAAAGTAACATCCCAGTGATATGAAGAGCTTACTGTCCAAGGAAAAACAGACTGAACCCTTCCCCCCCCCTACCATTTTATTTCTATCTCATTGGATTTATTGAATTACATTTCACTGTCCTTTCAATCCAGACCTATTAGTACAACTTTGAAATCATAATCTATCCTGATTTCTACTTTCTATTTTGTGTAAAACCTTTTGTAGACAAAATCATTAGAGAATCAATAGTGAATACCTAAATCTTAATACGAGTGCCTACCATCTTCAAAAAAAAGCAGACTAGCTCTTTCATCTCCAATCCTTTTTATTTTATTGCACTCTTGACCAGATTGAGATGTTTGTTAGTTGTAATATGACCAAAACGGGCAATTATTTAATCATGAAAGAAATCTTAAATTCACAATATTAAAGTATAAGTCATAAGTATGCAAGAATGAAACTAAGTTCTTCATTCAGATGAACTGGCTTCCAATGGACCCTCACTCTTTTTTCATATAGTACACAGTTTTCCAAGAGAATACAGCAAATTATCACTAGTTGTCCAAAATCTCAGGAAACATGGACTCTGAAATGCAAAGTGTCAGCTTAGTGACTTTGCCCTGCAGTCTTTTATTTGAAGAATTTACCTAAGACTCAATACTGAGAGATCAAGTAATAGAGGTTTGTTCTTTGCAAATAAAATGTTCACTGTTCAGCAATTTGACCACGACTGGAATTTTAAAAGTTAACTCCTAAGACGTCCTCATTATCTGTTTTATACAATAAAGCCTAACACTGCAATATCTCTGCAAAGGAGACAATGCTTTACCTTTGATAGCTGCACATTTCCCCTGAAATATGGAATTTGTGAGACTCTACTAATATGGTGAGCATAGAGCATTATTTTCTATCACAAAGGGCAGTTTCCTAACCTCAACAATTAACCTGCTGAATATTTGCTATCCACCCTTTGGAAATATTTCTTCTAAAATATTTGCATTTTCATAACAGAGACTAACATACTAGTGCTGAACATTTTCTTCAGCTTGTTATTTCCTACACAGTGATGTCTTCTTTTGAAAGATTGGTAGAAGGCATTAACACCCACTGAGAACAATTTTGGACAGAAAATGTGTATACCCTATTTGTATAATAAAAATAAGTTCAAGATTTATCCTCTCTCATTCCAGAATGCATGATAAAATAGAATGAAAGGTTGCTAGATGGCAAATTCTCACTGAATGGCAGGGAAAATAAATCTAATATGAAGAGTAGTTTAATGATGGAATCAGTTACGCAGAGAAATGGTGAACTTTATGCTGCTAGTTGTATTCAAGTGGAAGCTAGATTGCCTTCTGCTAGAAACAAAAGCCACCCAGAATTGCTTTGAATCTCAAGATGGGTGGCATATAAAGTTAATAAATAAATAAAATAAACATTTTAATTTTGATTCCAGGATTGATCAGAGACTTGGATCCCATGGTTTAAATGACCCCTTTCAACTCTATAATTCTATGGAATAATCATAATATAAATCAGAGATGGGCATTATATAACTTGCTGGAAACAATAACTAACAGTGTAGCTGTCATTCAGCATCTGGAATGTCATATATTGCCAGCCTTAGCATGCATCAGATTTCCCCAACCTGAATTCTCTCCAGATGTGTGGACTTTTAAACAATGATCATTGGGAAGGCTGACACAGTTGGAAAGGCTGATACAGTTCTGTAAAGAATAAATAGTTTATCTTTATACTGAATATCATTCATGCACAAAGGTATCAACAAAGTCAAATGAATCATGCAAATGATAACTAGATCTGGCTAATATGAAAATCTATCTAGAATCTATAGAACTTTGATATAGCATGATTTTTCTCAGGTCCTTAGTATGGTTTTGCAAAGTTACTATTTGAAAATTTGATAGGCTCATTTCTTTAAACTGAATCTTCAGACTGATTTGGTGAACCCATTTGATGTGTCAAACTGAATCTAGTTCTTTCAAATCAATTTGCTGATTTGATGGAATCACGCACATGCATGAACACACATGTTATTGAATTGATTCATCTCATTAAATCGGATTGACAGTTTAAACCACATTTTAGTTTCCAGTGGTTTCACTCTTTTTCTCAATGCTCATTATCCAGTAAATGGTTTTGCGTGCTCCTCCTTTCAATTCCTTCCTTCTGCCTATTATTTTTCTTTCTTGAATCCCAGGACATCTTCATATCCCTGAAACATCTTCTGTGAGATTTTCCTCCTGGACTGATCAACAATATCTCCTTTCCTCAGAGAAAGCCAGCACTGTTTTCTGAGCAAAACATTCTAAACAATCAGTGTCAAAGGTTTTACCATTCCATGAGCAGGAATGTGTTAAAAGACTGATTTCTTTTTTACAATCAATCTCATCTTATTTCTCGTGGAGTATATCACCCATTATATCACCAATTGGGTTGTTTTTTTTTTCACTAAGAGCACCTTAAAGATCCATGCTCCATTGGCACACACTAACTATTACATCTAAGATTACTGTTGAAATTTGCTTACATCCTCCCCTGTATCCTCCATTAGTAGTGCATTGACATCCACCCCACTAGAGCACAATATGAACAAAGCAGTTAGGACAGACATCGCTCTGTATTTGATGTCCATGTTGAAAAACAGAATCAAAGGTTCAAGGTAGGGTCGCTCACTCACATGCACTCACACACACACACATACAAAGCCCAAGGAGAAGAGCAGAGTTCATGTGATAGCTCATTATTAATGAAATTATAGATCAATCCAAATAGCCACATATTTCCTTGAACTTACACTCAAGGGTCCTTTTGTAAGACGTTCAGCCAAGATCAATACCACTCTGGAGGTAAGTGGCATAAATTATGTCCCAACATATACACCACAGGAGTTTTACTGTGTGTTGTATACAGTAATTGCATTTTATAGATGGTTGTTGAAAGCTTTAGTCCTCATTGATTTTGATCATAAACTAAAAGGTAATAAGAAGAAAAGAACAGCACTTTGATATGAATAAGTCAGTCAGCTAAAGCTGCAAAACCAAATTTTTTAAAAAATGGCATAGTGAATGTGATCAATTCATGTTCCACAGAAAAGGAATGCAGATATCAGAGCTTTCATTATATGAACTGGTAGCAGAAAACTTGAAAGCTGAATGAAAATCTCCGTTCATCTAAGTGCCAGTGGAAAAGCTGAGCAGCAGGATTTTAAAACTATAGGAAGCTTTCCCAAATTATAATACTTTTTATTCACACTTTTTTGGATTATGAATGTCATCCTAATAGCTTATAAACTAAGGTACCAAGGGTATTTGTGTTTTTATTATTATCCTTAATGTGTCTGCATTCAAATGTAAATGGAGATTTGTGACATAATCCACAATCATCAATGTGTTGCACATTTGTAACTTTCAAAGGCACACTTTAAAAAGCATTCCTCTTTTGATTTCCTTGGTTTTTCTCGCGCCCTTCACAGCAAGCAATTCAGGAGGGATATTAATGCAGCATAACAACTCTTTACCCTTTTTCAAGGCCAATTTTGCAATATGGGCAAAATGATTGGAAATGGAGTCCTGGAAAAAAAAAGAAAAGCTTAAACCATCTGTCAGGGACTCAGTTAAGAGATCCACACTGTTTTACAGCCAAAGATAGGGATAAATTATGCCTGGCAGGAAACAACCAAGGCATGTGAGCTACTGTTCATGTTTATAAGGATGAATTACAAATTTGTTATTGTCCATTACCCTAGTAAAATAATCTTTTCAAATTACAATAAGCAATAAACCAGGCAGATTGGAAGGGAAGCAAACGATAAAAAAATGTAATAGTTTCTTTGAAAAAGAAAGAGAGGCTGCTTGTATCATTGAAATATTACACACACATGCATATTTATTCACATTTTCATGCATTTCAAGGAATAGATAAAGAATTTGGACAAACTGTAACAGCTACATCTTAGTTACTTTTTGAATAATCAGTTAATAAATGTTTAATCAATAACTGACTGATATTCGTTCATGAGTTCTATTCATTTAAAACATTAAAAAAACTCAAAGTTAGAGCATACATGATGAAATTACATAGCATTGGTGGTCAAGCACAGGGACAAACTTAATGCTCCCAGGGTTAAAATGTAATTTTCCCTTTAAAAAAAAATACCTGACTTTTTTTTTAAAGAAATTGTACTCCTGCACCCGTGCTACACTAATATTTTAATATAAGATTTTGGAAAGTGAACCTTAAATACCATAGTTCTGAAATATTTTGTACCACTTTTTTAAAAAAATACGTGTGGAGGGCTTTAAAGGATGGTTTAAAAAATAGTGATATTGAAAGCACATGCCAAAATCTAAAGCACTGAAAAAACTTTCTGGGCCAAAGGATGGGAAACTCAACAAACTGGAGAATGGGGTTAGGTCTGAAGAAGCATTTCCTCTTAATTATAAAACTTATTTTTTTATTGCATTGGGTTTAATAAATACTATCCATAGATCCACCAACATGGGATGCAACTTAACAAAATGATTTTTAAAAAATCATAGGGAAATTTTATATAATTAAGGGAGGAACAAGAATACAAAATAACACAGCAAGCAAAGGAGTTTGAAAAGGTTACTGATCAGGAAGATATAGCACAGGATGCCAAGCAGAAAGAATAAAGCAAAACGCTATCGCGTGGTATTGAAAAAAAGGAATGAAATGTTTTATCTGCTTTACACATCCATTCCTTCCTTGTTCAATTTTCAAATCAACTGAAATAATAAGAAACTAATTAGCTAAAATGATTAATATAAAAGTTATAATTAATGGAATTTATAATCCAATACATCTGAAGAGAACCATTGGGAGAAGCTGGTATATATGAAGTTATTAATTCAATGAATAATAACTCACAAGAAGAACTATTCATTTCTAGATTGCATTTCTAGTGTCCAGTGAGGTTACTATATGAAAATGCTTCCTAGAAAGGACACTTAGGGGCAAAAATGTTGTTTATTAAATGTTTTCAGTAGTTTTACAATATGCTTTAAATATTTGCTTTATTCTACATCATCCCAAAAGAAGATTTTCTGAAATAGGTAGCCACATAAAACAGATGATGATATGTGTGTGAGAGGGGGGGAGGGAGAGGGAGAGGGAGAAAGAGAGTAGAGGGACAGGGAGAGGGAAGACCTGGTTTGCTGACCCCAAAAGTCTGCAAGTCTCCCCTAGTTGCCTCAAGAGGGCCTGAAATATCTCAAGGTGATTTCCTCTACCTTATGACATCTCTTAGTGTCACCCAGCCATCACCGAGGGGGGGAAAGCCTGTCTTATTACTCTTCTGTCTATAAAAGAAGAAAAAGTTGCATAGTGCCATTCAGAGATGGTGTTGGCAGGGGGGGCAGAGGTCAACCCCTAGGCCCCTTAGTTGTGGGGTGCCTCAGGGATTGGTACTCTCACCTCTCCTGTTCAACATCTATATGAGGCCACTGGGTGAGATCATCCGTGGCTTCGGGGTGAGGTATGATCAATATGCTGATGATACCCAGCTTTTCATCTCCACCCCGAACCAACCCAGTGATGCCCTCAATGTGATGTCCCATTGCCTGGAAGCGGTACAGATTTGGATGGGGAAGAACAGGCTCTGGCTCAACCCGGCCAAGACTGAGTGGCTTTATGTACCGGCATCTCGTTTAGTCCAAGAGGTTCCATCTTTGGTTATAGGAGGAGAGATGTTACCTCCCGTTGATAGAGCACGCAATCTAGGCATCCTCCTGGATTCACGACTCAGTTTTGAAGATCATATCAGAGTCGTGGCTAGGGGGGCATTTGCCCAGGTTCACCTGGTATGCCAGTTACGCCCCTTTCTGGACCGAGATGCCCTACGTACAGCCACCCACGCACTCGTTACCTCCCATATAGATTACTGCAATGCTCTCTACATGGGGCTGCCCTTGAAGACCACCCAGAGGTTTCAGCTGGTGCAGAGTGCGGTTGCACGGGTAGTGATGGGAGCACCCCGATACTCCCATATTACACCCCTCCTGCGTGAGCTGCATTGGTTACCGGTTGTCCTTCTGGTGAGATTTAAGGTGCTGGTACTTACCTTTAAAGCCCTACATAGCTTAGGCCCGGAATACTTGCAGGACCATCTGGTGCCGGGAACGACTTCCCATCGCCCAGTGCGCTCACACAGAGAAGGCCTCCTCAGGGTACCATCGGCTAGACAATGTCGGCTGGCGACCCCCAGGGGGAGTGCCAGCCCTATGGAACCAGCTCCCCCCTGAGCTTCAGATGGCCCCAGATCTCCAGTCCTTTCGCCGCGGCCTCAAAACACTCCTTTTCCACCTGGCTGACCTGGACTGACAGGGATTTTAATTATGTTTTTAATTTTTAACTGTAATTTTTAACGTATTTTAATTTTAATTTATTCTACAGGGGCCATTAATTTAATTTTCTTTTAACTTCTGTATTATTGTATGTTATTGTTGTTAGCCGCCCTGAGTCCTTCGGGAGATAGGGCGGCATATAAGTCCCAATAATAAATAAATAAAATAAATAAATAATAATAAAATGGACTTGAATGGTATTTGTTATAGACAACTAACTTCAAGCATAAAGTTGTAGGCAGATGCCAGTAGACGTTTCCTTTCTTTCAACTGCAAAGGGATGCTGAGTTTCTTGGACAAGAACCACTAATACTGATATTAGCAATTATGCCTTGAAATTTTGTCTTTAATTATAGGTGCAACAATAAGAGAAGTGCTAGAAGTAATTCAGTAAAATTTAAGTAGTGGAGTACCTAGGTTTCCACTAAGTGAAAAAAGTCAAGATGGCATCTGTAGCCATATAACAGAAGCCCTGTTGTTTTGTATGGGCATTGTAGCTAAAAACAGGAGAAGCACTTCAGTCACACAGTATTGAAGGCCATATTTGTTTTATTCTAGCCTTTTATTGTGCTTAAAGAACTGGTGCAAGCTATGGTTAGAGGGCCATTGCACAGGTCCATCTTGTGCACCAACTCCCAAACCAGGAGACTTTGCTAACGGTGACTCTTATCCTAGTAATGTCCTGTCTGGATTACTGCAATGTGCTCCACATGAAGAACTAAATGACCTCCAAGGTCCCTTCCAACTTATTATTATTATTATTATTATTATTATTATTATTATTATTATTATTATTATTATTATTATTATTATTATTATTATTATTATTATTATTATTATTATTATTATTATTATTGTCCTTGAAGAATATTGGAAAACTGAAGCCAGTCCAGAATGCACTGGAATGGGCAGCCCAATTGATATTTCTCTTAATTCTCACATAACTCATGTAATCATTACAGAAACTGGCAGGGTGAAATTCATGGTGCTGGCTATCATCTATAAAGCTCCTTAAAGCAAAGGGTGGGATTCAAATATGCAAACAACCAGTTCTCTGTGTGGATGCCGCTTCCGGAAGTCCATTCTGGGCCTGGGCAACAAAAAATTAGCTACCGGTTCTGCCGAAGTGGTGTGAACTATCTGAATCCCACCACTGGCTAGACTTTATACAGGGCCTCTCCCATGGCTTCTGCTCAGCTGACCAGATATAGCAAAACAGCATGCTACCGTCCTTCCCAACCAGTGTCATATTATTGGACCTGGAGTTATATCTTCCCTGTGGTAGCACCTCTTCCTTTGGAGTATAGGAGAATCCCGCATGCTAGTCTTTTACAAGGCTTTGAAAACTCAAGACATTTGGGTCAAGTGAGGCTAGGTGAGCTCTGCTACTGATGTAATTTTTGTGATTGGGGTTTATTGTTTTAATCATGGCTGTCATGGGTTATTTATTTATTTATTTATTTATTTATTTATTTATTTATTTATTTATTTATTTATTTATTTGATTTGTATACCGCCCTTCTCCCTAAGGACTCAGGGCGGTGAACAGTGACATAAATGTCAAAATGCACAAATACAGAAAATTGAGAATAAATTAAGCCCTACTGCCCAAATGTAGAAGATAAGTTAAAACCACAATTAAAATTAAACCCATCAGACCAGACCGGATTGCTTAAATAGATATGTTTTTAGATCGCGTTGGAAGGAGCGAAGGTCGGGAGCCATCCGGAGCTCAACCGGTAAATGGTTCCATAGGTCAGGCGCGCCCACAGAGAACGCTCTCCCCCTGGGAGCCACCAAGCGGCATTCTCCGAACGGTGGCACCCTTAGGAGGCCCTCTCTGTGGGAGCGTACCGGGCGGAGGGAAGTTGATGCCGGCAGCAGGTGATTCCCAAGGTACTCCAGACCCATGCCATGTAAGGCTTTGAAAACCATTACAAGCACCTTGAATCTCACCTGGAGGATAACTGGGAGCCAATGCAGCTCACGGAGTAGAGGTGTAACATGGGAGTATCGGGAGGCTCCCAATACAACTCTCGCAGCTGCATTCTGTACCAGTTGGAGCCTCCGAGTGGTCCTCAAGGGCAGCCCCATGTATAGAGCATTGCAGTAGCTGTTCTTTTAGCAATAGAAACAGCACTTACACTTATATACTACCCTGTAGTGCTTTATAGCACTCTGAGTGATTTACACTGTCAGAATTATTTTCATGTTGCCCCCAACAATCTAGGTCCTCATTTTACAAATCTCAGAAGGATGGAAAGCTAAGTCAACCTCAAGCCCCATCAGGTTCGAACTCCGGACTGTGGGCAGAGTTTGCAGTACTGCAGTTAACCATTCCAACACCCAGAATCACCTTTGTGAGATGAGTAGCCATATATATAAATAAATAAATAAATAAATAAATAAATAAATAAATAAATAAATAAATAAATAAATAAATAAATAAATCACAACATCTTTTCAGAGAACTGTATATAATGGTATCTGCAGGCAGAGATTTAAAAAAAACAAATTATGGCAACATGATCAAAGGTCCAACACTTTGTACATTTGTGCCCCATCATCATTAGTGTCAAGTCTAGATTGGTCCATATTTATTTATTTTATTTGTTAAATTTTTATACCACCCTTCTCCCGAAGGACTCAGGGCGGTGTACAGGGCAGTAAATATCAAAATGTAAATACAAAAGTTAAAAAAGAGATTTAAAAAATTAAATAATTATGCCCAATAATACAATACTAAAAATGTGTTTAAAACTAAATCCAACCCCAAACCCATCAGACCAGGCCAGATTGTTCAAATAAATAAGTTTTTAAATCACGCCGGAAGGAGCGCAGGTCGGGAGCCATCCGGAGCTCAACCAGCAAGCGGTTCCACAGGTCTGGCGCACCCACAGAGAACGCCCTCCCCCTGGGGGCCACCAATCGACATTCTTTGATCAGAGGCACCCTGAGGAGGCCCTCTCTGTGGGAGCGCACTGGACGGAGGGAAGTTGATGCCAGCAGCAGGTGCTGCCTTGGGTAATCCGGACCCATGCCATGTAGGGCTTTGTAGGTCATAACCAGCACCTTGAATCTCACCCAGAGGGCAACCGGCAGCCAATGCAGCTCGCAGAGCAGAGGTGTAACATGGGAGTATAGCAACTGATTGGATGATATCATGCAAAGCCCCTAAAAAAATGTTGCTTAAAAATTAGGGGACTTTTGCTACTATTGCACTTAAACATTTGTGTGGGGCAGACAATGTATAGGCAATGAAGGAGAAAGAGTTACTACTGCTCTAGCCTGGCAAACATATTGGAGAGACAAGGAACAGAACTTGGTAAGTGGTTATTTTTTTTCTGCACAGGATTATTGTAGGTAAGGTTGATGAAACATCTAAACATAGAAAAGGTAATGCTATCCCAAATAGCATATGGATCAGGTTTTGGTACAGTAAATTTTGGTAAATTCAATTGACTTATGTCCACAAGTGAGCTCAAATTTGTGTTGCTAAGTGAAAAAGTTAAGAGAGGCTTGACCCATTTTACAACCTTTCTTGCCACAGTTATTAAGTGAATCACTGCAGTAATAAGATTGTTAAGTGAATCTGGCTTCCACACTGACTTTGTTTGTCAGAAAGTCACAAAAGGGGACCAAATGACACTGGCACACTGCAACTGTCCCAAATATGAGTCAATTGCTAAGCATCTGGATTTTGATCATGTGACCATAGGGATGCTGCAATGGTTGTGTGGAAAAATAGTCATAGGTCGCTTATTTGAGTGCCATTGTAACTTCAAATGGTCAATAAACAAAAGGTTGTAAGTCAAACACTATGTGTACTGTGCTGGACAGGTCCCATTGATATATTCTAGAATTTATACAGTACAAAGCTAAAATGTGTCTTGTTTGATTTTACTTTAAAATCAGAGCTCTAAAACAATATTGTTCAAAACAATTTAGTATTCAGAAGCGCATTTTTTCCAGTCCTCCCCTTTCCATGTTCTTTAATATTGCTAATGAAACTGGTGATTAAGGAACCTGGGAAGACTCAGCACCAGAATGGCTGACTTCTTTGTATGGAATGTCCCAGTGCACACACACACACACACACACACACACACAAAAAGTGGAACATTTGGAAATGCTGGTCTACAAATATGTGTCATTCGTAAATATTTTTGAGTAGAGACACATATAGTCAAAAGAAAATATTCCTTTCTTTTAAAAGAAAAAAGAAAATCAATCTCCTCAGAACATGCCCCATCCAGTCCCCTTATCTAAGATGCTTTCTAGCATGCAACACCATTTTCTTATTCTTATATCCCAAGTGCTGGATTTTTTTTCTTTTTGTTCTTTCACTAAGTAATGAGAATGATGTGTAATCCATTAATACAGCAAGAAAAAACAAAGAAGCAGCTGGCACATTAGAGGCAGTTTAAGTGCCAGCACTGAGGTATGCACCAAACGAGATTATGCTTTGTTTATTTGGCTGGTTAAATTCAATACAAAATGGAAGGGACAGAGGAAGGAAACAATGGCTCCGGGGAGCTTTCTTTGGATCCCTCTGGATTAGCTGCAGAAGCAAATCCGCATCTTTCCTGATTTGCATTGGATCATGTTTGTCTTTAGCCCTTGTTCTGCTGCCTTAAAAGTACCAAAGCAATCATGTAATGTTCTTAAATACGTCCCATGGTTTATTCAAAGCTAGTTATCACCCTGTGGCTGATGGTGGTTATGAAGATTGTAATCCAACACATCTGGTCAGTACCAAGTTGAGGAAGGTACTCTTTTGAATGAATAATTGTGAATGAATAATTCAAAGTACTGGGGCTGAGGAAATAACATTTTATAAATTCCATGTTTCTCATATAATATTTTCCATGATTTGCTTTCCAATGCTCATAATTTCATATCTGTGAAATTATGAAATAATAAAAATTATGAAATAACTCATGAAATAAACATGTTGAGGCGGGTTTTCCCCCATTTTCATGTTGTTAAGAAGTCTAATAAAAATATGCACTGTATGAAAAATCAACAGGTATTGCTTTTTAAAGACCTCAATGGAAACCTGCAGCTGAGCATACATAGTACTCAAATATTAAAGATGATACTCAGAAAATTAAATATGCCCCTTTTTCTCCTTAAATAGTAATTTCTGTCTTTTCAATATGATTCAGATATAACCCATGCCTTTCCAAAGCAGAAAGTTCAAATGCAAGATTTCCAAGGAGAAAGGATGATTGTACCAAGCAAAAAAATAATAACATTGGACTTGCAATAAGTAAACAAATACATGTACTATAATCATCTTTGATTAACGCACTAAACATAAATGCACTAAAATATAAACCTTGGTTACCAAAACACAGAGCCTAAGTTCATATAATACTTTATGTCCAAATAGAACAACAAAAAAGTACAACTTAATCTAATGGCCTGGTATATCTTCTTCAATAATAGCTGAGTTCATACAACATCCTAAATCTAAAGCTACCTACCAGTCATTAGCACAATCTAATGCAGTCTTTTTTATGCTGTTTTGGGAATTCTGGAAATTGAACCCACATGTCTTAAAGTTGCCAAGTTTGAAAAACATTGAATTAACCTGTTGCTTGAATTCAATCATTCCCTTAATACTGGGCAGTGGCATCCACAGCATAACTTAGCAGAATATAATGTGCTGTTAAATATGCAGCTCACCATTCTGTGCAAGAAGAGCCAACAGTGATGTAGCAGGAAACCAATAATTAAGCATGAACCTTAAAGCAGTAGGTTCTCAGTCTACCACTTTATTTCTATCCCTTTGCTGCAAGAGACAACTCTTGTCCAGATTGTGCTGTGATTCAGGGGTCACAATTAAAAAAAACATATTTTTTAAACAGACTGAAATAGTTGGCAAGCTAACCCTCAATAATTCTGCTTTAGGTCCAACATCTCTTCTCAGTTTTAACAGGCTGCCTTCAAACACCATTTACTTGACTAATTCCAGAGCTAACAATGAAAACATCTGCTGACCTGATTGTTTTGCTATCAAGAGATTAACTGTTAGTTGATGAAGGGGGGGAAGATCCTTTTGATTTATGCTCATTAATTCAGATTGCTGCTTTATATGGTACAGTTAATGTTGTAAAGTTTAAAACAAATCCTGCACCTCATGTAAATGAACTAATTATCTAACCTCTGATCTTAATGCACTTAATTTACTAGTGACCTGTTTTATATCTTTTTGCCTCCCTCTTTTCTACTTTAAAATTAAAAACTGTGTCAGACGGAAAGGAATTATTTTTACATTCATTTTATGGGTTCTGCCTCATAATTAATTTGCTACCCAGATTGAATAAATGATTGTGTTTCATCTTATGCAAAGTAAATGCTTTATTTATTTTTTTAAATTATTGAATGACAATAGGGATTGAAATCATCCACTACTATAGAGATTCTCTGCCTAGTGGGGAAAAAAATATAAAAAAATGTTCTAATATCTCCATGTTCACATTCATCAATAATAATGCTGCACTTTCAACAGGGCAAAGCTACTTAAGATGGAGGATTAGAAATCTCCATCAGTTTCCATATCTCATTAAGCTTTGGTCACAGTATCTGTGTTCACTTCATCATTGTATGGTAATTTACAAATGGTACATTTCTGCTCAGAGCATTCATATACAAGCTTTTGTCAGTAAGTGAAGAGCACAGCAGATAAATAAAGCTAACAATGAAGTCTAAAATGGAAGGAAAAAACAGAGGGGACATCATGACACAATGATCTGGGCTAGCAGAGGAGAAAGAGGCTTTCCAGTAATTTTCAAAGAAATATAAATTTGGTTTCCTAAGACTGATTGACAAAAAATTGTTCTCTAAAGCATGTACAACTTATTGAATTGTTTTGCTGAGAAGTTGCACTTTGCAGCAATTGCTTGCTTCTACTTTTTGCAGCCCAAAGTGCATGGAAAGACACAACAATTTGCAATTTAATCTACTCAGATTTATTGGCTAGCTCCTTGGATCAAGTACCACAAAGATGTTCTGCCTCTCAAGTATCTCAATAGTATTGGAGCAAAATTGTATTTGCAACAAAAAGTTGTGACATATTATCTACTGTAAATAAACACATGTTGTTCTGTTGTAAACTGTTAGTGGTTTCAGCAAGCCATTCAATTTCTCTTTCAATTTTTATTTTTTATTTTTCCCAATGACATTCATCTTATTCTAATGTTCAGAGACGATAGTATGTTTTGGGGGAGAACAGTTCCATGATAGGATGTTTTGAGTTTTCTAGATTTATATAAACATTGCAATTCCCTCAAAAACATCATTCCAACCAATTTCACAGAACACAGTCTAAACAAGTTATACTCAGTTTTTGTGGGATGAGGGTACCACTTCAAGTTTAATTACTAGATTAAATCAGCAGTTCAAAAAGTAGTATATGAATTTTATTTCATTTACTTTTACATTTATATCTTGTTCTGTCACATTAAAATTACCCAAATTTATTAACCAATTACTTTTGGAGGCGTTCGGGATGATCCCTAACATTTTTGGGAGCCATATGCAGTCTTAGGCTATAAAACTCTATATATTTCCACGTGTAGATTTTCATAGACTCCATCATCCACTTAATGTTGGTTGAGAACCTTCTTGCTTCAAAAAATAGGCATTAGTAATGTCTAGGATAGGGACGCGGTGGCTCAGTGGGTTAGGACGCTGAGCTTGTCGATCGGAAGGTCGGCAGTTTGGTGGGTCGAATCCCGAGTGCCGCGTAACAGAGTGAGCGCCTGTTACTCGTCCCAGCTTCTGCCAACCTAGCAGTTCGAAAGCACGTAAAAATGCAAGTAGAAAAATAGGGACCACTCCGGTGGGAAGGTAACAGCGTTCCGTGCGCCTTTGCCGTCTAGTCATGCCAGCCACATGACCACGGAGATGTCCTCGGACAAGCGCTGGCTCTTCGGCTTTGAAACGGAGATGAGCACCGGCCCCTAGAGTCGGAAACGACTAGCACGCATGTGCGGGGGAACCTTTACCTTTACCTTTTTAATGTCTAGGATAAAGTCAATGCTAAAATTAGTGCAGGTTCGCATCCCACCAGGCTCAAGGTTGACTCAGCCTTCCATCCTTCCGAGGTAGGTAAAATGAGGACCCAGATTGTTGGGGGCAATAAGCTGACTTTGTAATAATGCCGCTTGGGGTGTGTGTGAAAGCCCTAATAAGCAGGCATATACATAGAATGAAGGCTACTGCTAAGCTTGTAAGCCGCCCTGAGTCTTCGGAGAAGGGCGGGATATAAATGGAATTAAAATAAAATAAATAAATAAATAAATAAAAGGATATCTTTTTATGGTTTCTCAGATGACCTCCTTATGAGTCCAAAGGAAGGCGCTGCAAAATATCAAAGGGATGGGGGAGTCCCTTCAAGTGAAGCATCTCTTGGAAAATTATTCATAAAGCAATGCTATCTACTCCACTTCTAATACTGAAACAAACTGCTCACTCATTTTAGAGCTTCTTCTGGCATATTGGCTGCATGAAGTCTACACAAACTGCCATGCTGAAGCAAATTTCACCTTACTGTCAGGACCCACCTCAATCCACATCTTAGGAAATAAGAACTCTTGGATGCAAGTTTAGTCCAAAAGGAAAATGTTTACTAGGATGGAATCGATTGTGGGAATACAAGACGGAATCTGAGAAAAGTTACATTTCAATCCTATATAAACCATTCCCATTCCAGCCCCTCCCCTCATCCATTTGGTCAGGCTGTCGTCAGTTGCTAGGTGTCAGGTCCTTCCATGGGAAAGGGAACTCTCCTTGGTTTTTGGTTATTGCTTTCCTTTTCAGTTGTAAATGAAGATACAATCCAGACCTGTCTGTCCCCCCACCCTTCCCCAGTAAAACATCCCCTGTTGTTTGAAAATCACTTTAGTAACCATCCTCTCCCCCCCCTCGGAAAGATGGCAGAATCCCCAGAAATAGCACGTTGTTCTACCTATACAATTATGAAATGTGATATAAATGGATTCTGACAACCTTCCTCTTAACAAGGAACATCTTATCAACTCCATCTGTTACCAACCACATAGAGAGATACTGTTGATTCCTTGTAGATTCTGAAAGTCTTAACCATGTTGGGCAGATTGTGTGGCCATAAAGCAGATTTATATCCATTCTGCTCAACCCATAAGAACTGAGAGTTGGCATGCTCTGAGACCCATTTATTAATTAATGCCATCATTGGGACCCAGGAATAGTGCCTTCTCTAGCACAGCACTTCTCTAGCACAGCACTGAAATAGCATCACCCTGGACATTTGAACAGCCATGACCCTGCTTCCTCTGAAGGCTTTTTCTCTAGGTTTTGGGTTAAGGCAGTTGTTCTACTATGCAATAAGCTGTCTATATTTATATTGTGTGCTTGTTCCCCTGTTATGACATCTTTGTCTTTTATTTTGTGGCATTTTTAATGTATTGTTTTTTAAATTTTGTATGCTCTACAAAATTGTTGATATTGGGTAGCTATGAAAAATACATTCTATATAACTAAAAAAAAGTTTCTGGTAACCCTTCTAGTAATATTTTATGACTGCTACACCCACTAGGGCAGACCTTTTGTAAAAGAAACTATATTGTCCTCTGCCAGACTTAGGTCTGTCCAGATCACAGACCTAAAAAGAATGAGGACCCTTGTCTAAGGCCATAATATATAATACATTTTCTAAAACAATCTCACATCAATACTTATTACATGAATGAGCAAATATTGTCTAATAGCCTAGGGTAGAAATGCATTTAATAGAAGTGTTGTTCATGTAATTTACAATTACAGATTTTGGAACTGGCTTAGCCAATGGTTAGCCCCATTCAGTAACTATATTTTACAAAGTTATAATAAATGCATATAAAAGATTATTAATTTCTCTGCAAATTTCTTAGGGAAATGCTCTTTCCCAAAAAGCCAAGTAAGTATTTAAGTTTTATAGTAATAATCATTTTAAAGTAGTCAACAAAGCAAGAGATCAGCTACTCGTTCAACTGAGGGTGAATTCTAACCAGGTGGTTCTCCAAAGTAGTTTTAGTCTGTAATAATTTCCTTAGTATATTCCATTCAACTCAGAATGATATACCGTACTTTTGCACATGAATGAATAGGGGGAAGTCAGTTTAGATATTCATAAATATTTAATTAAAGTGAGAATTAAAAAAATCAATAGAAAGGATAAAATATCCAAGTCAGATATCAACTGTTTATGACAATATATTTACTTTTAATTTGATTTCAACTGTCACTTGGAACTAGGGATATGTGACCCAAAGCAGTCATAGCATGTCTTTGTGATATGCTTAATTAGATGTCCATTAACTACTGACTTCTTTAATATTATGGAGACTTCTGTGTGCCAAAATTGTAAACTAAGATTTGATGGGATGTTTCCACTGAAGATGAAATGCAGAAATCATGTTGATGCCATCTTCAATTACATTCAAAGCAATGTCCTGTTAGCAGACCATATGTTCATTTCTTATTGTTTTGTACTGCTTTCACCAATAAAGCTATAACTATAATTAAAACTATAACTATAAAATGAAGAGAATCAAAAGCTTTTGGAAATAATTGAAAATATGATTTACTCTTCTAAACATTAGGAATTGTCTTTCCAATATGATTCTGCTGTTCCTGTGAGGAGATCTAGAGAAATCTTCTTTAAGGTCCAACCTCCACATGAGATCAGTGGGGTATGGATTAGAAAGTAGTGCCTTCTTTGTGGCTGCCCCCCATATCATGTGATGCACTACCTCTGTGAGTTTTGCCCTTCTCTCCTGGTGTTCAGGAAGACTCTGAAAAACTTTGAGAGGGTCTTCATGCTCTGAGCTTGGTTGTTTTCTTGCTGACATTTCATTACCCAAACTAGGTAATATTATTAAACTATATTTTAAAATATGCCTTGGATACTTAGCTCATGACAACTGGTTAAATATTTTAATCAGGTTTTTACTGAGAGTTTTATGTACAAGTATTTATGTCAAGGTTATATTTTACATCAATCATCATCACCTTCTAAGTGGCAATACAATAATTGTTGCACCTCACAAGGAGATCACAGGACAGTATTTTTCTATAGATTTGAGCACAGAGAAACAAAGTGATTAGCCATCTTGTTCACAGCCATGATGGAGCCTTTTAAAGCACATTGAGTTTGCAAGCCTCCCTTTCTAATCACTTTCTGAAATTGCTTATTAGTCATCTTAAAGCTATAGAGATATTCCGAATGACATGTTTGAAAAATTGGTACGTGAGTTTATCCTAACTCTGAACCAAATAAAAATTAATTAAAAGCTAAGGAATTTAAAGCATTTGAAATAAAGAGCAAAGAGAAAAATAAGACTTTGATCTAAGAAAGTTACAAATGGTTTAAGTATCCAGTTAAATTTGAAATATTGGTTTTTACTATTAGATTCTAGAATTAACTATAAAAACTGAGCTTCTTGTGGGAGTTATTTTAGATATTCTGTTTCATAAAAAGATAAGCAACTTTATGATTTAGAAACTGTACACTAGAGGGGACTAAAGATTCTAAGTACAAAGAAGAAAATCCCTTAGTTTGAATCAGTTTCTACTAATCAAAAACCTTAATTAAAAATTATATACAAGAGATATAATTTAACAAAATGTTAACTTTAACCCTTAACTGCCTTCCAAGATTCACCTAGTGATAATATCATACTAATACTGGTTAGATAATTATGAAATGCTTACAACTTTCACTCATAACATTAGGAAACAACATACAATCAAATGTATAAACTGTAACACAAGTTGTAATATAACCTACATTAAAGTATTGACTAAACAATCCTCTTGGAGATGCAATACCTTTTTAAAATCAAGGACTTACTAAAGCCAAACCAACTACTTTTACAATTATGCTCATTACAATTGTTCTGGGATAAAATATTTTGGGGACTTCCTTCCTTCGTCCATCTTTCTCCTTATTCCTCTTTTCCCATTCTCTCTGGTCCATCTGGCCTATTTCTTTTATACTTTGGCTATCTGAGCCACAATCAATTCTACACACTCTTTCACAGATGAACTCCCTGTTCACACTGGTTACCTGAGAATTGATACTCCAAGACTTTTTGCACAAATGTGAATGTAAAAAATAGGGCTCCATGTAGATTTTTAAAGTAACTTTTCTATACTCAATATTCCTATTATTGTTTATCAGGGGGGAAAAACTTGGTTTGGTTGGATTGGGTTGGGTTGGGTTGAACTTGTCACTAGTCAATTTCTATGTCCCAATTTTGTACTTATTATGAATGCTTCTTAACATTCTCTTAATATTACTTGCAGGTGTGGTCATGGACCCATAAAGAAGGGTGTGATGTAGTTCTTCACTTAACTCATAGTAATCACTTTAGTACATCAAAAACCCATCCAGGAAGTACACTGACATGAAGACAAAATAAGTGGTCTAGATAATAAATAGGCCTCAGTGAGATGGCTTGTTTTGCTTAGGGAAGTACTTTGTGTTGCAAAGACAGTTCAGTTTGCTTCATTGAGCAGAAGCGGCAACACAGTCTCAGTAAGATATTTTGCATCACCACTGGGCTTCCTCTTAGGACATTTCTGCACAACAGCTTAAGCTGCTTGTCTTCCATGCTGTTCCTGCCCTTAAAAAAAAAACCTAAGTTCAGAAATCCTGTCCGGATTGCTGCACATTGGCGATGAGATTGACAATAGATGCTCAGTCCAGCACTGACTGGCTGTTTCTCTGCTTCTTGCCATTCCCACCTATGCAGGAAATCTAAGTATTATTGGATGGATGGTGTGGGGGCATCTCCCTCCGCCTGCCTTTTCATTTAAGGGATTGGTCTCACCTCACTGATCTCCTCAGTTTAGGATCACAATTGGGAGTGGTCCCATAAATAAATAGGTCCCAAATTATGCAGGACTTATAAACTTATACAAAACAACCAGTACTTTTATTTCTGATAAAAACTGATAAAAACCATTAATATGCTATTGGTAATCAGTATAATTTGCAGAGCAAAGATATCACATGAACACACTGAGTTGCCACATAAATGCTCACATACCTACATTCTGGATCAGCTATAGCTTCCAAATTTTAATAGACTTTCCAAAATGTAGCCATTATTTTGATATCATCAGAAAACTCCCCCAATACCAATTTACTCATGTATGATCAAGCATTATGAATCTGCATTCTTGTGGTACCTTGTTAAAGCATCTGCTGTAATCTCTCAAAAATTAATCATATTCATTGCCATCTAGAACAAAATATACTGTATGTCAGAATATTGAGTAACCATGTCATACTTCTCAGAAGTAACTTCAGAGCAGCCCTTCTCTTTGGCTGTAACTTTTCCCATAGTTATACACTGATTCAAACATTTATGAAGGTATTACTGAACATTGTATTTAGTGGCTTTTGCAGGATCTCACTACTTGATAAAAATGATGAAAAAAGGAGTTGCAAATTCACAGCACGATCTGTGCTCATTTGCAGTGCTCATGAAAACGCATAAGACTTGTGTCATAACATCAGATTGCCCTTTGCCCCCTCTACCCTGAGGTTGTTACTGTTCACATTTGAACTGAATCAAACATTTGAGTATATAAATACTTAAACCTAGGTCACTGCCTTCGAATGTGATTATATCTAGAAGTATCTCCAAAAATATTAAATGAAAAAGGGTGTAAAAGCAGACTGGAAATTTTTCAAGTGAGGCTGGGCACAAATGTATTTTTGTAATTTCTCATCAAATGTATTGGGGGGCGGAATTGGGCAGGTAACTATAATTTCTGACAGTTCCCCAAATGTACTTTCCACTGGAATTTAACAGAACTATGGAAAGACAGGGACAATCTAGGCTGCTGGAGAAAAGACAGGATGCTCATGAATATCCCTTGGCCATCATACAAATAGATAGCTTAGTGTCCTCCAGCTGTATAAGACTAAACAGCTTATGTTCCTGTTAGCTACTACTTACCAGCATTTTTACCCAAGCCTTTTAGATGACACTAGATTGTATGAAAATAAATTTCTCTCACACTTCAAATGCAGTTTTATACACTAACTTATCTTAGCAGCTTTTCCATCTCATATACTTATTCTTATCCTGATTTCATTGGTCCAGTAGGTGCTTTTTATTATCATTGCTCACAACTCTATGATGAGAAACTCATGGTGTCCATGTAGCATCTTTTGCTCCTCCCATACTGCTACTTCCCAATATAAGGTTTTCAGGATGAGTAAGTGGTTATCAAATGCATAAACATTACTCCATCTATCTTATCAAAAGCAGTAGAATGATAAAGGAAAGAATGTGAAGTGAACAAAATAAAGGTTTATGTGCCTCAGAGCAGCAATATCTCTTGCTGACTTTATGGCATCTCTTTCTTTTTCTCACTACGAGTGCCAAGGTTTTGCTCCATATGGTGGCCAGTTCATTCAGCAGCATCCTTTAATTCCAGGCCTTCCTTCACTGAACAGAATTCTATTGTGATTAATGGCCATGTTCACACAAAACCCTGTTTTCACTGTCTCTGTTTCCCATCAGCTGGCAAGCAAGAATTGGTTCTGACTTTTATAATCACAGATTGGAAAATGTAGCCCATTGCCAGAAAGACTGCTGATGTTTGTTTTGCACCATGTTCCAGAAAGGTTGATTAGAGCACCATCAGCCTCTAGAAGACCTTCATCACCTGCAGTGATAAATACTGCAGAATAAATAGGCTTTTTTCCTCTTAAAAATGAGGATTTCTGGTGTTGCTGCTGCTGCTAATCACACCACACAGTGGGGTGGGCATGCTCTTGTCATTTTATGGGACCTAGGAAACGTGTGTTTTCTGAGGCCACTCCTGTTGTATGAAACAATCTCCCCCCAAATAATGACTGACTCCAACAATACTCAGTTTTAAGAAAGCTGTCAAGACATATCTTTTTCCTCAAATATTTTAATCCAGTTGAGTGGAATCCCTTTGTGGTTGTTTCATTATTGTGTTTAGCTCTCTCTCTCCCTCCCTCTCCCCCCTCTCTCTCTGTTTTTTAGTGTGTGTGTGTGTGTGTGTGTGGTGTCAGATATCAGATACAATCCAAATTGTATAGTTTAAATTTAAAATATACTTAAAAATTAAAATAATATTTTGAAAAAATAAAAAGATTATATTTGCATTATCTGTTTCACTATAAACATAATCCCAGTATTTAAGACAGTAGCAGTTATATCTATCTTTTATAATGCAATATTTTGAAGAAAAGCTCTAGCTTATACTAGAAGTTCTGCCTCCATGGTATTTGACTGCTTAAAAAGTAAGTATTTCTTTCCTCTGAAAGAAATGGTGGAATTCAAAATTTAGGATGTGGGGAGGCAATGGCAGCAGACTATAAATGCATTTAAACCACAAAAGCAGGATCTATCCAGGAACTCTTTTAAGAAAATGGCTGCAATAAGATTTTACAATGAATGATGTTTACTATAATGGCAAAGAATCTTCCCTACAAGTTTGTGATTTTTCTCCTAACAGTCTCCAACATTTGGAATTTTCTTCTTCCAAATTAGATTCACCTCAGCTTGTGTTGTCACTCCCCAGCTCAATAAACTACTTAAACTGAATTACTATATGGCTAAATATGGACTTAATGGAAGTTACTGTACTTCTGAGAAAGTATGCATTGCTAGTCTGATTCTTATGAATCTTCATTGCATTATATTTTAGTAGTTTCATAACAAATTAATACCAAGATACTTTCCCTTCTGTTCTCTGAATTCTAGGTCAATTTAAAAAAAAGTAGGTCCCTCCAGGAAATTGGCTTTTTTGATTACCTTTGAGAAATCAAATATCTGGGAAAACATAGTACTATTCTCACTGATATCCTATTTCTTGTATGACTTCATGATTATTGTTAAGTCTTTTTTCATTTTTTGCTCCCAAGGATTCTCTGAGAGGGTCAGAATCTGAAGTGAGTTAAAATGAATATTTAGATAGCACCACAGTAGAAACCAGATTTCATCAGCTCCTGTTTTGTAAAATTGATCACGTTTATTACAGCATTTGTGCTGTAACATTCTTTCCATAGGAGAAATCTCAATTACAACCATGCAGCAGTAGCCTCTAAGAATATCCACTAACTTTGTGGTCCATTACCTGGTATTTATTTTTTTTATATCTTGCCTTTATTATTTTTACAAATAACTCAAGGTGGTGAACATATTTGACACATCTTCCTACGACCACTACTTTCCCCTCAACAGCAACCCTGTGAGATGGGTTGGGGTGAAATACAGTGATTGGCCCAAAGTCACCCAGCTGGCTTTCAAGACTAAGGTGGAACTTGAACTCACAGTCTCCTGCTTTCTAGTCTACAGTATAGGGTTTCATTATTTAGCTTAAAATCAAGTAAGAGGGTATATGGAGCTACTCTTAAAGAGCATTCAAAAGCTTCATTCATTTATTTAGTGTATGGCATATCACACATGGGCTAGCAACATATATTAATATTTCAACTAGATTAATAGAACCCAATAAAATATAAATGTCAAATATCAATGTCTAGGCCATCTAACAATCAAAGATCAGCATTGTTTACATTTTAAAAATCAGATACTGGATCAGTATATGCTCTCAGCTGACCGCCAGTCACGGTGTGATCTGCAGTTTGAGGTAGAACTCCACAGTAACATTGAGGAGAGGATTCTGTGCCCAGTTTATACAGAGAGTCCCAGCAGATGCCATGTGAGGTGTGAATCCTATTCGCGATTGTTCATTGCTGATGTGGTAGTTCAAAGCCTTTGTGGAGTCATTTATATGTCTTCCTATAATTGGACATTCAAGGAACCATTTGGCTATCCATTGGGAATCAATGTGTGAAACTAGTTCATCTCCTCATGATGCACCCTGGATAGTGTGAAAGTGTGAACTCAATGAAATAGCAACTGCTGGTAGCCAGACTACTTTCCTGGGCTTTCAAAATGCATAGCAATGCAAATGAAAACATTCAGAAGCTACAACTGGTCCAGAAGGCAGTAATGCAAACAGTTTTGGAGGCCACTAGTGTGATTAATTTTGCGTGAGCAGCACTAGCAACCAATCTGATTCCAGGTCCCATTCAAAATATTGGTCATCATCTTTATAGTCCTTTGTAGCATGCCCCAATGGCATCAGCCCATCCCACTCATTGTGGCAGAAAGGGTCTACTGCAGATCCCATTAGCCAAGGAATTTCAACTAACAGAATCCAGGAGAAGAGACTTTTGTACCACACTGCCCATCCTTCTGGTATTTAGGTGGAGCCTTAAAATCTGACTTTGCCAATTGGCATGAGGCCATGAGGGAGAAGCTGTAGTGTTACTACAGTGACTGAGAAGGCACCACCATTGTTCCACTCTAAATTTGTGATCTTTTAATTTTAATTGCTTTTTACATTTATAGTGGTTTTTATACCTTTACCTTTTATTATATTATATGCCACCTAGAATCAACCCAAATACCAAGATCGGCAGAATATAAATTTAATAAATAAAGGATAGGATAGGATAGGATAGGATAGGATAGAATAGAATAGAATAGAATAGAATAGAATAGAATAGAATAGAATAGAATAGAATAGAATAGAATAGAATAGAATAGAATAGAATAGAATAGAATAGAATAAATAGGGAACATTTTGATTTTGATCAGTCCAGTGGCAAAGATTAAGGACATTTTTATTTCACTTCTCTTTATACTTTCTTTTCCTCTCTTCAACCCAACCCACCCTATATCTGAAGAAATGTTGCAAGTCCAATTGGTAAATAGACAATTGGAGTACTGTACAATTTTTGCTATATCTATTGCAGTTTTTGTCTTTTAGTGGAATTGTTATAGCTTCTGGCAGGTTGGTTTCAGTTGGGAATTGAAGAAGAATGGAAGAAGAAAGAGAGAAAAATCAGAAAAATGTTCAGTTAACGCTCTGAAAATTTGCTATTCTGTTCTCTATGTACACAACTGTCCCTCCATTCTTCTATTTCTAGAGATCCAGTAGTCCTGAAAGAAATTTCTACAGAAATAATTCTGTAAGGCAAAAAAGGGCAATTCTTTTTTAAGATATCACATTAATTCCATATTTTATAATAGTGGTTACTTGTATTTATTGATGTATTGATTCCTAATCAAATAAAGTGGGCACTTGCTAGCATAAAGATATGTGGGAATGACTTTACAAAATAGGAAGAAGAGCTGCAGCCTAGATGATGGTCTGTTAAATGAAAGTTGACTCCAGAAGAGGCAAAAGCACTTCAAAAGAGACCTTCCCTAATTTATGGGAGAGTAAAAATGAAGGATGGGTACTTTCAGACTTGCAAGATGCTGTTAGTGTAACTATTGTGTAGTGGGTCCGACGCAAGGAAGAGACGCCAGCCGGTGTGTGAGTTCAGCTCTTTATTGGAGGAGGGTAGCAAACTGGGGAATGAGGGTTACCTGGCCTCCTTAAATACCTAGCCAGGTAAGCGAACAGCCAATGGGGTTGGCCCTAGGTTTCCCGCCAAAACTGGGTTTCCTGCCGAAACCGTTCAGGCCAACGCCCCCTGGTGGCTGTTGCTATGCAGGTGCCTGCATACATAACAGTAACTTTACAATAATAGAGCTAATCTGCCTGTTTTTGGACTATTCCACAAGACTTGCAGGAATACCTCACAAGCTAACATCTAGAGAGGGATGAAGAAGGGTATAAAAAGTTGTGTCTCTGGCATGCACAGCTAGCTGGTGAATAGGTCTCAAGGCAAAAGGTTAATTAGAAAACTAGAAGCTACCCACAGGACATTGAGTGAATGGCTATTGCTCTTCTGAAACAGCAAGATGGAGAGCACAATTCCTGGAAAATTATCCAGTAGAATGCATGCTGTGCAGACTGCAAACTGTTACCAAAGGATCACAGTCCAGGCGAGATTTTATTAAACCAGTTTAGAATCAAGCTGGCAATGCACAGGACAAGAGCAATTTGAATAATAATTGCGGATATATCCCATATGACATGAAACCTTAGCAAATCATTTATTTCTTTTCCAATGCTGAATTTTTTACTTTCAGATATTAGGAAAAGCCCTTGTAAAAATTTATGAACCTTGAGCCTCTTGCTGCTGTTTAATGTCACTACCCCAATCTAAATCAAAACAAATGGGATTATAGTAACCAACCTCTTCAAGTCTTCAAGGCCATAAAATAGAAAGTTGTTTCAATTATTATTTTACTGGACAGATCATAAATAATCTTCATTCACAAATAAGGAAAATTTTAATTTTCTCAAAGATGTCAACCTTTGACAAAGGAACTGAAAGGCCTTGGCAGCTTGAAGCAGATGCAACTAAACAAAGAAAATGCTGGAAATTTCCACAATTTAATTACTTATCTCCCATAGAATAATACAATTTAGCACTAGCCATCAAGTAATTCAGGAACTTGGTTTTACACCACATCTAGAATGAATTGAAAGCCACATCCAGTGTTATATAAATATTTACCAAAATTTTTGCTGTTTTTAGTTCTGTTTGTGAAATAATCAAAATATTTATTTTTCCTAAATTGTCCAGGAGTGTTCATAAAGAGACAGTAAAGTCACGATGGTGGCTGCAATTATGCAACTGAAGTCCCCATCTTTACTTTTTTTATCTCCCTGTAATCATCTCTATTTTATTACAATTTAATTATTTTAAAATGCCTTCTTTAAAGTATTACTGTATATGATTTTGGTTTTTAAAAAAATTAAAAAAGAGTTTATTCTCTTCCAGCTAGTTGCCTTAGCAAATATATTATATTTCATACTCACACTTCCCAGCTGTGACATCTGGAAATCATTAGATCTTTAGTCTAATTTAAGGAGGACTGCTACAGAGAAGGTGCACTTTTGGGGTCTCAATAGATGACATTGTTTAATTGATGTAACTAACCCTGGCAGATCAAACTAGCTGAGCAGATATTATGACAAACAACTGGTCCCTCTAGTGCACAGGTGTCAAACTCACTACGTCACATAACATGTTGCAACATATCATGACTTTTTTGCATTGCCAGAGCTGGGGTGAGTGCGGCCTCCATATGATGCAACTGGCCCACGGGCCGGCAGTTTGACGCCCCTGCTCTAGTGACTAGACTCTGTGCCATGTAGCTAGTAACTAACATCTTGAATCTTACCCAGAAATAAATTGGCAATCAGCTCAATTCACAAACCAATAGGAACATCTATATGAATGAAGACTTTTTTTGTAAGTAGTGTGAATCAAAAAAGATCCTTAGTAAGTGACATGGGAGGCCCACCTGTACAACTTGTTTGTCAGAGTGACTGGTTAGGCAGTTCTGCAAGATTGCCATGCCTGTCATGAGTTTATCCACCAATGAGCACAATTCCTGGATGCCTATCCATAACTATCCAGCTTAGAAGCAGTGGCTTACCCTAGATCCACATAATGCCATTTTTAAAATAATAGCAGTGAAGTTAGAACTCTACAATGAAATCATCTTGTTTGTATTGGAGCTACATGGCATCTCTACCATACAGCAACCTTTTGTTTCCTTCCTTATAAATGAATGGTTCAATGGAACAAAGTACAGCCCACTGAAAAACAGTTTAGCAATAATCCATGGAAGGAAATCACTTTCCATGCTCAAAAGATCCATCAAATGATGAAAGCATTAGATCAACCACAAGTGCTGAAAAGGAAGCAGGTCTGATAACTGAACAATTAGATTGGAAAGTCAGGTTATTTTCTTAAAACCCAGATTTTGTAGGAAAATTATTATGGTATATTCATTTAGTTAAATCTTTCATAAAAAGATACATTGTACTGAGGAATAAACTGAAATCATTGCAATGGAGATCATGCAGTGCATCCTGCTGTAGAAAAATTTACCTATGCCCTCAGCTAGGATAGAAAATTCCAAAGCTCAGGGATATTATACTATGAAACTGGAAATTAGACTCCATCTATCTAAATGTCAACAGATCTGCAGGCTATCCAGGTTCAAGTATTTCCACCCTGCATTGCTGACAAGCTGAACCGTGACCAGAGAGGAGGCCTTCAGGGGCAAGAGACCTTCTTTATGGTAATTAATTCTCCAGGAGAGCTTGGTCCCAGATGGGGGAGGGAAGAAAATGTGTGCAGAAAGGTCGCTGTTAAGGACCAACCTCTATCCATCAACTCAAGGCAGAACCACCTATGGCAGGTTTTAAACATTCCAAAATTAAAAGACTGGCAACTCCTGTTGCAGGCACACACTGAGCCATTTAATGCTTCATTATTTATTTATTAGGGTTTTCGACATGGTAGGGGAGCCACACGACTTTAAAAATAAATGAAAATCAGCATGACGTTAATATGACCAGAGAGAACATCTCACTCTGAGTGGAATTTTACAATCCAAGTTGATTTTCCCATTAGTTTGTTCAGAGAAATTGTTGTTTGTCAGGATTAAGATATAGTTTTCTTACAGGGCAGAATCTAATACCTTTAGTTAATGAGACACTATGCAATTCAACTGGATTACACAAGGGGCATCTGTAAACATCACTAACCTGGCTGGGATTGATAGAGAGCCATTTCTATGACAATATAGTAACAGCTAGTGCATCACTTCTTTGACTGGAATCTACAGATCAATGCCACTAGAATATCATGCTCAAGGAAGTCTGGAGACTGTGCTTCTTCTTTGTTTCTTCTGTTCCATATCATAATACACATTAACATTAAAAGTTAACTGATACAAGTGAAACATCGGTTAATGTAATCCAGTACTACCAAGACTTCACAGAAGAGTATCTCCCTACCTTTCCTGTAGTTCCAAGATATTGAATTTAGGGCCCTCTATATGCAAAATATGTTTTCTTATTTTACTCTTAACATCGTCCTCAGATACTTCCTTTGTGTAGTTAATTCATTTGAAACTGGGGAGGATTTTAAAACACTTTCTATACTGGGGTGGAGGAAACATTAATTATAAGAGTTGAACAAGCATTAATTCATATCCCCATCTTGCTTTCAAATTCACCCTGCTAAATTTACTTACTCTTATGGGCAGTAGAAAGATTTATAGAGAGAAGGAAGGTGTAAAGTTAATAACTTCCCCTAATAGTTCAGGAAGGAGAGTTTTGTTAGTCTTATGATACAATTAGCTTAATGTCCCTAGTCTTAATAAGATTTTTTTTCCTTCCTTCCTTCCTTCCTTCCTTCCTTCCTTCCTTCCTTCCTTCCTTCCTTCCTTCCTCCTAACTCCCTCAATTTAAAATCAAGCATTGTAACATCCTATAAGAAGAAATGCACAGATTCTTTTCTGTCTGGTTTAGAAGAAAATTAAATATATATGTCTATATTTGTGCCTTTGAATGACTGCCTGGATGAGTCCTTGCACTTTTCTTGGCAACATTTTCTTTTGTGGTTTGCCATTGCCTTTTCCCTATGGCTGAATTAAAGTAACTGACCCCAAATTCCCCAGATGGCTTCCTGCTCAAGGCATGACTAGATCTCATGATCTCCTGGTTTCTAAACAGGTGCCTTTCACCATTACATCAAACTGCTTCATACACATATAACATATAACATACACATATATATGATTATAAACTAGCATACATGTTATATTCAATTAATCATCTGAATGTACCAAAATAATTATTTCTTATTTGGGAATTAGCATTATTTTGTTTCCAAACTGATAAATATAGGTTCTTCCAAGCTCAGTAATTGCTGATGATGTGGCAGGAACTACATTAAGCTACCATGAAAGATTGGTTATAAAATTGTATCCCATAATAAACAAAGAAGACAATTATATTCTTTTATACAGTTACATCTAAATAAAGTATTTCTGAAACCAACACTCTAAACTATTGTCCTCCTAGGGCACATTTTTTAAAAAAATCTAGCAGGAGCTTGCATTGATCCAATTGCTTTAATAGCATTTTAAAGTCTGATTCCATTCAATCAGTCTTCCTTAAATTAGACTACAGATCCAACAATTTCCAGATCCCAAGCTGGGAGGTATGAGTGATATATCTGAAAGGCAACTTGTTGGGAGAGAATAAGCTCTTACACCAACAGTAACATTTCATATTGAATTAGCAAGATCTTTACAAGGCAATATTTCTCAGAAATCTGGAGAATGAGATACTGCTTTGTGCTCCATGTTCAGAGTTTCATGCTGCTCTCCAGCAGACCTTCAACAGTGAAAAAAACATTCCACAAGGTAAGATTTTTCCCAGTATGCATGGCTTAAATACCCAGAGTAACAGCAGCTAAGATTCCCTTTGTTGATGCTACTTAATCACCAAAACATAAATTTCAGTATCATTTTTTTTAAAAAAATACATATAAAATTACATCAAAAGTATGTAATTTCTATAACTAGAAGTTTTAATACTGAAAACAATTCTGTGCATCTAACCATAGGAAGGAACTGTTAGCTTCTTTAGTTGGCTGTCCCAGTGATGGATACTGATGACCAATTTTATCAACCTATCTGTCAATTCTTAGGGTGTTCAAAGGAGAAAGAAACTCATAAGCATATGTTTCTGACCATGAGGATAGCAAAGTGACAAAATATACAATAACATTGCACCCTTTCATCTTCAAATTGTTCACAAATACATGTGAGGAAAGTTTGTATCATAGCATCATGCTGGACATTTTGTCACTTGCTCATCTACTCCCTCCTTGACCTCTGTAAAACAAGCTCAAGACCACAGTATTTTCTTCTGTGCTTTATCCTGTGTAACATGCCCTCCCAAAATCTCACATACTGTAAACCAGGCACACCTTGCTTGCTTTATATGACCAGTTCTGCTAAGACGTAATCTAGCATTCTATCTCTTCTGCATACTTTGACTGTTAGCAATAGCACATACGTTTAGTGGAGCATAAGGAACTCAGGAGTGTCTCCTTAGTAAAGCAACTGTGGCAGTCCCTATATACATAACTCTGATGTTCTGAAATTCAAGACAATTCTGTTCAGTCAACTTTGATCCACTGTCAGAGCTTGAGACCAGTCATGTCAAAGATGAGTCCTCTATGATCATAATGATCATACCTAGAACTGGAAACCACAGTGTCAAGACCTATGAAGCAGAAGCCTCCCATTTCCATCTACTTAGTCCTCACCAGACTTTTGCTGATGACTGTCCTTGTCATTGTGAAAGTCCAGTAACATACACAGGAGGTTTCTATTTACTCTGGATATTGATTTGATTTCTTACATTTATCTCCTTGCTTTCTTCCAAAAAACTCAAGGTGTCATTTATGTGTCCTCAGTTTTATCTTCCTAATAGTCTTGTTGTGTAAATTAAGGTAGAAATAATGATTGGCTGAAGTTTATGAAGTGAGCAGAGTCAGAATTTGAAGCTGAGGTTTTTTGGTCCAGTCCAAAACTCAGCATTACAAGCTGCAATTCCAGTAATCTAGTTGTTATTATATAGGAAACTTAATCATCATGATAAGTCTGAAATAGGTCTTAAAGTTCAGGCTCATTTTTCTAACCATCCATAAATACAAGGCATATAATCTATCATTCCTCTTGATAAAATGGCAATTACATTACTGAACAATTCAATTATATTTGTGTTTTGTCACTAGAATGCATCCCTTGGGAAGTTACATTAATGCAATATAAACATCTTCAATACTTTCCACAAATGGTATTTATATTCATTTATGAAATTGTTGAAATTGTACACAAGATAAATATATCTAATTCTCTCTCTCTTTCATCTTTTCATTAAGACAAACATGTTTTAGAAGCATTTACACTGCATATATCATAGCTCCAACAAGGAAGGCCCTCATGTAAACATTTAGATTATACGTTTCAAGATACTGAAAATCCACATATTAGCTTGCTAGGATTCGCTTGCTCTTCTTTACAAGACCTACTTTACTTAGCTACCATAATAAGGAAATAATTTTGTTTTGTTGTTACTTCCCTCTATTATATAAGGAACAACACATATCTTATTCTTGGAAAATAAAGAAATCAATATTTTATGGAATATCTAGGGTTTAGGACAATGATGGCATGACTCAGCTTGTCAAAAATTCAGAAAATGCCTATATTCTGCTGATATGCCATATCCTAGACAAGAAAGGCCTTTCTGGATCTCCTTTCCAGACTCTCCTATGTTCTCCTCTGGACTTTCTTATCTGGACTCCCTCTCTGGACCCTCTGAAAGTCACATGAGAGGCCCCTGCTTTCAATGGGCCTTTGTAGCCTCAGAAACGTACAGAAGAATGCTCCCAACATTTTTGCACATCTCTTGCACAACTTACAGAAAGTCCAGAGGCCTGGCTTGTCACCAAAAATGGCACAACATGTCATAGGTTCTTATCTCTGAATAACCAGCTAAGGACAATCAGTAGAAAAAGCCCTTAGATTCATGCTTTGCTTATAGGTTTCTGGATGCTTTCCATTATTAGAATGCAAGATAAGTTAATGAATATGAAGTAAGATTCTTATACACTAGCAGGCCAGCTCTATCGTTAGGTAGAATAATATAATTACTTCAGCGGGCAAATGTTGGAAGGCTTTTGTGACAGCTCTTCAATTTCATTTCTTTACCACCACCACCCCCAGGCCATTCCTTCTTGGAGAATAGAATTATATGAGCCCCATGGTCTATTATATACCTCTAAATTGCTGTCTTTAGATATGGTGGAAAACACAATCGATTGTCAATGCAAAATAAAATTCTACCACCTATTCAGTTGACTTCCACACAAAAGATGCACAAGATGCTATCCTCTTGTCTTTGTTTCAGACAGAAAAATGTCTTAAGCCAGTTCTCTGTTCTTAAAAATGTTTAGATAGATTGCATCAAATAAAGTTCCAATATAGGACATTATTTTATTTTAAACAAACAAAAAATGTAGCTACCTAAATGAAATTGAGATCAACTGTGTCATTTTCTAAGTGGCGACTCAGAAGGAGGTTGAATGTGTTCCATGAGTTCTATTTCCAGGCAAATCATAGCAAAACACTTTCAGTTTTCAGCTTATAAAAATGGAATTATGTCACTTCCAGAATCACCATAGCTCTGTCAGAAAATGGCAGTGAATGTAAATGCACAGCCAAGGTATATTTGATATGCAAGGCTAGTAACAGAAGCAGAAAATTAAATAAATTTGCTGAATGAAAATGTGACTTTCCTGAGACAAAGTAGCCTGAAGAAAATCATGGCAGAAAAGTTTTCTCTGTTGCTTTTCCCTACAGCTTCCTGTTCCCTGAAAAGTTCCTCTGAGAGGACTGCCAAAGGAGAGATAATCACTCACTCACATTAGGCTTGGATCCTAAGGCAAATTAACATAGAGATATTGATGAAAGTAAATATTCCCATCTCTCCTATTCAGGGCCATCCAATCTTCTAGAAAGCCTTTCCGGGGGTATCAAGTAACTGCCTAGGAAAGGATGAAAAATTATTACCCAGCTTTATGCCTCATACTTTGAATGGCAATAAATAAATAAATACCCATGAGCAATTTAATCATATTTTAGCAAAGGGTCTTTGGCAAACCCAGTCCATACATGTCTCAATGTGTCAAAAAGCAGTTGGATATATCCTGATCCATTTAACCACAGGTAAGTTTTAAGGCCAGAATGACATCAAAGAAGAAATAAACTAACTAATATGTATTAATTTTAAAAAGCAAATACTTGTAATGAGGATCCAGGATCAAGCATGATCAAGAAGGGGAAGCAAAGTTTTTTTCTTGTTATCACAAACTTTAGGAAAAAAAATTCTTTTTAACACTGTTATTTGGAACAAAAGGAACATTCCAATAATGGTGCCAAAGGGAGCTTTTTTACAACACAAACTTCTATTTTTTTATTTTTATGAAAGGCAGGTTATTCCCAACTCATTCTTTGTTTGTTATGATTCAACAGTTTTTCAGTGTAAGTTTTTTCTCCCTGTTCAAATACCTTACACAGAAACCATTTTCCAATTAAGGCAGGCTAGAAAAAATTAATGCCTTTTCATATCTGCTGAGGTCCTGAACTCATTTGAATCTATCAATACATGTATTTAGATTTAAAAAGTATCCACATAAAATGCAAAGACTCATTTACTTTCATATTTAATGTAGCATCTACAAAGGTTATTGCATTTTGAAAAGACCAATTAATTGACTACAATACAATTGAAGTTAAGAGCACATTTTTAACTTACTGTAAGTTTCTGTTCAGTGTTCTTTGCAGCAATAAATATTAAAATTATTTAATCTCTAGCAAATGGTCTATCAAAAATAATAAAATTTAACATGTTCTTCAAGTATGTTGCATCTGTATATCAGACATATATTTGAAGACCTAAATCACATTAAAATATTTTTCGTATCCTAAATATTAAAACTATATAATGTTTGAAATTGCTAATGACACATTAAAAGGAAATGACTTTTAAGGCCCTTTGTATAGTATAAGTAAATGTATTGGTTAAGTCTGCATGATTTGTTGAACTGGAAGCAAGTCAAATATGTTTAATTATTAGGTCTCAGTCTATATGGCTAGTTTATTCTTCAGTATGCCACACCACCTGAACTAATCAACTATAGTAAATCACAGCTAATTTAATCATGTTAATCATCAGCAGGAGTCTCATGAATGGGCAATCAGTAAATGGCATCAAAAGAGTTTCTTTTATGAACCATCTAGCTGTCACCTCGTGGTTTCCCAAATATTTGTAGCACAGAGCTGGTACTCCTAGATAAGTGGGTATTCAATTCGGCTAATTCTTAATTCTTACAGCAAAAGGAATTGGTCATAAGCACAACTGAGACTACAGGTCCCATTATTTCAACCAATGTGGCACCAACCATAAACTAAACAACTGATAGACACTGTAAGGGAGAAGAATACAATGTTTTCTGCATCTTGCTCCGTAACTCAAAACCAAATCTTTACTCTGCCAGTTTGTTAAATGTGCAGGCAGTCTACACCTGGAATTTCAGTTGTAAATCATTGCAGTCATAAACCAAGACATCACATGATTGGACTTGATTTCATAGCCAGTTTTACAATGCTTGTAAATTGAATCACCATGATCATTAAGTGAATCACATGGTCTACAAGCAAACCACATGGTTGTTAAGCAAATTCAGCATATCCAATGAATATTCTTTGGCAACAAACATTACAAAACAGGGTCATGTGGCCAGAGAGCATTGCAACTGATTGTAGATGCAAACCAGTTGTCAAGTGCCTGAAATGTGGTCACAGGACTGCAGAGGGGTGCAGTCATAACTTTAAGAATGGGTCATAATAGCTTTTTAAAAGTCTATTGTAATGTTGAATAATCATTAAACAATTGGTTATTAATTGAGGATTGTAAAATTCTCTGGATTTCAGATTGACAGATATTATAGATGCTAACAACTGTTACTTTCTGTGAATACTGAAACATTCCTTCCTTTTTGCCAGATAGATTTTTAATATAGTTACAACTCTGGCATTAAAGAAAAGAAATGCATCTCTCTACTTTAACAGGCCACCTGGTTATCAGATATACCATTCCCCAGAGCAAGTTAATTTTGTCATTCCTTCTGTAGCTCTGCCAGAATCTGGGCTTTCAAAGGGGAAAGAGGGGAAGAAAATTCACTGATAAATATCCTTCAGTTTCCACCTCAAAGTTCCTGATTTAGATTTTTTTAAAAAAAATGGATTTGCTTTACTATTTAAAAGCATTTGAAAGCATTTGTAAAATTAACAAGATTTGTCCTGAAAGTCCATTCTGTCCTATAATTATTAAATGAGGATGTATATTCAGAATTGATCTATTTAGTGCCATCTTTCTCAAGCAGAATGTTTCTCAAAATGTGGACTATGGGTCCCATCATTACATGAATCATGCTGATTAGGAAAGATCTTTCAAAATAGCAAACTGTGGCAAAAGAAAGCCTAGCCACCATAAAATCAGCATATCGAAATTAAGAAATTTTACTGGTAGAAACCAAATCAGAAATTGTAGTTAAAGAAATGATTTCATATCCCATGGTAATAGCATGTACTAAATATAAACTATGGTTTGGAATAATTAACCCATCACTTTACTGTATGACAGACATTGCTTTAATATGAACCTTGGGGTAAACTTGTAAACTTACATAGCAGCATGCTACAGCACTACAGAAGCAAAATATCATAAATTATTTCCTTAGTTGCAGTTTTGTGTGATTTATGAAGTTGGTCATAGACTTCAGTTCATATATTATACTAAATCTTGATGTGATTAGTTTGGTTTTGACTTGGTATATTATATGAGTCCAGCCATTGTGGCCACTAGGTTCTGACTTAATATGTTATTTGAACCCAGGGCACTATGATTTATTCAGCAAACCATAATTAAGCGAACCATACCTTAGTGAGATGTGTATGATAATTTTGCATTTAGGCTGAAAAAATTATTTATAGCATTATTGTTTTACACTCTTGAGTACCATGATCTCCTGACAATTCCTCATAAAACAACACGAGAGATCATAAAATGTTCAAATTGAACCCTAAAAATAAAGCATCAAAAAGTAAATGTTTGTTCAAAAAAATTTTGTAAGTGCCAAGAAGGTTTTCAGTAGGGAGTGCTGACAATGATGAAAGCCAAGGGCATTGACAAGAATAATCAATAGCCCCAAAATCCTTCAGCCAATTTGGACAATCAAGCAAAGCTATAGATTGTAAGGAAGATTAGTTTGATGAAGATAAGCAGAAATGCCTAGGAAAAATTGGCTGTAACCTTTTTTTTAAAGTCCAGAATTATTAGATAACATTTGGAAGTGGCTGAAGGAGATTCCTACCTATTTCATCGAAGTATATGGGTAAGGGACCACATCAGCAGACTTGCCAGATTCTATTATTATATCCCATCTCAATAAAAGTACTTTGAGTCTTCCTGGTCTGGTCTACCTGCTGGATAGACTATTTGTCAGAGAAAGAGAAGAAAAATCATCTTGCCATTCCTTTCCTGCCATGCAGTTGAGTTTGTTAAAGATGGGGGTTTTCTAGACCCCCTGTGTTTATAAAAGAAACTAACTCCCTGCTTCTATTTGTACACCCCTGCAAACATGATATTAATGCTGCACCTGAGCTCCTCAGAAAAAGGGTAGGAATAAATATAACAAGTATTAAAAACATAAAAAAATATTATATTATAGAAAATCAATTCTCTTAAATGAAGAGCAGAAATTAAGGGGGGAAAGGAAAAAGATTCAGATGCCTCCCAATTAAGACACTGAAGATAAGTATGCAAAGGGCCATATTTTCTTGAGGTTCTTAGTTATTTTTTGCTTCACTGACTTATAGTTAAGACCTTGCTGAATAGGAATGGTGAGGGGGTCTGACCCCTTTTCAATGTTCATTAATTAAGACTAACTCCCAAACTGTATTTATTTGCATCAGCACACAGGTCTATTCTTAATTGCTCAGTTTCAGTATCCGAACTGTAAGGAGAATCAAAAGGGGGCTGAGTCAAGTCTAAAGATTCTTCAAACCATTTCTGAGCCAGCTGCTCCAATGAGGTGAAATAAAGCACAGTCAAGGGCAGCCTTGACTGATTTAGGCTAAAAGAAATCAGACAGACCACCATCGAAGTCCAAAAATCAATATGGATAGCTCTAACCTAGTAATATTTTTCCCCTATGGCATCGTATGCTTGCTCCTTTTCACACTAGCCTGTTTTCTTTGAATCAAAACATTATCTGCTCTGAACTGCTTAATTCTGGAGGCTTTGGTTGCAAAAATCTTATAATAGAATTTAAAAGCATAAATAGGAAATGAAATAAAGTGAAGAGAATAAAATCCATATTTCAAAAAATCATTAGCACAAAATCAATGACCTTTTTCATACGATTTCTACCCCCATGCTGTTCAAGAATCTGATAGACTCTCCAAGCTTCAGTGTAAAGATTCCATTTTCGATCTTTCCTCCTGTTAATTGTTCTCAGTGGGTGAGAGGTTTCTGCTGGTATATGAATGCATCCTTTCTACTGTTGTTATGACATAAATTTCAAATCAGCATTCTTCATTGTGATATGTAGCTTTCCTGTTTATCAAAATGATCTTTTAAACCTAAGTCTGCTTCAAATAATTTCACACAAGAGGAAATGCCTTTTAGGGCTACCAGATCTGGGCTGCAAAATGTGGAGAACAATTAGATGACAGCAAACACTTTTCCCTCATCTTTTTGTCATCCAGTTATTTGCGGGCCAGATCTTATATGCATGATGAAAAGGAATTGCTTCATACCAACAAAATAGTATATAAGCAAATACTGTTTAAACAGAATGTGTATGCCTGTTGTATACAATTTCAAGACAGCACAAACAAATTTTCATCTACACATACTAAGCCACCAGTGAGCTTCTGTCCGTATCATTAAAATGTTTACTACCATATGTCTACTTCTCAATTAACTATGAGTGAGCAAAAGACTAAAATCAGTGCAGCTTATAATGACTGGATTATGCCTGACTCTATATATTCAGTTGTATATATTCAAATGTCAGGTTAGGATCAAGGTAAACCCAGTTACTACAAGGACATATCTGGCAAAAGCATAGGCAGATTTTATTATACAAAAGAGAAATAATTGGTTAGTTCATTACTCATTTGATTTATTGATTGATATCTTGCCTTTCCTCCAAGAGCTCTTTACAAGTGACATGTTGATCACCCTTCGGTTTATCCTACAATAGCAATTCTGTAAGAAAGCTGGTCATCCAGTAATTTTCAATTGCTGAGCAGATTTGAATCTAGGTCTCCACACTTGTAGGCCCTAACCAGTCATACTACACTTCTGTTTTTAAAGCAAAGGCATACCATTTTTCTATTAGTGTCCTTTATTTGCTTTCAAGTGATGTTCATATAATTGCAAAAATGTAGTTCTTAAATTCTTAAATCCCCTTCATGGATTACTGCCTTGTCGTGGCGAAGGGGTTTGCGTAATTCAATGAAGCTATGAGCTGTGCCGTGCAGGGCCACACAAGATGGACAGGTCATAGCAGAGAGTTCTGACAAAACGTGATCCACTGGAGAAGGAAATGGCAACCCACTCCAGTATCTTTGCAATGAAAACCCTATGGACAGTACTAAAAGGCAAAAAGATATGACGCTGGAAGATGAGCCCCTCAGGTCAGAAGGCGTCCAATATGCTACTGGGGAAGAGCAGAGGGCTAGTACTAGTAGCGCCAGAAAGAATGAAGCGACTTGGCCAAAGCCGAAAGGATGCTCAGCTGTGGATGTATCTGGTGGTGAAAGGAAAGTCCAATGCTATAAAGATTTTTTCTCCATCGGAACCTGGAATGTAAGATCCATGAATCAAGGAAAGCTGGACATGGTCAAACAAGAGATGACAAGACTGAACATCGACATCTTAAGAATCAGCGAACTAAAATGGACAGGAATGGGTGAATTTAATTCAGATGACCATCAGGTATGTTATGTATGCAGGCACCTGCATAGCAACAGCCACCAGGGGGCGTTGGCCTGAACGGTTTTGGCAGGAAACCCAGTTTTGGCGGGAAACCTAGAGCCAACCCCATTGGCTGTCCGCTTACCTGGCCAGGTATTTAAGGAGGCCAGGTAACCCTCATTCCCCAGTACGCTACCCCCCTTCCAATAAAGAGCTGAACACGTACTCCGACTGGTGTCTCTTCCTTGCATCGGACCCACTACACAATAGTGGCGACGAAGGTGGGATCGCAGCCGACAAGGAGCTGAAGTCACTGGGGGAGCGCTCCACGAGCTGAAGGGAAAGGCATTTTCCTTCCTTCTTCCCCCACGACCGCCAACCGACCAGACCACGCCGGCCACCGCATCTGTGACCGCGACCGCACCAGCACCGCGATGGCCAGAACCGGACAACCCCGTGAATTCGACACCTGCCACCCCGAGACATGGGCCCGTTACCTGGCTCACGCCGAACTGTACATGCGGTTCAATCAGATATCAGAGGACGGCAAGAAGGTGGCTGCCCAGCTCTGCATCGGGGGACCAGAGCTCCTGGAGATTGCCACGAACCTGTTCGCACAGGAGGCCATCAACACCGTCGCGTACCAGGACCTCGTGGCCTGGCTCAACGCCCACTTCAAGCCCCGGCGCTCCAAAGTGGCCGCATGGTCACAATTCAAAAAGAGGGACCAGCACCCCAACGAGTCCGGTGCCAAATTCCTCGCCGCCCTACGAGAAGCCGCCGTCGCCTGCAGGTTCTCGAACTTGGAGGAGCAGTTACGGGACCGGCTGATTTGTGGCCTATGAGACAGGCGGCTGCAAGAGCGCCTGTTCAAGAGAGAGGAGGTCTCACTCCAGGAAGCCGAGAATGCCATCCTGGCCCACGAAGCGGCCTGCAGGGCTGTCCAAGCAGTCCAGGAAACCCGGACTGGCAGCCAGGCGGCCAGCATCCACCGGCAAATCACTATGGCCGAGGACGACCAGAGCATCGACCTCCTCCAGTGGAAGTTGACCCCCGACCAGCGAGCCAGATGCCCAGACAAGTCCAAGCCTCCCAGCAACACCGCCAACCCTCAGAAGTGCGCAGGGTGTGGTGGGAACCACGTGCTCAGCCTCTGTAAGTTCCGGTCTGCCACGTGTCGGGCCTGCAAGAAAACAGACCACATAGCCGCGGTCTGTCGTAGCCGCCACCCCCGAGAGGAGATCCACAAGCTGCAACTGGAGGATTCGCCGTTCGAAGGTACTGGGGCCCCGGCCAAAACGCGAATTGGCTATGTTGAGAGCCGGCAGGACATTAACCACACGGGTAGCCGCCGGCTGCTCAAACCCAAAATTAGACTAACAATCCGCTTGCAAGGCATCCCTTGCAGCATGGAGCTTGACTCCGGATCAGTGGTCTCGATCATTTCGGACGAGACCCTTAACTACATAAATAGCCGGAGCAAGCAGCGGATTAAATTACGGCCTACAAATTTAACCCTGATCGATTTCCAGAATTCACCGGTCAAGGTAAAGGGGGAGGCTACCGTCTCGGTGGGGTTTAAGGGTTGCGAACAGCACCTGGGGGTTGTAGTGGTGGAAGGCCGGAGAGCCAGCCTGATCGGCCTAGACTGGTTTGAGGCCCTGGGAATCGCAGTCACTGGGATCCACCGGATCCAGGGGGACCCCGTCGAGACCGTCTGCAAGGAGTTCGCAGACGTCTTCGACAGGATGCTGGGCAGGTACACAGGGCCCCTCATATTGTTCAAGCTTAACTCGAACGTTTCCCCCATTAGGGTCCGGCCGCAGCGAGTCCCCTTCGCGCTCAAACAAAAAATAGAGCGTGAATTAGATAAGCTGGTGGCCCAGGGAATTTTAGAGCCCGTAGACGGGGAGTGGGAAACCCCTATCGTAACCCCCCTCAAGGCCAACAGGGAAATAAGGATCTGCGCCGACTACAAGTGCTTGGTGAACCACGCCCTGAACCTGCACACTTACCCGGTCCCTACGGTCAGCCACGTTCTTGCTTCCCTCCAAGGCGGTGCCATCTTTGCAAGGCTCATCTTGTGCAGGCGTACCAGCAACTCACGGTTACCAGAGCAACAGCTGACACTCAGACGATAGTGACTCACAGGGGAGCGTTCAGGGTAAACAGGCTGCAGTTTGGGATCAGTGTAGCTCCAGGCATCTTCCAGGAAATCATGGAGAAAACGCTCAGGGGCATCCCAGGAGTCTGCCCCTATTTTGATGACGTCCTGATTGCAGGAGCATCAGCAGAAGAGCTGGCAGGTAGGCTGAGGGAAGTACTATCCAGGCTGCGCACTGCTGGCCTCAAACTAAAGAGGGAAAAGTGCAGCATTGGTGTTCCTTCCACTGAGTTCCTGGGATTCAGGGTAGATGCCAAGGGGATCCACCCCACAGAGTCCAAGGTAAGGGCAATCAAACTGGCACCCACACCCAAGAACAAGGCAGAGCTAAAGGCATTCCTGGGCCTGCTCAACTTCTATTACACCTTCCTGCCCCACAAGGCAGCCATTGCAGAGCCACTCCACAGGCTACTAGACAAGCAGGCAGCATGGGCCTGGACTGCCGCCCATGACCATAGCTTCAGGGCCTTGAAAGCACTACTGTCGGATAAGTCCACAGTAACCCATTTCATCGAGTCTAAGCCCATTCGCATCGCATGCGATGCATCCCCTTATGGTGTGGGCGCAGCACTCAGTCACCTTGAGCCCAATGGGGCACAAATCCCCATAGCCTACTATTCCAGGACGCTGTCTGTAGCAGAAAGGAACTATGCCCAAATCGACAGAGAAGCCCTGGCAATCGTGGCAGGAATCAAAAAAAATCCACGATTATCTGTATGGCAGGGAGTTCACTGTCTACACGGACCACAAACCACTCCTGGGCCTGTTCACAACGGACAGGCAGACTCCCCAAATTCTGTCCCCCAGAATGCTCCGGTGGTCCATCTTCCTTGCAGCCTACAATTGCAAGCTGGTGCACAAGCCAGGGAAGGAGATGGGCCACGCAGACGGTCTCAGTAGGCTACCCCTAGACACCTCTGATCCAGACCCGGCCCCGGCAACACAGATTCTAGCACTGCAGGAGCTACCAGAGTGCCCAGTTCATGCCAAGGACATTGCCAGCCACACAGCCACAGACAACGTCATGAGCAGGGTACACTCATGGGTTTGCACAGGGTGGTAGGACAAGTCCCCGGGGCCTGAGTTCCAGGCCTATTTCACTAGGCGCAACGAGATCTCCACGCACAGGGGCTGCCTTCTCTAGGAAAGCAGGGTCATCATTCCCCCCGCAGTACGGGACAGGGTATTGGACTCCTTACATGAGGGACACCCGGGGGTGGTTAGGATGAAGGCTCTGGTCAGAAGCTACCTCTGGTGGCCAGGGATGGACAAGGACATTGAGGAATGGGTCAAGGCCTGTTACACGTGCCAGAGATCCAGGCCAGAGATGCCACACGCACCCGTGCACAGGTGGGAGGCTACACACACACCCTGGTCCCGCATCCACATTGACTTTGCAGGGCCATTCCAGGGCCAACTGTTCTTAGTAGTAGTGGACAGCCACTCCAAGTGGTTGGAGGTAGTCTCGGTGCCTAACATGACCTTGGGGAGGACAATCCAGGTGCTCAGAGCGCTCTTTGCCACACACGGCCTCCCCGACGTAATTGTGTCTGATAACGGGCCTCAGTTTACCGCTAATGATTTCCAGGCGTTCTTGAAGGCAAACTGGATTAGACACACCACCTCCGCGCCCTTCCATCCATCAACCAACGGGCAAGCTGAACGGATGGTAAGGACGACCAAAGACGCACTCCAGTGCATCATTAGCGGGCCTGGCATCACAGACTGGCGAAATTCCTACTCGCCCAACACACCACACCATGCGTTGCTACCGGGAAGAGCCCAGCAGAGCTTCGATGGGGACGGCGCCTCATCACCAAGCTGGACCATTTACACCCAGACCGAGTAGCAGCCAAGATGGTTAGACCACCATCAGCATCAGCATCGCCACCATCACCAGCACACAGAGTGCTCAACGTGGGGGACCTGGTTTGGGAAAGGAACTACGGGGCAGGGCAACCATGGGTTCCAGGGAGAGTGGTTGAGAAAACTGGAACACTCTCTTACATTGTGGGGGTGGAGGTGGACAGACACATAAGGCGACACATCGACCAGCTCAGAGGAAGGGTCCCTGAGCGCACCACACACACCCAACAGGAGAGCCACACCCCAGGAGAGGCCAACCCAACCAGAAACAACACAGAGCAGGAACCAGAGGAGGAGGGCCTCCTGAACCCAGTTCTGTTCAACCCAACACAGAGGCCTCAAGAACCAGCTGCCCAAGCCCAGGGCCAAGGCACACCCAGACGGTCCACCCGGCCCCACAGGACACCTGCCTACCTGTCGGACTATGTGTGCAGTTGACCCCTACACAGTTGCATTGTTTTTTTAATTGTTGACATACAGTGTATATAGTTGTAGTTAGTTGTAAGTTGTGTCATCACTATGTGGTTCTTCTCTAAGGAGGGAGGGGTGTTATGTATGCAGGCACCTGCATAGCAACAGCCACCAGGGGGCATTGGCCTGAATGGTTTTGGCGGGAAACCCAGTTTCAGCAGGAAACCTAGGGCCAACCCCATTGGCTGTCCATTTACCTGGCCAGGTATTTAAGGAGGCCAGGTAACCCTCATTCCCCAGTACGCTACCCCCCTTCCAATAAAGAGCTGAACATGTACTCCGGTTGGCATCTCTTCCTTGCGTCAGACCCACTACACAATAAGGTATATTACTGTGGGCAAGAATCCCTCAGAAGAAATGGAATAGCCTTCATAGTCAATAAAAGAGTAGGAAAAGCAATACTGGGATACAATCCCCCAAATGACAGAATGATCTCAGTTCGAATCCAAGGCAAACCATTCAATATCACAGTAGTCCAAGTCTATTCCCCAACCACCAGTGCTGAAGAGGATGAAATTGACCAGTTCTATGAAGCCCTACAGCACCTTATAGAACTAACACCCAAAAATGATGTCCTTATCATCATGGGGGATTGGAATGCTAAAGTAGGAAGCCAAAAGATAACTGGAATAACAGGCAAGTTTGGCCTTGGAGTACAAAATGAAGCAGGGCACAGGCTGATAGAATTTTGTCAAGAGAATACGATGGTCATAGAAAACACTCTTTTCCAACAACCCAAGAGGCGGCTCTACACATGGACATCACCAGACGGTCAACACAGAAATCAGAATTGACTATGTGCTCTGCAGCCAAAGATGAAGAAGCTCTATACAGTCAGTAAAAAACAAGACCAGGAGCTGACTGTGGCTCAGACCATGAGCTTTTCATTGCAAAGTTTAGGCTTAAACTGAAGAAAGTAGGGAAGAGCACTAGGCCAGTCAGGTATAAATTAAATCATATCCCTGTTGAATATACAGTAGAGGTGACAAATAGATTTAAGGAATTAGATCTGATAGACACAGTGCCTGAAGAACTATGGACAGAGGTTGGCAACATTGTACAACAGGTAGCAACTAAAACCATCCCAAAGAAAAAGAAATTCAAGAAAGCAAAATGGCTGTCTGAGGAAGCTTTGCAAATAGATGAGGAAAGGAGGGAGGCGAAAGGCAAGGGAGAAAAAGAAAGATACGCCCAATTGAATGCAGAATTCCAGAAAATAGCTAGAAGAGATAAGAATGCCTTCTTAAATGAACAGTGCAAAGAAATAGAAGAAAACAATAGAATAGGGAGGACCAGAGATCTCTTCAAGATATTGGAGAGATGAAGGGAACGTTTCATGCAAAAATGGGCATGATAAAGGACCAAAATAGCAAGGACCTAACAGAGACTGAAGACATTAAGAAGAGGTGGCAAAATTACAAAGAACTATACAAGAATGAGCTTAACATCCCTGATAACCACGATGAGGTGGTCACTGACCTCGAGCCAGACATCCTAGAATGTGAAGTGAAGTGGGCCTTAGAAAAACTGAGCAACAACAAAGCTAGTGGAGGTGACAGTATTCCAGCTGAGCTATTCAAAATCTTAAAAGACGATGCAGTAAAAGTGCTACAGTCAATTTGCCAGCAAATTTGCAAAACTCAACAGTGGCCACAGGATTGGAAAAGATCAGTTTACATTCCAATTCCAAAGAAAGGCAGTGCCAAAGAATGTTCAAACTATCACACCATTGCACTCATTTCACATGCTAGTAAAGTTATGCTTAAAATCCTACAAGCTAGACTCCAGCAGTATGTGGATCGAGAACTACCAGAAGTATAGGAAGGATTTCAAAGAGGCAGAGGAACTAGAGATCAAATTGCCAACATACGCTGGATCATGGAGAAAGCTAGGGAGTTCCAGAAAAACATCTACTTCTGCTTCATTGACTATGCTAAAGCCTTTGATTGTGTGGATCATAACAAACTGTGGCAAGTACTTAAAGAGATGGGAGTACCAGACCATCTTATTTGTCTCCTGAGAAACCTATATGCGGGTCAAGAAGCAACAGTGAGAACTGGACATGGAAGCACTGATTGGTTCAGAATTGGGAAAGGAGTCCGGCAAGGCTGTATACTGTCGCCCTGCCTATTTAAATTATGCAGAGCACATCATGAGAAAGGCAGGGCTAGATGAATCAAAAGTTGGAATTAAGATTGTCGGAAGAAATATCAACAACCTAAGATATGCAGATGATACCACTCTAATGGCAGAAAGTGAAGAAGAACTAAAGAGCCTCTTGTTGCGGGTGAAGAAGGAGAGAGCAAAAGTTGGTTTGAAACTTAACATTAAGAAAACCAAGATCACGGCATCTGGCCATCTCAATTCCTGGCAAATAGATGGGGAAAAAATGGAGGTAGTGACAGATTTTATTTTCCTGGGCTCCGAGATCACTGCAGATGGGGACTGTAGCCAAAAAATTAAAAGGCGCTTGCGCCTGGGGAGGAAAGCAATGGCAAATCTAGACAGCACACTAAAAAGCAGAGACATCACCCTGTCAACAAAAGTGTGTATAGTCAAGGCTATGGTCTTCCCAGTTGCAATGTATGGCAGTGAAAGTTGGACCATAAAAAAGGCTGAGCACCAAAGGATTGAGGCCTTTGAACTATGGTGCTGGAGAAGACTCCTGCGAGTCCCTTGGACTGCAAGGCGATCAAACCGTTCAGTCCTAGAGGAGATCAACCCTGATTCCTCTTTAGAAGGCCAGATCCTGAAGTTGAAACTCAAATACTTTGGCCACCTAATGAGAAGGAAGGACTCACTGGAGAAGAGCCTAATGCTGGGAAAGATTGAGGGCAAGAGAAGAAAGGGACGACAGAGAATGAGGTGGCTGGATGGAATCGCTGAAGCAGTAGGTGTGAGCTTAAATGGACTCCAGAAGATGGTAGAGGACAGGAAGGCCTGGAGGAATGTTGTCCATGGGGTCACAATGGGTCGGACATGACTTTGCAGCTAACAACAACGACAACAAGTTCTTAAATATGACATATGCATCCTTAGCTCTGGAGCATTAGATTCAACAATGAATGACTACAGAAAACTTTAGAAGATGGTGAGATATACATGTAGAACACAATCTGATCCACAATTGTTATGTGCACCCAAGACTTTAAAAGCTTTCTAATCTGGTATTTTGCTTTATAGCTTAGGCTAATAAAGTACAAATATATTACTATGCTATATTAATTGCATATTTAATTATCTTAACTTTATTTTTCCTACCATATTATTATAAAAGTTAAATTTTTCCTATTCTTACTGATTTTCAGGATCACAAACCAATTAGGCCAATGCAAAAGGACTTGGATTTGCATCATTGACTATTGAAAGTGCTAGGTTGATATATATTTATTACACTGGATGTTGATTCACAATTTTTTAAAGTTATTTACAATATATGATTTTGCATTAAAAATTAAGATAAATTAAAATATTACCTGTGGAAATATGACTGCTTTTGTTTGGTAATAGAAAAAGATAGTAAAGTGAAAGGGCCTATTTTGCTATGGTAATGGTGCAAGAGGAAATAATGGATAAGGATCCTAAAGATTTTCTTTCTTTTAAAGTCTAGCAAAGATTGCTCAAGAGCTTTCAAAAGCTGTTCTTCCTATCTCTACAAATATTCTGTACTGCCATTTTGCAACTAAGAAAATGTAATCCAGGAAGGCTTGGCATTTTAAAAGTTCATTGCTTGATGCGCTGTAAGTCAGGATATAAATATACCTACAATGAAGTTCTTAAAGGTTTATTTTAGATTTCTTATTTCCCAAACTAGAAACTAGGGACATAAATATTGGCCATAAAGTGCTTAGAAAAAGATTACTAGAGAGCAATAGACTGCCTTATTGTCTGTTCAGGCACTGATGAATCAAATAGTATATCTGGATCTCTTTATGGAGGATACTAGCGTGACCTTCAAATATTTCATTTACCTCCAGCAATTGTATTTACATTTTTACATCCTCATAAAGGTGAGAAATTATACTGCCTCTGAAAAAAATACTTAAGGTTTCTAGCACCCCACATTTTTCTCTAAGCATAGCAAGGCTTTTTCAAGGTCGTATGCAGTGCAAAACTAAAATGAAGCAGAATCATTTCTGTCTTCTGATCTTCAGTTCAGCATTGATGCAAATGATCTCTTTTCACTCTCCAGTTACAGAAGAATCCTCTTACGTCCTATGCCAAAGCTATGAACTTTTGACCTTCAAGATCTTGCCAACATTAACTCCCATCATTTATCTTCATTGATTATCCTGGCTGGGTTTCTAGTAGAGTAGCTATACAGCAGTAAACTTCCATAGATATTCCACTGCCACCCTACAAAAGGACATAAAATTATTCTTCTCTTGTTCTACAGTCTGCTGTTGGTCTATCCTTCCCCATACAAGTTTCTCCAGATATTTCTGAATTGTTGTTGTTGTTGTTGTTGGTCACCATACAGTCAGCCAGATGTTCAGATTGGATTTTGCACTTTTGTCTACCTATGGAGTCCTTATCAAGGATAGGCAGATGTCGATGTTTGATAATATTACAGATATCATCGCAGGATGGAAGCTGTTCCTAGGAAGGCCACCTTTTGCAATTGACTAATGGTGAATTTGTCAATGCAAATGGTGTTGTTGTTGTTGTTGTTGTGATGATGATGATGATGTATATGCTACCCAACTTTCAACAATAAAATTCTCATTGGCCCAAGCTAATATGGTGAACAATAATTAGAACTAGAGTCAAATCAACTGGACAGCTTAAAGTTGAGGAGGCCCTCTGTGCTACTTGAATTCTGACAAGGATTTTGAATAAGAATAATTGTAGATTGCAAAATTGTACTGATAAAGTAAAGCAGATTTGTGCAGTTGATCTCATCCATCACATTGCAATAAACTTTGGTGGTTTGTAAAACCTCTATAGATCCAGTGTTTCCAGAAAAAGATGAATCTGAGAAGGATTCAAAAAAGTCAAGATGGCAGCTGTGATTATGTCACATGTGGGCTTCAATTGAATGTTTGCATGATGATTTTTTATATCCTTTGGTGATGCCCCCATCCAGAAATGTTGCACAAAAACAATTGCACAAATTAGATCACAGACTCATCCCTTGAACCTTTTGCATAAAAACATCAGCATAGAAAACTAAAGAAAGCTAAATAAGTATATGCTGTATATAACTATAAAGAATCATTTAGAAAAGCTTGATAATAAAGGATGACTACATTTGTTCTTTACAACAAACATTTACCTCATTCACATTTAAGACAAGAGTAGTGTAGAAATTTATAGATATATTCACCCCAAAACATTCAACTATTTAACCCTGATGTTATAGTTCATTTTGTTGTTCTTCCCATGCTAACATCAATTGTTCAGCAAAGAAAATTAAGGCATAGCATTAAAGAGTTTCAAACCAGTTTGGGAAAAGTTAAACAGATGAAACAGAAAAAATGTTCTATGTGTTATGAGGAACTTCTATATTTTATTTATTGATTTCTCTTTATTTACTTGCTTGCTTGCTTCATTCAGCTTAGGTACTGCCTCATTCCAATCTATCTCTGGATGGCTTGCTGTATGAAAAAACCCCAAACAAATATATAATAAAAAAGCACATAACAGTAAATAAAATGGCAAATCCAGCCAAGATTAAACATCTCATACAGTATATCCAATAAGAGCTTCCACCACCCTAGCCCAAAGCTTTGCAGAAAACCCAGTCTTTAGGGCCCTCTAGAACTTTATGTATGTATTATTCTTACTTAAATAGCATTTATCAAAGTACTATGTACTATATATGTAACACTTTAGTTCATTTGGTTTCACAGTGGATAGATTTTTTTTTCTTCATGGAATCCAACTTGGTGAACTCTTTTTACTTTTTACTTCCACAGTAGCCTTGTGCACTAGATTAGAATGGGCAGAGATAAAGGGGTTGCCTCTTTCACCCGCTGAGCTTTGTCACCAGTGCTGGAATTCAATTCCAGGTCTCCCAGACCAAGTCTAACATTCTAACTCCTGAAACAGATTCAAAGCAGAGGGTCTTGAACCTACTCTGCAGGACATTTAGCATAATAATTATTCCTATCTGAGTTGACCTTATCTGATGTGATTACCATGGCACATTTTTATGACCTATCAAGCTCAATACCAGAAGACATAAGAAGCTATTTTAAACCCAATCAATGATTGCCAATATATAGTTTTTCCCTCTTGGTATTCTCAGATGTGATGTAGTCACAACACTGAGACTTCCCAGCCAAGAAGTTATTTTGTAGATAATGCATTTCTTTGTCCAACACGTGCACAAAGATATAAAGTAATATAATTGTGATATAATATAAAATGTTAAAAACTAAAGCTTGCCTTTCCCTCCTCTGTCTCCATCCTTTTTTCTTTGTATGTCATGTGTTTTAGAATAGATTATAAATATGAATATATAGAATATATACTTATTACTGAGCATTCATAACTTACTTTGGGAGCCTATGGGCAAAGATGCCATATATAAATAACTAAATGTTTCTCAAGCCATTCTTAAAAGGAAACTTCATAGTGCACTTTGCTAGATTACATTCTAATAAATTATGTAACATGCAAAGTAATTAAGTTTACAAATCACTCTTTTAAAGTCAACATAGAAAATAGAAATAAAACATTTTTGGCATTTATAAATAAATCTGTAAATTTATCACTTAGATTCTGACAAGCCTCTAGAACCAAAATCATATATTATCATGATGCAATGCAACTCAGAGTTCCATTTCTATAAAGAACAATTTTGTGGGTAAGATAAATTGTGTGCCAGGGTCTTTCTGCTAATAGTAGCATGGTAAAGGGGTAACGTCCTTTTATTTATACAATGATGTTTTTTCTTACAATTGTTACTGGCACTGATCGGGACTATAACAAATGGAAACATCTTACACATTTTAACTGATTGTTAATTGATAATCAGAATGAATTTATGAAACTTATTCATACAAGTTACCAACTGCTTCTATTGAGGTTTTAGTCTTAGAATATTCTAATGAGCAAGGAACCCCAAATTATGTACTCAGGCAAGTTTCCCCATCTAATCAACTTAAGAGAGAGGTTCTCAAAACTTAGTTTCATAAAGGTATATATTTAGGACTTTAGCTGATTTCAAATTGCATCTATTCCCAAAGGTTTTTCCATTTGAACAACCAAGTGATTGAAACAGCTCATGTGCATATTGTAACAAGCTTCACCTATGAAACGTTGCTCCACCATAAAAATTCCAACCAAGCTTAAAATGTGGTAATTCATTTTAGAAGCTTTTTTTTCCTAATCTCAAACTTTTTTAACCTTTGTTGCTACACTGTAAAACATGTACATCCATTGCTTTACTATCCAATACATTGCTTGGCTTCTAAAAGTGAAACAAAGCTACTGTATTACTTTGCTACACATGATTCTGAACATCACAACTAGCAGAGAGATATGTTATAGCCATAGAATAAGACATAAATTTATAATTGTAATCATAACTACTGCTGATCAGAAATTACTTCTTTGTATCTTTTGCCTTTTCTATTTTTCTTCTTTTTTCTTTCTTGCACTTTTAGTTTTTTCTTTGAACTTATTTCTTTTTCTTTTACTTAATTTGTTGGTTTGCATTAGTTTTTAACTTTTAAAAAAATCTTTAATAACATTTTATTTTAAAAAAGAGAAACACTGAGTGTAATGAAACACATTTTAACTAGATGCTGTATAAAGAATTACTACTTTTTATTTGATATGAAACTCCTCGCATTCTCATTCTTGTCACATGCCATTTATTTTTAATATGTCTTATGACATATCCAGTACCCACTTCCATATGGAAATGGACAGAAGAAAACTTATACATAACCATTTATAATTCTTTTATCAAGCATTACATCCTAGTAACAGACCATCATAGCAACAGTCAGTTTGGTGTAGTGGTGAATGGGCCAGCCTACCATACTGTCCTTCCTGTATTTAGCAATCAACTTGCAACTCCAGATTTATGCAAAACATCTCATAATTCAAACCTCTTCACTTTATTATATGCCTTTTCCAAATCAACAAACATAAAAGAAGCATTCTTTCTCACAATCACAGCAGCTATTTTCAGTGACCGCTGAACTGTGTTTCATACCACAAGCTCAGCAAAAACCTCTGAGTACCACACTTTCCATATTTTGTTTCTTTTCCCTTCTTGTACCCGTTTTATCAGACGTTTGCCTGACCTCTTCTGAAGCACACTTTATAAATTATACAAGTATAGAAAAGCAACAATTGTACTATTCCAGATTCTGTTACAGCCACTCTATAAACAAACCACACCCATATTTCAACATTTCTGCAGTTAATACTATCTATTCCTAGAGCCCTCCTATTTTTCAACATTCTTTCAGCATGTTGGGGCCTAGAGAGCTGTTGGAGATCCACCCGATCTGAATCCGACCGATCACAACTAAGATCCTATACTAGATCTTATCTCGCAGCAATGAGGATGGCGAGGTCTAATTACTTCGCTACACTCATTGCGTCTGCAGATAACCGCCCAGCCGCCTTGTTTAGGGTAACTCGCTCCCTCCTTAATCAAGAGGTGAAGGAGGATCCCTTACAGGGTCGTGCCGAGGAGTTTTGCCAACATCTGTCAGACAAAATCACTCGGATTCAGACCGGCTTGGACTCCGACTGGGCAGAGTCTGACGATCAGGACATGGGTGGTCTTGTCGATGTTATATGGGATGGGTTCGACCCTGTGACCCCAAAGGAAGTAGACAGAATTATGAAGAAGCTGAGCTCCACCACTTGTTTATTAGATCCGTGCCCTTCTTGGCTGGTTTATTCAGCTCGAGAGGGAACACGAAGCTGGCTCCAGGCGGTGATATCTGCCTCCTTGAGTGAGGGTTGTTTCCCCTCCGTCTTGAAAGAAGCGGTGGTGAGACCCCTCCTCAAGAAACCTACCTTGGACCCAACTATATTAAACAACTTTCGTCTCCAACCTTCGCTTTCTTGCTAAAGTTGTTGAGAGTGTGGTGGCACATCAGCTCCCTTCGGTTCTGGAGGAAACTGACTATCTGGACCCGTACCAATCGGGCTTCAGGCCCGGACACAGCACAGAGACGGCATTGGTCACACTGATAAATGATCTCTGGAGAGCTCAGGACAGAGGCTGTTCCTCTGTCCTAGTCCTTCTAGATCTCTCAGCGGCTTTTGATACCATCGACCATGGTATCTTACTGCAGCGTCTCAGGGGATTGGGAGTGGGAGGCACGGTTCTTCACTGGTTCTCCTCCTATCTCATGGGACATTCGCAGTCGGTATTAACGGGGGGGCAGAGGTCGAGCTCGAGGCCTCTCACTTGTGGAGTCCCTCAAGGATCGGTCCTCTCACCTCTCCTATTCAACATCTACATGAAACCTCTAGGTGAGATCATTCGTGGTTTTGGAGTCGGGTATCACCAGTATGCTGATGATACCCAGCTTTTTATTTCGACCTCAAACCACCTCAGTGATGCCCTCGATGTGATGTCCCGTTGCCTGGAAGCAGTTTGGGTCTGGATGGGGAAGAACAGGCTTCAACTCAACCCTGACAAGACTGAGTGGCTGTACGTACCGGCATCTCGGGATATTCAGAACATTCCATCTCTTTCTATAGGGGGTGAGTTATTACCCCCCGTAGATAGGGCTCGCAACTTGGGAGTCCTCCTAGATTCACAGCTTTCCTTGGAAGACCACATAATAGCTGTGACTAGGGGAGCCTTTGCCCAGGTTCGCCTGGTGCGACAATTACGGCCCTATCTAGCCAGGGATGCCCTGCGTATGGTCACTCATGCACTCGTGGCCTCTCGTTTAGACTACTGCAATGCTCTCTACATGGGGCTGCCCTTGAGGACCACTCAGAGGTTCCAACTGGTACAGAATGCAGCCACGAGAGTTGTGTTGGGAGTCTCCCGATACTCCCATGTTACACCTCTACTCCGTGAGCTGCATTGGCTCACAGTTGTCCTCCGGGTAAGATTCAAGGTGCTGGTAATGGTTTTCAAAGCCCTACATGGCATGGGTCCGGAGTACCTTAGGAATCACCTGCTGCCAGCGTCAAGTTCCCTCCACCCACTGCGCTCCCACAGAGAGGGCCTCCTAAGGGTTCCGCCATTCGGAGAATGCCATCTGGTGGCTCCCAGGGGGAGGGCGTTCTCTGTGGGCACGCCTGACCTATGGAACCGTTTACCGGTTGAGCTCCGGATGGCTCACGACCTTCGCTCCTTCCGACGCGACCTAAAAACCTATCTGTTTGAGCAATCCGGTCTGGTCTGACGGGTTCTGTTGTAATTATTATTTTAAGGTAACTTATCTTCTGCATTTGGGCATTAGGGTTTAATTTGTTTTCAATATCTGTATTTGTACATTTTGATATTTATGTCACTGTTCACCGCCCTGAGTCCTTAGGGAGAAGGGCGGTATACAAATCAAATAAATAAATAAATAAATAAATTTATTACTTCCTTTTCACTTATCTTTTTTTTGAAGAAAAGAACTTTTTCTAAGTGATTGTAACATTCAAAGTATTACAGCTCTACTCTTCAACATATACTATTTCGTCTCTTTCTTCCCTCCCTCCTTCATCCATCCGTCCATTCGTCTGTCTGTCTATCTATTTATCTATCTGTCATACTGAATGTCTATCTATCTATCTATCAACTATCTTTGTGGGTGGGGTGTGGGTTTAGGTTTGTGTATGGGTGTATGGGTTTGGGTGTTTCTCCTGGCAATTCTGGCAATTACATGGACAAGCCCCTGCAGTTTCTATGACAAGATTTTCAGAAGTTGTTTGCCATTGCCTCTTTTCTAAAGCTAAGAGAGAGTAACTGGCCCAAAATCATCCAGCTGGTTTCCTGCTCATGGTGTGACTAGAATTCATAGTTTCTAGCCTCACCTAGTATACCAATCTGGCTCTCATATTTCCTACACAGTGTCTAAAATACTCTTTCCTACATTCCCTCACTTTGGTGTCAAATCAGTTAATATTTTTGTTTTTCATAAATGTTTATCTATTTCTAATTTCTCTGAAATGCATTTTTCTCATCCACAGCATGTTTCCGTTCATTATCTCAACAAGCATAACTCTGCATATTTCTGTAACACTCTGAAATGCAACTCTTTCGTCTCTGTGCCAAGCAGTCTCAATAATCATTTTCCTTAAATCCACTTTCTGTTCATTCTATTGAGAGAATTGTTTTTTTTCCACATGGAACTTATACTTTTCTTTTACTGCAGTTGCTGTTATTTCTTTTGTTTTTTGCATTTTTGCTTATTTTTCACCACTTTTTCACACTGTCAGAAAATAATCTATCCCACATACAGAATCTATCATTGCTCTTGTATTCTTTACTTACTCTCTCAGCATTTCATTAAAAAATAGTCAATCATGATTTTAAATTTATATTCATCATTTTCTCTGTACATATGAATAGACATATGATTAAACTACATATTCAAAACACAGAGACCTTTTTCTTAAAAGATACTCACCAAATAATCACCCTTCTCATTCATTCTTGGGTCCTAAAATGGCCCAATTTTTTTTTACACATGCTTATGCATGTATTCATGTCACCTAGTAGAATAATGTTTTCCCTTACATCACATCCATTTGGAACAAGGCATAGTTGTTCTCAAAACTCTTCTGATTCTCCCATTATTCTATGGACATTGTTCCATCATTCCATGCAGCAGTGCAGTGGCTAGAATGCAGTATTGCAGGCTAACTCTGCCTACTGCTAGCAGTTTGATCCTGACCAGCTCAAGGTTCACTCAGCTTTCTATCCTTCTGAGGTCAGTAAAAATAAGGACCCAGATTGTTGGGGGCAATATGCTGACTCTGTCAACTGCTAAGAGAGGTTCTAAAGCACTGTGAAGCAGTATATAAGTCTAAGTGGTATTGCAATTGCTATTAGCACTTTCATTGGATAATAATATACAGCTATTATTACCATATGAACTCTTTCATTCATATGCACAGCAATATAGATAACACCAATTCATTCTTTCCAAGATATATTTCAGAATTTTCATTCATACTTAACTCTATACATTATTTCCCACTCATATGCATCAATTTTACTCTACAAAAATCAGGCAACCTTCATTAAGTTCTACTATATCCTCTTCCTTTCTCTTAGTTTCACAGGAATACATCATATTTAATTTTCTTTCATTTAATTTCATTCATTAGAATCTTTTAGAGTGAAACAGTTTAGAATTATGTAAATAAATAATATGATAAATCAATGCATCTTCCTTCAAGTCATCTTTCTTACATTGATGTCAAAATGCTCTTAGTTATCAAATTATTCATAATTTGTCACATTCAATATTCATGCTAACCAGAAGGGCAAATTTTTCCACATTTTAGCCAATATGCCACAACCACTACAAAAGTGCTTAATTTTATTCCAAGCATGCTTATGCCAGTCAATGCAAGCTGAATCTCTAATCTAAAGACACCTTATAAGCCAGTGTAATATTTCCTGCATTCCACCAAGTAGGATATATGCAACATACTGATATATGACCAATGCATTGCAAATATTAGTGCCAAGTTTAAAAAAATCACCTACTATAATTTCAAGATACTGTTCAAGATACCATTATCACGGTATCAAATTCATTATCACCCTTAGTAAGGACTACCAATATTTATAGTTTTATCTATCATATTCATAGAGAATCAAATTCTCAGTTGTATATCTGATTTTGTTTGTTTTAATTGTATTTGAAGTCAAACCTCCAAACCAAGATTTTAAAAATGGAGTAGAAAGTACAATAATTCAAGAAAAAGAAATAAAAGCAAAAGAATTTTTAAAAAATTGTGTGTGTGTGTAAATGCACATGGAATGAAAAAAAGATGAAATCCTTAAGGAAAAATATATTAAACACCCAAGATCATTATTTCTAACTCAAAATTACAGTTGTAAAGACAAAGCTAATGTATTAGGAAAACCATCATTACAGCAATATAGTTAATAACTTGCAGCCAAATTTGAATAAATGTATTGTTCATTGTATAGTTCTTCAAAGATCTTTTTAAAACCAAAAGAATTTCCCTTGCTGATCCATGAAAGATGTATGTTAGTCTTCTTGGTCTTGCTAATAGCAAGCTTGAAAGCTAAAATCAGGAATCTTATTTCTTTAATGGCATAAATTTATTTATTTATTTTATTTATTTATTTATTAGTTTTTATAAACCGCCCTTCTCCCGAGGGACTCGGGGCGGTGTACAGAGGAAGGAATGTATACAGATTGAACAATAAAAATAATAAGAAACACTAATGAAAACAAACTGGGACCCCAATTAACGCTATCATGCCAGGCCGGACTGCTGGAACATATGCCTTAAATGGTTAGTAATCTTAATGAATGCAGGCTACTTCCTAAATCATGGGCAATATACTTTTAACATACCAATGTTAGGGAGAAACAATGGAAAAGAGCCATCTCTTTTACCCATGTTTCCTAGCTTCTTCAAAGTTCCTGGTTGGCCCTGATTATAATGCTGAATGTTGGTCTAGAGGGGCACTGGACAAGATTCAGTAAGACTTTTTAATATTGCTGTTCTTATAACATACCATTTTAGATTACCTTTACCTATGGAAGTATATATGGAGGTTCCATCTCATTTATATTCAACCTAGACAACATGTGCCCCATGAGATCATCATTTCAGATAATTATTTGCCTAAACAGAAAAACAGAATAAATAATGACAGGCAAAAAAACAGTTGAAGAAGGATTTTTGACTTTCTGCCAACCTCCCCATTGAGTTTCCTTGTGGGAAGCAGGAAATCTCATTTCTCTTCTCTTCCCTTCCCTTTCCTTCCCTTCCTTCCCTTCTCTTCCCTTCCCTTCCCAACTGGCAGATAAGTAGCTGGGTAGGGAGACCAAGGGAGTAAGAGATTGCAAGACTGGCTGGGAAACTGTCATGGAACATTGAATACGGACATCATGTAACTCAGCAGCAACCAGTAACCCTGAAACAGACACAACTTTTCCAAATTTAATTCCGTTGACAGTCATGGGTCCTGGATTTTGGACACATGTAAATTAGTCTATTCCAAGGTCATGACAAAGAGTTTTTAGAAGTATATAGAAAAAAACACTGAGAAGATGACTATCCCAAGATTATATACATTCAATACCACACATATCAAGTTGAAATTGTAATTAAATGCTTTGGTAACTAAAAAGTTAGCATTGCCATCTACCCAAATATATATAGGAGACTTTGCAATCCTAGGGTTTCAACAAATATCCTAGGGAATCAGTTAATTCCAGGTCTTCATACCTGTGAAAGACCTTTGCTAAAATATTTTGAAACATACAGAATAATCATTTTGAATTGAAACCATGCTTTAAAAAGAATATGCATTTTCAGAAGATACATTCTAATGTCACTTTATGCTTGACACTATTCTTGATATTCTGTTTCCAGTACTTCTATAAAATCTATGGAATCAACCACTGCACGCCCTCCTTTTAAAACTATAAAACATATTAACATTATGTATGTAAAAATGAATACTATGTTCCAAATTGCCAGTATGTATGTAGATAAAATTTATTGACATTTTTTTACTGTGGGCACAATGGCACACATTAAAAATGAAATTTAGTTGCTTGCTCTCAAAGTGTACACATACATAACACACATTTAAACATACTATATACAACATATGCATAGACCTACACCCTTACATATAAGTAACATATAACTATTAATCACTGTCCATCTTGAATACAATAATGGAAGGAGGAAGCTTTAGAGTTCACAAGGTTAATACTGTATGGCACAAAATTGTAACTGAATCTGGATGTTCTGCTTCGGATACCACAGAGCCTCTCCCAGAAGATAACAAGGAAAACAAGTGTGAAGAGGATGTGTAGTGTCCCAGACAATCTTACGGACCCTGCTCAAGCAACACTTATGTGCTATGTCCTAGATGGAAGGGAGGGAACTGCCAATGATCTTTTCAGCCATCCTCACCACTCTCTGCACCGCCTTCCTGTCTGAAGCAGTGATGCTTCCAAACCAGATTGTGATGCTGTATGACAGGATGCTCTCAATTGTCCCTCTGTAGAAAGTGGTAAGGATAGGAGAAGGAAGATGTGCTTTTCTCATGCGATGCAGAAAATGCAGGAGCTGCTATGCCCGCTTCACCAGTGTCTCGCTGTTGAGTGACCCACCAGCCTACTTGTTAACTGCACACCCAGGAATTTGACGCTGGTAACCATCTCCACAGGGGAATCATTAATGCACAGAGAAATGTGGCTGTGCCTGCCTTTTCTGAAATCAATAATGATTTCTTTGGTTTTTCCAGTGTTTAAAACTAGGTTGCTTTCCTTACACCAGTTCACCAAACTCTCTACTTCCTTGTGATAAGTACCCTCATTGTCATCATGAATAAGGCCCACTACTGTTGTATCATCTGCAAACTTCACAATATGGTTGGTGGCAAACCTAGCACAACAGTCATGGGTCAACAGGGCAAACAGCAGTGGACTTAGGACGCAGCCCTGAGAAGTACCTGTGCTCAAGAAAATGATGTTAGAAATATTTGTTCCAGTTCACACATATTGGGGCCTGTTTATAAGAAAATCAAGAATGGATGTGTGTTCATGTGTATATGTATGCATATACATATGAATGTGTATGTATATATAACATGTTCAAAGCAACTATTAGTGATGCTATAAATGGCTTTTTGGTTATTGATTAAATGTAAACCAACTAGGCAAGTTTTGCATTACACTTATTTTAAAGTATAAAAATTGTAAAAAAAGTTCTAACATACTGATTCTGATTGTAGATATATAAGGTAAATTATTAACTGCATATAACCTCAAAAAATAACAGAAGACTTGTTTTATGACCAGTTCCATCAACAGTGACTTTAAAAAATACATATAATCATAAATACTGAGACAAATTTCTATCAAATAAAAGTAATCCTGCTTAATTAAAACCACAGGTAAACACGCATTAAAGTGTTGTTATGGCTTTAAAAGGAATTTGATTAAAATCAGTGCTAAAGAGAATAATTTATACTTTCTGTACTATATTTAAATTTTCTTTTACATTTTTATAAATATTTTCATTTAATCTTTTCAAAGAAAATTGTATTTTAAAATGTTATTCTCAAAGATTAATAAAGATTATTTTCAAAAAAATAATTCTTATGGAGAGTCCACTTGCCCTTATTTAGCTATGAAGTGGTGGAGTTGTTCACTGTACAATTATATCTCTGGTAGTCTTGACAATTCAAGGGAAAACAACCTGAAGAAAGATATTTCCCCAGAGTTTTCTCAAATTTGGATGAGCAGTCAGCAAAGAAGTACAACAGAAAACAATATTACCCACCATCTCCAAATAAGTTTAGAAACAATTATAATAAGAGATTTCAAAGAAATTCTCTTCAAGTTCTATTATAGCAGGAAACAACTTTTCAAAAATTTCAATTTCAACATAGTATTAAATTCCATCCATTTAACAGTCCTGTGCCACATATCTTGATGTTGTGGCACTTCCCTCCCACTTCCCTTTCATTATTTTGCCCTGAATGGGTTGGTAAACATGGAGAACAGAATGCTAAGTAGCTTCCATGTTATGGAAGAAGCCCACATGTATAGAGAACACCGCCCTCTACAGACAGATCCTTTCAATGCATGGATGGAGGAAAACAGAGGTATTAACAGGCCAGTAAACAGCTCCAGTTCTTTTTTCTGACAGTTGCTAACAAACTGCAAGAAAACACTGATTTGCAGCTGATTTTACCAGACTATATTACTAGAATTTTTAAAAGTTAAAGAATCTATAAAATAGATTCTTTAGGGAAAATTGTAAAACTCCAGTTGCAGACATAAATGGAAATCTTTCTGGCAAGCTTTCTCTTTTTGTTTATTCCATTTTATTTATATGTGTAAAATATCTATATCTGCATAATGTGTAAACCTTTCTGATTTATATGTTGTCCATTTTGCATGGAATAGCAAATATGTGGAAAAAAGGTAATGCTTTCTGTCATTCCTCCATCAAGTTATAAATACTGTATGTACTGCAGGAAACCTCCCATTATTGTAAACTGGGTAAAAATATAATCTATTCATCATTGGTTGGATATCATGTTTACTAATTAAGCATATATTGAAAAAGTATGGTACAGCTATAGATTAAAGCAAGAGGAAAAATAGATAAATCAAGATTATTCATCCAATTAATAAAGATTCTAAATTGAGACCTTACTAAAACATGTCTTTAAATGAAAGTTGTTTACAGGTGTCAGTTACTGCAAGGAATGTCTGTATAGCTCTTAAAAATCTAATGCTCACCTTAGAAAATCCAAAGAGTGATGATGATGATGATGATGATGATGATGATGATGATGATGATGATGATGATGATACAATAATAAAACAATGATAACTATAACATTAGGGACGCGGTGGCTCAGTGGGTTAGCACACTGAGCTTGTTGATCAGAAGATTGGCAGTTTGGCGGGTTGAATCCCAAGTGCCGTGTAACAGAGTGAGTGCCTGTTACTTGTCCCAGCTTCTGCCAACCTAGCAGTTTGAAAGCATGTAAAAATGCAAGTAGAAAAATAGGGACCACTACGGTGGAAAGGTAACAGCATTCCGTGCACCTTTGGCGTCTAGGCATGCCAGCCACATGACCATGGAGACGTCCTCGGACAAGCGCTGGTTTTTCGGCTTTGAAATGGAGATGAGCACCGCCCCCTAGAGTTGGAAACGACTAGCACATGTGCGGGGGAAACTTTACCTTTTTTAACTATAACATTAGAACCAGAAAATTAAAACAATAATTAAAATAAAATCAGAATTGAGAAATTATCCATTTAGTCTTTTTAGCTATGTAGTGGTAATGGATATACAACTATGAAAACTGGACACTGAAAAACAGCAGGAGAAAAAGGACAGATATCTTATTTTTATGAATTGGAAAATAACTTTGAATACCAAGGACAGCAATAAGAACTAATCAGCTGATTCAGAATGAAACAAAAACTCACTGTATGTTAACAGCAATAATTGATTATTCTTGCAAGCAGAAATTCACTTTTTTCAGTATATGGAATGAGTAGATAATGAATTAGGAAAAGTCATTGTGGTCGGAAAGGTTGAAGATAGTAGAAAAAGGAAAATAGTATACAAAGTAGAATGATAAAATGAAGATCACAGGAAACTTTAGAAACACTATGATAATAATGTATAGTATTTCTAAACTTTCCTGTGATCTCCTTTGTTTTATCATTCTACTTTGTATACTCATCAAGACAAAATTGGTTAATTGAAAAATAGGAATGATGTTCTAAAGAAGACTCTTGGACCAAACTTTGAGACCTTAGGCTGAGAAAGAAATCTTTATGGACTAACAAATTTAGTTCCAAATCTACATGTTTTCTCAGAAATCAGTCTCAATGTGATTTTCAGATACATAGTATTAGATTCCAACCCTGATTAGTCTTTGGTATATTCCACTCCTGAGCCAGAAGCTTAATATCATGCCATGTAACAAAATCATAGCACCCTATAGATGTCTTTGTGAGGCTTACCAATCATACTGTGCTGCTTTTAATACCTATGTGAAACTATCTAAACCCATGCAAAGTAACTTGATCCATGTTTTCCATATAAAATAAATTAAGCAGTCATTCTGGCTATTAAAATTTGAAAATCAAGCTATTTAGGTAATAATCCTTTTTTAGAATTTGAGTTATTTGATCTTCCAAGCTGGATCATACTTATATAAGATTTTTAATGGAATTATCAATATTGTACAATAAGAAGGGACTAAATACCTTCATTAATGCATCATTTGCAAAAGCATTTTCACAAAACTTGATAACATGTTCCTAATGGTTGTTTGTTTTCCCAGTGTCTTTCTGTTTACTTGAATAATTAGATTTAGCATAAGATTATCAAAACTTCTGCTAGATTAGGACAAGAGTTCATCTAATCCAATCTTGTGTTTCCCCAAATGACATGACTTATTATTGATTGCCCATCAATAAATATGTGGGTAGTTTAGAAATTAAGGCAAACCAATAAAATGTAGAAAACAAAACAATAAACTATTATTCAGGCAACAAACAATAAAAATGTAAGAATAAAAATATATTTTACTAAAGAAACTACAAGAAAAATGAAATTAAAAGTCATTCTAAAATAGTGAGAGCACACGTAGAATGTAAAAAGATTAGGAAAATAACCATATCTTTCTCAAATGCATAAAGCACAAGAAAACATCAGGCAAACCTCTCCAGGGAGTTTTCTAATAAAACTAAGATGCCATTATCAAGAATACTTAATAACCACTTGGCTCACTTCACTTGGCAGAAGCACACAAAACAGAATCTTTGAAAGCAAATCATAAAACTCAGTAAGCATATATTGAGAAAGGTGCTGCAGATGCCAAAAAAGCCAACACAGTGCTAGGCTGCATTAACAGAGGGATAGAATCAAGATCATGTGAAGGATTAATACCACTTTACAATGCCTTGGTAAGGCCACACCTAGAATACTGCATCCAGTTTTGGTCACCACGATGTAAAAAAGATGTTGAGACTCTAGAAAGGGTACAGAGAAGAGCAACAAAGATGATTGGGGGACTGGAGGCTAAAACATATAGGGAACGGTTGCTGGAATTGGGTATGTCTAGTTTAATGAAGAGAAGGACGAAAGGTGACATGATAGCAATGTTCCAATATCTCAGCGGTTGCTGCAAAGAAGAAGCCAAGCTATTCTCCAAAGCACCTGAAGGCAGGACGAGAAGCAACAGATGGAAAATAACTAAAGAGAGAAGCAATCTAGAACTAAGGAGAAACTTCCTGACAATTATAACATTTAATCAGTGGAACAACTTGTCTCCAGAAGTTGTGAATGCTCCAACACTGGAAATTTTTAAGAAGAGACTGGACAACTATTTGTCTGAAATGGTATAAGTTTTCCTGCCTAAGCAGGGGATTGGACTAGAAGACCTCCAAGGTCCCTTCCAACTCTATTCTATTCTATTCTATTCTATTCTATTCTATTCTATTCTATTCTATTCTATTCTATTCTATTCTATTCTATTCTATTTGTTTAGCATCTTAATCTCAAAGAGTTTATATCTTTATGGGTTACACCAGCATTGTTTATTAGATCTAGAAGCAACCCACAGGAGCCACTGTACCTAATAAACATCAGCATGGTATCCTTGAAAAATCTAATTTCACTTAATGCTCTATGGCAGGCATGTCAAACTCGCAACGTCACGTGACGTCACGTGATGTATCGTGACTTTTTCCCCATTACCGGCAATGGGGTGGGTGCAGTTTCAGTATGATGCATCTGGCCCATGGGCTGGCAGTTTGACATGCCTGCTCTAGGGGTTCTATTTTTCAATAAGCAACATATATGGCTCATAATTCATTTTAATAATTTGAATTAAAGCTTACAAATACAAAGATAAAAAGTATGCAAACTAAGAATTTTCTGGGCACTAAAAGTGCACAAAAAAGGAAAAATAAGAAAAAGGATGTGTAAAGAAATTACTTATCTCTCCCACCAGACAAGTAAAAACAACTTTAGTAATTTATCACTTTGTCTAACATTTCACTAAAAACTCTGTTCTTCCCATATCTCATCCCTTATCAATAGACAAATTATAAAATCTCAATAAATATTGAGTAGTTTAGTTATTAAGGCAACTAAATAAAATGTAGAAAACAAAACACAAAATAATTAGTCAGGCAACAAACCACAACAAAGTAACAAGAGGACAGTACTGTAGAGGATAAAGAAAAATCTCTGTAATTCTTGCCATTCCAGTAGGTCCTACCACAGCTGGGAAAAGATCCTGGCATGATTTTCTAAGGCAATAACATGAACTAAAATCACTTCATTTCCCCACAACACTGGATAGGGATTCTAAATATGCTGCTATGCTATAATCCTTGGCCATATTGGCTAGGAATTCTGGGAACTGCAGTTCCAACATACAGCATCTATAAGGAACTAGCTTAGAGTAAGTTGTAAGGAATTAGATCTGATAGACAGAGTGCATGAAGAACTACGGACAGAGGTTCGGAACATTGTAGAACAGGTAGCAACCAAAACCATCCCAAAGAAAAAGAAATGCAAGAAAGCAAAATGGCTGTCTGAGGAAGCTTTGCAAATAGCTAAAGAAAGGAAGGAAGCGAAAGGCAAGGGAGAAAAAGAAAGATACGCCCAATTGAATGCAGAATTCCAGAGAATAGCTAGAAGAGATAAGAATGCCTTCTTAAATGAACAGTGCAAAGAAATAGAAGAAAACAATAGAATAGGGAGGACCAGAGATCTTTTCAAGAAAATTGGAGAGATGAAGGGAACGTTTAATGCAAAAATGGGCATGATAAAGGACCAAAATGGCAGGGACCTAACTGAGGCAGAAGAGATTAAGAAGAGGTGGCAAAATTACACAGAAGAACTATACAAGAACGAGCTTAACATCCCTGATAACCACGATGAGGTGGTCACTGACCTCGAGCCAGACATCCTAGAATGTGAAGTAAAGTGGGCCTTAGAAAACTTGAGCAACAACAAAGCTAGTGGAGGTGACAGTATTCCAGCTGAGCTATTCAAAATCTTAAAAGATGATGCTGTAAAAGTGCTACACTCAATTTGCCAGCAAATTTGGAAACTCAACAGTGGCCACAGGATTGGAAAAGATCAGTTTACATTCCAATTCCAAAGAAAGGCAGTGCCAAAGAATGTTCAAACTATCACACCATTACACTCATTTCTCATGCTAGTAAAGTTATGCTTAAAATCCTACCAGCTAGACTCCAGCAGTATGTGGATCAAGAACTACCAGATGTATAGGAAGGATTTCAAAGAGGCAGAGGAACTAGAGATCAAATTGCCAACATACGCTGGATCATGGAGAAAGCTAGAGAGTTCCAGAAAAACATCTACTTCTGCTTCATTGACTATGCTAAAGCCTTTGATTGTGTGGATAATAAGAAACTGTGGCAAGTTCTTAAAGAGATGGGCGTACCAGACCATCTTATTTGTCTCTTGAGAAACCTATATGCGGGCCAAGAAGCAACAGTGAGAACTGGACACAGAAGCATTGATTGGTTCAAATTTGGGAAAGGAGTCCGGCAAGGCTGTATACTGTCGCCCTGCCTATTTAACTTATATGCATAGCACATCGTAAGAAAGGCAGAGCTAGATGAATCAAAAGTTGGAATTAAGATTGCCGGAAAAAATATCAACAACCTAAGATATGCAGATGATACCACTCTAATGGCAGAAAGTGAAGAAGAAGTAAAGAGCTTTTTGTTGTGGGTGAAGGAGAGTGCAAAACCTGGGTTGAAACTTAACATTAAGAAAAGCAGAATCATGGCATCCGGCCCTCTCAATTCCTGGCAAATAGATGGGGAAGAAATGGAGGTAGTGAGACATTTTATTTTCCTGGGCTGCAAGATCACAGTCCCAGATGGGGACTGTAGCCAAGAAATTAAAGGATGCTTGCTCCTTGGGAGGAAAGCCATGGCAAATCTAGACAGCACACTAAAAAGCAGAGATATCACCCTGTCAACAAAAGTGCGTATAGTCAAGGCTATGGTCTTCCCAGTTGCAATGTATGGCAGTGAACGTTGGACCATAAAAAAGGCTGAGCGCCAAAGAATTGAGGCCTTTGAACTGTGGTGCTGGAGAAGACTCCTGCAAGTCCCTTGGACTGCAAGGCGATCAAACCTGTCAGTCCTAGAGGAGATCAACCCTGACTGCTCTTTAGAAGGCCAGATCCTAAAGCTAAAACTCAAATACTTTGGCCACCTAATGAGAAAGAAGGACTCACTGGAGAAGAGCCTAATGCTGGGAAATGTTGAGGGCAAGAGAAGAAGGGGACGACAGAGAATGAGGTGGTGGATGGAGTCACTGAAGCAGTAGGCGTGAGCTTAAATGGACTCCAGAAGATGGTAGAGGACAGGAAGGCCTGGAGGAACGTTGTCCATAGGGTCGCGATGGGTCGGACACAACTTCGCAGCTAACAACAACAACAAAGGTGTTTAGATTCAGTGAACAAATTTTGCTTCTAGACTGCAACTCCCATCATCCACATATATACATTTTCTTCTTTTTACTAAACTGCCATGTTCCCCTTCACAACAGCACATGTAAAAAGGCAAGATGGTTATTTTTTCTCTTCTTTTGTCTATTCAGATTGATTAATTGAATAACAATTAATATAGGGGAGAAATATGTGATAATTGGAAAAAATGTAGAGAAGAGGCCTACAATTTTCCTTAGAGGGAGCTTTCCCTTTCCTTCAAAGCTATTGTTTTGACACTATCTTTTAAATAAGTATCCCAAAGTCCTTACATGAAATATCAATATAACAAGAAATATCAAATCAATACAAAATGACTCAAAGCATCAAATCAAACCCCTAAAGGAGCCACTTCATATGTAGGACAATAGGCTTATCACACTGTCAAAACTAAATCCTGAAAAACCCCATAATTGTTTCACTTTACTACTGTAAACTAATTCAATAACTAAAGATTTTTCTCTTACCATGGAGCTGTGGAAGGTTTTTTTCCCCCTAAACAAGCTTTCCTTTCAGATTATATCTTAAACTACTGTATAGTTCGCAGTGTCCTGCAGAAATCAGTGATTGACAATGTAGCCTGGTTATCCTTTTTCTGCAACGGATGTGCTTCTAATGATTCCTGAAATCCAAGAGATTTCCCTCTCCTAATGGGGAGAGCTTTAGAAAACATCACTCAAAACAATGTAGAACTATAGGCATTATAGTAGCTTTCAAAATTCAGCAAGAAAAGAAGGAGAGAGAGGACACCAACAGTATTCTTCTTCAGTCATCTTTTCCCCTTATTCAGGAAGCCAGACCATTTGCTAGCTAAGGCAATGGATTCAAAGCAGCTGCTGTGTTGTTCACTGTTACTGCTGCTACCACTAATAAGGATAATAATAATAATAATAATAATAATAATAATAATAATAATAATAATAATAAGAAGAAGAAGAAGAAGAAGAAGAAGAAGAAGAAGAAGAAAAAGAAAAAGAAGAAGAAGAAGAAGAAGAAGAAGAAGAAGAAGAAGAAGAAGAAGAAGAAGAAGAAGAAGAAGAAGAAGAAGAAGAAGAAGAAGAAGAAGTAGTTGGAAGGGACCTTGGAGGTCATCTAGTCCAACCCCCTGCTTAGGCAGGAAACCCTATACCATTTCAGACAAATGGCTGTCCAGTCTCCTCTTAAAAACTTCCAGTGTTGGAGCATTCACCACTTCTGGAGGCAGATTGTTCCACTGGTTAATTGTTCTAACTGTCAGGAAGTTTCTCCTTAGTTCTAGGTTGCTTCTCTCCTTGGAACTAGCTGGACCTGGAATGGCTAGGCAGGCTCCTTCTGTTAAATGACAGACCTGCTCAATGAGAGGTATAATCTACATGTGAAAAGGAACCTGCCAGTCCAGGATACCACAGAAAGTAATACAAAGTACCATGCGGAAAAAAAGTCCAGAACATGAGGATGGATTACCCCAAACAAAACAAAAATTAGGAATCATACAAAGAAGGTATGAAGGACCTGTAGCCTTTCTTATTTGCTGGATGATCACCAGTCATGCTTCACCCATTAGTGCAACTATTTGAGGTACTTGGGAGTCATAGTTGGGTGACATTTAGAATGCCACAGGAGCCTCACTTCTATTGTAAAAGTTACCATCAATTGGGGAATTAAGTTTGAAGAACAATTTGATGGAGACGTGGTTCAGTTTTATTTCCTCAACCATGGAAACACATATGTTGACATCAGGCCAGTAATTATCTTTCAGTCTAACCATAAAGTTATTATTGATACAAAATAAATATAAATAAAGATAAAATAAAACAGACCTCTGGAGAGAAGGCAAAATATAAACATAATAATAAAGAAAAAAAGAAAAATCTGTCAAGCAGAAGAACTTTCTCCAACTTGGTGCTTCCAAATTTATTGGATTAAACCACATGTCACCTTCAGCATAAATGGCATGTTGTTTGGAAAATGATGAAGTAATGAACAAATATGAGATGCAAGATTGGAGAAATTTAGATACAGTAGAAGTGCTGGAATACAGAAAGACTCAGAGTCAAATCCTGCCCATATTGGTTCACGGGACCTGTAGATTAATTCTGTATGAAAATGAATAATTGGAAACATAAGAAAAATGATTATACAGTATATCTAAAATATTACACATGATTTAGCACCAGGAAAGATGAGCTTAACAAAATATAACCATGTACTTGGGAGTTGCTAGGATTCACTGGGTGTCCTTGAACAAATCATATCTTAGATTACATGAGGATTGTTGAAAGGATATAGGCCACTTTGAGCTTCTTATGGAAAAATGGAGTTATGTACACACAAAAAACCTAAGTATTTTGCTTTTCAAAATGTTTGTTAACTTTTCAGGCATTAAACTGCACCACAAACAACTCTTTTGTTCAGGCCACTCTTATATCCATTTCACAAACAGTAAAGTGCACAGGGTGGATAGCTAAGATAAATCTTGACTTTTTCTTTCCTGAGTAGCATTATTTCACAATCTCTAAAAAGCCTACAATATTCTAAGTGGTTTAGTTTCTATTCTTTGCTGTTCACAATCCCAATACATATTCTTCATTGGAGTTTGAATAAGTCCAATTTAAAACAATGTTTCCATCTCCATTCTTTATTGCACAGGCCCTATCATTTTTCCAGCTACACACCCCCTTGACAACTTTTTTGTATTTTATTGACAACCACTTCTTGGTGGGCAAAGCCCTCGGGGAACAACTCTGTCAATATTAAGTAGGGATTTATGTGATTGAGAGGCAAAGTCAATGATTATGTTTTACTTAGCAGGGAAATATACTGGTTGGAATGCCATCCCCCTCCCCAACCCAACTCATAAACAGTCATTTATGTTTAGGTTAATTGGGCAAACACTCGTCTTAAATGTGTTCATTTCCATCACTATGGATGGTCGATATAACAGCTTTCTTGTGGTATAATTCCTGAGGCTTGGCTTTGAGACAAATGAGATTTGTTGCCATTATTTATGTAAAGGCCAAGGTTAATTAATTAATTATTATTAGTTACTGATTTAGTGAGCAGCTCAACAGAAAACTCCCTCATTAACTATGTTTTGGTGAAGGTCATTAAATGTTCTCTGCCTTCAACCTTCTGCAGCTATTTCATTGTCAATAATCTTCCAAGTTAAACTTTCGAATCTATTACAATGTTGTTGTTTGTTTTAATCCACTCAAGGGAAAACTCTAAAAATTATGTATCCCCCAAAGCCTTTCCTTCCATGTTTGATCCTTTTAATAGGACACTTCATCCAAAATCAATTCAGTTTCTCATTTAGTCATATTTCATGCAAGATGGTTAGTCAGGTAAAGAAGGGGAAAATAAGTGAATTCTGGCTGATATTTTTAATTTCAGCAATTCTTTTCTTTTTGGGAAGAAAAAGATGAGCTCCTAGAAAATGAAGGGGCTTACTTTGGAAAGTTGGTGTTTTTAAAAGGGTTTGGTCTATCTTGGCTATTTCTTTATCTCTTGTCCAGTGTCTTAGAAACAAATCCTAAGGGAACCTATTTCTGCATGGGGAAGGAGAGGGAGGAAGCCTGAAAGAAATGTTCTTCAAAGAAACATTTTATTCCAGCTGTTTCACTTAAAATCTCCACCAATGTTTAATGAAACATCAGTCTTAGTTATTTGTTGTCTTTGTTTCCAAAGAAAAAATTGCACTCTAGAGCACTGCTTTTCAACTACCATTTTGTACACGACACTAGAATGTTTTATATCAGAAAGTGCCACTACTACAGGTAGAGAGGCTGCATGCAATATGCTTGTGATCCTTTGAGAATATAACATTTAAAACTTTATCCATGTTTTTGAAGAGGGAGTTTGTTCCTATCCTATCAGAATCTCACAGAAGAAAATTAACGTGGTAGCTGTCCATGGTACCAAAATAAACACTCAATAGGCATTCTTACTCAGTCCCTTAGAAAAGCAAATAAGGTGCAACAAGGTTGGGATGACAGGAAAGCAAGTTAGGAACAGGTTGCATTAAAAATAAACTATCTTAGATTCTATCTTTACAGAAGCATGAAAAAGAGAAAAATCACTATAAAGCAACCCTAAAGACAAAAGCGAGGGAATCAATCTGATATAAGATGTAGGTTTTTCCTTCTTTCCCAAGGATAAGAAGGTTTTCTCTCTCTCTCTTGTCAGACTGATAAAATATTCCTGATTAGCTAGACAGATGTACAGGAAAGAGTTGGCCTGTGAAACAGTGTTGGTGATTAACACACATAAAAACGTGCGTGTTCTAGCTTAAGGCTTACCAATTTCTGCAATAATTCTAAGTGCATATAAGACCTAACAAAGCCTTGGAATTGAATAACATTAAAGTTTATATATCAGTAAATTAGATATTTAATATATCTTTGAAGTGGTGCCAGGTAAAGTAAGTACATTTTCTTGTAAATCTATTCACCCAGTCTGCCCATAAAAGATTGACATCCTGGCTGAGATATTTACTCTGTATGCCAACACAACAAAACATGAGTGTGCATATAAAGGTTCACGGTGCAAGTGTTTTATTGAAAAGTTTTCCAGAGATATATTGTTGAAGATGAGTTAATATTTTAATTCATATAATAAACCGGGAGATTATGAATTCCAGCCCCATTTTAGGCATGAAAGCCAGTTGGCTAACTGGTCCAGACACTCTCTCACAGCCCAATCCACCTCCCAGGATTGCTGTTGAAAAAAATAGGAGGAGGAAGGAGTAATTATATGAGCTATTCAAGTTATGTATAAAATAATAAAAGTGGGATATAATCAAATAATTATATAAACACGTAATAAATGGAGATGAGTATTATATTATCTCCAAGGATGACACTAACTAGATATCTAAAAGTGTATACTATAGTTACATGAATCTGCAACTTCAAGGCTGCAGAAAGCAGTTCGGTGATATTTAAAATTAGAACCCTCTGGGAAGGGAGCAGAACTATTTGTCCTGAACTCCAAGCCCCAGTTTAGGCATTTCCTTTTTTAAAAATCAGATTATGTCACACTCTTTGTATGTGTTGTGATAACTTTATGAGCAATCACTTTTACAGATAGTCCTCAACTTTCTGCCCCAAATTTCTGTTCCTAAGCAAGACAGTTGTTAAGTAATTTTTGTCCCATTTTATGACCTTTTCTTGCCACAGTTATTAAGTGAATCACTGTAGTTGCTAAGTTAGTAACATGGTTGGTAAGTGAATGAAACTTCCCCATGGACTTTGGTTGTCAAAAGGTCACAAAAAGTGATTACATGATCACAGGACACTACAACTGCTATAAATATGAGTCAGTTGCCACGTGTCTGAATTTTGATCATGTGACCATGGGGATGCTGCAACTATTGTAGATGTAAAAAAAACAGTCGTAAGTCACTTTTTTCAGTGATGTCGTAAATTTGAATGGTCACTTATCAAACTATTGAAGGTCAAGGAGTACCTATAAGGAACCTGAATGAAAAATAAATAATAAAATTTAAAAAGTAATAAAGGCTCTTCCCATTTCCAGTTATGTTAGTTAGGCACAGGCAGAGAAGACCAAAGAAAGACTACCACAAAGTAGATGATATTCTTACAATAATGTGCTATTCTACGTAAGTATAATTCATTGACTGCCAGATTCCATCCTAGACAACATCTGTGGTTTCCCTCACATTCTGAACTCCACCCTGTGGTTAACAAGAGACTAGTTGGTTTGTATTTTACTTATTTTTACTGTTTTTAAGTGGATAGTGGATTGATCTACCCTTTTGGGGAGACAGAAACTACAGCAAGAAAGCAATCCTAGCTACTAATTAATAACTCTCAATATATCCAGCCCAAAAGTTTGATTAGGTTCACTTCAAAGGCAAAAGTAATTTCAGTTTCACAGAAGATTTTGAAACAATTCAGAACTTTTGAAGCAACAGAGCAACCAGTCTGGTGTGGTAGTTGGTGGTGGCCTAGAAACCAGAAGGCTGCGAGTTCCAGTCCCACCTTAGGCATGAAATGCACTAGATGACTTCATTCCAGTCTTAGTCCAACTATCTCATAAGGTTGTTGTTGCAGGGAAAACAGGTGGGGTATTATGTATTTATTGTCTCAAGTTTATTTATAAAGTAATATAGGTGTGATTTTAAATAACCAAATAAATAAATAAAATACAAATAAAATTGAACAGAGAAAGAGCATTGTATCATTCTCTACTAAAGTTTGCACTAAAAAAGGCAGCAATACACACATTGAATGCATATGTATTGTTTGGTTTATTTTTATTTTATTTTTCTTCATGAGTAATTGGGGCCAGTACAATAGACAATTGGGGGAGTATTTAGTGAATATTTGTTTATAGCTTCATTTAATGAATGCCAATGGGATTTGCTTTGAGATATCAGAGATAAACTCATCTAAATCTGTTTTTCTCTTTTTTTAATTCATTTACTACCAATTAAATTCTTTTATAACTATGCTTCTCAAACAGTTCCTGTGAATCTATTGAAATTTATTCTGAATGATAAATTTTGATCATATCACTGTGCTATATGGCCTGCACTACTATGGTATTGAGTGGCATTTAGTATCAAATAGGATCCTTTTTCACCTAGACCGATTAATCCCCTATGTAAGAGTATCCAACTATAAAACCATTAAACTGATCTACTATATTGGCAAACAAGTTTCATAAATTTCAGGAAAAGTTCCAACAGTAATTCTGGCTACTTTTATTTGAAACTGAAGTTCTTGTGCCATTAGAGTTGTGTCCTTAAACACACTTGCATTAAACTCATTTACTTCACCCAGTAGACACCACTTTCTACTAAATATCCTAATCTGAAGTGTTGGATTTCAAATCCAATGAATTCCCAGACAATACTTGAAGGGTTCCTTGCTGGAGAAGTCTGCTCTGGAATTGTTGTCATTTAATTTACTATTCAGAGAAGCTGAACCAAACTTGAAGACTTTCAAACTTGTTAAACTTTCAGAGATCATCTTCATCCTAAATAGATTCATGCTCTGGACACAATCCAGAGTCATGTAATAAGGTATTTTATGCAAAACAATATAGAGAACAATAATTGTTCTCTATAACATACCTACACACACACACACACACACACACGTATTACAGATTTATTGGCCTGAGAGATAGGATGCCTGTGTGTTTGTCTTCCTCTCCCTCTCTCTCTCTCAACTGTCTGTGTCTGTGTCTGTGTCTGTGTCTGTGTCTGTGTCTGTGTGTGTAAGGATCAGCTGTCCCATACATCAGCCTCTCCTAAGCTTTGGTGTACTTGAAAGCCACCATAACTGTATGTCTGGAAACACCACGTTCTGCTGTGGGTGTCTTTCTCACTTCCCTTGATTTTGGGGTCCTGCTACCATTAGTGATCATAAAGGAGTTACAAGGAGCTATCCACATCTGAGGTGGATAAACAAGATTACAGCACAAAAAGGCAAAAGTAGAGATTACAGATTGTACTAAACCACTGTCTGCTTATTCACATAGCTGAATGGGGACACTGTTGACTGGGTTCACTGAGTCATTTTAGTTTAGCCTCGGCTGTACCTCCAGCAGAAGTCGCTCTGCAGCATTACTCGACGTGCAATAAGGCGTCCGCTTGCGCCGACCTCCTCCACAGTTTTCGGAACGGTCGGGGTCGACTTTGCTGGTAAATGAGTTTGGAGGGGGAGGTATTTTTCAGGAAAGAAAAACTAGCATGCTCTCCTATCCTTCCATCCGAGGGAGCCTGTTCAGGAAATGGCTGGAAATATTCATCGTGGAGGCACTTTCATTAAAAGTAACTCATTCGACTTTCACCATAAATTGAGTGACATCCTTACGGCAGAACCTTTTTATCCTTGATGAAGTGCTTGCCAAGATTTAGAAGAAGAAAAAAGGGTGGAGGGGAGGGAAGACTGGGAGGGGGGGAGAGAAGTAGAAATCTGTCAAGCAGAGTCTTCGGGTTGTCAGTCTGTAGCATAAAATGTAGCTAAAAGCTCCTATTTACCAAGCACCCGAGGGGGTGCTTTAAATGCTAAGTTAGACGGACCCGGGCTGAGTTAAACTAGAAGGGAAATCACTGGGAGCCATTCGCCCCCATCACAGCACAGAGAGGAAGAGCGATTCTGAGAAACGGGAGCTTCCTAGCAAGGGAGAAGGGAGTGAGGAAGGAGAGAGAGAGAGAGGGGGGGGGAGGGAGGGAGGGAGAGAGAGAGAGAGAGAGAAACCTGTTTTTTTCGCCGCTGCTCTAGTGGAGATTTTACGTTAATAAAATTAGTATTATAATAATATGAAGATAATCAACAATATTTGCTAGATGGGGATATTGCTTCTGTGTAAATGAAGAAACACACTCTCCTCCCCACCCCCGCCCCGCCGCCGCCGCATTTCACCCGCGCCTCCAACATTTAAAAGAAGCTATTAAGGCCGAAAGAATCGGGAGTTCCATTAGCAAGCTACATGGCAAAGGGGGGAAAAATATGCCCATTCCCTCTTCACTTAAATGCCTTTGCACTAATCTGAGGTTTTTTTTCCCCCTGATGTTAAAGAGAGGGAGCATCAACAAGCCCTCGCCCCCATTTTAAAAATAGAAAACTATAATTAAATGAGTAGAAAAAGGAGCAGAATTTGCAGTATATCCCGTTTGAACTAACCTGGGCACCGCCAGTTGTGTTTTTAGCATAGATCTAAGTCTGCTTTCTGTTCCTGTGGAGCTTTACCTTAGGAAGAACAGTTCCTTGACCTCCGTTGCTTGCAGGACTGCACTAGAGGAAAGTTGCTAATACGCGTGGGTATCCCCGAGCATTGCTGAACGCTACAAAACGGCATTAGCGAGCTAAGAAACTGTGAACCGGAAGATCGGGCTAGGCTAAGCGGGCCACCTTATTCATCTCCTCGAAAGGAAGCCGCACTAGATTCAAGGGGTGGTTGTTCCCAGGAAAACGTCTTTAGGATTAGAAGATAAAAGCAATGGAAACGATTCATTAGCAGACTGGACTCCACGGGGGAGCGAGCGATACTCTTTCATGCCCGGTGGTGTCTGGAGTGTCAGCGAGGTCTCCAGATATGCCATAATAATGTGCTCGTATTATTTGGGGTTAAAGGATATGATATTGGGTACACGCGGAGCCTGCGCTAAGTGGACTGCACAGGAGCACAAAGAGTATTTCTGTAAGACATGCTGTTTTCCTCTTAATAATTGCTTTCTTAGAAACAATCACTATCTGTGTGTGGATGCCTGTGACCGTACCCCGTGTTTCCATCCAGAAGACAGCTAGCAGTAGACGCTTACTTTTATTTCATAGGTCGCTTGCTGCAACACCCTTGAAATCCTACGCAGCTTTATTATGGACAACTATTTTTCTATAGGCAGAAAATTTCAACGGGGGGGGTTCCTTTGTTTATTTTTCCAAACAAACAAAATCAATTGTGATGACCGCTGTTTTGCTCTTTCTCTTGATATCTACAAAAGTACAGCAAATCGCTTCAAAGAAAGGAGGAGGGGGGGGAGGCAGTGAAATAATAGCCAAATGCTTTCAACATTCCCACTCGCACTACTCAACCACCCACTCTCACACAATCTTTGAAAAAGCCTTGGGAGGAATGGTTAGTGGAGGACAATAGGGCCCAGTTGGTAATAATTTCCCTGCAGCCTGCGGAAAATGCTTAGCTGGCTTGGGGGGGGGGGAGAGAGAGACAGAGAGAGAGAGAGAGAGAGAGAGAGAGAGAGACAGAGAGACAGAGAGACAGAGAGACAGAGAGACAGAGAGACAGAGAGAGAGGTTCTAATTCTGCCCTTTAATTCTGAGAAGAATGACACCGAAATCATGCAAGGCGGAGAATTGATTAAAACATATAAGCTGCTCTAGAATCTGCAGCCGAGCCACCCCCCAAAAATAAAATAAAAGCTATTCTGTCCACACACACCATCTCCCAAAAGGAAACCGAACCCATGGGTCAGTTTTATACCCTACAGTTCTCCCTTGCCTTAAGCGTAGGCACACTAGCAGGCTATCCACACCAGCGATTGTCGTCGCCACCTCTCCGCGTTAGAGATCGGGAAGGTGCTAGAAATCGCCAGTGTGGACAACCCTCAATGTGCGGGGAGGAATGGGGAGACCTCGAAACACCCCTTCCCGAGGATCGAGTCAGGTGACCTCTAGGATGGTGTGATATGAGAAGGGCAGATAAGAAAGTGTGGTCACGCCCCACCCCCCCGCGCCCTTAGGTAATTGGCCTCGGGATATATTAGCCCAGCGGTTACCCAACCCGTGCGGGATCCGTAATTTGAAAGAACGGCATTCCTTCGATGAAGCTAACAAGGTATTATGAATACCAGGGTGTAGATCAGAATCCGGTCAGGGCTCTTCTTTTTTATATATACATAGCAAAAGCTGTTGAGGTTTTCCACCAGCGTCAATGAAACACCTTCATGGCACTTTTTCAAGTAAAAAAACAAACGCCACCTTTCACCCTTGAAATAAAGAATATACAACTTCCCTAATCTAGCTAAGCTTTTTCGGGTAAAGTGATAGGGTTTCAGACATAGTTTTTGGTCCGCCCCTGGTTGCACTCCCCTGGTTTTGTTTGTTTGTTTGTTTGCTTGCTTGGTTTGTTTTTTTAAAAAGATGTCACAATTACTAGACGCCAGCTTCATGAGGTCAAGTGGCTGGCGAAGTTAAGCACGCAAAGAGGCCAAAAGTATTACTAGTCATTCTAATATTAAAGCTTCGGTCTTCAATGCCTTTACACATATTCTACTGAGGACCATGAAGTTGGCTGCCAAATAAACCTGGGATTTAATCTCCAAATGCTAGTCCCCTTCAGTGCCCATTCAGGATAGGGGCGAAAGTTTAGGATTTAAACACTGAGGTCATTGTCTGCTTCACCGCTAAGCTGCGAAGTAATGTAGCCCAGAACAGTGTGCAAGGCACTGCTATTACTTAACACACTTAGACCGTACTCACCCACACCAACTCCATGTACTGCTAAGGAGTAATTTGTTTCCAAACTAGAGTTCAGAAAATGTAGAAAAGGTGCCTAAAATAAATCTAGGAAGACAAAGGAAGACAAGTACCATCAGAATACAATACTTGATTTGGTGCTTCACACTATTAAGCAGGACACAGATCGAAACAAATCTATCAACCTATTCCTCCACGATTCGGGAAGAAGCCACCACAAACAACCACAGGGGAAATATTTCCACGCGGCCTTGCGGATAGACCACACTTTTCCAACCTGGCGCCCTCCAGCCTGTTTGGACGGCAGTTCCCATCACCATCCCACTTGGATGATGGGAGATGAGGTCCCACTCATATGGTAGGCGTCAGGTAGGGAAAAGCTGGGCGACCTGACTGTCTCGAGCATGCGTCCCGTTTTGCAAGAGAGCAGGACGCAAGGCATCTCTAGCAAGGCCGGAAGTTGCAGACTCCCCGCCCTGGCTGGTCTAATCTGCGCGAGGAGATTTTGACTGTGATCACCTCCGAAGTGGAAGGAACCCCATGACTTCAGGGGGGGGGGACTTTAAACCGAGGTCGGAGGGAAGAGACTCATTTGGAAGTTACGATTTGTACGTCTGCCTTGTCTCTTCCCTGTCACCTTCGGAGGCACACAGTTTGGGACTGAACGCAATAAATCCTATTTAAATCAACGAGATTCCTTCTCTGAGACAACCTGCTTCGGTTCCAGTCTTGTGTTGGATTCTATCTGGTTGCCACACATAACAGATACCTTCCGTCAGAAAAACTTTTCTTACTAAGTTTTAAATAATTTATATATGGGTGGGGAACTTTTTGATCGTCTAATTTTAATAAAGGTACGCACGTACGCGCGCACACACACATTAACACGCTTAATGTGTTGATCTGTGTGTGCACGTATTTACATAACTATTCTTCCCTTTAGAATTTAAATGGAGAAGATATATATAATTTCTGTTTGTACTATACACTTTGTCTATAAATGAAATGGATTTTATATATTATTTGCCCATCAGAACTTTATGTTGCCTTATTTCATAGTATGCTGTATATATTTGTCCCAAAGCCATATATAACCCACAAGTGTAATCTTCACACTTGGAAATCTGCTGGAAACACTCCAGAAGTGATATCGGATTCAAGTTTCAGGTTAGGAATGATTCCAACTCCTCTAATAGTTCGCGTCTCCCTCTCCCACCTCTTCCCACACACACACACACACACGCACGCACACAGAGAGAGGAAATGTTAAAGGGAACGGTATGTATCGGCTCATCTATAGTGAGCCTCGGGAATTATTATTTATTTGGTACATTTTAAATATGGGTGACGATTCGCCCGCGAACGGAAGATGGTTGTTCTTGTTTTAACGAAAGCCTCCTGATGAAATGGTTATTCTGTACCATCCAGGGATTCCTCTAACGTATCGCTCTCTGGTGTAAAGATAGAAGGGATCCTGACGTTTCAGAATATCATCCGGAAGAAGTCAACGCTGAGATTCCTGAGGACTAAGCCAAAAGGAGCGGGGAGAGGAAACCAGAGGGGAAACTTGTTTAAGGTTATGCCATGAATTCCTTCGAGAGCCACAAACAGAGACACCCGGAAGCCGTTCCTGGCTTTAATCCACAGCTTGGCCAGGAAAGTACCCGCCGCTCTAACCGCTCCCAGCCTTGGGAGCCGCAGTAACTTTAACTAGCAACTCAAGTCGGCTTGTAGCTAAGGTTGCGTTGGTTGGGTGTCTACAGCCCCTCACCTTTTCGGACCTTTCGGCCGTAGACTGGGAGGGTCGGAAAAGGAGCCCGACAGACTGAGGAAGGACAGAATTTGTTCTTCTAACCGAACTTTTGCGCTTGGTCAGTCAAAGAGTCTGGCTTTCCCTGCTTCGGGCCGGCAGCAGACGCCCTCGGAATTAGGATCCATCTTTTCTTTCATTTTATACACCTCGATGGACTTTCACTGCCGGCGGAACTCAGAATGAAAACAGATTTTATTTTTCTTCAACCCTCCACGTCGTTTCGCTCCGGTCCATTTTGTACAATTCGGCTTCCACGGAGGAAGAGGCGGCGGGCAACCAAGCATTATTCCTCACTGGTTCGCGCTCGCGCATTAAATGCTTTAGTCAAGTTTAATTAAGGCTTGAAAGCTCAGTGCTGTCACCCGACCTGACTGCAGGAAGGCCCCGGGAAACTCAGCCAGCAACTGGAGCACCATTAGAAGAGCGGGCGACTTGGACATGAACCATAAAGTTGGGGAGAGTCTGGGCCAAGTCGAAAAAGGGTTTAAGCGTTAGTTTATTTTCAATTTCGGTTAAATTTTGCACTGTTTTCAGGAAATTCTCCCTTTCCCCCCTTCCCCTCCCATTTCCACCACTTGGAGGGGAAGGCATTCAGGTAATGAAATTGGTAAGTAAACAGTAATTGAATCAGCATAATTTGCGCTCGGAATGCATTTCAAATGCTCCCAGTTTACAAGTAAAGAACTGGGGCGCTTTGCTTCCAGCACGCGGCACATTTAGAATAAGGACTTATTTTAAGTTCTAGCAAACAACATGACGGACGAAAGAGGGAAAATTCACGCAGTTTAGGAATCTCGACCCTGATTACATGTTCAGCAATTTTCTTAATACCTTTTGCAACTATCACAAGGAATAGGGATGGTGCTACAAAATCCTCCCTCCACCCTGTCAAAAAATTAAAAGAAAAAAATTGTTAAGGGAAAATGACCCTTTCAGATGTCCGTGGTCAATGAAGGGTTGCACAGTCATTGCCCTACGTGATGTCACTAGTGTGAGTCTTGCCACTTTGAGAATCTTGGACGAGCGTCAAATCTCCAGCCAGATCTCACATTCCTTTTGAATCCACAACTGACCACCGCATAGAGAAGGGATAGTCAGAGTGCACGCGTGTTGGTCTTTTATTAAAAGGAAAGACAAAAACGCTTCCAAGATTTTTTTTTTAAACTTCTAAACTGGCACACGATCCTCCTTTGCGAGGGAGAGGGGGCGAAGGTTACATGAGCAGGTGGATAGCATCCAAGAGCGTTGATTTCCAACGGGAGGGGTTGCCCCCGTGTTCACCTGTTTACCCCGAGATGTCCCGAACGAGACTGAAATTGGGGCAACGCGCCCTCAGGCGCCCAAAGCTTGCAATTACAGGCAGCGGAAAAAAGCTTCCGAAGAAAGGCTTAACCCGGAAGACTCTAAAGAAGCTCGTAAGGTTTCTGCTTGTTGGGTTGAAATTACACTCAAGCCTTTTCAGCCCTTGTTCTGTTTTTTTCCTGTCCGCCCTAATCCCTCGCATTGCCGTTTATCCGATCTGTAAACCGATGGCTTCCGAAAGAAACCGAACCGGCCCTGATGATGCAGATCGTTCGATCCATGCAGAGAACTGGATCCGCGGGGGCAAAGGAGCTGCAATCTCTGTGCCCCAGGTAATCTTGAAGGGGAGTTATTCCCGAGCACTTTCCGACTAGGCAAATGGAGGATGCTCGGTGGGCTTACCGCGGAATGGTTCATATAAGTAGGGTTTATTCTGTGGTGGGCGGGGGAAGGATAACCAACGGGACGTTATTTTCCCACGCCCAAGATTCCCGCTAGTGGAGAACGACTGGAAGGACTTTTCGGAGTAACAACGGAGACCTTTTTTTCCTTCCGGAGGACCATTCTAAACCCCAAAGGGTGGGGCATGGAGACAAAGAAGCTGTCTTCCAATGATCACACCGAGCAGCATTCTGCCAAATATCACCTTCCTATTTCTAGTTCCTGGTACGTGTATTGGGTTCTAATTCCTAGCATTGCCAAACGATAACTCCCATCATTCCCAGCTTGGGCAGGAAGCCTACTGCTCCCATCATTCTCAACTTACGAGGCGGGTGGCCTATTGTTTGAGAGAGATGGAAGTTATATTCCAGATCATTAGGAAGGCACCGGATCGGGAAGACTTTCGGACTGTGCGCCGGAGGGAGGGGTCGAACAATCAGGGTGACAGCGGAATCATCAGAATGGGCTTGGAACTTAATCCCGTGTATTTGCTAAGACGTCCTGTGATTTTGCCCCCTTTCTTACGCGTGGACGAACAGAAGGTTCAATACTCAACTAAAAGAACGTGAGGAGGAAAAAGTTTTACAGAACATGAATCCGAAACACCACCACTAACTGGCAAAATCCTTCCAAGAATCGCTGAGCAGGATTCCTTCCTTCCCACTCTGAATCTCCCACACAAATACAAGCCCTGATCAATAAGATTGCAATATCTCTGCCCAGTATCCGTCGTGCGACCCCCACTCCAAATGAAACCCCCCCCCAAGAGCGACCTCCCCTTCCACAACCTAAACCTTAGACCTTTGAACTTGCAGGAGCCGAACTCTCCTCTCTACCTCAGGGCACCTCCGCGATTGATGGAGGCACCCAGGGATCCGAGAAGTTTGTCTGGAGTGTAGGACTTCTCCCCCTGGATCGAGGCCTCCTCCTCCTCCTCTGCTGATATCCCGCCGGCAACCCCGGCTGGGAGAGGAGCAGAGACAGAGAGAGAGAGAGAGAGAGAGAAAGGCGCAGAAACTTACCAGGTACAGCAAAGGTTGCAGCAGAAGCACCGCGTACCAATATGTGGGCTGCATCCTCGCGGCTCAAACTTCCTTCGCGCTGCTCGGGCTCCCTCTCTGTTTCGCCAGAACCATAGATCCACCCGGCATCTACTTTAAAGAGCCAGGACAGCTCGCTTCAGCCTAGGCAAAAATGAAAGGATAAACTCCATGACCACGAGACAAGGTTAGCTGTCGAGTTGAGTGGAAAGGGAGGGGGGAGGGGAGAAGAGGTACCCAGCTGGCATGGGGGGGGGAAGAAAGGGATGCCTCAAAGAGTCCATTTGGCAAGAAGAGCTTTCCTTGGGCCAAATTAACTAGTTGCGGGCTGACTCCAGAGCGAGAGGCTTAATAAGAGCTGGTGTGGGGGTTTTCCCCCCCCCCATCGTCCAGCGCTATTGCTGTCTAGGAGGGTGGGAAGAGAGGGCATCCACCAGATCTTTCGCCGCCACCCTGACTCTTCGCGTAGGGCAGGAGTAAAGCTACGCGCTCGGCCAGGAGGGCGCGGAAAGTGGGGGAGGAGGAGAAGGATCAGGAGAGCGACGGGGGAGGCTGAGAGGAGCCAATCGATTAACCTGGGCTCCCGGATCATGGCCGAGACCAAGCTCAAGTTCCAGGCAAAGGTTTCGAGACAGTGTCTTGAACCGGAGAGGCGCCCAAAGAACCTCGTGAGCGCGCGCGCATACCTCGCTTTCTCCCACAGATCCAATCCCCCCCCCCCCCGCGCGCCGCTTTCGGTGCTCCGAAGCTGCTTTTCTGTCTCTGGCTTGTCCTGACCCTCTTGCCTCATTGTTGGTCGTCAAATCTCCCCGCTGTTCGAGAGTCCCCCTCTTCCCCCCCCCCCAAAGGCTCTCGATGAAAAGGAAAGCGTCCACCTACTGCATGTGGGGTCCGAAAGCAGGTATCGATCTCTGGCAATAGTCCATAGGAAGGAAATCAGCACAGCAATCAAAGCCAGCTACGCGGGCTCGGGTGCTCGGACGGGGTCCCCTCGGCGCGGTTGCTCCATGATATGGACGGAGATCCCGTGGAAACAGGTGCCGCCGATTTCGGAAGGGAAGCGCCCAGGGACGGTCACGATGGCAGGAAACTTGCAAGAGGAAGGAGACCTGAGGCTGCCCGGACCGCCCGCGTCTTTTTGCAGCAGCCAGCGGCACCAGCAGTAGCCACCGCTATTGCCTCCTGGGCGTTCCGAGTGATTTGTCTCTATTAAAAATGACTTATTGGCCAGCAAGTGCCCAGCGATGGTTGCTCTTTAAGTTTCGATAAAATCTATCTGCAAAGACCTTGGCTGATCATCTCTTTAGGGGGAAGGGAGAGAAAAGGAAGAAAGGGGGAGGAGAAGTTGAAGGGGGAAGGGGAGGGGAAGCCAAGCGATACAATGCAAGCGGCTGGGTGGCAGAGCCCCAGAGCGCTGTCCGAATCATTTCAGCTGGAAAAAGGAAGGGGGAAAGCTACGAGACTTTAAGCTGCATCCCAGCCTCTCTCGCCTGAAACTGGCGGCGAATCAGAGTCCTCCCGATGAATTCTACAGTGCAGTGCCCTGCCGCCAGGGGACTCTCTTCCGCTCTTTCGCAGGCTTACACAGCCGCCCGCGTTGACTGTGGTCTCTTCGCCTGGAACCACGGGGCGTGGAAACGGGATGCCCTAGCAAGGCGTTAACGTGCCCTTTGCGCCGGGAGACAGAAGAAAGATTGGCTTCGCTTCGTTTCGTTCTCTCTTTCTCTCTCTCTCTTTCTCTCTCTCTCTTGCCCCGCCCCGCTTGCCTTGCTGATTTCTGGCTCCCTCTTCTTTCTAAGTAGCAATTAATATCCCATGAATATGAATAATGATGTCGCCCTTGGCTCCCGTACAAACAATAAAGCATTTGGAAAGGGAAGCTTCAAGTCTTCCGATGCTTCCCTGGAGAGGGCTGGGAGATGGCTAGAGCAATGAGCCGCGAAGTCTGGTACCCGAGATAAGAAAAGTTGGGCGGCATGGCATGGTATGGAAAAACCCGCCCTTTTCCGGGGCGGGCTGAAGCTGGAGGTGGACAGCTGGGGCTATTTCCTTCACTCCTATTAGAACAATAATTTCGGAATAGTTACTTTGCTAATTGCCTTGGGCTGCCACGTTTGACATTTGAACATAGGTGTTACACAATGGATTCAGGATCAGCCCACTCTCTGCTGGGCCCTTAGCATGCAGACCTCCCGTTCTCCATCTGTCAGTAGTGCTTAATGTATCAGCTGCTCCCTACCACCAGTTTACCATAGTTCCCAGTACTGATTTATATAGCCCAATTGAAGACACACACACTTTTGGTATCCTATTGTGTGCAAGACTGAAAAATGCCGGATCATGAACTGGGAATTTAAGGATCTAAGATTAATTAACCTAAAGTAAAAATAAGGGAGAGGAGACTTGGTAAATCTATTGCCAATAATCTTAACTAAGAATTTCATAGATCCATTCTGAAAGTATAATTTTTCCTTTTGCTGTTTTGGTTTAGCAAAAAAAGAAAAGGTTTAGACTGCAACCCTTTACAGACTTATCTAGAATTGTAAACCATTGCATTCAATGAGGTTTATTTCTGGGCTGATTTTGCAATGCAAATGTGCTACAATATAGAACATTAACTGAGCAGCTAATAATACCAAACACATCTTGCAGATGCTGTAATGAAAGAAGGCTACTACAGCAAGCTTGTAAGTTACCTAATTTTTAGAGTGTTTTCAGGCAGCTTTTATTTCAGCTATCAGAACTCTGTTTTCTAGTGTTTTAAAAGCAATCCTAATTTAGAGTGCATTTGCTAGAGATGAAGAAGTGAATTTGCAAGAGATGAAGACATGAATTTGTGTTCATCAACATCAATTCACACATAGATGAGTCACTATAAATTGAGCATTTTGTACATCAGGACTGTCCTAGAATAATAGAGATGCAGCACATCCAGAGATCCAGCAAACAAAGACACCCTAGTTTAAATCCTAGGGTGTCTCAGTTGAAAACAAAGTAAATTCTCCCAAAGTTGAAATCATTCTCAAGTAGTAGTTTGTTTGAGAGCTGTTTTTCCTTTAGGCTGGATCATCTTTGTCTCTATGATCCTCATAGAAACCAAGTTCATCACCTCACTTAACTGTTTAAAATATTTTCTTCCTGGGTTCTTGTTGTTCTCTGAGCTTGCTTTCCTTCTTGAAGATATTTTATTACCTAGCTCAATAACATCATCAGTGCATGGAGGGGTGGAGATGCAAGAATAACCTTCAGGTTCCACAGACATTCTTAGAAAATGGAAATTGTGTGTAGTCCCAGTCTAGTGACTGTTTTGGACATGTGCCAAGTTCTTGGGGGAAAAGGGAGTGGGGATTATAATAACAAAAGATTTGGCTAGAAGGTGAGCAGCATTTGTGACTGAGGGAACTCACCATGGCAGTGACTTGAGGAGCATATCTGCACAGGCCTGAAAAACATTGCCAACTTCTTGTGCTAGGATGTACATCCATGGGCACTTGCATAAAATATTCCAAACTGAACTGGCCACAGTTTCCTCTTCCCCCCCCCCTTTTTTTTTGTCTTCTGTTTTTGGTTCTGTGGTTTCATAGCAAACTGTTTGAGAATATGGAGTGGGTAAAGAAATGGAGCTCTTCAGAATTTTTTTTTTTATTCTCCTTTGTAAAAGAATTTCTGGAGCTCTAACTTCCAGTCCATGCAACTCTGATATTTGGCTGGATAGATTCTAACAAACAGCAGCTCCTCTCATGACTTGCTGACAAAGCCTGTGATTTATCATCTTCCAAAGGAGGAAACGGGGAGAGAGAGACCGTCACCCTATGAATGCTCTAGTCTAGCAGAAAAGAAAAGGATTTCATTTGTCCTGCCAAGTACCTGCTCTCTTGGAACACATCTGGATGATTAATATTGCTGTCTGACATTTTGATACTAATCTCTAAAATACTGTTTCAACTCAGAAGCTTCACTTTAGAACATTGCAATAAAAAGCTGATTGGTGATTAAATACCTTTTAGATAAACTGCACTGGAGTCTGGATGCGACCATGATGGAACCATAGCAAACATTTCTTTAAGCTTGGTTTGTATTTCTACAAAAGAATCCAAGCTTCATGTATCCCCATGAAATTACTTAAATTAAAAGAGATTCAGGTATTCTACATCCTAGCCTTGCTCTTTTCATATTCTAAATAAATGCCCTAGTTTGTCATTCTTAAGCATAAATTATCCTTAGTCTCCTTAACAAAGGTGCCACTCAATAATGAAAGCAAATCAGACTCATAAAGCTGTACTAACTTAACACTTTTTTAACAAAAGAAAAGGCAAAGCAGTATCATAGCAGTCACTAATAAGGAATTTGACAGAATTTATATGTGGATCTACTGATACCTCTCTGGGTGATTTACAATAAATCAGCAAGGGTTTCCCATTTTCAGTAATTAATCCACAAATAAAAACAGACTGATGGCATAAGAAACAGAGCTTTCCTATAGGGCACACCCTGCCTTTAAATTAGAGAAGTCTTATTTGACATTTGGTTGAAGCAATGCAGGTTGCTGCCTTCCTTGAATCAAACTGATAGCTGTATATTTCAAAGCAGTTTTCTAATGCATTTTTCCCCTGCATCTGCTGTGTGGTGGTTTGGTTTCTTTCTCTCAAATGGTAAATAGATAGCACCTTCAAATCAAGGTTGATTTTTGGCAACCGGATAAGTCCCTGCAGGTTTTTTTGGCAAAGTTGTCAGAAGTGATTTGCTACTGCCTTCTTCCAAAACCTAAGACCAGGGCTCTTCAAACTCCGGCCCTTGTATGACTCATGGACTTCAACTCCCAGAATTCCTCAGCCAAGTACAGCTGAGTTTAAAGACCTCTGCCTAAGAGTAGCCAGCTAGTTTTGTGCCTAAGGTGGGACTAGAAGTCACACATTTCCTGTTTCTAGCCTGGTGGTTTTAACCACTACATCAAATTACCTTATCTTTTGTATAGGAACAAAGGAAGAAGTCCTTTGTTTTCAAAATAATAACCATGGTCCAAACTCATCCAGCAAAGATGAAACCACTGTTTTACCTGCAGTTTGATTATTTCCTTCAGTATACTTACATGCATTTACTAAGGCAGGGAATGGAAAGTTGAAGCATTTACCAAATTTTAAGTATTATTAAACAATTAGGCAAATTGTTTAAATGAAGAAAAAATGCTTAAGGGAAGGGAAGGGAAAACGCAGCAAGGGAAATTGCTTGAATTGAATTTGATGGAAAAGTATTCAATTAAATTAGATACTTTCATAATTTTAATGAAATGAATTTCAGCTTTTGTTCTGGATCCATCATATTATTGGTGGAGTATCTATTTCTCAGGAAAAATAAATTATTCACTGATAATTTGCATAGCTGATTCAACTCTAACAAAGCATGGCAGTTCATGGGATGCCTTTTCCACTGTTTTTATCTTTGGAGTTGGCAAACAAGCAGGAATATTTACTTGAAAGTAAGCTCTGCTGGTTTCAATGGGACTTGTTGAAGTGTGTCTATATCATTCCAGGCATTCTGACTTAAATTAGTCTCTGAAGTGAGCTCAACAAGAGGGGGAGGTGAGATGAGCTATATAATTCAGAACTATAGACCAGATTTAAATCAGTTTCACTCCATTGGCTCCTAGGGAAACAGCAACAATGAAGCAGCTGGGAAGTTAAAGTTGTGTGAAAGATCTAGACTAACTTTTTCTTTTCTGTCCTGGGGTGGGGAGGGAGGGAGAGAAAAAGTAAAGCATCTTAAAAGCTGTTTGTGTTATTGAAGAAATGGATTTTAATATAACAACACGAGTAAGCCAAACTGCTTTTTTCATTACAGTTATGCTTCCCTAAATTACAGCCTAAACTGGTGTTTCTCAAACTTTGGCAATTTGAAGATATGTGGACTTCAATTCCCAGAATTTCCCAGCCAGCATAGTTGGTAGTGTTTTCTGGATGTTGTTGTTCACACATCTTAGACTACATTGATTTAAACAGTGTCCTGTATTAGAAATGAGCAACTTCTTATAAGTGCTGGCTATACTCAACATGTGACAAAAGGACAGGAGCTGCTGTGGCCTCAAGTTCTAGGATTTTTTGTTTCTGTCCCCATGTTTTATGGGGGAGGGAGTTTAAATCAACTATTTTTAATTACTGTAAGAGTAATTAGATGATGATGCTTCCTTTTCCTCTGCCAAAATATGACCAGCCAGGAGTATCCACATCAAGAAACAAGGTGACTTTCTAATACCTGTAAAAAAAAAAACAATGGGGCTTTAATTTTACAATTTTGGCTACCATCTTGAATTTTTGACCCACAGGCCTTCCCAAATGCCCCTTTAAACAACCAAAATTTGAACAATGAACAGAGACCTGGTTGGACAGACTTTACAGAAAAGCCTCTTTCAAATCAAATTCCATTCTAATGACTTCATGAATACAGCCATGTAACTTTCTTAGCAAAGATACAAAATGATTTGTCATTGCTTTTTTCCTGGTGTTTGTTTGTTTGTTTTATAGCATAGCCTTCAGCCCTGGAGTTTCCTGATAGTTTCCAATCCAATTAGTGACCAGTTCTGACCTGATTAGTTTTCTGTGACTGGCTAAGATTGTGTTGATATTGTTGCCTAGTTGGTAAAGGTAGGCTCATCAAATGAAAATGTGGACCCATTTTTTAAAGGAATAAAAACTACAGTTTGATGCACTTATAAAGGGGTATTATGCACAGATTGTCTTAGCAGTTTAGATTAAATTGCTTTCTGATTCCTATTTAAGTTTCAGAGGCAGTTTGGTGTAGTGGTTAAGGAATCATTGATAAAGCACATTGATTTGTGCTTTAGATTGTAAGCCGCCCTGAGTCTTCAGAGAAGGGCGGGATATAAATGGGATTTTAAAAAAATCAGGTCAGAAAGAAAGAGAGTTCTAGTCTTTCTTTAGGTACAAACTCAGCTGGATGGTGAGTCACTCCTTCGGAAGCAGGCAACAGCAAACTACTTCCAAACTACCCTGTTTTCCTGAAAGTAAGCCTTACCCTGAAAATAAGCCCTAGCTTGATATAAGCCCTACCCCCAAAATAAGCCTAGTTTTGGGGCAAGGCACACGCCTAAAAATTAAGCTGGGGTGGGGGTAGAGCTACCCTACGCACCCCACACCCACTTACCTTGCAGCCAGGCCTCTCCTCTCCGGCCCACTTCTTCTGTGGCGTCCCCAGGTCTGCATTTCACAATCAGGCCTTTCCAGAAGGCCTCTGCAGCCAAGAACCAAGCTATGGATTGAATCCATTGCTCAGTTTTCCAAGATCTCTGCAGCTGAAAACCAGCTATGTATTGAATCCATTGCTCAGTTATTGGCTGTAGAGACCTTCTGAAAAGGCCTGTCTGGCCAGAGCTCCATTCTGAGCTGCAGAATGAAGCTGCTCCTTCAGCTGCAGAAGTGGGCTGCTGGGGGGGGGGAATTGTCAGTGCCGGAGGTGAGTGGAAAACACACACCCCGAAAATAAGACCTGGTATTGGAGGCCAAAAAAAAAAGACCCGGTATTTTCGAGGAAACACGGTATAAGGATGAATTCATATTAATTTTACAGTTCTTCCCATCCACCTCCATTCATTGCAATACTTTTTCAAAAAAGTATTTTGAATTGCTTTATTCTTCACCCTCCAGAAAATGTTAATGGACTCTTTACAAATAAAAGGATTATATGTACGTAGGAATATGTATGCTGTATTTGTTTATGAAATCAATAAACCTGCTTTAATCTTGCAGATCTGTAGTCTGACCAACATGAACTTTAATTCTAGATGTTAATAGGCTTTGGAAGTAGCCTATTCATTACTATGAATTGTATGAAGAAGTGAATTTTTTTAGCCAGTTCTGTTATTACGGAACATGAAGCACATTCTCAGACAGCTGAATTAGAATGTCACTGAAGGGCAGCAAATTTTCATTTATTTTTAATTAGTATCATATTTTTACTGACAGGAAGAAAAAAAGACACTTATGGAATTTTCTGTCTTATGTGCCATAACATGGCCAGCTTTAGGTACTATGCATCTCATCCTGGATAGAAGAAAAATATTTGCTCTTTCTACTCCAAGTTACAAAATGTTAGTAACTGATTCTGAGTAATCTACAGTTTTTCTTGAAGAAATACGTAATAAAAACAGCCTCCTTATAGACATAGTAAAAACTAAAGAGATCATTTCAGAAAAGCCTGGCACAGCCACATACCTCTATGTATTAATGATTCACTTTGGAGGTGGTTAGCAGCATAAGGTTTCTGGGTGTGCAGCTAACAAGTGGCCTAGCTTAGTCACTCAACAGTGAGACACTGGTGGAGCAGGCACAGCAGCACCTGCATTTTCTGTGACATGGAAAAAGTACATCTTCCTTCCCCTGTGCTTATCATATTCTATAGATGGAAATCGAGAGTATCCCCTCATATGGCATTACTGGCTGATTTTGAAGCATTACTGCTTTGGACAGGATAGTGGTGCAGAGTGGTGAGGATGGCAGAAAAGATGATTGGCATTTCACTTCCTTCTATCCAAGACATGGCATATAAGAGATGCTTGAGCAGAATTCACAGTATTGTCTAGGATGCTACACATCTTCTTCATGAACTATTTTCCTTGTTACCTTCTGGGAGGAGACTTCGTGGTATCCAAAGCTCCATATAGCATCAATCTTGTGAACTCTTAAGTTTACACACACACACACACACACACACATAACTGCAGAATGAAGTGGATCTTCTGGGTGGGGCTGTCGATGCCAGAGGTAAGTAAGACATCCCCTGAAAATAAGAGCTGGTGCCTCTTTTGGAGGCAAAAAAAAGACCTGGTCTTATTTTCAAGGAAACACGATATCTATGAGTGTAGGTATATGTGTGTGTGTGAATAATAATAATAATAATAATAATAATAATAATAATAATAATAATAATAATAATAATAATAATAAAGTTGGAAAGTACCTTGGAGGTCATCTAGTCCAACCCCCTGCTCAGGCAGGAAACCATATACCATTTCAGACAAATGGCTGTCCAGTTTCTTCTTTAAAACTTCCAGTGTTGGAGCATTCACGGCTTCTGGAGGCAGGTTGTTCCACTGGTTAATTGTTCTAACTGGCAGGAAGTTTCTCCTTAGTTCTAGGTTGCTTCTCTCCTTGATTAGTGTCCATCCATTGCTTCTTGTCCTGCCTTCAGGCATTTTGGAAAATAGCTTGACTCCCTCTTCTTTGTGGCAGCCCCTGAGATATTGGAACACTGCTATCATGTCACCCCTCATCTTTATTAAACTAGGTAAGGTAAAGGTTCCCCCGCACATGTGTGGTAGTCGTTTCCAACTCTAGGGGCCAGTGCTCATCTCCGTTTCAAAGCCACTTGTCCAAGGACGTCTCCATGGTCATGTGGCCAGCATGACTAGATGCCAAAGGCTCACGGAGCGCTGTTACCTTCCCACCGTAGTGGTCCCTATTTTGCTACTTGCATTTTTACGTGCTTTCGAACTGCTAGGTTGGCAGAAGCTGGGACAAGTAACAGGTGCTCACTCTTTTACGCGGCACTTGGGATTCAACCCGCCAAACTGCCAACCATCTGATCGACAAGCTCAGCATCCTAACCCACTGAGCCACGGTGTCCCTTCTTCATTAAACTAGACATACCCAATTCCAGCAACCGTTCCTTATATGTTTTAGCCTCCAGTCCTCTAATCATCTTTGTTGCTCTTCTCTGTACTCTTTCTAGAGTCTCAACATCTTTTTTACATCATGTTGACCAAAGCTGGATGCAGTATTCCAGGTGTGGCCTTACCAAGGCATTGTAAAGTGGTATTAATACTTCACGTGATCTTGAGTCTATCCCTTTGTTAATGCAGCCTAACACCGTGTTGGCTTTTTTGGCAGCTGCAGCACACTGCTGGTTCATATTTAAGTGATTGTCCACTAGGACTCTGAGATCCCTCTCACTGTTGCTACTATTGAGCAATGTACCACCTATACTATACCTATACATTTGATTTTTCTTGCCTAAATGTAGAACCTTACATTTTTCACCATTGAATTTCATTTTGTTAGATAGTGCCCAGTTTTCAAGACTGTCCAGATCCTCCTGTATCTTAAGCCTGTCTTCTGGAGTGTTGGCTATTCCTGCCAGCTTGGTGTTGTCTGCAAATTTGATGAGTTCCCCATCTATCCCCTCGCCCAAATCGTTGATGAAGATGTTGAAGCACTGGGCCTAGAACAGAGCCCTGGGGCACCCCACTACAAACTTCCTTCCATGTAGATGCAGTTCCATTGAGGACCACACGCTGAGTATGGCCTGTCAGCCAGCTACGAATCCATCTGGTGGTGATGCTATCTAACCCACATTTTTCTATCTTATCAAGTAGTAGGTTGTGATCTACTTTATCAAATGCCTTACTGAAATCCAAGTACGGTAAATTATATCTACAGCATTCCTCTGGTCCACTAGTTTTGTCACTTGGTCAAAGAATGCAATAAGATTTGTCTGGCATGATCTGTTTTTGACAAACCCATGTTGGCTTTTAGTAATGACTTTGTTTGCCTCTAGGTGTTTGCTGATTTGTTGTTTGATTATCTTTTCAAGAATCTTCCCAGGTATTGAGGTCAGGCTGATAGGTCTGTAATTTCCTGGATCTATTTTTCCCCCTTTTTGAAGATGGGAACTACATCAGCTCTTTTCCAGTCCTCTGGTAGTTTCCCAGTGCTTCAAGATCTTTGAAAAATATATTTCAGTGGTTCTGAGATCACATCTGCCAGTTCCTTCAGAACCTTGGGGTGTAATCCATCTGGTCCTGGTGATTTGAACATGTCTAGGATGGACAGGTGTTCACTTACCATTTTCTTGCCTATCTTAACTTGTGTTTCTAATCTATTTTTATGGTACTGTTTTTGATAGGTTGGATTTTTTTTCCCTTTGTGTAAAGACAGATGCAAAAAATAAGTTAAATAGTTCTGCTTTCTCCCTGTTGCTTGTCACCTTCTTGCCATTTTCCCCCACTAATGGACCAATCATTTCCTTTACTTTTTCTTGTTTTTTACATGTTGAAAGAAGCTTTTTTTGTTATTTTTGACTTTGGTTGCAAGCCTTAGTTCATATTGAGCCTTACCCTTCCTCACTTCATCTTTGCAGGCCCAAACTATTTGCTGATATTCTACTTTAGTTATGTGCCTCTCTTTCCACTTTTTATACTTGTCCTTTTTGTCTTTCAATTTATCAGAGAGTTCTTAAACTCTCTTTGTTACATTCCTTAGATATAGATGCATAGAGTGGATGATATTTTTGAAAATGCTTCCGTTATTGAAATCTGCATATGCAAAAACTACAGGAATATGTTCACATATTGGAAGCAATAGGTAATGGATAGTTAGAAGGATGAATCTCTAATCTTGGTAAATGGCCTCAATCCTAGAAGACTGTAATGTGAGGTTATTCTTTCATCAAGCCTAATTTTACCTGCATAAGCCACCAGTAGCTTTCAACAGCATTAAATGGAACTCTTGTAGTTCTTGAAAAATCTAGGAATTAAATTGCGACTATCTGCTTCTAATGGGTCCTCCTCATACCAACCATCAACAATTGTTTCGATACACAATCCATCAATGCATTTTTAATGAAAATGTTATGGCCATGGCGTACCAATTGTGGATGAGGAAATTTGTAGTCTAGTGCATTTGACAGGCATCCTACTAGGGCAGATGAAAATCATTCAGTGGAGAAATCTGCACATATAGACATGGGTGTATTGGGGGGTTGTTATTTATTAGGAAGATTATTGTGTAAATTGTGTCCTCTTGCCTTTTCATTAATCTATGCAATCTACATTTACCACCCAAGAAGGTCTAGAAAATGCTCTTTTATTTTGTAACAACAGGCAGTCTGATCCACAACTCAATTAAGTGAAGGAGTATGGCTGGCAGCTCCATTCCACCATGTTTATTGAGAAGGAAATCCAACTGAGTTCAATGTAGCTTACTTCCTACTGAGTATGCTTGGAATTGTAACTTTGTGCTGATTTCGCTTCATTAAGTTAAATGACAATGGCAGCAACAGTGATCCAGTGTATCATCATAAGCTGACTTTCTCATCAATACAACTTCATGCCAGAGGTGGTTATTTCCATCTTCCTTGGTTTCTGTTCCAGCTTTCAGAATGTTGTTTGTTTCCCTGGCTATTAAGAAGTGAATTTAAACAGTCCACCTGATCCTCCAAAAGGAGAAGAATGCCAGTAGGTGTAGTGACTCTAGGATGATGCAAAGGTCAAGAGAGAAATAATCCAGTAATGCCAAAGGCACACTAAACATAGGAAGATAAATTGCTTTGGTATAGCAGCCTTAAACTATTAGTAGACAGAGAGACCCACATATCTTGACTTAATGCAGACTTGTGAAACTTTCAATCTACCCAGGAACCCTGCCAGTTGCTGAAGGTTGTCAGGACTGAACTGTCATTTCTCCTGCAACAAGCAGTCAGCAAAACAAAGGGGATTAATAGGACCTAGTCCTTAGCTGCTAGTCCCTATGGGTTTACAAACCTGACTCAGGAACTACAGTTCAGATGTATATTTCTTTGCTTTTTTTTTTCTTACAGTTTTCTCTGCTTTCTCATTCTTTTGACAAATGAACATGGAAACATGCCACAGAAATAACTTGTTCATTTTTCCTGTTAAAATCAAGCACTTCAATAAATAAAAAAACAGAACATAACACAATTGCATTTTTTAACTTGCTTCTTCTACCGATCAAAGCTCTTTCACCTCTCACTGAAGTTAAAACAGAGTCAGCTTCTCTTTCAGGGTAAATGATGATCTTGCATGCAATACACTAGAATCCCCAAGCAGAAGATTCTCCTTATCTCTGTGATATTTTGGTAGATTTTCCACAGCAGGCTCTTTCAGGCTTTGGAGGAGGAATGGCTGTCAAAAAATGGAGGGGACAGAAGAATTTTGTGGTTCTGGGAGGGGGAAGGAATGGAGTTAGGCTGATAATCCACTGGAAGTACACTGGCCTTTATTAGTGAAATGGGTAAAGGGAAGAAGTGAGAAAAACATGACACTCCCTTCAATATTTCCGAGTGAACAAGATGACTTATTCTGGTTGAGTCAAAAGCTATCTATAGGAAATGTTCAATTCAAATTTTGCGCTGTTAAAGTGAAGCTGACAAAAATTATTTTCTTCTAATTCTCTTATTATTTTTCCTGCACTGTGTTGGAGTCTTCATCTCAAAAGAATAAAGAATCAGATTTCAAGCAGCATAATTTTGAATCTATTCTAGGGGAAGCCAATCTAAACTGTCTGCATAGTTAGATGTGGTTTGTCATAATAAATCTGCTCCCCCACCCATGAAATGTCCTTTGTCTCTTATCTACTGGATTAGTCACAAAGAGGAGACTAGGACATTTTACCTTTGTTTCTGTTTCCTCCTCAACACGTCATCTGAATCCTGAGCTGTGATCAGATTTAAGCCTGGCCATCGGGAAGAGGGAAAGAAAAACAATTTGTGCAATTATGGTAGATAATTTTATACAAGTTATGTCCTTTATGTGATTATATCATGATCCACATATTGTCATTTTTACATCATCATGGCTTATTATGGATATCTCATCCTAGCTAAAATAAGCCAGTGTAACCATGGGTTGCTTGTGTTGGTTGTTAAGGCATTCTATGTATGCAGGTGAGCATTCCTGACAATGAGAATTCTACCAGAACAATGATTAGTGAAGCAGGCTTTATAATTACAACAGACAGGTGATTTATTTACAGGAAATGCATTAAAGGGATAAGCAAACCCTATCACTTAGCTAACTACATCCTATCAGGAGGAGACTCAAAACATTCTGTGTATACAGTATATGCCCAGGAAGAAAGGCAGAAGAAGGTGACTGAGATTAACATTCTCAAAAATAAAGAGCAGAGAAAGTGATGGACAATAAGGACACAAAATAAATTAATAGCTTGTTTGTTGTGTATGGTTTTAGGTTACAACATAGCAACAACGTTACTCATACCACCAGGTGGCGCTGTACCGGGACTGATGCGGATTGGGCTATTTTTCAGCGGGAATACCAGGTTCAAGTGGATTGGCCAGGAGCATACCTGGCCAAGTATATATAAGGACTCAGGTAACCCCCAAACCCCAGTTCAGTTCCACCCACAATAAAGAGCTGATATGTTGTACCCTGTGGCCTGGTGTCTTCCATGTGGTCTGGAACCCACTACAGAATAGTGGCGACGAAGATGGGATTCTGCTTCTCTCAGAGCTGAAGTCACTAGGGTTGGAGAAAGAGGCATCTTTCCCCAACTCCTTCACTGAAGCAGATTCCACAGGGCCGGACACGCCATGGCACAGTTCAGCCAAATTCCGGCATTTGACATTCGCCATCCCAAGAGATGGGCTTCATACCTGAACCAGGTCGAAGGGTTCCTATGGGCCAACCAGATCACTGACGACATTCAAAAAGCAGCAGTCCTGAGCTGCATGAGCGGGCCAGTGATCCATGATCTGGCCATCAGCCTGTTCGCGCCAGAAGCGATCGAGACTGTAACGTATAAGGACCTCACAGAGAAGCTAAATGCACATTTCAAACTGTGAATGTCGGATCTGGCTTGGCGAGGCCAGTTCGATCAGTGTTTTCAATGGCCGGGGGAATCAGCCACTGAATTCATTGCAGCCCTGAGAGAGGCCGCTCGCCTGTGCAAATTCAGCAACTTAGAAGAACGGCTTCGCGATCGCCTGGTGTGTGGTCTCCGAGACAAAAAACTACAACAACGCCTATACGCCAGACCCGACATCACGCTCCAAGATGCTCAAGATGAGATTTTGGCTAGTGAGGCCACCACAGGAGCAGTCCACGCGACCCATCATTCCCGACCCAGCAGCCCAGGAGGAGCCATCCATTGTGGGGAAGCTGCGAATGGCAGGAGCGGTGAAGCGAGGAAGGAGGCAGAGATTGATGCTGTACATCAAAGACAACTGCGGCGCGACAATCAAGGAAATCAGCGGAAGCTAACAACGGCCAGCAAATGCAACAAATGTATCGGCTGCAGTTGCAGAGATTCCGCCCAAAAATGTGCTGGCTGCGGGGGAAATCATGCGAGGGTGGTGTGCAAATTCCGAGCTGCCAAATGTCAGGCATGCAGCAAGACGGGACACATCGCAGCCATCTGCCGGAATCGCTCCCGGGACAGCCTGCATGAACTGCAACCGATGGACATGTCGTCAACAGGTATTAAGACCCCCCAGCACATCACCACCATTTTTTTTTGAGACTCAGAGAGCCATTTCCCACATGGGAATCAACCGGCTGATCACCCCCAAAATTAAACTAGAGGTCCCTTTGCAAGGTGTACTTTGCAAGATGGAGCTTGACTCCGGCTCTGCTGTCTCAATAATTTCTTATGAGACGTTTAAAACTGTTTGTGGCCTGAGCAAGTGGTGGCCTCAACTGAGACCTACCAGTTTAAAGTTAACCGGTTTTCAACATGCCCCGGTAAAGATTAAGGGGGAGACTACTCTATCAGTGGGTTTTAGAGACTTTTCTGGGCACTTGGATGTTCTTGTGGCCAAGGGCAGGAGGACTAGTTTAGTGGGGTTAGATTGGTTTGAGGCTCTGGGCATAGGAATCTCGGGAATCCATAGCACCCAGACCAGAAGCCTCAAATCCGTCTGCAAAACATTTGCAGACGTATTCAACAGAAAACTAGGCAGGTACAATGGGCCCCCAATTAAATTTAAATTGAACCAAAATGTGCTACCTGTGAGAATTAAACCCCAGAGAGTTCCCTTCGCCCTCAAGCACAAGATTGAGAGTAAATTGGATAGGTTAGTTGAGCAGGGGGTGTTAGAACCGGTAGAAGGGGGAGAGTGGGAGACCCCCATTGTCACCCCACTGAAAGCTAATGGTGAAGTGAGAATTTGTGCGGATTATAAGGCTTCGGTAAACCGGGCTCTAAATCTGCACGCTTACCCAGTTCCGACGATCAACCATATCCTCTCCTCCTTACAGTGCGGTGCCATCTTTGCGAAGATAGACCTCACGCAGGCGTACCAGCAACTCCCGGTTACCAGGGAGACAGCTGACGCTCAGACAATTGTAACACAGAGAGGAGCTTTCAGAGTTAACCGTTTACATTTCGGTGTCTCTGTAGCTCCAGGAATTTTTCAAGAAGTGATGGAGAGGACCCTGAAGGGTATTCCGGGGGTATGCCCTTACTTTGATGATGTCTTCATCGCTGGGGATTCAGAAGAAGTACTGGTTGAAAGGTTACAGGCAGTTTTAAGTAGGTTTCGTGCTGCAGGACTCAAACTTAAGAAGGACAAATGTCAAATTGGGGTTGCATCCACAGAATTTTTGGGGTTCAGGATCAATGCCAAGGGAATCCATCCCACTGATTCCAAGGTAAGGGCAATAAAAATGGCCCCCACACCCAAGAACAAAGCAGAGTTGCAAGCTTTTCTGGGCTTGCTGAATTTCTATCATGCATTCTTGTGTATGGTTTTGGGTTACAACATAGCAACAGCGTTACTTATACCACCAGGTGGCGCTGTACCAGGACTGATGTGGATTGGGCTATTTTTCGGCAGGAATACCAGGTTCAAATGGATTGGCCAGGTGCTGTACCCTGTGGCCTGGCGTCTTCCATGTGGTCTGGAACCCACTACACAATATTGTTATCTACACCTTCCTGTACTTTTCTTCTCACTAGGTCATGAGATGCTGAAGATTTGCAGTCCCAACAGTTTAAATAGATCATTCTTAAGATTAAACTCATTTTTCTGGATTCACACATTGTCTTAAGCATAATGGGTTAATATAATGGTATGTGCCATCTTTACTTTTGTGGTTTACCTATCTTGATTTATGGCAAGGTGAACAATCTTACACTCAAGGGTAACTATAAATTCCCTGAAAAACTGTGGCATTTTTATTTTTTTGAAGAGAGAAACACAGGGGGATTTAGAATCATCTCTAAAATGCCCTTGTCACAGCTAAAATTTAAACAAAAAAATCTGACATCATAACTTAAATTTGTGACATAGTTCAGCCCACTTTTCACAATTGCTCTAACCATTGTGAACCTTAGTTACCAGATAATGCTCTACCATTATTTTTGATCCTGCTACTGTGGCTTGTTTACGAAACCAAGCTATGACTTATCAAAACATATGAATCCAGGTACAGTGGATTGACATGGGATGGGGGGTTTTAGGTAATAAGAACCTTAAACTGAATGCTTCTAAAGTTATTTTTGTGGTTGATCTGGAAAAGGAGGAACACATGAATTTAAGAGCTAGCAAACGTATTGCTATTACAAGTAGTCCTCAACTTATGAACATAATGGAGCATGCCCATTTCAGTCATAAGTTGTGATGGTTGTAAAGCCTGTCACCATGTGACTGGACCTGGTTTTATAACCTTTTTTGTAGCAATCATACAACAAATGCAGTTGTTAAGCAAACAGCACAGTTGTTCAGTATGGGACTATTTTTGCTGAAATTGCAAATAAATGCTGGTTTTCAGCAAAATGTTGTAAATTGGGTGTCAAACTGCGGGCCCACAGGCCAGATGCATCATAGCGAAACCATGCCCACCCCATTGCTGGCAATGGCAAAAAAGTCACAATACATCGCAACACATCACATGACGTTGCAAGTTTGACACCCCTGTTGTAAATTGTGGTGCATGACCATGGGATGCTGCAAATGGCCATAAATAAGAACTAGCTATCAAGCACCCGAAATGCTAACACATTACTGAGAAAGTGGAACAGTCATCACAATTTCAGAACTGGGTTGTTAATATCTTTTAGGGAGGTCTGTTATAACTTTGAATGGTCGTTAAGCAACTGGTTGTAAATCAAGAACTACCTGTATACAAGCTGCAGACAGTGAGGCATCCAGCTTGTAAGAAAGAAAGGAATTAATAATTCCTTACCACTCTGCAGTATAATACTAATGTAATGCTTATGATGGTGTTCTTTCTGGTTTCCTTACCATACAAAAGCCCAAATGAGCACATCTCATTACATTTTGCAAATTGGGTACCAACATTCTATTTTGCATCTGCATAAAGTTCCTAGTTGCTTGCAGTGTTTAACAAAATTCTTACATAGCCATTTTCTGGAATGATATTTTTTATATATATTTTCCAGTCTTGCCTATAATTCTTGGATTTCCTGGTATTTCCCCAACTACTTCCATATTGTGCAACAGATGCAACACAAAATTCCAGTGTGGACATGGTGAGCTAAATGTCTATGGAGATTCTCAGTCATCTACTGTAGGTCATGGTTGTCTCAAAGGTGGTTTTTCAAAAGGCAACTGGACTTAGTTATTGAGGTATTTCATTCATTCATTCATCATTCCAAAAAAATCTAACTCTTTTTTTTTTACTGGAATATTTTTGTAAAATGCACAATATATGTTTAGGATTTTTGCTGGTCATATATTCACTTCATCAGATAGGATAAGTCTTCTGTAACAGTACTCTGGGGAATAGCATTGTTTTAATTACTCATACATACTTGTACATGAATATACCTTACAGCAAAGTTACAAGAAAAGACCTGTGGTGAGCAAGGAAACAATTTGCTGAGAAAGCAATGAATTGGGTGGTTCTGCTAAAGAGATAATTAGATTTCAAAAATTGCTGTATGACTAAAGTGAATTTTTTCATTAAAATCCAATTAAAGGGATTCTTTATGTTGGTCACCCTAGGGATTATTAACTGACAGATTCCGAAAGGCAGCATGGCTGAAGACATAAACATTGATAATAAAAAAATATAATAATAGTTCTTGCATCCATAGTCCTGTTACATAGTCCTGTTACATTCTTGAACATTGGATAGAAGCTATTTCTATCTCTGATTGCCACCTCTCTCTTTTTTTTCCTAGAAAGACTCCCTAACTTTTAATTAACCTATTGTATCATTGGCACAATTCAACTGGTGAAATTTTCTTTCTACCTGAATTGAGACAGGGCTAGTATGGTAACCCCAGCCTGAAACACGAGGCATGCCAAAATTCTTGTTAGAGTAGGGAGCTAACATTCTTAGCAGAATTTTGCCTTGCGTTTCAAGCTGGGGTTACTATACAGTTCAGATATTTGGAAAATCTCCAATTACCCCACTTCTGTAGCAATAATGCAGCTCATTAGAGTAGTTTGTGGTTTGTGACATTAACATATTAGGGAAACCTCCATATACTGAAGTGTAACTTATCTTATAATGTTTTTTCAAATCACTCAGTAAAGCAATAAATATTTTTTTTATAGAGAGTGGTGTCAAACTCCAAAGGAATCTGAATTCCTTTGCTCAAGCAGGGATTTGGACTAGAAGACCATATTTGATTTCCCTAAAAATCTCTTCCATGTAATCCAAATTATACAATGGCAAAATTAGAAAAATCAGAGTGTGCCTGTATAATTTCATCAAGGATTATTAGGAAGAGAAAATTATCCACATTATTCTCACTATTTCTCATTATTTCTCATTTGCTGGTTACATCCATGATGTTACATCATAGAAAGTGCATCTTGATTGATTCATCACAGTAATAGTTTGCCTTTTCAAAGAAGCAGGCTTTCCTTTTTCCTATAGTTTATAAAAAGAAGAAAAGAAAGTTATGCTGAGAAAAGAATGGTGATGATAGCCTGCCATATATGTCAATTCAAGGGGTTCATATGATCTGTCTCCAGCTGGACTCTTGGAAGTGAATCTGAAAGTACCTAGTTTATCTTGGATGACTTGTTTTATTGTTGTCTGCTTATTCAATTTCCTTGTTTTTCCTGTTTTTCAAGAAAATTGGCTTTATTGGCTTAATAAGGGGATTATTCTTTAAAACCTCGTGATATGTGAGACTGTACAGTTGCACATCTAGCCATTTCTTACAGGATTGGCACAAGGTTTGCTTAATTCTGCACTTCTGAATTTTTCTGAGAAAATCCCAAACACTTTCTTTTTAATTTTTCCTAACTATTGACTGAAAAGAAAAATCTCTGGGACCTGGGGATGGGAATCTTTCTATCCAGATAAAATATGTTTCAGGAAATTCAACCTGTCTGGTAGCAACCTATCATAAGTACACTGGACACTGTGAGAGGGGTGACTCAAATAGTTTGGCCACCTAATGAGAAGGAAGGACTCACTGGAGAAGAGCCTAATGCTGGGAAAGGTTGAGGGCAAGAGAAGGAGACGACAGAGAATGAGGTGGCTGGATGGAGTCACTGAAGCAGTAGCCGTGAGCTTAGATGGACTCCAGAAGATGGTAGAGGACAGGAAGGCCTGGAGGAACATTGTCCATGGGGTCATGATGGGTCGGACACGACTTCGCAACTAACAACAAAGGCAATCTGAAAGACAAGAGAAACAGACATGTAAAACAAGAAATAGTATCAAATTAATAAAGATGATATATGATATAATTAATAAATAAATATTGAATCTGATGCTGTGGGAGTAAGGAAGATGATCTTGATTGAGGTGTGCAGAATCAATTGCCAAGGTAAAAAGTGTTGAAGCATTTTTAAAAAAATCTACAATGAGGTAACATTCAAAAGTGAGGAAGAAGTGGAGAATAATCAGAATTGCAAGATGTCTACCTAGCAGGGCTGACAGTTGCAGGTAAGGAGAGGAAATTCAAATGTTTCACCTGAAAATCATTTTGATTATCTGAGCACAAAGGTATTTTCAATTATGTCTGCAGAAGCATGTGAATTGTGACCAATAGCATGGAAAACTTGGATAATGAGCAGGACAAAATTGCAAGACAAAATTGAGTCAAAAGGTGCTTTCACTATAAAGAAGGCATATGTAAGTTGAGATTTTATTGGAAAGGGTATATGTGCATGTAGGAAAGGACACTGATTGCTACATTCCTAAAATTCTTCTGCTGGACAGAAGACAATGGTCACTGGCACAGCAGAGTGGTAAATCTTACACACACACACAAACACACATACACACACACACACACACACACACACACACACACACCACTTTCTGATGGGTTTCAGATCACCAGAAAGATGTCCCTACAAGGATCCTTTCTTAAAGCCTTTGATATTCAATTCCACTGATTCAGGAAATTGATCTAGGGTTATAACAAGTATATGCCTTTCTTTGGGGGACGCGGTGGCTCAGTGGGTTAGGATGCTGAGCTTGTCGATCGGAAGGTCGGCAGTTTGGCGGGTCGAATCCCGAGTGACGCGTAACAGAGTGAGCGCCTGTTACTCGTCCCAGCTTCTGCCCACCTAGCTGTTTGAAAGCATGTAAAAATGCAAGTAGAAAAATAGGGACCACTACGGTGGGAAGGTAACAGCGTTCCGTGCACCTTTGGTGTCTAGTCATGCCGGCCACATGACCACGGAGATGTCCTCGGACAAGCGCTGGCTCTTCGGCTTTGAAACGGAGATGAGCACCGGCCCCTAGAGTCGGAAACGACTAGCACGCATGTGTGGGGGAACCTTTACCTTTACCTTTTTATGCCTTTCTTTATAAGTTCAGCTGCAAAAGAATTTGTAACCTGAATTCTGGGGCACAGCTGGGAACATGCAAGAATGCCTTAAAGCTGCCTAATAACTGACACAGTTTAGCTGCATAACTAAAACAGTGAAAAGTGAATGTGACAAATGAATATCCTACAGGTCCATTTGTCAAGGAACTGTGATTTGGCCACAGTTTCCTACTGAGCAAACATTCAACATAAAACCCAGGTTTGCCTCTGCATATTGTGTATAATGGGCCTTTAAAAACAAAAAAAAACCTGCTATAGCAACTATGCATGTAAGAAAACTTCATAAAATATATTCTGTATATAAAATATATTCTGTATTTCTGTTTTATTCAAGAAGGTATGGTGTTAATTATATATGCCAAATCATTTTTGGTAGAAAATGGCAATTGATCTACAAGCACTTTGAAAATAATGTGGTAGACACTAGAAGTTAATATGTATGTGTTAAGTCTATATAATCCTACTTATTTCTTTCCAGATTGTTGTCATATTGTGGTCATAATATATCTTAATTTCAGCAAAGCATGTGACAATATACTCAATGGCATTCTGATTAGTAGATTGATTAAACATGGATTGGACGACATGTTTAAAAATTGACTCCAGAACCAACTTGAAAACTGCACTCAGACAATGCTCATCAATAGTTCTTCATCAAACTGGAAGAGATATTGTGGTTCAGTTCTGGATCCTATACTCATTAACTGACTTGATGAGAAGGTAAAGAGTATGCTTATTAAATATAAGATGACACAAAACTGGATGTTATTGCCTAGAATGCAAAAACAAAAATTACAATATTTATTTGACTAGGGTATAAAAATGGGTTGAAAATAATAGAATAGACACAGATGCATACAGACAGGATAAGGAATATCATATCTGTAACATTATAAATAGACAGCATCTTGTACCTGATCACAGACTGTATAAGGCAGCAATGTGATATTATTGGAAAGGAAGTAGAATTTTAATGTTCCTCATTTAAGTTTCCCAAATAATAGAAAATGATAATCTCACTATATTTCAGTGTCTCTTGCACTATGCTGCCCCTCTCATTCACACACGTACATAACTATGGTTTTGTGAGTTTATTAATATTTCCCAGCAATTCCCTTCACCAAAAATCCAGAACTGTCCCAGTCAAGTCCAGCCACGAGCAGAACAAAATAACTCCACCAGACAAACTTAAATCCACCAGGGGGAAAAAATCACACACAAGAGAACTCACGGGGAAAGAAAAATTCAATGCCTCCAAGGCACAATTCATTTCCAAGGACGGTGTCAATCCAGGAATCATGACGACCAAGCATACAGCTAGAAAACAAACACATTGTTCCTAACAACACCTCCATCTGTCTGCTGTGATAAATAACCAACTTCCAGTGCAGCCCATCAAGACAGGCGGGGCTTTTTCCTCTCAAGTACTGTAGTCTGGCTGACCTTCTCTGCTCCTGCCTTTTCTCTGCCCTACTTGTTCTCAGATCAAGTGCAGAAGACAGTTCCTCCTCCTCTTCGCTGGCCATCTATTACTGCAAGCTTTCCCCAGCTGGAGCCTCAGTCAAATCCCTTCCGGATAGCCATTCTGAGCCATCAATCAACTCAGTTCCTGATATGCCAGGAATTAACTCATCCTCCCTTGAGCTGACATCTAAAGAGATATCTGTGGAATCGTCCAAGAGAAACATCACATGCACTGGTATTGATAATACCAGTGAATATTTATTGAATTTGGATTCTTGCATTGAGGGATTGAACTAAATTACTCTGACCAATTAATTTTAAATTAAGGTAAACAGTTGGTTAATCCCTGGAATTTTAACTAACATGGCTCTTAAATGGCTGTGGGACTGACATTCTCAAGTGTACTTTATATGAAAATATTGAGAGAACTGTCTTACCATGTAATCTTTTGGTTGCTTGAAACCTACTAAATTACTGTAGTATGCATACTACATGCTATTCTATTAGCAGAGGATAAGGCCTATGTCAACCCTGCAATGAACTGAGCTGAAGCCATTTTCACTTCATTTTCGGTTGCCACATATTTAGAAAGGAAGGAGGGGCAAAGTGTAGTTTTAAGTTAGCCATAACAGTTCTCATATATGGGAACCAAGGTCATTACTGATAACATTTTGGCGGGCTGGAGATCTGGGAGGAGTGCCCGTGTTTGGTGAATAATTGGTGAATGTGGTTTATGACATCTAATTGGGGTGGGAATTGCAATTTACAACTTTGTAACCAGGGAGAGGGGAATTCAGTAGAGGGTTCACCTTTGTATGTGCTGTTATTTTGTAGCCAAATAAAAATGTTCTTTGAGGAAGAATTCTTTGGCTTGAAGTTCTTTTAATTTGTCTCATCTACCAGAACCATGACATTAAGTCAAGACTCAAAACTATTTTAAAACCATGGAGTCCTGAGCTCCGGTTGCCTACCCAAAGTCTTGGGAGAATGACAAAGACTCAGGGAAGATTCTATGATGGATAAAAAGGAAAAACCTGCTACTGGCCTTGAGGCTACAGCGACCACATCAGTGGATGGGGTGCAGGCCATCACCCTGATAGAGAGTGCAACTTCAGCGGCTCCGGCAGCAGGTGCGAGACCAAAGGAACAGAAGATCCAATTGGAGCCCTTATTGCTATCAGAAGGTGTCCTATGTATCAGAGACACTTGGCATTCAGAAACAAACCAACCAGAAAAGAGTTCAGTAAAGGCCGCTGACACTGAATTCCCGCTAACTGCTTCTCACAAATCACGTACTGACCGAAGAGGCACCAAATGACTAGCACCTTTGGATGAGTCGGGTGAGTGGAAATATCTGACTGCAATTCGGAGCAATCTGTTGAGTCGCTAAGAGAGAAGTTTGAAGGACTGGAGGTGGGACGAAAGGAGCAGGTCAGTGAACAGAATGACAGACACACCCAAGACCATCCCCAATCCAGGCAAAGTCCCATAGCTGGGGCCCAAGCCACCTCCCCATGACCAAAGCCACCAGCTCTAACTTCAAGCCCAGTGCAGAGACAAAGCCCTGACCGGCATCAGCATCAGCAGCCTGTCAGCCCTGATTGCCATTGACGTTATGCCAGTCCTGACTATTGGCAATGGTATGTTAGCCCCAATTGGTACCATCGCTATGTGAGCCCTGACCGGTACCCATGCCAGATCAGCCCTGAATGTTATCAGCATAAAGCAAGCCCCGATCGCTGCTGATGCCCAGATAGCCCTGATTGATATCCATGTTGGGCCAGTCTGGATCGATATTGGCACCATTCTAGTCCAGACCATTATCATTACAGACTTTAACTTTACCTTGAAATATATACCAGATGGAAGGAATTTTTGACTGATGCCCTCTCTAGACTGCCTCAATATAAAAGCCAACATTAACAAATCATAGGCTCTATTATGCCACCACCTCAAATCATTTCTCAAATAACCCCTGGGCAACAATGACATATGAAGTCACCTAATCCAGATGACCCATTAACAAAGAAATTAAAGCAAGAACTGGAAAAATGACTGATTCAAAGGCCCAGGATTCCTTCTTCATAACCAGCATTGCTAGGGTTAGCATACTAGTGCTTTCCATTGCAATAAATGGAGAGAAAAGCAGCAGAACTCAAAATATCTAGCCGATTTCTTATAAAAAGGAGCATTCTGCTACTCACTTTGAATATGAGTCAGGAATTTTGGACATCTGTCCATTGGTTCTGTTCTTAGTGGGATGATTCATGCAGTCATTTCCATAGAAAGCTATAAATCAGATTCCCCTAGTTAGATGCCCTCCAAATAATGCTTGATCAGCAATTCCAAGCATTCCCAGTTGGAAAGGCCCAATACAGTTTGACACCACTAGATTAGTAAGGCTGTTCTAAATATAATTTAGAAATATAATTTAGAAGAGACTGGACAGCCACTTGCCTGAAATGTTATAGTGTCTCCTACTTGAGCAGAGGATTGGACTAGAAGACATCCTAAGTCCCCTCCAGCTCAATTGTAATTGATAATATTTGTGGCATATTTTGCAAGTATGTATTCTAGTTGGCCAAAATGTAATAGACAATTGAGTTCAAGGATGATAAATGCTTCTTTGAAAAGTGAATTGACTCTGGTTTGAAGGAGGCAGTAATGCATTCCCTCTTAAGGAAGCCACCCGTTAATCCAGTAGTACAGTCAACATTTGTCCAGTCTCCAATCTTTCCTTTTTGGGGGATGGTTTTGGGAAGGTGTAGAAGTTAGCTACAGAGCATCCTAAGGAAGCAATTATCTAGATTCCTCACCCTCAGGTTTCAGACCTGGGGACACAGGAAAAATTGTACTAGTTGAAATAGATTATATGTGGCAGGGACTAAGGCCTTTCTGGTTCTAATAGATCCCAACTACAATTTCCCACTTTTTACTGCAAAGGAAAGGCTATGGAGGTCCTTCCCTATGCATCAAAGCTATGAGGAATTCCATGGAGAGAATCAGGCCCAAACTAAATTCCAGTGAGACAGAGCAACTGTTTTTCCAGAAAACACTATAATCAGTTAAATTCTGTTTGTAGTCCCTGTGAAATCACATTCCTTTAAAAGGAGAGGTACATGGCATGGGAGTTTTCTCATTGGTCAAAACATCTGCAGCTGATGTTGTATGGTCAGGAAAACTTATCCCATTTAGATGTACCTAATGGGGAGTGGCATGCTTTCGAGAGTCAGCCTCAATGACACAACCTCAGACTTGATTTATCAGAATTTGCTCAACATGAGACTGCCTTTGAAGATGATAAGAGCCGTGGTGATACAGTGATTAGAATGCAGTACTGCAGGCTACTTCTACTGACTGCTGTCTGTCAGCAGTTTGGCAGTTCGATTCTGATTCTCAAGGTTGATTCAGCCTTCCATCCTTCCGAGGTTGGTAAAATGAGGACCCAGACTGTTGGGGGAAATATGCTGACTCTATCAACCATTTAGAGAGGGCTGTAAAGCATTGTGAAGTGGAATATAAACCTAAGTGCTGTTGCTATTGCTATCTTTAAACATATAACTGACCCAAATGCAGCTGCCTATTTAGTGATGGGCCAAGTTTAATTTTAGTGGAAAAACACTTATACTGTCAGTGCTGCACACGCCCAAATATTATTAAAAGTGTTGTTATCTATAAAATAATTTAAGGTTCAGATCCTTGATAAATGTGAAATTCTTTTCTTTTACTAACTAGAGTCTGTCCATCCTATAAATTTCACCTGATTTTGACTCTCCTCCATTATGTGAAATTAAGATAGTAAGGTTCAGGGGAGCAGGACTTTCTCTGACTGCCATTATGGAGTATTTTCTCATGTAAAAATGGCTCCTTCCTTGTTATCCTGGAAAGAGAGCGAAAAATACTCTAGATACCTTCTGCCAGAGTTAGGGAGCCTGACTGATTATGTGCCACCAAGTTATGTCGACTCTTAGGAACCACATTGATTTTTTCCCGTAATTATATGTCCATAATCTGGTCTCCCAGGGCTTCCAAGAGTTCATCCACCTTGCTGATGGTTGTTCTCTTTTCTCTTTCCTTCCCACTTTCCCAGCATTAGAGCCTTTTCCGAGAACTGGATCTCAACATCATGTGTCCAAAGTAAGATAATTTGAGTCTGATCTTTTGTGCCTAGAATGAGAATAATTTTCCCCTCTTTTTTTAAAGATTTTATTAGTTTTTCTCTTACATACATATGTTATTTTTTCCACCAGTGTGCTCTCTGGATTCAAAAGTGCTAATACATAGTCAATTCCTAGTCCTAGTCAATTCCTAGTAGACGGAAAAATTGACTATAAAAGCAATAAAACAGGAAAAACTGGAAGAAGATTACCCAAGACATTTTTTGATATGGCAGAGGAAATTGGAATCCAAGATGTCTGGAGGGAAATCAACCCACAAAAACTGCAATACACCTTTTATTCAAACAGCCAAAAATCTTGGTCAAGGATCGATATGATTTGGATGACTGCTGACATGAGAATGAACATATAGGATATTGAGATAGAAATAGGCACATGGGCAGAGCATAACCCTCTGAAAGTGACTTGGAAAGGAATACAAAAAAGATCAAGATGGACTTTTAATCAATCTATATTAAACGAAAGAGAATTCATAGACCTAGTGAAAAAAGAAATGGAATTTTTTTCAAAGAAGATACAACATTATAAAATGTATGGGATACAGCTAAAGCGTACTTTAGAGGCATAGCTATAACATATATGGCAAAGAAAAACAAACAGAGAAGACAGCAATATGCATTACTAAAAGAAAAATTTGGAAAGTTAGAATCAGAACTGCAAAAAAATCCACAAAAAAGACTTTGAAAAGAGAAATGGACATAATAAAACATAAATTAAATCTGTTGGACTCAGAAAAAGTAGCAGAACAGATAAAGAGAACGAAACAGAACTTTTTTGAAAATGCCAATAAACCAGGAAGATGGTTAGCTTATAAATTTAAAAAACAGAAAGATAAGAAAACAATACATAACTTACTAGATGGGAAAGGCCATTTACAATTTAAAAATGTAGAAATAAAAAAGTTAATCAAAGAACACTACAAGGAACTATACAATAAAGAGGAAACCTCAAGAGAGAGAATTGTAAAATATCTGGAAGAAAATAATCTTCCAAAAATCCCACAGATATTTAAAACTATGTTAGAAGAAAGGGTTACAATGATGGAAATCTCAGAGGCCATAAAAAGACAAAAAAATGGGAAAAGCGGGTCCAGATGGGCTTCTGGCAGAGTTATATAAAAATCTTCAAGGTGTACTAAGTGTACCACTGAAAGATGTTTGTAATGGACTTTTATTAGAAGCTAGACTCTCATCTACATGGATGGAAGCAAATATTACTCTAATACCAAAAGATGACTCTGATTTGACCTAGATTAGGAACTACAGACCGATTTCACTGCTCAATGTGAATTATAAAATTTTTACATTAATAATGTCTGAGAGACTGAAAAAATACTTAGTTGAATTTATACATCCAGATCAAAATGGCTTTTTACCAAAGAGACAAATTAAAAACAACTTAAGAGTGATAATAGATGTATTAGAATATTATGACCTACACCCGGGGAAACAATTGGCACTAATATTCTTAGACACTCAAAAGGCATTTGACAATGTCTCCTGGTAATTTATGACTCAGCAACTACAAATAATGGACTTTGGACAGAACTTTATAAATATGATAAAAACAATATATAATAAACAGACAGCCAAACTGATTGTGAATGGAGATGGTACTGAGAGCTTTGAGATAAGAAAAGGCACAAGGCAAGGATGCCCACTATCCCCTCTGTTATTCATCTTCACTTTGGAAGTTTTAAATAGAAATATTAGACAAGATACAGAAATTAAAGGGCTGGGGATAAAATGTGAAATATATAAACTACAAGCAGGGCTTTTTTTTCTCATAGAACGCTCAGAATGGAGTTCCGGCACCTTTTTTGAATGGAACCTTGTAGGGTAGGCAAGGCGGGTTGCATGACATGCGTGAGTTCCGGCACCTTTTTCTTTTACAAAAAAAGCACTGACTACAAGCATTTGCTGACGATCTAGTATTTATTTTGGAAGAACCTCTGGAGATGATCCCTAAATTGTGGGGAAAGATAGAACAATTTTCCCCTCTTTTGCTCTTCTTCATGAAGCACCTTTGGTTCTTTGCATGAGTCAATAGTTCATATAAATTCAGTATTGTTGATAGTTCATTGCCTAACTTTAGCACTTGTATAAACAGAAAGAGAAAATGCTGGTGGTCCTCGTTAGTGATCAAAATTGTGTTCAAAATGTGTGCAGATCTGTTTCTTGCTTAATTTAGGGATTATTCTCAGCTCCTTTGTGCAGTATCTTAATGTTTATATTATTGTAATTGTTGTTTTTTTAATTGTCATTCAGGGTCACTTGGTGAGATGCAAGAGAGAGAGAGAGAGAGAAAAGAGAGGAAGGGGGCAATTTAATCATTAAGTGAAACTTGGCTGTATTTATAATCTTACTTCAGGCTCTCTCTCTCTCTCTCTCTCTCTCTCTCTCTCTCTCTCTCTCTCTCTTTCTGTTTCACAGGTTATAAACTGTGGAGATTGGTTGTAAACTTATAAAATTATTTTTCATCACTGAAATAACTGCAGTCATTAAATGAGGCAGTTGTTAACCAAGGATTATCTGCATTTTCATACTATGAGGGGGGTCTCCTTTTAAAACTAAATGCTATATATTAAAGTGTATTTTACTACACATTTTAATGTCAATTGTATTTTTAGAGCAGGAATAAAACAAATATTTTGCTGACATCTACTTGGGATCAATAAAGAACAGAGCAAGATTCAGCTCCTTAGTTAGGTATCCACAAGATAACAAACTCAAACTAAGCATTACTTCTCCCATTAGTTTTGTCTATAAATATGATGGATATGGAAACTTCCCTTTGTCAGTTTTTATTGAGGCACAATTATTTATATTTTTGCAAACTACGGAGATTCTCTGAGCATGCACTTTTTTACCAGCAATCATCACCTGATTGTATTACAACTAATAATATATTTGCCACCTCATATTAAAGAAGAGTTTATTTTAGTTTTACAATGTATGTGTGAGATAGTTCTGGCATGAAAGATTGGGCAGGATGATATATTATACTAAGCCACATATTTCTAACCACATTCTTGTAGACTCCCTTAAATATCTTGTTTCAAAACTGCAGGGATATTTTACACTTGCTTTTCTCACATACAAACCTAACTCCCAAGCAACTAGACTGTTTCTGAGTTCTGAGAAGAGATTATGGTAAATAAGGGAGACATTTGCCAGTCTGATATTACACTGCTTAAATAATGTAATTTTCAGTTGGTCTTTTGCATGGAATAGTTCTATACTGCACGTTAGTCCATTTCTGTCTCACTGTTGACAGCACATTATGAATTTGAGACAGTGGAACTGCATCTGAGAAATGACCAATTTGCATGGATTGCTTCATTTAATGTAAAAGCCCTTTTCTATTTTGACTTTGACAAACATGTGATTTACAAAGCTGTGGTAATTGCAAAATGCTATTATAAATCCTCTATCTCCATCTTGTGTCAATCTGTAATACTGCAGAGTGCATCATGGTAAAATACAGACAGGGTAACTTTAATCAGTTCGGGTATATTTTTTTTCTTTATACAGTTTACTGTTGGGTTCACAGTGTTGTAGCCTTACCTAAAAGGAAAAAAACATTTTCTGTTATTGATTTATTGGTTTGCATAATTACTATCATCTGAGCAATCAAAATGGTCTTTCAGAGACACAGAAAGTAAATATCAACTGGCTTGGAGGCACCCTCTGGCTTAGAAATAGTTTTAGGAAAAGACAAAAGCAGGAGAAACTCTCCAGAACAGCTTACAAAGAACTAAGCATTCTCTTTTGTTGACTAAAATGATTGGAGACAGAAGTATTGAAGAAAAGTCCCAAAGGTGCTTTTCCAAAAGGCAACCGGACTTTCTTTTCTTTTTTTTCTTTGAAAATGCTTTGCTTCTCATCCAGGAATCTGAAGAAGCTTCCTGGGTGAGAAACAAAATGTTTTCAAAGAAAAAAAAACACAAGAAAGCCCAATAGGCTTTTGGAAAAGCACTTTTGGGGCAACCAGGGCTTTTTTCTCATAGAACGCTCAGAACGGAGTTCCGGCACCTTTTTTGGATGGAAACTTGTAGGGTAGGCAAGGCGGGTTGTATAACATGTGTGAGTTCCGGCACCTTTTTCTTTTACAAAAAAAGCACTGGGGACAACTATGACATGGATGATTCAGAATCTTCATAGATATTGAAGAGAAGGTGTTACGGAGCAGCTCTTGACTTATGACCACAGTGAGGACCAAAATTTCCATTGCTAAGCTAGGCAGTGGTTAAGTGAGTCATGTCTGACCTTACAATCATTTTTGCCATGGTTGTTAAGCAAATCACCTCTTTTTTAAATGAATCATGCAATTGCTAAGCAAACCCAGCTGCCCCCGTTGATTTTGTTTGTTGTAAACACACAAAAGGTCACAAATGGCAATTACATGACTGTTGCAATCATTGTAAATGCACTTCAGTTGTCAAGCTCCTAAATTTTGATCATGTGACTGTCAGAATGCTCTGACGGTTGTGTGAGGACCAGTTATAAGGTAATATTTTACAATGCCATTGTAACTTCAAATGGTTGCTAAGAGAATCATTGTAAGTCAAGGACTGTGTATTGGCTGACTAGAATAGGTAGTAAATTAGCACACTCTCACTACATTATAATTTTGCAAGTTTCATGCTGCTAAATATAAGAAATTCCTCCAGTGAGACAGGTTATTGTTCCAACTCACCTGTAAGATCAACAATGATTAGTAGTTGCTTGCAGGCAATGTTTCAGAACATTGGAGAACTTTGCATTCAGCCAGAAAACTTTACTACAGATATCTAGAAATAAGGACATTCCAAGGAGCAGGCTATTAGACAAGGGGAGGTAAGAAGATGGTGGCCCTTTTGTTTACATCCAAGAATTGTGGCCTAATTGAATAACACCATGGTTGCTTGACATTAAGCTGGAATTTATTGGCTTAACTCAGGGATGATTGTAGAGTTCAGGGAGCAAAATCCTTGCTTTAAATCCCATCAGTCTTCTGATAATGGGAAGGATTTATTCCTGTGATTCTGGGACAGATGCTGCCAGCCAGAACAGAAAGATTAGGCTAGTTGAACAATGTTTTCACTCATTATAATGCAGTTTCAGAACTGTTTACTATGCCTCTTGGCATCAGAGAACACTTGGACATCTGTACAATGTAAAAAGTGAAGCTTTAAAATTAAGTAGTCTTTATAGAATTTGCACTGTTAACATGGAATTTTGTGCTGAAACTGTGAAATGACACCATCCTGTATAGGTATGAAACCTACATATGATTCATTACCTGTTCCCATAACATGTTTACTTGGGTCAGTGAGGGTTCGTGTGTTGTGAGAAATCCAAAAAGGAACCAACTGGCCCATTCAATTACCCCAGGAGATTAACTTTGCCCTAAAGACCCAATGACACATCGGATTAGACAAGTTCCCAATCACATGATGGAAATTTGTCCACCTAGTGGAGGAGACACCCAAACTATTCAGTTGGATATCTAGTTTTCCAAAAGAAAAGGATGGAGAGACAAAGCATTGAAAAAAATAGCCTCCAGTGGAAAACTCACACCAAGGTCTGACAGCACAAAAACATACCTCCCAAATATTGAATCAAGGAGCTAGGACACTGAGGGGAGGCATGGTAACAGTGTTCAGCTATATAAATGGACTAAGACCAGAAATAATGAGTACAAGCTGTAACTACCTAGATTTTTTTTTAAATATAAGAAGAAACTTCCTGATTGTACCAACCTTACAAGAGTGGAATGGTCTATTTATGGAGGTTATCAATCTGTATCTGTAATGTAGTGGGTCCGACGCAAGGAAGAGATGCCAGCTGGAGTACAAGTTCAGCTCTTTATTGGGGGGGGTCGTACTGGAGAACAGGGGCTACCTGGCCTCCTTATATACCTGGCCAGGCAGGCAGCTGGCCAATGAGGTTGGCCCTAGGTTTCCCGCCGAAACTGGATTTCCCGCCAAAACTGTCCAGGCCAACGCCCCCTGGTGGCTGCTGCTATGCAGATGCCTGCACCTGGATACATAACACCCCTCCCCCCTTAGAGAAGAACCTCCTATAACTATAACACACATAACTATGTACAATGCATGCATAATGTATAACAATGTGTTGGGGTCACTTGCACACATAGTCTGCTAGGTACACAGGTGTCCTGTGGGGTCTGGTGGACCGTCTGGGTGTGGCTTCTCCCTGGCCCAGCCTATCTGTCTCACGGTGCTCTTGCGCTAGGTTAAGCCCAGCTGCCGGGTTCCTGCCACCGATGATGCCCTGCTGTTGCTGCAGGGCTGGCTGTAGGAGGCCGTCTTCCTCAGGTTCAGGGTCCGTGTGGTTCCCGGTTGGTCTGGCCTCTTCTGGGGTGTGATTGTCAGGTTGGGCATGTGTGGTGCACTCAGGGACCCTTCCTCTGAGCTGGGTAATATGACACCTGATGTGTTGATCCCCCTCCACCCCTATGATGTAAGATAGAGGCCCCGTTTTGTCAACCACAGTCCCCGGAATCCATGTGTGTCCTGCCCCGTAGTTCCTTGCCCAAACCAGGTCCCCCACGTTGAGTACCCTGTGTGATGCAGGCCTGTCCATCTCTGCTGCCACTGGGTCAGGGTGCAAACGGTCAAGCTTGGTGATGAGGCGCCCTCCCCATCGTAGTTCTGCTGGGCTCTTCCCGGTGGCCACGCACGGTGTGGTGTGTTGGGCGAGCAGAAATTTCGCCAGTCTGTGATGCCAGTCCCCGCTGATGATGCACCAGAGTGCATCCTTGGTCGTCCTTACCATCCGTTCAGCTTGCCTGTTAGCCGATGGGTGGAAGGGCACGGAGGTGGTGTGTCTAATCCATTTTGCCTTCAAGAACGCCTGGAAATCATTAGCAGTAAACTGAGGCCCGTTATCAGATACAATTATGTCGGGGAGGCCGTGTGTAGCAAAGAGGGCTCTGAGCACCTGGATTGTCCTTGCCGAGGTCATGTTGGGAACAGAGACTACCTACAGCCACTTAGAATGGCTGTCCACTACCACTAAGAACAGTTGGCCCTGGAAAGGTCCCGCATTGTCGATGTGAATGCGGGAGCAGGGTGTGTGTGTGGCCTCCCACCTGTGTACTGGGGCATGGGGCATTTCTGGACTGGATCTCTGGCATGTGTAACAGGCCTTGACCCATTCCTCAATGTCCTTGTCCAGCCCTGGCCACCAGAGATAGCTGTTTACCCTGAACGCTCCCCTGTGAGTCACTATCGTCTGAGTGTCAGCTGTTGCCCTGGTAACCGTGAGTTGCTGGTACGCCTGCACAAGATTGAGCCTTGCAAAGATGGCGCCACCTTGGAGGGAAGCGAGAACGTGGCTGACCGTGGGGACCGGGTAAGCGTGCGGGTTAAGGGCGCGGTTCACCGAACACTTGTAGTCAGCGCAGATCCTCACCTCCCCGTTGGCCTTAAGTGGGGTGACTATTGGGGTCTCACACTCTCCCCCGTCTACGGGCTCTAAGATTCCCTGGGCCACCAGCTTGTCCAGTTGGCACTCGATCTTGTGCTTGAGCACGAATGAGACTCGCCGCAGCCTGACCCTAACGGGGGACACGTTCGGGTTTAACTTGAAGGAGATGGGGGGCCCTGTGTACCTACCCAGCTTCCCATCAAAGACATCTGCGAACTCCTCGCAGACGGCCTCGATGGATTCCCCCTGGATCCGGTGGATCCCGGAGATTGTGATTCCCAGAGTCTCAAACCAGTCTAGGCTGACTAGGCTGGCTCTCCGGCCCTCTACCACTATGACCTCCAGGTGCTCTTCGTGACTCTTAAACCCCACGGAAACTGTGGCCTCCCCCTTTACCTTGACCGGCGAGTTTTGGAAGTCGGTCAGGGCTAAATTTGAGGGCCGTAATTGAATCAGCTGCTTACTCCGGCTATTAACAGTTAAGGGTCTCGTCTGAAATGACGGAGACCGCTGACCCGGAGTCAAACTCCATGCTTCAGGGGACGCCCTGCAAGCAGATTGTTAATCTAATTTTGGGTCTGAGCAGCCGGTGGCTACCCGTGTGGTGTACGCCCAGCCGGCTCTCGACATGGCCAATTTTAATTTGGATTGGGGCCCCAGTACCTCTCAACGGCGACTCCTCCCGGCGCAGCTCATGGATCTCCTCTCAGGTGCGGCGGCTATGACAGACCGCGGCTATGTGGCCTGTCTTCTTGCAGGCCCGACACGTGGTTGACCGGTACTTGCAGTGGCTGGGCACATGGTTTCCGCCGCAGCCTGCACACTTCTGTGAGTTGTTGGCCGGTTTGGGCTTGTCCTGGCGCCCACCTCATTGGTCGGTGGTCGATTTCCGCCGGAGGAGGTCGATGCCTTGTTCGTCCTCCTCGTCCTCGGCTGCGATGACTTGCTGGTGGATGCTGGCCATCTGGCTACCGGTTCTGGACTCCTGAACGGCCTGGACAGCCCCGCAGGCCGCTTCATGGGCCAGGATGCCGTCCTGGGCCTCCTGGAGTGAGATTTCCTCCTTCGCGAACAGGCGCTCCTGCAGCCTCGTGTCTCGTAGGCCGCAGACCACCTGTCTCATAGCCGCTCCTCCAGGTTCGAAAACTTGCAGGCGATGGCGGCTTCTCGCAGGGCGGTGATGTATTTGTTCTGAACCAGCCCTCTTCTCGCAACCCCTATTCAAAAAGAAGAGACTGGAAAGCGTCCAAGGCTAAAAGGCTTCTGCCAAGATTTAATTACGCAGCTAACAAAAACACTAGAGCTTGTCTTCTCAAGCGGAAAAGTTGCTTTCAGCAACCAGCCCCTCCCCAAACACTCCTTTTATAGAGAGCTCAGGGCGTGGTCTCCCTGTGCCTCCTCCCGAGGAGTCCTGCAGCCTTTCTTTGTTTGTTCCTGCTTGACTGCCTCCTGCGTCGGGCGTCCTTGAACAGGGCCAGCTGTGGGTCATCTTCCTCCGCACTCTCGGGCTCACGCAGCTGAGAAGAGGTCCCCGGCTGAGGACTCTGCAAAGCCTCCAAACCATCATCAGCCGGTTCGTTTCCCTCCTCCAAACCATCATCAGCCGGTTCGTTTCCCTCCTCCCCCTCAGAGTCATCCGATACATCAGAGCCGGCTGTCGGACCCACAGGCTGGCCCTGAGTCACAACACTATCCCGCACCGCAGGGCCCTTCCCCCGGGTCTGCCGATCCGGATGCGGTCGGGATGGAAACTGTTCGTGAAAAGCAGTCACCAATGCAGGGGCATGAACGGCGGTCGCGTCTTCCCATGTGAAGTCCTCCGGCCCGTACCCTTTCCACTCGATCAGGTACTGGAAGCGACCTTTCAGCCAGCGGGAATCCCTGATGCTGGCGACCTCGTACTCGGGGGTGCTGCCTCCATCACGAGTTCCTGATGGTGGAGGTTCCGCCTGGCGAAGTGGACAGGCCGGTTGTTCGGGGACCAGCAAGGACCGATGGAAGACGGGGTGCACGCGCAGGGAACGTGGCAGAGTTAAACGATAGGCGACCGGGTTGATGACGGCCTCGACTGGGAACGGTCCAAGGTAACGGTGGTCCAGCTTCCTCGCCGGCCGAGTGGATGGCAGGTTCCTGGTGGACAGCCAGACCCGATCCCCCACCGATAGTGGAGGCGTATCCCTTCTCGACCGATCGGCGAACCTCTTGTAGTCGGCCTTGGCCTTCTCCAGCTGCCGTCGCACCAACCGATGGATTGCCTGTAACTCCGCCATGAATTCGTTCGCTGCCGGCTCCGGTGAGTCCACGGGAGAAAGGGGGAAAAACCGGGGGTGATAACCCACGTTGGCCAAGAACGGTGTCATCTGCGTGGAGGTGTGCTGCGAGTTGTTAAAGGCAAACTCGGCTATGGCCAAATAGTCCACCCAATTGTCCTGCTGCAGGTTAACGTAGCAGCGCAGATACTGCTCTAAGATGCCGATGACCTTCTCGGTACCCCCGTCGGTCTGAGGATGATGCGCGGACGAGAGGCAAACCTTAATGTCCAACGCCCGCATCAACTCCTGCCAGAAGCGGGCTGTAAACTGGGCCCCCCTATCGGAGACGACTCTATCGGGAAGGCCGTGCAGCCGGAACACCTGTTGGATGAACATGCGACTAGTGGCGCGAGCTGACGGTAAGCCGCGACAGGGGATGAAGTGCGCCATCTTGGTCAACATGTCCACCACCACAAACACTGTCGTGAAGCCGGAGGATGGGGGTAGATCCGTCAGAAAGTCCATGGACACAGCCCCCCAGGGTCTCTTGGGCGTTGGCAAAGGCTGCAGTAAACCAGGCGGGGCCCCTGTCGCTGACTTGGCCTGCCTGCATGGGACGCAGGAGGTGACATAAGACTGGACATCGTGTCGGACTCGGGGCCACCAGAAGGTACGGGAGACCAGGTTCAGAGTCTTGAACAGGCCAAAATGCCCCGCAGCCGGGTTATCATGACATTGGCTGAGGACAAGTCCCCTGAGTGGCCCTCCTGGAACATAGAGCCGGTCACGATAATACAGGAGTCCATCCGTGACCGACCAAGGCGAATCTGGCCCCACCTCTTCCTTCCGCTGAGCCACCCACGCCTCCTGCTGCTGCGCCTCCCGGATCCGAGCCCGTATATCCACCGGCTCCCGCACCGCAGCAAAAGACTCGACGGGGATCACGGTCCTGGGCGGAAACTTGTCTTCCACTCGGGTGTACTCGGGCTTCCTGGACAGAGCATCCGCTCTCTGGTTGTGCCCGCTTGGTATGTACCGCACCCGGAAGTCAAACCTCGCAAAGAAGAGGGACCACCGGATCTGGCGTTGGTTCAAATTCCGAGCGGTCTACAAGCTTTCCAGATTCTTGTGGTCCGTCCGGACCTCGATCTGATGCCGCGCCCCCTCCAGATGATGCCTCCAAGCCTCGAACGCTGCCTTGATGGCCAGCAGCTCCTTCTCCCAGATGGTATAGTTGCGCTCCGAGGGGTTCAATTTCCGAGAGTGATACGCGCAAGGGAAAAGGGTACCGTTGGGCGTCGCTGCCTGGAGTAACACGGCCCCAATGGCAATGTCGGAGGCGTCCGCCTCCACGACAAACGGCCGTTGTGGGTCAGGATGCTTCAAGATGGGCTCCTTCATGAAGGCGTCCTTCAAAGCTTGGAACGCCTGTTGTTCGGGGGCGTTCCACTGGAACCGAGTCTTCTTCTGCAGGAGCCGGGTGAGGGGGGCTGTCAAGGCAGCAAAGCCAGGGATGAATGTCCGATAGTAGTTGGCAAATCCAAGAAGTCGCTGAACATCCTTCACGCGACGCGGGGGTTGCCAACTCTGCAACGACTCAACTTTACTCGGTTCCATGGCGATGCCCTCAGGAGAAATGCGGTGGCCCAAGAAATCAATGGTCACCTGGTAGAACTGGCACTTCTCCAACTTGGCAAACAGCCGATGTTTCCGGAGGCGCTGCAGGACCTGACGGAGATGCTGATGATGCGCTTCACGCGACGGGGAGTAAATCAGGATGTCGTCCAGGTAAATCACAACAAACTGGTCCAACAGATCCCGAAAGATGTCGTTCATAAAATGCTGAAACACAGCGGGGGCGTTGGTCAGGCCAAACGGCATCACCGTGTACTTGAAATGTCCATAGCGAGTACCAAACGCCGTCTTCCACTCATCACCCGGCCGAACCCTGACGAGGTTGTAAGCTCCACGCAGGTCCAGTTTCGTGAAGATCTTAGCCTCCCGGAGTCGGTCCAAGAGCTCGGGGATGAGGGGCAGCGGGTAGCGGTTACGCACCGTGATGGCATTGAGTTTCCGGTAGTCACAGCAAAGTCGTAACTCGCCCGACTTCTTTTTGACGAAGAGCACGGGCGCAGACACTGGCGAGGACGAGGGCCGGATGAAACCACGAGCCAAGTTCTTTGTCAGGAAGTCCCGCAATGCAGCCAACTCGGGCTCCGACATGGAGTACAAACGCCCCACTGGGAGAGGCGCATCAGGGACTAGGTCAATGGAGCAGTCGTAGGGCCTGTGCGGGGGTAATTGGTCCGCCTCTGACTCACTGAACACGTCAGCAAAGTCGGACAGTTCGGGAGGCAAGGAAACCCCTGGGGAACCCTCCACCTGGCCGGCACAGATATGGCGGGTGTGGTCCACGCACTGCAAACTTGGGAAGGTGACCAAGTTCTGAGACCAATAGATCTGTGGATCATGCGCCCGGAGCCACGCCAGTCCCAAGACCACGGGGAAGTGCAGTTCCGAAGTGACGTAGAACTGAATGGCCTCCACATGGGTACTGATGGCCATACACACGGGTTGCGTGGCGGCCGTAATAGGCCCGGACAGGAGCACTCGACCATCGATGGTCTCCACAAGCATGGGCGGATCCACTGGACACTGGGGAACAGCCCATTTGGCCACAAAGGCCGAATCCATAAAGTTAGTGGTAGCCCCAGAGTCAATTAAGGCATGGACCGGAATCCCCTCTGGCTTGCCAGGAAGGATCAGTCGTGCCTCCAAAATCAAATGCCGTGGAGGTTCACAGGCACCGTCGGAACGGCGTCGCTCGGCGTGGCCGTTGTGGTTCGCCCGATCTTTCACACCGTCTAGATCGGGCTCGGGCCGTTTCCCGACAGCAAAGCAGGGGACTTTCTCAGGGCCGGCTTGGTCACTGACGCCCGCTGACGCTTCTTCGGGCAAGAAGCAGCCAAATGTCCAGGGTCCCCACAGTAAAAACACAACCCCTCCGACCGTCGTCTGTCCATTTCCGTCACCGATAGACGGGACCTGGCGGCACCCAGCTCCATTGGCTCCTCCCTCTGGACTGGGGGCTCACGCACAACAGGGGCGGCAGGGGTCTGTGGGGTGGCACGGCGACTCTTACGCTGCTGCAGCCGGGCATCGATCCGCAGACAAAGATGGATCAGCCCATTCAGGTCTGAGGGAATGTCCACGCGGGCCAGCTCATCCAACATCTCCTCTGACAAGCCATCCTGAAAGGCATCCACGAGCGCAGCCTCATTCCAGGCGGAATCCTGGCTAAGCAGCCGGAAATCGCTGATGTAGGCCTGTAGAGGGCGCTGACCCTGCCTCAAAGCTTTCAGGCGTCGGGTGGCAGTCTGCGCCTTAATCGGGTCCTCGTACATGAGGCGCATATGGTCACAAAACCCCCCAAAGTTATCCAACAAAGGGCTAGGCTGTGCCAACAGAGGCGTGCCCCAACGAGCTGCATCTCCCGACAGAAGGCTCAACACGAATCCCACCTTATCTCGGTCAGTGGGGAAATCAGCTGCTCTCACGCTGATATAAAGCTGGCATTGTCCCAGGAAGGCAGGAAACAGTTCTGGTTTACCAGCAAATTTATCCGGCATAGCTATCTGACATTTCCTCCTGGGTGGGGGGGCAGCATGTACCTGAGCCTGCAGTTGTGCCACCTGAGTGGCCAGCAAGGTGAGTTGCTGGTTAAGCTGGGCATTCTCGGCAAGAAGCTGCTCCATCGAAGTAATAAGGGGTGGGTGGCTGAAAGCAAACTGTTCTGAACCAGCCCTCTTCTCGCAACCCCTATTCAAAAAGAAGAGACTGGAAAGCGTCCAAGGCTAAAAGGCTTCTGCCAAGATTTAATTACGCAGCTAACAAAAACACTAGAGCTTGTCTTCTCAAGCGGAAAAGTTGCTTTCAGCAACCAGCCCCTCCCCAAACACTCCTTTTATAGAGAGCTCAGGGCGTGGTCTCCCTGTGCCTCCTCCCGAGGAGTCCTGCAGCCTTTCTTTGTTTGTTCCTGCTTGACTGCCTCCTGCGTCGGGCGTCCTTGAACAGGGCCAGCTGTGGGTCATCTTCCTCCGCACTCTCGGGCTCACGCAGCTGAGAAGAGGTCCCCGGCTGAGGACTCTGCAAAGCCTCCAAACCATCATCAGCCGGTTCGTTTCCCTCCTCCAAACCATCATCAGCCGGTTCGTTTCCCTCCTCCCCCTCAGAGTCATCCGATACATCAGAGCCGGCTGTCGGACCCACAGGCTGGCCCTGAGTCACAACAGTATTAGGCCCCGGACTCACCGGGATGCTGGTCCCTCTTCTCAAACTGCGATCTCGAAGCCAGTTTGGACAAGCGGGGTCGGAAGTTGGCATTTAGCTTGGCAACGAGGTCCCGGTAAGAGATGGTATCGATGGCCTCCAGGGCGAACAGGTTTGCGGTGACCTCGAGGAGTACGGGTCACCCTATGCAGAGCAGGGCGGCCGCCTTTGAGCCGTCCTCCGAGATTTGGTTGAACCGCATGTACAGCTCGGCGTGCGACAGGTATCGGGCCCATTTCTCGGGGTGGTGGGTGTCGAATTCGTGGGGCTGTCCAGTCCGTGCCATCGCTAGGTCGGTTGTTGCGGTTGCTGGTCTTGAGTCACGGTTGCGGTGACCGGTGTTGGTCTATGTTGCTCGCGGTGGCTGGCGGTCACATCAGGGGGGGAAGGAAAAGATGCCTCTTTTCCTTCAGCTCGCAGTACGGTCCCCCTAGTGACTTCAGCTCCTCTGTCGGCAGTATCCCACCTTTGTTGCCACTGTAATGTAGTGGGTCCAATGCAAGGAAGAGACACCAGCCGGAGTACGAGTTCAGCTCTTTATTGGGGGGGGTTCGTACTGGAGAACAGGGGCTACCTGGCCTCCTTATATACCTGGCCAGGTAGGCAGCTGGACAATGGGGTTGGCCTTAGGTTTCCCGCCGAAACTGGGTTTCCCGCCAAAACCGTCCAGGCCAACACCCCCTGGTGGCTGCTGCTATGCAGATGCCTGCACCTGGATACATACATACATACATCTATGGAGGTTATTAAGAAGAAGCTGGATAGCTACTTCTCATGAATAGGTTAATTAGATTCAAGGTGCTGGTGATGACCTATAAAGCCCTAAATGGCTTGGGTCCAGGATATCTGAGGGAACACCTGCTGCCGGCATCAAGCTCCCTTCGTCCTGTGCGCTCCCACAGGGAGGGTCTTCTCAGGGTACCGCCGGTAAAATATTGCTGGCAGACAATACCCAGGGGGAGGGCCTTCTCTGTGGGTGCGCCTGCCCTTTGGAATCAGCTGCCTTTAGAGCTTAGGACTGCCCCTGACCTCCGCTCATTCCGCCGGGACCTGAAGACCTGGCTCTTTGAGCTCTCTGGCCTGGTCTGAGAATATTAATTGGGATTTTAATTGTATTTTAACTGGGGTTTTATTCAAGGTTAATATAATCTTTTTAATTGATTTTAAGTTTTGTAATTTGTTGTACTGTTTTTAAAAACCTTGTGAACCGCCCTGAGTCCTACGGGAGAAGGGCGGTATATAAATTGAATAAATAAATAAATTAGTTTTTCAGCACATTGTAAAATCTTGGACTAGATCATCCTTGTAGTCTATTCTAACTCTACAGATCTGTGATTCTATAACATTCTAGTGAAATAGGCAGAGCTCTGATAATTTCAAACTGGATAACTTTCCAGCCTGTTAGATTTGATCTAGCCAAAGATTAAAGAGCCTTGGCTAGATCATGGGTGTCAAACTTGCCTCATCACATGATGTGTCACAACGTATCGTGACCTTTTCCCCATTGCTGGAGCTGGGGTGGGCGCGGCCTCTGCATGATGCAACCAGCTGGCAGGCCAGCAGTTTGACACCCCTAGGCTAGATTGATGGAGGGAACACTTTGAAGTAGGCCAGGTCAAGAAACAGAAACCACATGGATTCAAGAGTGATGCTTTATTGCTGTAATACAGTTTTGAAAGTTGTCCAAGTTTCTCTCTGTCTCATCTATGTTAAAATCAAGGGGAGGTTGTTCTGAATTTCCTTCTCATCCTTCTTCTATCTCTCAATCATCTAACCTCTTGTACAAGTCACTCCTTAATTCTATTTTCCCTTACTCCAGGTAAAGCATGTTGAAGAGGTACAGCCAGTGTATCATATCATCTCAGAAATTTTTGGAAATTACCTGGAAAGACTGTGCTGGAGTAGCCTTTACAGCACCTGCTTTTAGACTTTGGCAACCTAAGATTACTGGTGAAACTAGGTTTCAGGAGATCTAAAACAAACTTTGTCCCACATGGTAAATGTTTGGAGTTGTCTATTTCTTGCTCTAATCTTCTGCAAACACAAGGCAGAAACTTCAACATGCAGAAGGCCAGTCTCAATATGAAAAAAATGCGCTTTCCAAACTAATGCACTAAGATGATATTTGTGAGCTTGTTATATATAGTTCACTGGAACTGAAAATATATCTCTTTTCATAGCGCAGGTGCTCAGGCAATTAGAATCATGCTGCAGAATGAATCCATGGTGCGAGAAAGATAGGATGGAAATTAAAAAAAAAGCCAGAGTGCTGTAGCAAAAAATGGCTGACACTGTTCTTTTTCCCTTTTCCTTGCTGTTCCACGTGCTTGATGCATCTGAAGTCTGATTGACAGGGGCTGAGGCATTCACAAGGGAAGAGAGATGCCAATTTTTGTCAAAGAAAAATGGAAGTGCTGTTGCATAGCTCTGCTGAGTGAGATCGCTAAATCTTCAAGCTTGTTTTATAGAGGGGAAGCAGTGAAGCAAGAAATTGCTAATGCAAAGTATGGAGGAGCAGTTCTACTGCAGGGGTAGACTGGAAGAAGGATACAAAGCAGTGAAGTTTTAACAAGGATTTTCCTCTTCAAATCCACTTTTCCTGCATGAAACATGAAAGGAAAGATTCATGGTGTGAATTAAGATTCATGGTGTGAATTAATTCATGGTGTGAATTAAGAGAAAGTGTTTTTTTGTAAATAAAAAAAGTCAGTTTAGAATGAGCTATGAATCCCAGCATCACCAGATATAAATGTCTACTTCTTTCGCCTTTCCTTTCCCTTCCCTTCCCTTTTTTATTTTCTTTTCTTCTTGGTTCCACAAAGATTTATCTGAAACTATTGCAAAGGTTCATATTCAGGAGTGGGGAGTTTGTGGGAAATTTGCTTCTCCACTGGCAGGAACATTTGCCTTCAGTCTACTTTGCTGGGAATCTGTCTGCAGACATACTTTTTTAGACTATCTCTCCTTTTCCCTCCAATCTAGCCAATATAAGCATACAATCATGGTTAAAATGACAGAAAAGGCATCTGGTTGCAAAATCTTCACAGCTTTACATCTTATAATTTTAAGAGTGGGGAAGAAACATATTTTGGAAACCAAAAAGCTTTTTCCCTGGAGCAATTGCTCAAATTTAAGGTGTTTTATTATTATTTTCTAAGTGGGCAAAAAATACACACACCATGAAGTAAAAATATGGATAGAAAGGATACTGGGATTTCTTTGCTTTGGTTTGTGTATGAATAAGAAGGCTTTTGAGCCTTGGTGGCACAGTGGTTATAATGCAGTACTGCAGGCTATTTCTGCTGACTGCCAGCTGCCAGCAGTTTGGCAATTCAGTTCTCACTGGCTCAAGGTTGACTCAGCCTTCCATCCTTCTGAGGTTGGTAAAATGAGGACCCAGATTGTTGGGGGCAACATGCTGACTCTGTAAACTGTTTAGAGAGGGCTGTAAAGCATTGTGAAACAGTATAAAAGTCTAAGAGCTATTGATATTTTGTTGATTCAGGATCTGCACTCATTAGATATTTTTTGCAAATTAATTATTGCATGATATTTTGTCCAAATGGCCACTTAATGTAAACATTGATTGGATTCTATGTAGCCTACTAAATTTTAGCATTTCAATTTAGAAGACCCAAACCTGAATATATTTTGCTTCAAGTTCTTTGTCAGAGACTATGAAATGATGATAGTATTCTGAAAGTCCCCATTTCATGGAACTGATGTACATGCTACATTGACAAACCAGAAGGCACCAGATCCTCAATTTGGTCCTTCATTTGGTTATAGATAGGTTAAACTCGCCGGTCAGAGCTTGGTTGTTCTGCTATATTGCATAACAGCAATTGCAAGACCAGACTTATCTTTAGGCAGCATGACACAGGTGCTTTAGGAACAAGATAAATAAGATAAACTTTATTGTCATTTTTTATTGTGAACACACTGACCCACATTGAAAAATTAAATTCTGTTGCCTGACCATCTTGAATACATAGCAGAAAGAGGAAGCTTTAGAGTTCACAAGATTAATACTATATGGAACAAAACTGTAACTGAATCTGGATATTCTGCTTCGGATACCATGAAGCCTCCTCCCAGAAAGTAACATGGAAACAGGTTGTGAAGAGGATATGTAGCATCCAAGACAATCTTGCGGACCCTGCTCAAGCAGTGGTTATATGCTATGTCCTGGATGGAAGGGAGGAAACTGCCAATAATCTTTTCTGCCATTCCCACCACTTTCTGCAATACCTTCCTGTCTCCTGTCTGAAGCAGTAATCCTTCCAAACCAGAGAGTAATGCAATATGACAGGATGCTCTCAATCATCCCTTTATAGAAAGTGGTAAGAACAGGGGAAGGAAAATGTATTTTTCTCATGTGATGCAGAAAATTCAGGTGCTGTTGTGTCCACTTCACCATTGTCTCACTGTGGAGTGACCAAGCTAGCCTATTCATTAGCTGCAGACCCCAAAACCTGATGCTGCTAACCACCTCCACAGGTGAATCATTAATACACAGAAGTGTGTCGCTTTGCCTGCCTTTTCTGAAATAAACAACGATCTCTTTAGTTTTTCCTACATTTAAAACAAGGCTGTTTTGTTACACCAGTTCACTAAACCCTCTACTTCCTTGCAGTAAGCACTCTCATTGTCATCTTGAATAAGGCTCACTATTGTTATATCATCTGCATACTTCAAGTTATGGTTGGTGGCAAACCTAGCACAACAGTGATGGATCAACAGGGTGAACAACAGTGGACTTAGGGCACAGCCCTGAGCTGAACCTGTACTCAAGAAAATGGTGTTAGAATTATTAGTCCCAGCTTGCACATACTGGGGCCTATCAATAAGAAAATCAAGAATCCAGTTGCACAAAGATTATTAAAGGCTAAAAGGCCCATTTTGTCTACTAGATGCTGGGGAATGATTGTATTAAACATTGAACTGAAATCGAGAAACAGCATTCACACATGAGTGTTTCTTTCCTTTAAGTGTGCCAAGCTCAGGTGGAGAACAGAAGAAATAACATCCTCTGTGGAATAATTTGGACAGTAAGCAAACTGAAGCTAGTCAAATGCTGGAGGGAGGCTGGGAACAATAATGTCCTTTTTATCAGCCTCTCACAACATTTCATAATGATGGATGTAAGTGCAACTGGACAGTAATCACTAAGACCTGTACTTGTAGACTTTTTTTGGCACTGGCAAAATAATGGCCATCTTATTTATTTATTTATTTATTTAGATTTATATACCGCCCTTTCCCGAAGGACTCAGGGCGGTTTACAGGGCATTTAAAAGAAAGTCAATACAAACGTTAAAACAAATTAAAAAAGATTAAATAAAACCCTGAGAAAAATAAAAAACCCAGTTAAAATTAAAATTAAAAAATTCTCAGCCTGGGCCAGAGAGCTCGAAGAGCCAGGTCTTCAGGTCCCAGCGGAATGAACGGAGGTCGGGGGCAGTCCTAAGCTCCGCAGGCAGCTGGTTCCACAGGGCAGGCGCACCCACTGAGAAGGCCCTACCCCTGGGTGTCGTCTTTAACCGGCGGCACCCTGAGAAGACCCTCCCTGTGGGAGCGCACTGGACGAAGGGAGCTTGATGCTGGCAGCAGGTGTTCCCTCAAATATCCCGGACCCTCGCCTCACACAGATGCTATTTGATGCCTCAAATCTACCAGAAATAATATTCAGCTCCTTTAAAAAGTCTGTGTCACCCTTACCACACAATGGAGCCACCTAATAGATTGTAACAGCCTGGTTGCCTTCCACATATGTTTGTTGAGTCCTGAAAAAAGTTCTGAACTTTCTGATTATGGGCTTGTTTTGCTCTTTTTATAGTACTTTTCAAATTGGCTCTGGGTGTTCTGAGTGCCAACTTATCACCAGATTTAAAAGCCACATTCCATGCTTTCAACATCTTGCAAACCTCATATGTCATCCATGGTTTTCCATTAGCCCCCACAACAACATTTTTAAGGACACAGACATCCTTAATGCACTTTTGAATATATGCAGACAAAGTGGTGGCATATTCTTCTACATTTATACGTTGATTATCTGTTACTGCTTCTTTAAACATGCCCCAATCCATGCAATCAAAGCAATCTTGTAATGTTTCTATAGCTCCCCCACTGAAACCCTCACTTGCTCCACTGTTGGTTTCTTTCTGAGTAATAAAGTCTTATATGCTGGGATAAGCAACACCGAGAGATGGTCAGAAGAGCTCAGGTGAGGGCAGGGGATAGCTTTGAATGCATTCTTGATGTTACAATAAGCAAGATCCCCCCGCTCTGGTTGCAAAGCCCACATATTGATGGAAATAGGGGAGAGTAGCTTTCAAATCAACTTGATTAAAATCACCTCCTATGACAAATGCAGCTGGAAAGGGGATAAAAATTCTATTGGAGGGTTGTGTGTTAGATCATTTGGCCAACACTTCCTAAGCTAGCTGTCTAAGCTCACTGCCAAAGTAAGTTTCCATATACATTAAGGACCTGCACATAGAAGAAGCATTATCAGCATATCTCTCCTGTTATCTTGAAAGGTTTGTTGACTGAATTAAAAATATTATCTCTCTATCTTTCTTATGTATTTTACATCCAGGAAATGTTAAAAGATGACCAAATAACTATGAAATGAAGATACAAGGCAGCAATTGAATGTAGTTGACAAGAAAAAAATTCTGGCAAAGGAATGGAAAAGGATGGAGGCTGCAAAGCCGTAAGGATGGGCTTGGGATTGTCAACCAGCTGTTTAGAACAAATGGGCAGAGAGTGGGGGTTACTATTATTCCAGAAGCCACAACTGGCAAAAATTTATTTATTTATTTATTTATTTATTCAATTTATATACCGCCCTTCTCCCGTAGGACTCAGGGTGGTTCACAAGGTTTTTTTAAAAACAATATAACAATTACAAAACTTAAAATCAATTAAAAAGATTATATAGACCTTGCAATAAAACCCCAGTTAAAATACAGTTAAAATCCCAATTAATATTCTCAGACCAGGCCAGAGAGCTCAAAGAGCCAGGTCTTCAGGTCCCGGCGGAATGAGCGAAGGTCAGGGACAGTCCTAAGCTCTACAGGCAGCTGATTCCAAGAGAAGACCCTCCCTGTGGGAGCGCACAGGACGAAGGGAGCTTGATGCCGGCAGCAGGTGTTCCCTCAGATATCCCGGACCCAAGCCATTTAGGGCTTTATAGGTCATCACCAGCACCTTGAATCTCTCCCGGAGGGCAACCGGAAGCCAATGCAGTTCACGCAAGGTAGGGAGTACTGAGGTTGGGGACATTTGCACCACAAAAATAAGCAAGTTGCATCTGAGGCATGGAATGCTCATCCCTGGACCAGAGGATCCAAGAATTGAAAGCATTGAAGAAATGCCTAATGTACCTTAGTTCAGATGTGCTGGAAAACTAAGAGAATTGAACCCAGTTTATCTTCAACTGAGCAACAATATGAAATAGAAAGAAGGCACTAGTGCAGGACTGCATCTCCTTTTTAATACTAAAAAAATTGGTCTCTCATATTGCCTATTGGGCAAGAAAATTAAGCAGCATTGCTATAAAAATGAACACTAATATTAGTTTGCAAAAAGCAAGCATAATCAGTGCTAGGACTAGTTAATAATTCTGTAATCTGCAGGATTTTTTTTAATTGGACCACACCTGGTGCACAACATGTGTAACCAAAATGTGACAAACTAATAGTTATGGTCAACAACAACTAAGATGTTACCCATTTTACAAGAGAGGTCATCATCAAGTACATAATTTAAGGAACAGTTTGGATAAAGTAGGTAATGAAAATCTTTAAAATACAGATTGTGAGTGCTGGCTAATGATCAGCAGGGTAGAGAGGTTGTTTCAACTTCACTTCTGTAGCACAGAAGGACACCAGCCGTGTTTTTTATCCCTGGAATTTAGTACCTTTATATGTTAAAAGCTCCTCCCTAAATGATTATTAAAGGATTACATGAGTCAAAGGTAAATTTGCTGGAACCTCAGCATGAAACTTCAGCATAAGAACATTATACAATACACCTAAACATCAAACTTCAGCATCCTAAGAAGAAACCCCGTCTGTCACTCTCAGGATAATGGCTACCCTGACAAATTGACTTTGGTCTATGATTGTAGCTCATTTTTCTATTCAACAGCAGTGAGTAATTGTTCTGTTACACCTCATCTCCCCACTGCATGGATCTTCTCCCCAACTACAAAAGACAGAGGGAGAGGGAGAGGGAGGGAGAGAGAAAAAGACCTTAAAAGATGTTAGGCTCAAATGGAAGGTGACAATATACATCTCCATCCATAAAGCAAAGGTAAAGGGATTTTTAAAAAGAGCAAGCACTTTTATTTATTTTATTCAGGCTTCCTTTCATAACTAGCCATACATAACTAGAAAATAGTAATTATTTATTCTTTGTTTTCATCAATCCTTTTGTAGCCCTTCTCTTTTTAATCAAGCCTAATCTGGTCAGATTTCATGAATATTAAAACTTCTATGACTATGTGATGTGAAGAGTTGCTACTATCATTCATTCAGGACTGTTTGCCATGCCTTTCTCTTCCTCTGCCAGGTTTAGTATATTGAAGAAAAACATTGTGATCAACATTCTTTCCTATATCTCCACAGCTGTGTTTTCTAATGCACTTAATCATGGTTAAATAAATTAAGATTTCAATAAACTAACACAATATTCTGAGTTCACAGAACCATAACCTAATCACGTAGGCTAGAAATATCTTTCTAAAAGGTAATTAGTTCTTATGGCTCAGTGTGTTGCTCTTCCTAGTAAAAATGTCAAGTATTGAGCACTTTGCAGTTTAGAAACAAGAATAGGGCCTTAAGTTACAAAATTTCAACATACATGCTAGGCCCTTCAAACAAGTAGAATTATATACATTTAAAATTTCAAAGACAAACTATATATATTTTAGGGGTAGTGAATCTTTAGCCTATATAATATATGGCAATGGGCACTGCAGGTGACTTCCATTTGAGGGCAATTATTGTAGGTGGGACAAAGAGCAAAAAAACATGTCCCTGACTCTCACAGTATATTGTGAGTGTTGTGTATTTACTTATTGTTATTGTTATATATTCACACATTAAGTTAAACAGAAGTTAACAAGGCTGAGGTAAAAGCGCGGCAGCTTTTGACAGCTGTCAAAAGCTGCCGGACGAAACTGCGCAAGCGCCAGCAAGTGACAGCTCAACACGCGCTACCGCTGACAGCTCCGAGCTGTCAAATCCGGACGGCCCCGATTGGCGGAGACAACGGCGCGGGAACGAACTCACCCCCGATTGGTCAAACCATCGGCAGCTGTCAAGTATAAATAGATGTCTTGTTCTCTTGTTCTTTGCCTGGTTCAGAATAAACAGTTAAACTGTTAACTTGCTGTCTCGCCTGCTTATTACTTAAAGCACTGAGTATCCTGGAGAATTGTGAATCTAGAAAGTTTTGGTAAGACATCTTCGGATGCATGTATAGAAGAATTTATTTTGTAAGCACCTGAGTTATATTTCAATATTCACACTTTACTGTATGCAAACATTATGATTGGGACTTTTGTGAATGTTGACAAGTCATTATATTGCATGTTGCTCCAGATTGGAGCACAGAACATAAATAAATATCTATTGCCAATTCTGTTCTAGGCAAATTGGGTAAAAAGGAATTCAGAAAATATATATATTGCCAATCTGTGAGGAACATCTGCTTCCATCATTATTATTCAAAGAAAATTCAAAGGAAATTGGAAATAATCTTCATTGAAATTCTTCAGCAGGCATCAGTCATGAAATTTTATAATAAAATGTGCTAAGTCCAGAATGATTTTTGAATTAAAATATGTATTTTATTACTATCCAAAAAAATCACCATATTCATTTGTTGCTACAATACCATGCCATCAAGGTATTTTATAACACTTTAATGATCAATGCATTTATTATCGAGTAGGTTGTCATGGATCTCAATCAACTTCAACTTCATTAAACACAGGTGCTCAAAGAAATGTTGTTTATTTTCAGAACTTGTATTATTATTAGGATGGTCATGCAGGCAGCCAGATTTTTACACCACATTTGGCATTTTTTCTCTACCTATCAATTCCTTTCCAAGGAGCTAGGCTAGGCAGAGTGTTAAAAGTAGACTCATAGTCCCCAAAGGCAATTGGACTTTATTTTTTTCTTTGAAAACCTTTTGCTTCTCATCCAAGAAGCTTCAGTTCTCTTGGATGAGAAGCAAAACATGTTCAAAGAAGGGGCAAAAATCCAAGAAAATTTAGTTGCTTTTTGGAAAAGCACCTTTGGGATAACCATGACCTGGATGATTGAGAATCTCCATAGACCCACAGAATCATTTTACTTCTATTTACTTCCATTTGTGATTTTGTCCTGTTCTTTCTCTTCTAGTCCACTTTTTCCATGTACTGCCTCATCCACTATTCTTTGTCTTTTTTATTGACAATTGTTAAGCCTGGAGTGTTATGTGGCAGATGCTTTTCTGTTTGAATTCAAAAATTCAAAGGCACTTTAATTTCTTCATTTTCTATTACTTTGTCTATTTTGTCATTTCACCAATTCTTACTTTCAGGCAAATGGCATTTTTTCAGATATTTCACTGCACGATTGTTGCTACTTTAGTATACAATTGCTTGTAGTAGGTCTGTGCAATCTTCTTGCAACAGCTAGCCAGATAGTCTATTGTTTCTTTGGCTTCTGTGCAGAAGTGGCATTTGCTTTCTGTTGCAGTCTTCTCAGTTCTGGCTTTGTATGCATTTGTTCTTAAGGCTTAGTCTTGTGCAGCCAGAATTAGCCCCTCTATATGTTTCTTCAACTTCTGTTATTAGCCATTGCCAGATCTTGTTGTTATCTCCTATGCCTCCTATGTGTGTGTGTAGGTGTACTTCCCATGCCATGTAATACTTTGCCTTGTGTGTTTATTTTTGTCAGGCATGAAGACCAGGGCACATATAAAGTTCCAATTAAACTGATTTATTGTTCATGTCTTGCATGGGAATCCAGTCTAATAAATCAACTATTTTTGTGCTTGATTAAAATTAATGAAATTCAAGTGGGATTGGACTTAGTCTGCTTGTGGCAACATAGAGAAGCTAAGCTGATTCCTCTTTTGGCTCCACCCCCAAGCTCTGCCATTCCTTCTTCTACACTTTCCCATTCTTTATTTGGTCTTTCTTGAAGGCCTCTTTATTCTGTCTGGTATTGAGTAAATCTTTCTGGTATAGTAGCTTCAGTGCATCATCTTCATTGTCTTTCAGATATTCTTCTAATGCCCTTTTTTCAATTGTCTGGTATACTTGCAACAGTCAACATCACTGTGTGGATGAAGGGCATGATTCATTGTCATCATTTTTCTGGTCTTCCTATCCAGGGTTTTTGTTCTGCTTGAATCCAAACCATTATTCCAGCTGTATATCTAATGATTGGAATTGCCCAAGTGTTAATCACCTTGAGGATACTTCCTCCACTGAATTTGGACTTTAAAATCTATTTCACTCTCACTACTAATCTTCTTGACTTTGGTGTGCTTTATCTTATCATATTGAAGGATCCCCAGGTATTTGTAATGATTGTCTTTATTCAGATACTTGATGTAATTTCTACAAGGCACCTGTCAGGTCCCTAAAGAAATGTATTTTTCCTTTAGCATATTGTTGAACTTGTAAACTCTCTTTGTGACCTGCCATTCTATTGGGAGGGGGGAGATTTTGGAGTTGCTTTGCACTATCTTGCTATGATGCCCTTCCGCCAGGGAATGGAATGTCTCACCCTTATCTAAGAGACCAAAGCAAGGGAGACCTTTTAATGAACAGGCCAAAAAACTCAGTTACCAAAACATTATGCCACCTGTGGATTGGCTGGATTTCAAATGAACACTGGGACACTGGGGGGAGAAGTATTGAATGCTGTTATTATATTGCTTGTGTGGATTTTTCCCCAGATCTTGCCTTGAATCCCTGCTGTCACTAGCCCCTAATAAAAGTTCCTTTTGAGACAATGCCTGTTTCAAGAGTTCTGCTTTCTTGGGTGGCTTAGCTGAGGTAGGTCTTTTTTTATATAACAAGTTTTATTAGTTTTCCAATTTAACATCCAAATATTTAGAAAGCATCATGGTGACTGGGTAATCTAAAGTTCAATAACAGAGTTTTTAGTACATATCTCAGGTTACATTATCAAAAAATCCTTCTCTATTTCCCTTAACATTTAATATAACATGCTTAAACTAATAAAATTCTAACAATACATGCTCAGTTAAAACATTTATCAGTCTGTTTTTGATTATATACAGTGCTTTTTTTGTAAAAGAAAAAGGTGCCGGAACTCATACATGTCATACAACCCGCCTTGCCTACCCTACAAGGTTCCATCCAAAAAAGGTGCTGGAACTCCGTTCTGAGTGTTCTATGAGAAAAAAAGCCCTGATTATATATATCCATGTCCTATTTTTAAATTTTACCTAATTTTTAGTTTTGGTTATAGTATTCAAGTTTAGCCTCTAACATCCATAAAAGTATCCATAACCCAAGTTTCCCTTATTTCACTACACAAAAATTATAACATTTAAAATACACATAATACCTATATAAGTTCTACTTTTATTTCATAAATATTTTCTATTTCTCATCCTGATAGATCACACCTTACTAATACAATAACCTACATTTGTCATTCTATTTTTACTTAAACATATCCATGTTCTATTTTGAATTTTACCTAATTCTTAATTTTTAATTAAAGTATTGAAATTTAACCTTTAACATCCATAATAGCATCCATAACCCAAATTTCCATTGTTTCACTACACAAATTAAAATATCTAAGATAAGCCTAATAAATACATAAACATATTCTAATTTTATCTCATAAACATTTTCTATTTCACTTCATAATAGATCACACCTTAGTGGAAGAGTAATCTTTAGTAGCTCTCCAACAAATAATTTTTTAAACCTAACTCTACCTTTCTTTTTCTGCCAACCAGGTTTCCTGATCAAAGCCTTTAGGCTGTCAGATAGGTCTCCCTTCATTCCAGCACATATTGCTTGAATCGGAGGAGACCATCTAGCCATCAATGATCCAGAAAAGTTAAACTCTTTATGATCATTAAGTTGTTGCGCTGATGATTCAAATCTCTGTATTTGCTCTAATAACTTTACCTTTAATTCAGTCTGGTCTTTTCCTTCTTCTGGTTTCTTCTGATTTAAGTAGAAAGTCGTATCCAATTTTGTAGTTACTGCTTGGTTGACTTGGTTTTCAATAAGCTGTCTTTGTTAATCTTTAGCATCCTCTATTTTGGTATTACTTTCTTCCTCTTCATGTACTTTTGGAGTTGTAGGTTCTTTAGATGGAATCAGGATTTGGCTATTAAATTTTTCAATATCTTCTTGTTGTTGTTCCTTAAGGTCCTCTGTCTTAGTGGTGGTTCCTTCCATTTTCGTTGTTTTCTGAATTATGGGTTCTTTAGTTGGATTCTGGGTTTCAGATTGTGGTTTCAAACTAGCGCCTTTATCGTTCAGTCTGGAATTAATTATCTCAGTGACTTCAATAATTTTTTCAATTATAAGCTTATAGTCAATCGAAGTTTGTAGCTGGTCTCCCCCCATTTCTGGAATAGTTATAGATAGTCCTTTAGTGGAGGCTAATTTTTAAACAAAAGTCAGTAAATGTTCACCCCACAGTTCTTAGAAGCCAAATTCACCTGCCAGTTGTTTCAGGTTTTTATCTTTAGCTAGTGCCAAGGACAAGTCTGAATTGTAAACAGATTTATTTGCCAGGGATATTCACTTGTTGTACCAGGCTTAACCACAAGATGTTTGAATCACCAAATGTAAAAGGGATGTATGTCGAATTAGTTAGTTGTATTTTTTCAAGCCCCTTCATGGATTACTGCCTTGTGGTGAAGGGGCTTGCGTAATTCAATGAAGCTATGAGCTATGCCATGCAGGACCACCCAAGACGGAAAGGTCATAGCAGAGAGTTCTGACAAAACGTGATCCACTGGAGAAGGAAATGGCAAACCACTCCAGTATCTTTGCCATGAAAACCCTATGGACAGTACCAAAAGGCAAAATGATATGACGCTGGAAGATGAGCCCCTCAGGTCGGAAGGTGTCCAATATGCTACTGGGGAAGAGCAAAGGGCTAGTACTAGTAGCGCCAGAAAGAATGAAACAAATGGGCCAAAGCCAAAAGGACACTCAGCTGTGGATGTGTCTGGTGGTGAAAGGAAAGTCCAATGCTGTAAAGATTTTTTCTCCATAGGGACCTGGAATGTAAGATCCATGAATCAAGGAAAGCTGGATGTGGTCAAACAAGAGATGACAAGACTGAACATCGACATCTTAGGTATCAGCGAACTAAAATGGACAGGAATGGGTGAATTTAATTCAGATGACCCTCAGGTATACTACTGCGGGCAAGAATCCCTCAGAAGAAATGAAGTAGCCTTCATAGTCAATAAAAGAGTAGGAAAAGCAATACTGGGATACAATCCGCAAAATGACAGAATGATCTCAGTTCGAATCCAAGGCAAACCATTCAATATCACAGTAGTCCAACTCTATGCCCCAACCACCAGTGCTGAAGAGGATGAAATTGACCGGTTCTTTGAAGCCCTACAGCACCTTATAGAACTAACACCAAAAAATGATGTCCTTATCATCGTGGGGGATTGGAATGCTAAAGTAGGAAGCCAAAAGATAACTGGAATAACAGGCAAGTTTGGACTTGGATTACAAAATGAAGCAGGGCACAGGCTGATAGAATCTTGTCAAGAGAATACGATGGTGACAGCAAACACTCTTTTCCAACAACCCAAAAGACGGCTCTACACATGGACATCACCAGACGGTCAACACAGAAATCAGATTGACTATATGCTCTGCAGCCAAAGATGGAGAAGCTCTATACAGCCAGTAAAAACAAGACCAGGAACTGACTGTAGCTCAGACCATGAGCTTCTCATTGCAAGGTTTAGGCTTAAACTGAAGAAAGTAGAGAAAAGTACTAGGCCACTCAGGTATGAATTAAATCACATCCCTGTTAAATATACAGTAGAAGTGACAAATAGATTTAAGGAATTAGATCTGATAGACAGAGTGCCTGAAGAACTATGGACAGAGGTTTGCAACATTGTTCAAGAAGAAGCAACTAAAACCATCCCAAAGAAAAAGAAATGCAAGAAAGCAAAATGGCTGTCTGAGGAAGCTTTGCAAATCGCTGAGGAAAGGAGGGAAGCGAAAGGCAAGGGAGAAAAAGAAAGATACGCCCATTTGAATGCAGAATTTCAGAGAATAGCCAGAAGAGATAAGAATGCCTTCTTAAATGAACAGTGCAAAGAAATAGAAGAAAACAATAGAATAGGGAGGACCAAAGATCTTTTCAAGAAAATTGGAGAGATGAAGGGAACGTTTAATGCAAAAATGGGCATGATAAAGGACCAAAATGGCAGGGACCTAATAGAGGCAGAAGAGATTAAGAAGAGGTGGCAAAATTACGCAGAAGAACTATACAAGAATGAGCTTAACGTCCCTGATAATCACAATGAGGTGGTCACTGACCTCGAACCAGACATCCTAGAATGTGAAGTGAAGAGTGCAAAAGTTGGGTTGAAACTTAACATTAAGAAAACCAAGATCATGGCATCCGGCCCTCAATTCCTGGCAAATAGATGGGGAAGAAATGCAGGTAGTGACAGATTTTATTTTCCTGGGCTCCAAGATCATTGCAGATGGGGACTGTAGCCAAGAAATTAAAAGACGCTTGCTCCTCGGGAGGAAAGCCATGGCAAATCTAGACAGCACACTAAAAAACAGAGACATCACCCTTCCAACAAAAATGCGTATAGTCAAGGCTATGATCTTCCCAGTTGCAATGCATGGCAGTGAAAGTTGGACCATAAAAAAGGCTGAGTGCCAAAGAATTGAAGCCTTTGAACTGTGGTGCTGGAGAAGACTCCTGCGAGTCCCTTGGACTGCAAGGCAATCAAACCAGTCAGTCCTAGAGGAGATCAATCCTGACTGCTCTTTAGAAGGCCAGATCCTGAAGCTAAAACTCAAATACTTTGGCCACCTAATGAGAAGAAAGGACTCACTGGAGAAGAGCCTAATGCTGGGAAAGATTGAGGGCAAGAGAAGAAGGGGACGACAGAGAATGAGGTGGCTGGACGGAGTCACTGAAGGAGTAGGTGTGAGCTTAAATGGACTCCAGAAGATGGTAGAGGACAGGAAGGACTGGAGGAACGTTGTCCATGGTTTCGCGATGCGTCGGACACGACTTCACAGCTAACAACAACAACATTTTTTCAAGGTTTTTTTTCCAGTATTCAAAAGTCACCATTTAAGAGGGTGGGAAGGGGGGACAAAAATCCCTTCCCTCTCTCCTTGCAAGGGGAAGTAGTTCCAAAGGGCTTTTAACAGGAAAAGAATAGGAAGTTGGGATAAGGAGAGGGCATTTCTCACCCGGTGCTCCGCTGTGATTTCAAGTGTTTAGTTGTAAGTTTGGCCTCGGCTGGAAACAGAAAAAGTGATGGGCCATGGCAGTGGCCGATCCTTTCTTCCCCGGTCCGAAGAGCTGCTCCAAGTCAGATGGGAAGGCCGCCACCCTTCCACAATCGATTGGAGGGTCCTCTTCCCTGCTTGTCACCCCTCCAAGGTGACTTTTGACCCCTTTTCAGGGGTCCCCCAGCGAAAGAAAGCCAGATGGCGGGAGGAGCATTCTTCCACGTGTCTGCCAGTGCCGCGATCCAGAACTGGAAGCCAGCTGAGGTAGGTCTTCACAGCACCTTGATTCCTTAATTTTCAACTATTTTTTTCCTGTTGGTGGTGAGGGTGGCACATTTGTAAGCCCAAACTCAACCATCTTGGCTGCATATACAGATGGTGTTTAGCAATAATTCTATTTCCAGTTATGCTTTTCCATACAGCTTCAGATAATATAAGGGAGATGGAATAGCCTGGCAGATGATTTTGATGTTTGGTAGCCAAGGCCTGAATTATTCAATACTGTTTGCAGAGGAACTGATGCATTGGCAAACAATAGTGGTAATAGTAAGTCTCCTAGAAAGATTCTTCTCTTAATATTAACCTCTCCCAGTCTATCACCTTTGACCAGCAATTGTGCCTTCCTTTGTGCTATTGATCTTTTTGCAAAGCTTCTGATGTTTCTACTGACTCATTATTTTTAGGCAATTGATTATCTAATCATGTAGCAGAGAGTCCTTTTGCTGAATCTTTCATTATAAAGTAGGTTTTGCAATATGTTAAGTAAACCCTGGTTTCTAATTCATGGGAGGTATTCTTAATATTTTAATAAAAATTCACTTAACTGGTCTGTATCCAAATAAGTAATAGTATTAATAATTGTGTTTGATACTTGCTGCTAATGACACCTTTCTTGAAATTCAGCATTTAATACAACAACCATAATAAATTAAAGAAATAATTATTAGAGACAAAGAGGTCTATACTTAAATCTTCTGAGGCAACCCAATGTTTTGCAAACAAAGACAGTGAGGTTGGCTATTCCAATGGCTATTCCAATTTCTCTTTAGCTCCTACATTATCTTGAGAAGCAAGATTAACTTTAACAGGATAAAAAGATAACTAATACTGAATGATTCAATGAGTTTAGTATGCGTGTGTGCATTTGTGAATGTGTAAGTACACGTGTATATATCATCTGTGTCTATTGCAGTGTTAATAGCTTTCCCACTTAATGGGGAACACGCAAAAGGACCCAATTTCAATGTATTATAATTGGCCAAAAGTATCTGCCCATACGGGGCACTGATTCTCTTAACCATCCAAAACTATTAGTTGAACTACTTTTCCTTAAAGTCTTTGGTTCTCAAGATAATAAAAAAAATCAGGTAAATTAGTATGTGGTGACTCACCAACCAAACATGAATTGAAATGGTCTTGTAAATAATTGGGAGACCTCCTGTCATTTTTGTAGTTTTTTAATATAATAAATGGTAGCAATTTTCATCCTAAGACTCATTGTACCAAGTGATAAAAAGAGAGCATAAGGGGAAATGACAACTAGTTCTATTGCCATGGAAGTTGCCTGTGGAATCTTGACCTTGATGGATTTCTGCATCTTACAGTTAAACCCAGAGCTCTTCATAATGACATATTTGAACTGTATTTGTTAGCTTGTTTTGCTACAGCAGACTGTTATAGCTGTTTTCTGGAATCTGTCACTATAAAAGGTATTGGATTTGATTCAGGTAGAGAGACCTGACTATTCTCTGTGTGCTGTGTGTTATTTTTACTGTGAGGAGCACTTCATGCATCTGTCACAATACATTTAATAGGTGCAATTCATAGTGTTGTTTGTTTGCTGTAACAATTTAGTAGGACTACCTCTATAGAATTTAAGACCATTTTTCAGCACTAGGCAAAGGATTTTGTATTCTGTCAGGCTTCTCAACTTGGTAAGTTCAGCGTACTAATATTCTCATGTAACTGAACAATTATGCCTTGAAGCTGTTTTTTTTCATCTGTTAACATTTGTTATTCTTGATACTTTCACTATTACATACTGTGTTTGTGGGTTTATTTAGTTGCATTTAATTAAGTTTTATTATCTATTTATGGGTACAAAATGACTCACAAGCTGAAGGAAGAAAGAGAAAGAGAAAAGTCAATATGACTATCATTTCCAACATATACTGTATAATCTACATATGGCTCTACAGAGAGCAAATTTTGTTCAGAGAAAAGTTTGACACTTTCTTTCATTAAAATGCTACTGCTGAGATCCCACCTACTTATTGATACGTGTAGGACAATATAGGTATGGAATGTTTTGTTAGGATTCTCAGCCGTACCTTACACAGAAATCAATTACAGAGAAAATGCTTCTGGACTGTGGTTGTGTTTTTGTAATCAATAGAGCGCCATGTCTCCAGCTTCTATTGAATTGGGTTTACAAAGCTCTTTTGTTCTCACCTGCCTCAAAGAGAAATCACTCATGGCATCATGGATCTTAGCTAGCACAGGCTGCATGAATCAAAAAGGTAAAACATTCAGTCTCTGGGGAGGGTGCCAGCTGCCTCATTGATTCAGCACAGTTCTTGGCCAATTCTAAAGGAGCACTGGCATAATTTCCAGGGAGAGAGAGAGATAATAAGAGTCTATTAGCCTAGCTGTTACCAAAGAGAAATAGGGTGTCTGGCCTGGAACAAAGAAGAAGTCCATAGTAGGAGCTTGTTTGTCAACACTCACACAAACAAAAATGTGGGGCTATCCTGAGTCAAAATCCTGTGGTCCAAGAAAGAAAAGAAAACACTTGGAATTTGGTATTTTGCATTGCAACATAAAAACTGCTGTTGAGAAATTACCAGTGGCTCAGTGTAATTCAGTTCTTTCCTTATTATCTCTAGCATTGCTGTTTGCTTTTCAGGGCGAGCATTATCAGCAGAGATTTAAAAAGCAAGGCAGCTCAATAAAATCCAAAATAAAATAAAAAAATAAAAAATGTAAAACAAATATCACTAAGTAGATACCCAAGCAGAGCTAGTTTGGGGCTTTCTTGGTGCTTTCTTATTCAAACTAAATAACATAATCAGTGCTAGTGAGGAGTGGGGGCTTGTTTTCAGTTTTTATCATATAGTGGCTTGCCCTGTCAGATTTTAGAGGTTGTGTGTTTGGGCTGTTTACTGTTGGCTTGTTTGACAGTTCCTGGATGGTGGTATTGTTTATTTAATTGTTTCTGGTGTCAATTCTTGGAGTTAATCTATGCTCATCTGGGTGCTAATGCTGGTGGGGAGGTGATTTGGTTTTTTTATTCCCCTTTTTTTGGCTTGTTGATTGTCTTTTTTGCAGTGTATAAATATTGTTTATGTTTATGCGTGTATTGATGGCTAATTTGTCAGAGTGCCAAGCTTCTAGAAATTCCCTAGCATTTTTGCACCTGGCTTGGTCTGAGATAGTCACAGTTTCCCAGTTGAAACTGCGGGTTGAGTCTATCCATATGTTGTGAAACTAAAGAGTTTTCACCATGTCTTTTGACTGTTAGCTGGTGTTCATGGATATGTTCTGCCAGTCTTCTGCCTGTTTGTCCTAGATAGTGGTTGTTGCAGTCATGTAGATGACTCCTATTTTTTTTCCTTCTGAGGCTTCTGTGTCTTTTGGTTTACTTAGGATATTGAAAAAGACTTTAGTTGCCTTGTGTGCTACCCTGATTCCATGCGGTTGATTGTAGTAGCCTTTGACAGTTTCTGAGGTGTTCCTGATGTATGTCAGTGTTAATCTTTTTTAGGGTTGAGTTGTGCTGTATTGGGTTGAGTGGTCAGGCACTTTCCGATAAAGTTGTGTTGATATCCATTTTGTTGGAATATGTTGTATACATTTTCTATTTCCTCCCAGGATTGTCACTGTGAGAATGAACAAGAGGAGCGTTATATAAACTATATGTATACACTCTCTCACTCTGTATATACATATATATTTGTGTGTGTGTGTGTGTGTGTGTGTGTGTTTACACATCTCTCTCTCTCTCTCTCTCTCTCTCTCTCTCTCTCTCTCTCTCTCTCTCTCTCTCTCTCTCTCTCTCTCTTTGTGTGTGTGTGTGTGTGTGTGTGTGTGTGTGTGTGTGTGCGTGTGTATTGGGGGGGTATACAACTTCTGCATTGATCCAAGTCAGGGAGAATGTCATTGAAATAAATGAAAATTCCACAAAATGAAAATTTGATTCCTTCCAAAAGAAGTCTTTTCAGACAAGCAAATTTGGAGGAAAAAAAGTCATCTTTAAATGGAAAATGAGTCTGTTTTTCAGACCCAGCTGTGGGCGACTAACTCATTAATAATCTTATCACTCTGCCTACATTGTTTCCAAAATCATTTCTTGAACATTTCCATGAAAACAAGCTCTTCAGTCTTTCTATTTTGGCACATGGGATACTTGATTAAAGAAGGCACTTATTTAAACTTGGTCTCTTGCTTCTATTTTTAATCCATTGAAAAGGACTCAGAATCAGCACATGTGTTTCAATCTCACAATCCATGACTGCTTTTGGAAGAGAAGAAAAAGTAGCATGAAGTTAAAAGAATTAGCTGACTGGTGGAGGGACTTGGAATAGGGGACAGATTGTATCTCAGTTACAGACAAAAGTTTTGCCTGAAGAAAGTCCCAAATTAAAATTCAAATATTTGAAGGGAGACTGCTATAAATGTCTTCTGGGAGAAAAGGTGAGATATTGATTCCAATAATTGAAAAACATTGTCTTTTCCATTGTATTGAACTCTTAAAACTATATTGCACCAGTTTTATTTTCAATTTTGAATTAACTGAATTTAGATGTTGCACTGTTTGGTCCCATGGCTGCTCTGAAAAAAATATTTTTGGCAACATTATCACTTCAGTTCTGGATGTGCACTAATATTAAAAATATTTCACATCACATAAATAATTTTATACAATTAAAAATCAGCACTGAGCAGCATTCAATTTTTAGATATCTGATCTCAATTTTTTTTTGTTTTAACTTTTGACACACCATTGTAGTATGATGAAAAAGAGTACAGTACCTCTAACTACTACTGCAATGCTCTCTACATGGGGCTGCCCTTGAGGACCACTCGGAGGCTTCAGCTGGTGCAGAATGCGGCCGCGCAAGTTGTGATGGGGGTTTCCCGATACTCCCATGTAACACCTCTACTCCGCGAGCTGCATTGGCTTCCGGTTGCCCTCCGGGTGAGATTCAAGGTGCTGGTGATGACCTATAAAGCCCTAAATGGCTTGGGTCCAGGATATTTGAGGGAACACCTGCTGCCGGCATCAGGTTCCCTTCGTCCAGTGCGCTCCCACAGGGAGGGTCTTCTCAGGGTGCCACCGGTAAGAGATTGCCGGCGGACGACACCCAGGGATAGGGCCTTCTGAGTGGGGGCGCCTGCCCTTTGGAACCAGCTGCCAGTGGAGCTGAGGACTGCCCCCAACCTCCGTTCATTCCGCTGGGACCTCAAGACCTGGCTCTTCGAGCTCTCTGGCCCAGGCTGAGGATTAATCTTATTTTAACTGGGGTTTTATTTATGCAGGGACAAATATGTTTTTTTAAAAAATTTGTTTTTAACTTTTGTATCTTGGTTTTTTAATCACCCTGTAAACCGCCCTGAGTCCTTCGGGAAAGGGCGGTATATAAATGTAATAAAATAAATAAATAAATAAATAAATAACTGTTGTTTAGTCTCTTGTCTCCTTGACAGACATTTGAGTTAAGCAAAGTTTTCTACTTTGAGGGCTGCAGTCCAAAATACTCTCACCACTTTGTAGTATTTAATCACTAGTTAGCTGTAACTGCGGTGAGCAATGTGCAATCTATTCTTCTCCAAACATCAGGAATAACCTGACTAACACCATGGGATCAGTTTGTGCCCTTCAGTGACCTTCGAAATACTGTATAGGAAACTTATTGCATATAAGTTTTACATGCCAAAATATGCATGTTATTAATTAGTAGTGTTTTGAAATGATCGGTTTTATTCTTATGATCGAACAGGGAGCACTATTTCTTTTTTGTTGAAGAATTGGAAATTAGAAGGTTTGTGCCACTATCTAAATTTAGTCTCTTCTCACCTGCTTAAAATCTCTCCCTGTTGGCAAATAAGCAAAATGGATCATAGGCAAAGGTGCCCACAGGGAAGAAGCAAAATAAATCAACATGGAGGCTACAGGAATACAATCAAAGCATTTCCAATTTTACATTCAGTTGTTTGATGGCTTCCAGCTTGACTTTGTTCAAGTCCCTATTAATATTAAATCATTTTTGGAAAACATACTGACTTTCATTAATTAACAGAGGATTGAAATTACAGGCTGTAAAGATGGCATTATATTTACAGTAAGACAGATGTAGAGTATATACAGTCACACTGTTTAGTGAGGCATGGGAGCCACAAAGCAGAAATAATCAGGTCAGAAAGCAATGCAATGACAATACAATGTAATTCATTTGAGGAACAAACTATCTTTGAAATATATTTGCATTAAATTGTGGGGAAATTAATATCAATACCAAAACACACCCCAGGGCACCCCTTTATTTATGCAAAGAAAGGCAGGATTCTATAAAGCAAGTACTATTTGATGATACAATGGAACTTCTGTTTACCTTTACTGGAATGGTTGCTTCTTTCATAGGAAAAGAACCCGTGTAGAAATAGCAATAGAATAGCAATAGCACTTAGACTTATATACCATTTCACAGTGCTTTACAGCCCTCTCTAAAAGTCAGCATATTGCCCTCAACAACCTGGGCCCTCAGTTTACTCACCTTGGAAGAATGAAAGGGTGAGTCAACCTCACGTTTTGAGGCAGAAACATTATTATTAAAGAGAGTGTTAGGATATAAGTATTGCCTCAGATCTCAATCAGATGTTTCTACACCTATTTTTCTTTCAAATTGGCCAGGTATATTCTACAACCAAACAGATTTGATTAAGGCATGATCATTATCAATAAAGTTGTGGAGATTAGGAATTCTAGAGCACAGTTGTAATACTAGCAGTTATTACTTCTTGCTATGTGACTAGCCCATTTCCATTTAAATTCTTTTATTCTCTTGATGATATCATATACTTTCATTTGTTCTCTAATCCATGTGCAAGTGTTTCTGTCTTGTCTTGTAATGCTGAATGTGTATCTTTTCATGGCTCTTTTGCGTCACTCATAGCTTTTTTATTGATTGTGAGGTTAGTGTCTATGTTTCACCGGCATATGTTAGAGCAGGTAGCCCACAATGATAGAAAACTTCTCTCTTCTGGCATAGGAGATAGTTCTTGAAAATTATGCTTAGATTGCTGAATGCTTGCCAACCACCTTTAACATGCCATTCAATTTTCTTTATTGTATCATCACTGAAATCTGTTGGCCAAGGTATATGTAGTGGTCTGCTATGTCTAGTTCTTCTCCAGATATATATATTTTTCTTTCTTTAGTTAATTTATTAAACATAACCTTGCTCTTTTTCAGGTTTATTTTTTAAGCCAAATGGTTCTCCTGCTACATGCAGCTCTTGTATTTGTTTTTGTAACTCTTCTGGGTCTTGTGAAAAGAGAACAACATCATCTGCAAATCTTAATTAATTTAAATAGGCACCATTGATTTTTATTCCATCTTTTGCCCAGTCTAGTTTGCAAAATACTTCTTCAAGGCAGGCTGAGAAAAGGATAGGTGATATTGTATTGCCTTGTCATACACCTCATTCTATTTTGATTTTCACTTTTAGATAATTAAGTCAAATTGTCGCCATTGTTTTTTCATATATTGATTGTAGTAAGTTTATGTAAACAATGTCTACACCTTGGTTGAGCAATGCATTAATTATTGCTTGCTGGAATACTGAGTCAAACACCTTCGTAGTCAATGAAAGCCAGGCACAGAGGCATGGTATACTCATTGTGCCTTTCTTTTTTTATATAAATATTTTATTAATTTTCTAGTTTTACACTCATGAATACTTAATAAACAATGTGTTGTCTGAGTCCATTGGTAATTCAGTGGTACATATTAACTTTCTCAGTCTAGTTCCAATACTACACCATCCAGAGGTTCCTTGATCCTCCCTTCTTCCGATGGTATGTATTTTTCCACACTGGGCAAATACAATTTTTATTACTGTTAATACATATAAAATTAAGAGCCTTGGTGGAGCAGTGGGCTAATGCCTCCTTAAGTAACACCAGCTGCCTGCAATTAGTGCAGGTTCGCATCCCACCAGGCTCAAGGTTGACTCAGCCTTCCATCCTTCCGAGGTAGGTAAAATGAGGACCCAGATTGTTGGAGGCAATTAAGCTGACTTTGTAATAATGCCGCTTGGGGTGTGTGTGAAAGCCCTAATAAGCAGGCATATACATAGAATGAAGGCTACTGCTAAGCTTGTAAGCCGCCCTGAGTCTTTGGAGAAGGGCGGGATATAAATGGAATTTAAAAATTAACTACTTGAGCGGGCTTTCTAACGGAAGCTTTAGCCCGCCAAAATGTAACCAGCAATGACCTTAGTTCCCACAGAACAATTTATTGTTTTGACTAAGCTAAAAAATACTAATCTCCCCCCTCCTATTCTGTGGCAACCAAAAATGAAGGGAAAAAGGCTTCAGCCAAATTCATTTGTAGAGTTGACAACTAGTTTATAAAAAGGTAAAATGTGAACATACTATTGCAGAGCTCTAAGAATAATTATCAAGTTTGTGAAGTGCTTTGGATTCAAAGGAAAAAAGATGCTTTGGACCATGCATAGGTGCTCATATAACATTTAGCAATTCCCTAAAGCAGCAGTGAATTTTACAGGATCATACTGTCTAATTGTTTTTTGCAGCTGCAGTGCAGTCTCAGGAAAAATGCACTGGGTTTAAGGAGTTGCCAAGAGGTGCTTATGTGTGCACCAAGTGTACTCTGAAACACCTCCGTTTCACATACAAAGCACTGCACAGTGATGATAATAAAAACAACTATTATAACTATTATTTTCTACATTTACTTTCCTCAAGCAGAATGTGCTAAGAATGTGCACAGAAAAAGCCTCTAAAAACTAAACAATGAAATCTGCCTACTTGTCAACAGGGATCACTGCGGCACACATTTCTCTATTATTAAATCCTTCCTGTTTTATGGGCAGTATGCACACTACTGTATCTGAATGAGTCACCTGCTTTTTGAAAATTAACTAACCTTCAATCAAAAAGCTGCACAACTTCTTCTTGTCAAAGATTCATCTTATGTGGATACCTTTTTAAAAAGAGAGGGAGTGGCCAGGACCAAACCTAAAGTTCAATGTCATTAAATATAATCAATATAACTTTCTAGTTAATAATTACTACTTTTTTATTTCTGTCATATGCAAATTAGTGATTAGGGAACAGGTTTCCCTGGAAAGCCAAAGAAGGACACATGCCCTTGGATTTTCATTGGTCCCCTCTATCCTAGCTTCTTCATCCCAAAGCAGTTACTGTATTTACGTTACTAGATAAAATGCAGACTCCATCTCTTTTTTTATTGAAAAGTTTTATAAAAGTTACAATATTATCCCATCCCCAACCCACCCCTAAACCCCCCTCCCCCTCCCCCACTTTCCAAAGCTGATAACAGGGTTACAAATATGTAATAATCATAATCTAACTAACATTGATCAACTATATAAATAACCAAATACATATTACACTTTAACCCGCCTATAACATAAAATGCAGACTCCATCTCTTCACGTAAATTGAACAGTAAGATTTGCTAGTTGTCAACTAAATTTAACCTAAAGCTATCACATCAATAAGGCATTAACCATTTCCTGCAGTAGGTAACTTAAAAGGGCACAAAATGGAGGGGAAGATATCACAAATGCTAAAAGTTTACCAAAATCAAACCCTAGTTTGTATACTGTACACTAATGAACATTGGGGGAGGGGGAAGGAGCACTGAACATTTGCCATTGATCAGCCATATTTACATGAAATGTGAATATGTTCATTTATAAAAATAGATGAACATTGTGAAACATTACTCCAGCTAAATATAAATGTAGAACATTTCAGTCTGAGAGCTATCACAGCCTATTGTCCAAGTGATAATTGGACAACTTTTATGGTCTTGATTTTCGTTTTGGGCTTGGACCAGGGAATTTTTGAAACAGGACTGCTTGCAGTAGATGTCCATTTTAACAAAGTAGGATGCAGGGCCATCTTATCAGTAGACCAAATACACAAAGTCTGTTAACAAAATTAGAAGTCAGTGTTTCACAGCGATTAAGAATAGATGATGACATCCATGAAAAGTAAAAAAAAAAGCATCGCCCATGGGGAAGGGGATGATGATGGTTGCAACAAAAGAGTGATGCTCATGATCTTAAATATGTAAAAGGTAAAGGTAAAGGTTCCCCCGCACATGTGTGCTAGTCATTTCCTACTCTAGGAGCTGGTGCTCATCTCCGTTTCAAAGCCGAAGAGCCAGCACTTGACAGAGGACATCTCCGTGGTCATGTGGCCGGCATGACTAGACGCCAAAGGCGCACGGAACGCTATTACCTTCCCACCGTAATGGTCCCTATTTTTCTACTTGCATTTTTACGTGCTTTCGAACTGCTAGGTTGGCAGAAGCTGGGACGAGTAACTCTGTTACGCGGCACTCGGGATTCGACCCACCAAACTGCCGACCTTCTGATCGACAGGCTCAGCATCCTAACCCACTGAGCCACCGCGTCCCTCTTAAATATGTAATGTATGTTAAAAAGTAACAGGGTTTTGGTCATGCAATTGTGATTACCATGTTTACTTTTTGGACCCCTCTGCAAGTGTTCTTATTGGGCAAAATTTATATAATTCTCTCCACAAAAAGCAATACTGTATAAGCAAATTCTTTAGCAGCACAAAAAGAGGAAGGTTACAGAAACCAGTGGGATAAGGGAAAGAGATGTACAGATTGAGGGAAGGTAGAGGCATCTGTTTAACTACTTGAGATAAATAAGAGGGCTCATTTCTAAGGATCAGTGATCTGGAAAGTAAATATTGATATTGTTGACTGTTCAGTTGTTGCTTTCTATCATATATGCAATGGATATTTATAAAATATATTCAGATATTACAAAAAAAAATCTTTCCAGTCAACTTTCCTTCTCAAAAAACCCCAAATGAAATAAGTGCTCCACTGAAACTTCCCCATTGTTCAGGGAAATGAGGCCCTCAGAGAATGCGAATGTCAAACCTCATCTGCAAAGAAGGAACTGAACACCTTGAAATACTTTCTGTTTACTGCCACTGCTCTTTATAATATTTGTTAATATAATTTGCCTTCAGGAGACATACGCTGAATTCATTCTGGCTTTTTCTTCACACATGTCATATAATCTTTGTTGCAGAGATAATGGCAATTTTTGATACTTTGGCCTTTTCATTGTTCAGCAATTTGATAGCAATTCCCACTCTTATCATTAATAACCTGTGGAGAAGAAGTGAAACAGAGAGGTTGTTCAAAATATAAAGAATACAGAAATGGCTTAAATAACTAAGTCATTAGGATTCTGATAGCTTATTTTCCATGACAAAAATAGTGATGAGAAAAGGAAATGGTATATTGTGCATGTATTTGTTGGGAAAATGACTATAATGAGACCTGAAGACAGGAAATATTATGAATGCAAGCCATTTTCATTATTCTTTGTGGACAAGCATTTAACATTCATTCTATCCATTTCAACATTTTCCTTGCACAACTATCAATTTTTCTCCTTTTCTATCCTTGAAGAAGTTCAGTGACTACACAATGCTTTTTCTTTTCCATTCTTAAAGATATAACTCTTATATACTTCTTTCAGCTGAGACATCTGCAGGGGATTCAGAAAAGTCAAGATGGCAGCCAAGGCCCTGCAATCCACATCCATCCCTTTTTAAGGTGAATATATATATTAAAGGGGCGGGGCTTCAATTCCCCTTATCAGGCTGCTCACTTGACTTTACTGATCCTCCACTTCACACTCTGCAAATTCCAGGCAAAAACTGGTGGATTGGTTCAATCATCTGCTGCTCTTACCTCTTTCCTATCTCCCCGTATTATAACCAGTTACATATTTACAGAGAGAAATGACAGAGATCTGATAAACTCTAGTTGTGTTGGATTATGGAATACTGAAAGTTGCAGTCTTGACACATCTGGAGGGCCTCCTATACAATAAGGATGAGATGACTTGACATAAGAAAACTGAAATGATCAAAGTCACATAGACGTTCTCTCTCTCTCTCTCTCTCTCTCACACACACACACACACACACACCTATCTCCCCAAATGTGATCACATTACATTAGAATTATTTTGATGTCTTAGGTTCCATGCAAAAATCATTGAGATCTTATTATTTTAGATGGCTAAAGCAAAACACTGCCCTATCAGAACAGCAGTAGATGTCCTCTAATCTGCACTAGCCATTGATCACCATGATAACTTCTCATAATATTTTTCAATATGGTGTCAGACAAAAGTATTATAGAATATTAAAATGATGACTTCAGGATTTGGCTGCTGAGTGGTTTTGCTGTCTTATGGCAATAAATATCAGGTTTACTTGAATACAAATTACCTTGCTTTCTACACATTGCTTTGGTAGAAGGATTTGGGTTGGGAAACTATAGTGCAAGAAGATGGTTAATTCTGAACTCTCTCATCAATTCCCTTCTTAAAGGTGCTATTCTTCCTGCAGACCAAAACATACAGGTATAATATTAAGTATCATATATTATTTTATGCCCCTTTATGAATTACTGCCTTGTCGTGGCGAAGGGGATTGCGTAACTCAATGAAGCTATGAGCTATGCTGTGCAGGGCCACCCAAGACAGACAGGTCATAGCAGAGAGTTCTGACAAAACGTGATCCACTGGAGAAGGAAATGGCAACCCACTCCAGTATCTTTGCCATGAAAACCCCATGGAATTGTCCATGGTGTTGCAATGGGTCGGACACAACTTCGCAACTAACAACAACAAATTATTTTATGATGGCTTCATGAAGATTTTCATTAGAGAAATAGTATTTAGAGAGAAATTTCTTCGTTACTCCAGAATTAGCTCTGAACCTAATTATAGAACCTTGAGATGTTGAAGAGGTTAACTTTTATTATACCTCAAATATGGTTCAGGAACAAAACTACCTTGTTGAAGTATTTTTCTCCATCACATTCCTACACCAAAATCTGGACAGTGCTTCTAAAATCTTGAGTTGTCATACACAGGAAGATACTATAATCTGTGGCAAAGAATTTTTTCCAATAAGATGAACTTTGCATCCTTAAAATGCCGGCTATTTTTTGATCCTGCATGGTGTAGGAAGCACTAAAAAGAAACAATATTCCCAAAAAGCCTATATTATATTTTATTCACAACTGCTGAGAAGAAACATCACCACCTAGCTGCAGAACTTGGGTTTTTTACAAGTTTCATATTAGAAAAACCAGGTGTTGTTTTTGAAAAATATTGCTGCTTGGTAAATAGAATCAAACACCACCAATTTCAGACTGAAAAAAAGAAAGCAATGTTTATCTGTTAAAGAGAGAGCAAACCAAAGAGCATAATCACAATTGTCTTTCTTAGTCTATTTTATTAAATTAGATACCATTATCTGTCTGATAGTGGGCAATCTGGTCTCTGTGGAAACATGTAATAAGAATATGAAAATTCAATATAAATCCTCTTTGGGAACAACTGCTATAATATTATACATCTTTTCAGACAATCTGCAGCTTGGGAGAAAATCCCTTTCAGAATGCTTTTGCCTTAAATAGGCAGTTTTCTATATTGGAAGGACTAACTTTTTATAAACTTATGCCCTTGAAATAAGTTAGATTTCCATTCTGTAGGGCCTAGCAAGTATAGCTGCTTTAACTGGAGGCTTATGGGAGTATTATGGAAACAACAATCTATCACACTGAAGTCACCAGTGTAGCCACCCTGGGGAACAGCGGTCTGCCAGCAGCCGAATATGAGCATTTCAGAATGGCCAGCAATTGGGCAGTTCACCCAGAAATTTGAAAGGAAGGGCAGGAGAGAGAGAGGTTTAAAAGGACAGGATTCGATGGGAAACAGGGAGGAAGGGGAAGGAGAGAGAGAACAAAGAAGGGGAAAGAGAGAGAGAGAGAACAAAAAAGGGAAGAAGATGGAGAGTGAGAACAGGGAAAAAAGAGTGATATGTTTGCTGTGGAGAACAAGAGAGAAAAGTGAAGGGGAAAGTACCATGAAAAAAAAGGACGTTTCAAGAAGAGTTTCTGAGATGATCGGCAGAGAAAGATAAAGCAGATGGCGGGGTAGAGATCTGGGACAAGACAAGATCAGGAAAAAAGGGGCAAAGAGACAGAATAACAAAGGAGAGAGGAGACAAAGTGATGAGAGAGAGAGAGAGAGAGAGAGAGAGAGAGAGAGAGAGAGAGAGAGAGAGAGAGAGAGAGAGAGAGAGAGAGAGAGAGAGATGTTGGGATGCAGAGAATAGGACTAAGAGTGTGGGGAAAAGCAAGTCTTTCGGGGGTGATACTATAATTAGGACTCTTCTAGGATTTCTTTTAGCCCTTTTTCTGCAGGAGAGGTGATCACAATAGAGACATGAGCCAAGTAGACAAAATAGACCCCATCACCTTTAATAAGTAGTACAAGGAACAAAATATCCAGGTAGAGTTAAGTGGATGCCTGGACAGAAGTGCTCTACACACAGGCCTGGTCTGAGTAAAATCATAAAGAGGGTGAGAACAGAAGAGGACCTGGAGGATACCAAGGGAGCTGAGACCAACTCGCCATCAGAATTGTCTCTAAATATTGGCGTATTGAGTGCTGTAGATGCTAACACAAAGTTTGCCACAGGGACTCAAATATCCCAACTGATGGAGGTGGTGAACTCGTTGTCAGCAAAGGTTACCCACCCTCAAGTGGGGACATGACAAAATTGGTTAAAGGAGGGGCATCTCCCATTACTCCAGCCAAGAAGTTATTGAGTCCAATGATTTGCTATAATTGGGGGAATGAAGGCAATTACAGACATACTTGCATGAGGCCACCCAGACCAAGAAGTGAGACCCAGGTGGGAAACTGAGGGCCCCAGCGAAGGAACCAACTGGATGCCCACCTATGCCAGCTAGCTTTAACTTTAAGAACTGCAGATGGCAGAAGTGGGCACCAAAACCAAGAAGTGAAACCTCATCAAAGCTTTCCTTTGCCACAGAATCAATAGGAATACTTTCTTCTGTGTCAGGTCTCTATCCATGAGAGATTGGTGAAGGTCAAGCAACAAGACATTGTAATGGGTAGCACAAGCCAAAAAGATTGTCTAAGGTGAAGCAATAAGACATTGCACGAAAGCCTCCACAAGCCAAAAAGAATGAACTACTAAACCAGATGTGCCGGCCTTGGCTGGCAGAATCCTCAGCAAACTAGTAGGTCCCTCCCACATAGTGCCGGTGCAAATCAAGGGCATTTACATGAGGCCTCCTTGGCTCAGGTGCACAAGTAACTTTATTGTACAGGCACTGCTATGACAGGCACCTGAAACACCTTCCACTACAGAAGCTGGACAATTTGGAGATTTGGGACATTGGGGGGGATGCAGAAACTTTCCAGTGAGTGTAGCAAAGAGGTGAGTGGCCAGAAGGGCACCAGATGAGCACAGGACAGCAAAGGCAAACTTGGTGAGCAGCGCAAGCAGGCAAGTGGCCAGAGAGGGCCAAATGAGGCAGAGAATGGCTGAAGTAAGCTGAGCAAATGGACTGAGCAAGTAAATGGCCAGAGGGGAACCAACAACCTGGGAGACCAAGAGAAAATGAGAGAGACATTGAGAGACCAAGGTGAGTGATACACAGTAGATGATGGGACTGAGAGTATGGGAGGAAAGCCCCAGTCACATGGAAAAAGAGAAAATATTATATTTTAGAAAGATAATTTGGAACAGAGAAAAGAATTTTATCTATAACGTTTCTGAAACTTGGCAACATTAAGATATGTGGACTTCAACTCCCAGAATCCACACATCTTAGTTGCTAAGGCTGAGAACACTGACTACAATGATTATATTAATTTTCTACATTGAATAAGCTAGCCTTTAAAACCAGGTTTTCCCAAAGTGACTTACCTGATACAAGTCAGAGCTGAAAAACTCAACAAAACTCTTCAAAACTAGCACTGGCATTCACAGAAGGTCTTCCAAAGAAAGCTTCTTTCAAAATGGGGGACAGAGGGAGGGAGGGGGAGGGAGAGATCCAGAGTGAGGGTTCTGGTTGTGATCAAGATGGGAAGAAAAGTTCCTTTTGCCACCCACTTTCCATAGGGTGTGTCAGAATCCATTTATATCACATTCATAAATGTATGTTTAAAACAATATCCCCCCATGGATTCTGCCATCTCCCGAGGAAGGAGGAGCGCATGTGGATTCAGCCTGCCTTAGATTATTTCAAAGACCAAGGGAAATCTTTTGAACTGGGGGAACAAAAGGGAGGGTTAGAGAAGAAGGCATCTGCCTGTGTCTTCATTTAATTCTGTAGAGGAAGAAGGCAATAACCATAAAGATTCAAAGTTCCTTTTTTCCCACGAAGTAAAATGATGGGGGCTGACCAAATGGGGTTAAGGGAAGGGGGGTTGAACCGGGAACCCTTTATAAAGTTTCAATTTGTAAAACAATACTAAGTCCTGTCTTGTATTTCCACAACCAAGCATGTCCTAGTAAAAATTCCTTTTGGACTAGAACTGACTCCAAGAGTTTTTGTTTTCCTAAGATGTGGATTGGGGTGGGTCCTGACAGCGTGTTCAAATATTCCTGTCTGAGATTAGCTATGAAAATGAACTTGCATGGGTGAAAAGAAGACTTTAGAATTGTAGCAAATTAAAGGGTCTTATTCTCATCTGGCAAGAATGTATGCATTGTATGAAAAGTTAGCCAAGATATGTTGGTGCTGGAGATACAAACTAAAATGTTCCAATAGTTAAGTGATAGTACATTAAGATTTGTTTAAAGCAGAATCTGGTAAGTTCCTTGAAGAAAGGATTTTTAAAAATAGAATTCTAAAACAATAATACTTAGACACTATTGTTAGTATTGTTAGTATTCCTACCTGAATAAATATTCTTGGTCTAGGAAAGGTTTTTAAAAGTGCTTCTTGGATCAGGGACATTAATTTCCATGCCACTTTTAATGTGTCATTTACATTTTAATAAGGAACCCAGTTCAGTTCAGATCCATTATATTGTAGGCATTTTACATCCATGAATTAATTTTGTCTTCATTTTCCAAAATGACTCTTCACATCATTTGAAAGGAACTTTTAATTAAATCTACCAGGAAGTGGCATCATTATTACACCTGAAAGATTCAAAAGAAGGTGAATGCTAGATGGCCACAATAGTGAATTCTGTCCACCCGCTTTTTGAAGGCTGATCACCTTTAAACTAATGAGAATGAAGAGTGGGACAATATAGGACAGATCTAATTAAGATAATGAACTAGAGATTATGAGCATTGCTACAGTGTGTCTGAAGAATTTTAATGGAACAGGTTAACAGAAGGTTAAGTAGACATTAAATATATATTATTTAAAGGTAGGCAGATAAAAATAAAATTTGATTTTTAGAGCTAAATAATATGGAATAACAAAAGCTCCAGGTTTAATATATTTTACTTTTCTAGAAAAAATATTCATGACATACATTAGTCAAATGGATACGCAAAATGTAAAATGATTCGATGTAGGAAACATCTGAACAAACTGATGGTGTTTGACACAACTGAATTATCAAGAATTTTAGCAGCCACCAAATATGAGGCTTACTGCTCTTCAGGGATATTTCTTGTGGCCCAGAAAACTAAATCCCTTCTTCATTTTTATCTTATTGGAGTGGGGCTAAAAATAAGTGATCTTTATGCACTCTTGAATAGAATAACAGAAAAAAATGGAGGGAAATTGTAATTTATAAATACAGATCCTTTGGCAGCAGTAAGAAATTTCTTCTGCCTACCTGAGATATAACTTTCTCCCCTCTCTTTCCTCTGTATCAAATAAACTTTTTAAATATACCTTGTCTTAACTATGCATGCGTGTATTTCATTGTTGGCAATGAAAATATATAGGCAATATACATATTTATATGTATTTTTTTAAAAGACACACTTTCAAGGCTACTAAAAGGACACAACGATGCATTTTTCCTGCTTTGCCATTGCTTTGTGATCTGTTTTCTAGCTTCCCAGTATAGCCTATGATAGTTTTTCTAGTTAAGCTTCTAAACACAACGAAGATTTCTCCAGGTACCCGCTAAAACTACATACACATGAATTATTTTATTTTATTTATTTATTTTATTGCATTTATATACCGCCCTTTCCCTGAGGACTCAGGGCGGTTTACAGGGAGTTAAAAATCAAACATACAAAAGTTAAAAGCCAAGTTAAAAAATATTAAATCAACCCTGTGCTATTAAAAACCCCAATTAAAATAATTTTCTCCTCAGCCTGGGCCCGAGAGCTCAAAGAGCCAGGTCTTCAGGCCCCGGCGGAATGATCGGAGGTCGGGGGCAGTCCTCAGCTCCACCGGCAGCTGGTTCCAGAGGGCAGGCGCTCCCACTGAGAAGGCCCTATCCCTGTGTGTCACCCGCCGGCAATCTCTTACCGGCGGAACCCTGAGCAGACCCTCCCTGTGGGAGCGCACTGGGCGAAGGGCGTTTGAAGCCGGCAGCAGGTGTTCCCTCAAGTACCCCGGACCCAGGCCATGTAGGGCTTTATAGGTAATAACCAGCACCTTGAATTTCACCCGGAGGGCAACAATTATGTTTTTCAGAGGAGAGTTACAGTAGAGAAAACCTAAATAACCAAGCCAAAAACTAGCCATAGTGTATTTAGACTATGAAATCACTTGAGAGTAACTGTTAGAAGAGGCATCAGAGCAGAGTTTTGGTTTCCCAGTTGTGAAAATATGGTATCTTTCTCTCTATCTTCCCACCAACTGGTTGGATATTAATGGTCAGATATTAATGAAATGCACCAAATATAAGTGACTAGGAAAATGTGTAGAGATATACAAGTTATAAGAGAACAAACATATTCAGTCTATAACAGACAAAAAATATTTTGAAAAGACTCAGCCAAACACCTCTCTGATTCACAGAAGGAGAAAAAGAGGAAGGAGATAGAGGAAGGAGATAGAACAACTAATCGTATATTTGCAACATTCTATTATTATAGTCACTCTCAGCAAAACAAGTTTTAGCTTTCCTGTGGAGTTGATTTTCTGATCTGGTCTACCGGGGGGGGCACGGGGGGGCTTATAAAATGTGCTTCTTCCCAATTGGGAGCTTTTGTTAGGTTTTATTTAGATTTAAGGTATTTCCCAATTTTTTTGGGGGGGAAATAGTTCAATTTATGGGAACCTATCTGAACTAAAACTATGAATTTGTCTATTGTTAACATATAGTTGTAAAAATACTATCAAAATAATAACCCAGTCAAGGCAGACAAGTGGAACTGGAAGAAATAATATTATGAATCATATTCTATCATATATTCTAAAATTATGAAAAAGAGCCAAAGTGGTTTTAAGTTATCTTAAACCCAGCTTTAAGTTATCTTGTGAAGTTTTCTAATAATACAAAATGTAATAGAGAGTTACAGTTCTGAGGCCATTGAAAAAGTTTGTAATTATTTACCCTGGTTAATGATGAATGCAGCAGTGAACCAGTTTCATCAAAGCTCATAATACTAATTGCTTGAGCTCAAATGCCAAGGGAGTTCCTAACTGGAATGAGTTTTGATAAACTCAGGCCTACAGTATGCCCATGGGCCCCTAATTCCACTTTTCTGTAGTAGAAACAAAGCAAAGTCAGCTAATGATCTTTTGGATCCTATATGTAGCTTAATATATATGCTTTCCTTTCAAATATCTCTGAAGCAATTGCTCCTTTTTTGTGAGAAGTCAGTAAAGATGTTGAGGGAAAAAAACTCTTCAGAGATTTGGAGGATAAAATTCTATTAACTGATGCAAGTTGAGTAGCCAAATCAATTCATGGCTGTGAAACTCAAGAAAATATCCACTCTTTTAAGCAAAATGAGAGCTGTGTCTTCCAGATTGTAATTTTACTTTACTTTACTTACTTTACTTTACTTCCACTGCAAAGTAAGCAGATGAGTGAGCAGGTGGAGATGTCTAATGTAACATTCAGCAACATGGCATCCAGCAGACAAATCCTGATTTCTGCTGTGGCTCCATTTTTTCAGCAATAATGGACATCATGCCAATGAGGATATGTTTTGATAGACACTGGAAAGTGCTCTTTAATACCTTTGCTATATTAGAATTACTGGCGTTATGCATCCTTTTAAACTTTTTAAGGCTAATATCTTCAGAGAATTCCACCCTTCTGATAATGAGCCCACTGTCCATCATCATGTTCATATAAGAACATTTTATTGATACTCTATTTTTATCAATGACCACAGGATACATTTTCTTTGACATTTCCATTATTTGTACAATATATTTATTAAGTAGTGGGTTCTGGACCGCATGGACGACTCCGGACAACAGGGCTCAGCATAATAGTCCTTTATTGAAGTTAACACATGGCTCTAGACAAAGGGCTATTAGCCCCACTTATGTACCTAGCCAGGTATACCTAGGACCAATCCCCTTATCTGGATTTCCCACCACAGACTACCCTGCCAATCCGGACAGGGTACCATGCCACCTGGTGGTTTCAGTGGCTCACTACTGCAAAGCCCTAATAAGCAGGCATATACATAGAATGAAGGCTACTGCTAAGCTTGTAAGCCGCCCTGAGTCTTCGGAGAAGGGCGGGATATAAATGTAATAAAAATAAATAAAATAAATAAATAAATATATACATAACACCCCTTCCCCCATACTGAGACACTAACAATAACCAATAAAAAAACATGATGAGAACCTCCAATGTGTGAATCCGGTTATTTGAAAAATGTCAAACCCCTCCCTCAAAACCTCACAAAATCTTTGAGGTATGCTGGTGGCCTATGGGTTCTGGCTGACCGTTTCAGGGTTTGCTCTGTGTCCATGTCGCCCAGGTCTGCATCTAAGTCCTGATTCCAAGCCCAATCCACCCCAATGTCATAGGGTTCCCCGGCCTGATGTTCCTCAGCCCAGCCAACATTACTGGGTAACTGTCCGGTGTCAGATCGGTTATCCCCTTCCCCCAACTCTGAAGAGGCAGGTTGATCTGACTCCTAAACCTGTGGTTTTTCAGGACTCCACTTCCTCAACTGGTCTATGTGTCTTCTGACCTGGTGGCCTTCCTCCACCTCTACAATGTATGATAAAGGCCCCGTTTTGTCAACCACCACCCCCTGAATCCAGGCATGGCCTGACCCATAGTTCTGGGCCTAAACCTTTTTTGCAATGTGAAGTTCTCTAGTGGTGTCAGGTGAGGGTTGATATGATTGGGCTGCCACTCTGTCAGGGTGTAATCTGTCCAACTTTGTAATTAGGTAACGACCCCAACGTAGCTCTGCAGGGCTCTTGCCAGTTGCTGTGCATGGTGTGGTGTGGTGTGCCAGAAGGAATTGAGCCAACCTTTGGTGCCAGTCTCCACTGATGATGCGCCTCAATGCGTCCTTAGTTGTTCTCACCATTCGTTCTGCAAGACCGTTAGACGATGGGTGGAAAGGTGCAGATGTGATGTGCCTAATCAAGTTGGCCCTGGTGAATGCCTGGAAATCAGCAGATGTGAATTGTGGGCCATTGTCAGAGACCAACACATCAGGCAACCCATGAGTGGCAAATAGTCCCCGGAGCACCTGAACAGTCTTTGTAGTAGTCATGCTAGAAACTGGGACTACTTCCAACCATTTAGAGTGACTGTTAACCACCACCAAAAACAGTTGTCCCTAGAAAGGCTCCACATAACCAATGTGCGCCCTGGACCACGGTGTGTGTGTTGCTTCCCATTTGTGTGTGGGGGCCTGCAGCTGTTCTGGCCTCGACCTTTGACATATGTAGCACTCTGCTACTTGCTCCTCTATGGCCTTATCGAGAGCAGGCCACCATAAGTAACTCCTAGCTAGTGCCTTCATCCTGACTATACTGGGGTGATCCTCGTGAAGTGACTGCAAAACCCTCTCACGAAGCTTCTCCGGAATAACGACTCTGCTAGCCCACAAAAGGCATCCTTTGTGAGAAGACAACTCATGCCTTCTCATGAAATATTTTATTTATTTATTTATTTATTTATTTATTTATTTATTTATTTGTTTTTATATACCGCCCTTCTCCCGAGGGACTCGGGGCAGTGTACAGAGCAAGGTAGGTATACAGTTAAACAATAGTAAAAACAATAGTAAAAACAAATGAAACCCAAGAGCTATCAGGCCAGGCCGGACTGCTGGAACAGGTAAGTTTTTAAGTCGCGCCGGAAGGTGCGAAGGTCGGGGGCCATCCGGATTTCGGTAGGCAAGCCTGAAATATGCCTGAAACTCTGGACCCAGGCTGTTTTCCTGCCACCCAGATACTACCCACATTTGGACCCTACACAGTACCTTGTCTGCTGTGGTGCCAGCAGCAATGTCCTTTGCCTGGAGGGGGCAATATGGTAGATCTTGGATGGATAGGATCTGCTCCGCAGGTGCTGGGTCAGGTTCAGTGATTCTTAGCGGTAATCTGCTTAATGCATCAGCGTGGCCCATGTCCTTGCCTGGTTTGTAGACCAGTTTGCATGTGTATGCAGATAGGAATATAGACCATCTTAGCATCCTTGGGGATAGAATTTGTGGTGTTTGTTTGTCAGTTGTGAACAACCCCAATAATGGTTTGTGGTCAGTAAAAATGGTAAACTCCCTGCCATACAGATAGTCGTGAAATTTCTTGACTCCCGTCACAATTGCCAAGCCTTCCTTGTCAATTTGTGCATAATTCCTTTCTGCCTTTGACAGTGTTTGGGAGTAATATGCAATAGGCCTTTGCTCTCTGTTTCCCTCTATGTGACTCAATACAGCGCCCACTCCATAAGGGGATGCATCACACGCGATGCAGATGGGCTTGTTTTCTATAAAATGTGTGATGGTTGAGTCACTGGACAATAGTTGTTTGAGGTTTCTAAAACTCTGTTCATGGACCTTGGTCCAATTGCATGGGGTTTTCTTATCTAATAATCTGTGTAAAGGCTCTGCAATTGCTGCCTTGTGGGGCAAAAATGCATGATAGAAATTAAGTAACCCCAGGAAAGCTTGCAATTCAGCCTTGTTATTTGGGGTAGGAGCCAATTTGATTGCTTTAACCTTGGAATCAGTAGGGTGAATTCCTTTGGCATCAATCCTGAACCCTAAAAATTCAGTGGATACCACTCCAATACTGCACTTACTTTTTTAAAGTTTGAGCCCAGCAGAGTGAAACCTACTTAAAACAGCCTGCAACCTGTCAGCCAAGATCTCTTCAGATTCTCCAGCAATAAGAACATCATCAAACTAAGGACATATACCAGGTATGCCTTTCAGCGTCCTCTCCATCACTTCTTGAAAAATCCCTGGAGCTACAGAGATGCCAAACTGCAAACAGTTAACTCTGAAAGCTCCCCTATGAGTCACTATTGTCTGAGCATCAGCTGTTTCCTTGGAAACTGTTAGCTGCTGGTACGCCTGTGCAAGATCGAGCTTTGCAAAGATGGCGCCTCCCCGTATTGCAGCAAGGACATGCTGGAGCATCAGGACCGGGTAAGCGTGCAGATTCAAGGCCTGGTCTACCATGGCCTTATAATCTGCACAAATTCTTACTTCCCCATTAGCCTTAAATGGGATCACTATAGGGGGTCTCCCATTCTCCCCCTTCCACAGGCTCTAACACCCCTTGTTCTACCAACTTATCCAATTCGCTCTCAATATTTTGCTTGAGAGCAAAAGGGACTCTCCGGGGCTTGATGTGAATAGGTAAAACCCCTGGGTTTAGCTTAAATTTAATGGGGGGGCCCTGTATTTACCCAGCTTGTCATTGAATACGTCTGCAAACATTTTGCAGATGGATTCGAGACTTTTGGGTTGGATGTTATGTACTCCCCCCAACCAAATGCCCAGGGCATCGAACCAGTCCAGCCCCACTAGACTGGTCCTCCGCCCGTCAGTCACCAGGACGTCCAAAGTACCCTGGAAGTCCTTGAACCCCACAATCACAGTGGCCTTTCCCGATTTTAATGGGGGAATGCTGAAAATCAGACAGCAGCAATGTGGTGGGTTTTAAAGGAATTCTCCGCTTGCTCCGGTCACAAATTCCTTTAAATGTCTCATATGAAATTATTGAGACTGCAGAACCAGAGTCAAGCTCCATCATGCAAGGTACCCCTTGCAGATGGACCTGTATCATAATTTTAGGCTTGAGCAACTGGTGTATCTCCGTATGAGACATGGTCCGCCTGCTCCCCCCAGCTTTCGGTGATAAGCACTGCGGGGACCCAGTCCGCCTGCTCCCCCCAGATTTTGGTGATATGCGCTGCGGGGACCCAGTACCTTTGAGTGCCGACGCCATGGCTTGTAATTCATTCAGGCTGTCCCGGTTGCGGTTCCGGCAGACGGTTGCAATGTGCCCCGTCTTGCCGCAGGAGCGACATTTCGCAGATCTGAATCTGCAGGTTGCCCTCGGGTGGTTTCCGCCACAGCTGGCACATTTTTGGCTGGCGTAGTTGGTTGCTCTTGGTTTTCTGCAGCTGCAGCTGCAAGCTGTGCTTTTGCTGACTGATGTGTATTTCCGATGGCTTCCGTCGTTGTCCCGCCGCATTGGCTGTTTTCCGGGTCTCTGCTGGACCACATCTATCTCTGCCTCTCCGTCCATTTCTCCATATCCACTGTTCGTGCCACATTCATGATGAATTGTCCCTCCTGGGCTGCTGCCAGGACAGTTTGTGGGCTTGCCGGCCCCATTGGCTGCCTCGTGAGCCATTACCTCGTCTAGGACTTCATGCAGATTTATCGGCGGTTTTGCGAGGATTTTTTGTCGGCACTGATGGTCTCTAAGCCCGAACACCACCTGGTCTTGAATTCTATCTTCGAGATCAGTGAACTTACACAAACGGGCAGCCTGTCTCAGAGCTGCCACATAGTGTGATGTTGTCTCGCCCGGGAGCTGGATGCGCTGGGCAAATTGGAAACGCCAAAAAATTGGGGCCTTGGACGGCATGAAATGTTTTGCTGGCTTCTCTGTAAGTTCATCATACAGGACGGATGCGACAGGTGTCGGTGCGCACAATCCAATGGCCACATCATATACATCCTGGCCACTGAGGCACAGCAGGGCTGCTGCTTTCATCCTGTCACCCGTGATCTTGTTGATCAGCAGGAACCCTTCGATCCGTCCCAGGTGCGCTTCCCACCACTCAGGTTCGTCGATGTTAAAACACCTCTGCTCCGCGAGCTGCATTGGCTTCCGGTTGCCCTCCGGGTGAGATTCAAGGTGCTGGTGATGACCTATAAAGCCCTAAATGGCTTGGGTCCGGGATATCTGAGGGAACACCTGCTGCCGGCATCAAGCTCCCTTCGTCCTGTGTGCTCCCACAGGGAGGGTCTTCTCAGGGTACCGCTGGTAAAAGATTGCCAGCGGATAACACCCAGGGGGAGGGCCTTCTCTGTGGGTGCGCCTGCCCTTTGGAACCAGCTGCCCGTAGAGTTTAGGGCTGCCCCTGACCTTCGCTCATTCCGCTGGGACCTGAAGCTTTGAGCTTTCTGGCCTGGACTGAGAGTATTAATTGGGTTTTAATTGGATTTTAATTGGGGTTTTATATTTATTCAAGGTCTAAATGTAATTATTTTAATTGTTCTTAATTTTTGTAATTGTTGTATTGTTATTTTAAAAACCTTGTGAACCTCCCTGAGTCCTACGGGAGAAGGGCGGTATATAAGTCTAATAAAGATAAGTCTAATAAAGATAAAGATAAAACGGAATTCGCTGGCGTGTCCGAACTTCGCCATGGTGCGCCCAGTCCGTGAATACTGCTTCACTTGGAAGGTTTCTCGGGAAAGATTTGCCTTTCCTCCTTTCCAAGTGACTTCAGATCTGTATGAAGCAATATCCCACCTTCGTCACCACTATTAAGTAGTGGGTTCTGGACCGCATGGACAACTCCGGACAACAGGGCTCAGCATAATAGTCCTTTATTGAAGTTAACACATGGCTCTAGACAAAGGGCTATTAGCCCCACTTATATACCTAGCCAGGTATACCTAGGACCAATCCCCTTATCTGGATTTCCCACCACAGACTACCCTGCCAATCTGGACAGGGTACTATGCCACCTGGTGGTTTCAGTGGCTCACTACTGTGGAAACATCCCCTATATACATAACAATATTAATGTGTACAGTGTCAGCATTGCTGTTAGTCAATGCAGATCTTTCAGTTCCAGCTAAATAACAATGTACTTGGGAAATTAAGCACTTATGTGGCTTTCAAACTAAATCATGATCCACAATTGCAATTTGTGAACATTCATGATTCAACTCATGAAAGGCAATTGCTAATATGGAAGGAGTACCAGAACAAAACTGAAAAAAACAAAGCAGTTGGTAGAGGTCTTGCCTAAGTGATCAGCAGCAGCTCAGGAAACAAACTCTGAAACAGAGTTTATTCTATAGGTTTCAAATATCACTGTGATGTGACTTTAGTCTGGCTCTATTTTATGTCACATTTGACTGTGGTGATTCAAATGCTCATGCTAGTTCTAGATTACGAGAGTGACGACCTCATTTGGAGAACATTAGGATAGGGAAGGCTGCCATGACTTGCTATCTTTTAAGTAATGGCAAATATTTATGGCTGCTATTAGCACCATATCCTTCTTCAGTAGAAAATCAGAAATTAACAGTTTTCATGCTGCTTGCAAGGTCTCCCTTGCTGTCAAAGAGAACAAACTACTGATCATATATTGTGGGTCTTCTGCTTATCTCAGGGGTGTCAAGCTGGTGTTCCATGGGCCAGATGCGTTTCACGAAGGCCACAAACACCCCAGCTCCTCAAAGGTAAAAAACATCACAATATGTCACAATATGTCACGTGATGTGATCGAGATTGACACTCATGGCTTATTTGCTTGTTTTTTCTTCCTTTCCTTTTTTGGTACACCAATTAATTTAAAGCCTTAGTTGATTTAATCTTGCGAAATAGACAAGTGTGAATGTAGTTCAGTGTTGTGCACCCAAAAATAATTTGTACAACTACTTTCCAAAAGGTATACAAGCAGCTGTTTCAGCTTGACTATTGAGACAGAAATTCTTTATACTGCATTATGTAGAGCTTTTCCTGAAGAAATTATTGTATTCATTTCAATGATTTGGGATGCTTTTTGATACAAGACCAAAGACATTACTGTATTAACTTAAATTAATATATTAAATTAATAACATATAAATTAACATATCTATCAAGTCTGCTTATATACTACCTGTCAATAATGAAAATACTTTAAAGACCCTCATTTAATACTGGGTTGGGAATCTGTGGTCCTCCATAAGGCCAAGCTCATTAGATCAAATCCTCAGAGTTCTCCTATTTCTGCTTTTAAAGCTATTCCTTTTAAGGAACCTGATTAAGCAGCAGAGCCTCTGAGAAGCCAGCAAAAGGAGTGGGGTTGTGCTTTCCTCCAGTGAGCAAATGAGTTAGTTGCCTCTAAACTTTCCAGAGCTATATCATTGCAAAATGGAACTTTTATTTGGGTTGCATTGAAACTGACCTCAGAATAAATTGGGTTGGCTGTCAAATTCAGTAGACACCTTGGGATCATTGAGATCAAAAACTGCTTTTGAACAGTCCTCATACAGAACTGCCAACAGAATTTCTATAATGGGTTAACATATTTTGTGTATCCTGCAGAAATGTAGTGGGTACAAAGAGCCACCAGATGTCACTGTTGCTGCATACAAATTGCATTTTACGTGCTTTGAGATTAATTCCCTTAAAACACAGAGCACCTCCCTAGTTGAATTTTGTGTTGCATAAACTAATTTGAAACTATAATTATTTATATGGAAATGTCTATGAAGCTACTATAACTAAAATGATGACCTAATACATAAGGTGTATTGAACTTAATGGGATGGGGCTGCAAAAGATATAAATTGTATCCACTTTTCATTGATGTAAGAGAATATCCATAAATGCAAGCTGCCATGGGTCAGTGTTAATACAAGAACAGATGGAAACAGAAGGAAATGTGATGTATATATACTTTATTCGAAATGAAATCTAGGTTATAGTACTTATAGACTATATTTCTTTTTATATTACAAGCACTCCAGTGGAAATAAATAATGCAACCATGAAATCATGCTCTTAGTGCAAGGATTTTCAATAGGTATGTTCATGGTGGCTTCACATAAGGAATTAAGGTCACATAACGAATTAAGTCACATAAGGTTGACTCAGCCTTCCATCCTTCCGAGGTAGGTAAAATGAGGACCCAGATTGTTGGGGGCAATTAAGCTGACTTTGTAATAATGCCGCTTGGGGGGGGTGAAAGCCCTAATAAGCAGGCATATACATAGAATGAAGGCTACTGCTAAGCTTGTAAGCCGCCCTGAGTCTTCGGAGAAGGGCGGGATATAAATGGAATTAAAATAAATAAATAAATAAATAATTTTTAATCATTAAGAATAAATTTAACTGAATTCGGATTATCTACTGTTGCTGATATTACATTCTCAAGAGGAAGATGAATGAAAACAGCAGATTCATGATAAATGCATTAAAACGCATCAACCATAACCAAAAAAGTGGCAATAATATTCCTAAATACAGAAAATCTTTTTGATAATTTGGAGTGGTCTTTCTTGCACAAATTTTAAATAAAATTAATCCAGAAAAATTTAAAACTTGGATAGATACATATGAATAGTAAAGCAGTCCTTGACTTACAACAGTTCATTTAGTGACTGTTCAAAGTTACAATGGCATTGAAAAATGTGATATATGACTGTTTTTCATAGTTACGACCTTTCAAAATTCAGATGCTTGGCAACCGATTCATATTTATGACCGTTGATGTGTCCCAAGGTCAAGTAGTCACTTTTGCAACCTTCTGACAAGCAAACTCATTGGAAAACTAGATTCACTTTAACAACCGGATTACTAACTTACCAACTGCAGTGATTCACTTAACAACTGTGGCAAGAAAGGTCATAAAGTGAGGCAAAATTCACTTAACAAATATCTCACTTAACAATAGAAGTTTTGGACTCAGTTGTGGTCATAACTCGAGGACTACCTGTAAAGGTCAAAGCAATCCAAAAACTCTACAGATTTTCAGTAAGTAAAGATAAAGACAAACTCAAACATTCAAAATAGTACAGCTTTTAGATTAAGAGATCAATTTCAGCAGTTAGTAGAAATGGACTTTGGGAAAAACTTTATAAATGTAATCAAAACAAGATCCCCTCTAGCTCTATTCTATTCTATTTTAATCCACAAGCACTGATGAAATAGCAAGTCTAAAAGAATCCAGTCACCCTGGTATCTTTATTTTTTTAAAACAATTTTTATTAGTTTTTCAATTTACAACCTATATATCTAGAAAGCATCATGGTAGCTGGGTAGTCATCAATTGAATAACAGAATTTTCAATACATAGTTCGGGTTACATTCAATACAACATATTTACAATAACTGATTTATAAGAATAGCATGGTCAATTAAAAAAGATTTTGTCAGTCCAATTTCAATGAAGTATATCTATATCCTGTTATTAGATTTTATCTAATTTTGATGTTAATTTTAGTATCCAAGTTTAACCTTTGACATCCAAATAGTATTCAGAACCCAAAATTCCCTTATTATACCTAATAAGTCACTAATTACTAACAAAATGAGTTATAATAGTTCTCTAGGAATTCATTTTTTTAAATCTAACTTTAGATTTATTTATTTTTTGCTAGTCGGGTTTCCAGACCAAGGGCTTTAAATTGCCAAGTAGGTCTTCCTTTGCTCACATGCATATTATTTGCACCAGAGGAGGCCATTCAACCATCAGCGATATACAAAGGTTGAACCATTTATAGTCATTATATTGTTGCCATGTTAATTCCACTCTCTTTATTTGCTCTGACATCTCTGTCTGCAGTTAAGTCTGGATTTTTCTTCCATCTGGGTTGATCTGTTTTAAGGAGAAAATCTTATCCAGTATTATAGTTAGTAGTTGACTGTCCAGGCTTTCCACAGGTTGTCTTAGTTGGTCTTCAGCGTCCTCTATGTTGGCATCACTATCTGGCCTGTAGTGTACTTTTGAAGTTATAGGTGCTTTAGAAAGGGTCAAAAGTTGAGTATTAAGTTTTCCCCTAATTTGTTGTTGATCTTTAGGATTGTCTGTCATAGTAGTAGTTCCTTGTACTATAATAATAATAATAATAATAATAATAATAATAATAATAATAATAATAATAATAATAATAATAATAATAATAATAATAATAATAATAATAATAATAAAAAGTTGGAAGGGACCTTGGAGGTCATCTAGTCCAACCCCCTGCTCAGGCAGGAAACCCTATACCATTTCAGGCAAATGGCTGTCCAGTCTCTTCTTAAAAACCTCCAGTGTTGGAGCATTCACCACCTCTGGAGGCAGGTTGTTCCATAATTGTAAATTCTTTACTGAGTAAAGTCAGGTTTTGATAATCGTTTTTTCAGTACTTTGTTGTTGTTGCTTATGTTCCTCTGTCTCAATAGTAGTATCTTCCAAGTTTGTTATATTCTGAAGTGTAAATTATTTAGTTGCAGTCTAGGTTTCAGTTTGTAAATTAAAGTTGGCATGTAAATTATTTAATCTAGAGATAGTTGCAGTCTAGGTTTCAGTTTGTAAATTAAAGTTGGCATGTAAATTATTTAATCTAGAGATAGAGATCTCAGTGACTCTATAGATTGTTTCAAATATAAGATTATAGTCAAGTGAGGTTTGTGGCTGATCATTCTCCATTTTGTAGTAATTATAAATAGTCCTTAGTGGAGGCTATTTTTCAAACAAAAATCAGTAAGTGTCCACCTCCACAAGTCTAAGCCAAATTCATCCCCAGATGTTTCAGGTTTTTATCTTAATGCCAAGGTCAGTCCAAAATGTAAGCAAGCTTGTTTGCCAATGGTATTCACTTGCTTTAACAGATTTTACTTTTTGTCTCCTTTTTTAGATTGATAGGTAGAATAATCCATTTCTATTAATATAGGAATTTTCGGCGAAAGGTAGAAAGGCAGTAAGTCCAATTAATCAGTATCATGTAGTTCAAGGCTTTTTCTTTTCTTTCCCAGTGTAGACAAAGGCCGCTATTAAGGAGGGTGGGGGGAAAAATCCCTTCCCTCTCTCCTCACAAGGGAAACAAATTTGGAAAGCTTTGACAGGAAGAGTAGACAATTAGGAAAAGAAGAAGGCAATTCTCACCCAGTTTTCAAGTGCTTTCAAGTGCTTTTGACTTTGGCAGGAGATGGCTAAACAATGGGCCATGGGAGTGGCCGATCCTTTCTTCTTCAGTTTGGAGAGTAGCTCCAAACTGACAGGAGGGCCGCTGCCCTTCTACCGCCGACTGGAGAGAGCTCTCCCCCACTCGTCTCGCCTCCAGGACAACTTTCAACCCCTTTACAGGGGCTCTGCAATGAAGAAATTCAGGCGACATGAGGAATGATTCCCTCGCGTGTCTGGCCGCACCAGGATCCAGAAATGGAAGCCCCCCTGGTATCTTTATTTCATGAAGCTAAATTTAAGATCACTTAACTAAATTCTGCTAATCCATTCAAGGATCTTTCATTTAAGTTTAAATGAAATTTCTTATAAAATTGCCTTCCGTCACAATTTTAACTATTAAAAATAAAAACCTTGAGTCATAGCCCATTTCTAATCACTGAACTGGATAATGCAGACTTTATGAAGAGAGAAATAAAGTGTGAAATAGTAATCTATTATATTCCGTTGTTGTTGTTGTTGTTGATGTTGTTGTTGTTGTTGCTAAGTCATGCCCAATTCTCTGTCACCCCATAAACCATAGCATGGCAGGCCACTCTGTCCCCCACTGTCTCCCTGAGTTTGCCCAAAGTCAGGCTCATTGCATCTGTGACACTTTCTATCCAATTCATCCTCTGCCTTCTCCTTTTGCCTTCTATCTTTCCTAACATGAGGGTCTTTCCCAATGACTCCTCTCTTTTCATTTGGTAGCCAAAGTATTTGAGCTTCAGTTTCAGTATTTCTCTGTCTAAAGAACAGTCAAGGTTTATTTTAATTAAATAGCACAATATTGATGTAATCTAATTACTTTGGGTGGAGGTTGGAAATTAAAACGATTTCTACTGAATACGAGGGTTTCAGTATATAATAACTGTTTTAAGTTGAAAACACTAGCAATAATAAGATGAGGTAGAAGCAGGAGACTATAATGCAAATCTTCTGTAACCACAAGCAAAATAAAACTATAATTTAGAAAAGAATGATGTTACCAGGAAAAGTAGAAGAGCTCTAAATTCTGTTTTACACAGTAAGCATAATACAATTCTGGCAAATAAAAGTATGCAAATAAGAAATTATACAGAGTCAAGGATACGAACTAATGGAACCCATCAAGACAAAAAAATAGGCTGGATTCGTCAAATGGTCCATCTTGTTCCATATCATCTATTCTGTACAGAATTTTCTTCAGATTTTCTGACTGATGTTTTTTTTCCCCAATCCCACCAGGAGAATACAAGGACTAAATCTCCAATATTGTTCCCACCTCCATTATTTATTTATTTGTTTAATTTATTTGGTGCCCATCTCATTTCAAACAACTCTGAGCAGCTTACAGCATAATAAACATTTAAAAGATTTTTGATTTTTTGAAAGTTCAAAAATAGAATCTAAAGCAACCTACACTGCCCAGAATTACTTTTTGTGAGATGTGTGGTCATATAAATGTGAAAAATAAGCAAATAACTGACGTTCCTCCATCCACAGAAGAGAGGAACTTGGTTTTCCTAGTGGGCAGAGACTCACAAAGCAACATTTTCTTCCTCTTTGGAATCCTTCATCTTCAGAACATCACGAGAACTCTAATTCCAGCACTTGGCCACTGATTGAAATGTATTATAATCTCTGGGAAATAATCTATAATTAAATGCTATTAAATCAGATTTAATTTATATCCTCACTCTATCCACTTCTTAGGATGTGGGCCTTGACATATCATTCAAGGAAAAAATGTTGCCCTGAGGTCAAAGAAGCGTACATGCCACTAGTTTAAATCTTCTGTTATGCATTATTTCTCCGAAATTTGTAGAGAAATGGAATATAATTCTCCCTCTATCTCTTTAAATGTTTCTGGATTAAATATAGTATACAGGAATACTTCGTATGATGCCATGTGTCCCATACAAAGTAGCAAATATACAGTAGCTTTCTCAAATTTAGACAAAATAGATCATCTGTCCTCTTTTTTAAATCCAAAGAAGCAGAGAATGAGTAAAATCCAAGTCATTAGAGGAGAAAGTAATAAATATTCTACATGATGCAGGAGACAACCCCTATTAGAGTTCAGATCCTTTTGTGCCAGGTGATCTCTGCACTTTAAAAGACAGAAATTGCCCTTGGAACTATGTAGCAGATTGATACACATTCTGAAGAAATGACAATTGAAGCCTCTTTTCCCAATTCAGCGAAGGTGAACAAGATAGCAAGCAATACTTGTACTTAGAAATGGATTTACAAAGACTATTTTCTATACCAATTGATAGTTTTTTAGAAGACAAACCATCATTTTTCCTCTTTAAGCAAGTACTATTCCTTGACGGATAGAGAGTGCAGCTGTCAGCAGATAAGAGACTCCCAAATTGATACTTAGCAACCCACCAAATAACTTCCTGTCTAGAGACAGAAGTAAAAGGGTATTTTTACCAAATAGCACAATTAGTCGTAATACAGGGCTACATGGATTTTATGGTTGTCAGCCTACTTAAATTTTTTGATTAATCATATTCTTTTAACTAGTGAAAAAAATGTAAATATTACTAAAACATATTATATTGGAAAACAACTTATAGTATATGTTAGTACAAAAATTGTTTTAGAAGGACTTCCGGTGGCTCCGCGGCGACGGAGGGAGCCTTCCCGGGCTGCCCGCGGCTCAGCTGTTGTTTTTTCGCCCGAAACAGCGCCGATCAGCTGTTCGGGCGAATCCGAAGCCCCCTCCTCGGGAGAAGAGGAGGGGGCGAGCTCCCAGGTAGGGGTAGAGTTCTCCAGGGCCGCCTGAGCTTATGGCTCGGGCGGCTGAAGGATTGAACTCCCCCGTAGCCTGGGCTGCTCCCAGCTGGCCGTCGCCTCTGCTCCTGACTTCTTGGAGCAGAGCCAGCCGTCTGCGACCACCCCTGCCTGAAGGAATGACTATGATTTAAAGGAGCAGGCAGAGCGATACAAGAGGAAATGGTAAAGAGGATTACTATGTTTTACTCTCCAGCTTGATGGACTTTTTTGGATTACAAATCTGAAGTGAAAGTGCGTCATATTTGGTAAAAGATGGCGGCTAAACCACCCCCTAAAACTCTTCGGAGTGCTGGAACTTCTCCCGTGCAACAATCATTATTGCAGGCGCTGCATCCTCCTGATGTATTGACATCAAAGGACTTACAAGATGCTCTTGAAAAACATACCCAGGTAATTTTGGAATCAATTAATATTAGATTTGCACAGATGGAGGAGAAATTGGAGAAATTGGAGGAGAGAATGGAGGAGAGGATGGAACAGAAGCTCAAAGCGATGAGGGTAGACATCTTGACTTCAGTGTGTAAAGTGGCTCGGTGTGTGGAAGAATTGGAGGAAAAGCTAGAAGACTTGACTCAAAAGAATGCTATATTAGAAGCAAAAGTATTGGAGAATGAAAATAAAATGGAAAAGGAACTGTGTCTTGCTCAATATTTCCAGATGCAGTTTGCCATTAGAATTAGAGGCTTAAAGGAGAATACTAAGGAAGATCTAAAGCAGCTGGTTTCTGAGGCTTTTGAAATAGTGTTGAAACAGCCAGCATCTGAAATAAAAGGAGGCATGGACAAAGTGTTTCGTGTGAATTCATGGATTGCCAGACAGAGGAAGTTGCCTAGAGATGTGGTGGTATATTTTGCAAAAAGGGAAACTAGAGATGAAGTTATACAAGCTGCTTATGATACTAAAGTTATGATTGCTAATCAAGAAGTTTTGGTCTTAAAAGAAATTCCTCCAAAGATTCTAAGGAGAAGGAAGGACTTTACATTTCTTGTGCAAGAGCTCAAGCAGCGAGATATAAGGTTCAGATGGGAGATCCCAGTGGGGTTGATGGTGACGCACGAAGGTAAAAAGTACCGTTTGGTTACTGTGATGCAAGCGCGTGATTTCTACAATAATGTTTTAAATGCAACGCCATTAACACTTTTGGAAGCTGGAAAGGGATCTGGAGAAGGAGTGCATCAAGAGGCCGAAGATGGTCAGATAGAAGACAACGGTGTTGGAGGAGATCAAGATATAACCTCGTCGGATGAATCTATAAAACAGAGGGTGACGCGTGCTGCTGCAAAACGATCTAAGAAGAGAAAGTAGCAGGAACCGCAGAAGTCTTTGGAACTTTTACGATATAGTCAAGTAGTCAAGTAGGGGAGGGGGGAAAAGATTTGGGTGTAGACGCAATATACTTTTATATTTGGTGGTTTTGTGGAAAGGGTGAGCTTTTTTGGATTAAAGTTCAAGTTTTGTTTGCAATTTTTTTTTCTTTTCTTCTTTTTTGTTGTGTTTGGAATAATTATAGATGTGGTACTGGAAGAGGAACGGTCGATTACAGAAGAGTTGACTTTAAAGTTTTTTGATTTGGGATCCTTGGTTAATTTGGAAAATTATTTGTAAGAATGTTATATCATGGAATGGATAAAATGGATGAAGTTTATTTAGGATAAGTATAGGGTTGAGAAGGGTTTTTTTCTTTTTTTTCTTTTTCCTTTTTTTTTGTCTTTAATATATGTTTAATACTATTAAGGTTTGTTCCATTCTATATAAGCTAGAGAGTGTCCTTTTCTTATTCTAGTTTTTTTTTATATATATATTTAATATTGTTAAGGTTTGTTTTATACTATATAAGCTAGAGAGTGATGGATTTTAGAACTTATAGTTGTTAGTATATGGTTGCTTAGGTTTGCTTTTTTTTATATATATATACCTTGTATTCAGCTCTGGGAAGTAGGGGGGGGAGGGGGGGAGGTAGGGGGGGGAGGAGGGAGGGGGGAGGAGGGGAGGTAGGGGGGGAGGAGGGAGGGGGAAGGGGGGTTTTTTAAAGGAAAATTGTATTTTAAAACTTTTCAATAAAAAAAAAAATTGTTTTAGAAGTCTGTGTTATTTTTAATATCTATCATTTTGTTATATTAAATAATTCCAGATTAAAAAATGGAGAAGTGTGCTTTTAACTTACACTCCTAACGGTTAGCATTTGATTTTCCTATTTAAAATGTAGAACATAAACAATTTTTATGAAAGACATACAAAAACAGATAAATAGTTCCACACTTAACCAAAAACTGTAAATATAAACTCTGTTATTGGAGTTCAGCTAGTTAAATCAGACAGGTCATCCGTGATTTGAAATCCAGTTGATTTTGCTCTAGTTATATTCTCTAAAATCACCACTTTGTGCATGTCAAATTCCCATGAAAGCACCACCATGTTGATCTGGGGGTTACATATAAATTTTAATAAGAAAATTTGCAATCTGGGAATAATGAGGATTGACTGTATTTATTTGGTTTCCAAAAAAAACCCCGAACCATAGAATGAAACAGTAAAGCATGTCAAGGATAATAAAGTAAGTATGGGTTATTTAGAGGCTGATACCACATAGATCAGGGGTGTCAAACTGCTGGCCAGTGGGCCGAATGCATCATAGCAAAATTGTGCCCTCATTGCCGGCAATGGCAAAAAAAGTCACAATACGTCACATCACACCACGCCACATGACATTGCAAGTTTAAAACCCCTGACACAGATGAACAAACTCTCAAGAAAACTGCTTTTAAAATACTAAAACCAAGACCAAAGCAAACATCTACTTGCAACACAACCATTAACATTTATGCATTTTAGAAGTCTAATACTTAGTCTATGGAAGAACTAGAATTAGAAGGTCATCTTGTCATTGGTTTACATATCAACAGATAAAGGAAAGATTTAAACTAGACAAAGAAGGCCATGGTTTTGAGTTTGCTAAAAATGAATTGGCAATCCTACTATGTGATAGTGATGATCATATAATTGCCAAGGTCTATAAAACATTATCAAAATTGAATTTAGAAAATGAACATGTAAAACACTGTATGATCCAGTAGGCAAGGAATTTTGGCTATAATGTGATGCTTGAACAATGGGAGAATATGTGGATAAAAGGCTTAAAATTCACATTAAATTATAACCTAAAAGAAAATTTTATAAAATGATGTATCGCTGGTATTTAACACCAGATAGGTTATCTAGAATGTATAAAGGTATTTCAAATGAATGTTGGAAATGTAAATGTAAAGAAGGGACTTTTTATCAGTTGTGGTGGACATGTGATAAGGCAAAGAAATATTGGAGTAGGATTCATACATTAGTGCAGAAAAATCTTAAACATAAAAATTAAACCAGAAATTTTCCTTCTGGGTCTAATGAAAAGAGAACTGGGGGAAAAATTGGAACTCTGATTTTATATATGATGACGGCAGCAAGATTGCTCTATGCACAAAAGTGAAAGGAGCCTACCATGGATGAATGGTTACAAAAGCTGATCGAATTAGTAGAGATGGCCAAATTGACTGTGCTGATAAAAGAAAAGAACATAAGTACTTTTGTTTCTTCTTAGAAACCACTTCTAGACTTTGTCCTTGAGGTGGGAAAAATGGTATTATGATTTTGTGTTTTACTGATTAGACTGATTTGCCGATACAGAAATGGCTAGTGCATACTACTATAAAAATGTAAAAAAAATGAGATTTGATTTTAATGTCTGATTTTACTGCAACAGAGAGTCAGAAATCAGTGCCTTTTATTTTATTTATTTTATTTTATTTATTATATTTGTATACCGCCCTTCTCCCGAAGGACTCAGGGTGGTGAACAGGGCACATATAAAATGCAAAATACAAAAGTTAAAAGAGAATTAAACAGAGCCCAAGCTAAAACAATAAATAATAGTATAAAAAAACCGCAATAAAAACCCCAACACATCCCCCATCAGGCCAGGCCAGCTTGTTCAAATAAATAGGTCTTCAGATCGCGTCGGAAGGAGCGAAGGTCAGGCGCCGTCCAGAGCTCAACCGGCAACTGATTCCATAAGTCCAGGGTCCCCACAGAGAAGGCCCTCCCCCTGGGGGCCACCAGCTGACATTCTCTGACCGGTGGCACCCAGAGGAGGCCCTCTCTGTGGGAACGCACAGGGCGAAGGGAAGTTGACGCTGGCAGCAGGTGATCCCCGAGGTACTCCGGACCCATGCCATGTAGGGCCTTGAAAACCATTACCAAAACCTTGAATCTCACTCGGAAGACAACTGGTAGCCAATGCAGCTCGCGGAGCAGAGGTGTAACATGGGAGTATCAGGAAACTCCCAAGACAACTCTCGCGGCTGCATTCTTATTTCTTCCCCTCCCTTTTTTTGTTTTCCCTTTCTCTACTGTTGTCCCCTACTATTTGCTTTTGTATTTTCACATTTTAATGTTATAAATTAACAAAACCTATAAACAAAAAAAGAAGTCTAATACTTACCAGATTGAGTTAACAATGAAGTAACAATGAACTAAAATGTATTTATATTGTATTAAGTTCATTGTCAAGGGATTCTGATAATTATGAGTCAATTAAGAACTAAGAAACAAAGAGACCAGGTACTTATTGCAGTTATGTCGGAAAAATGATACAGCTTTTTGTAAAATGAGAACTATATGAATTATAATTAAATCAACCCTTTAATTTCATGTTCCTTGGTACTACCCATCTCTACAAAAGTGACCACGTAGAAACAGTGACTTTTGACTTGGTTTGAATTTATTGATGGAATCCATACTGATATTTTGTCAGCACCTTTCTAAGAAATTGATATACTTATTGTGACTCTCTTGTGGATTCTAGATTGAATGAGATTTGAGAGTCAAGATTTGAGATTTGAGAGCCCCTGTATAGGTAGTTTCTTTATCTCTCCTTATAAAGGAGGTATTTAGTTTGTTGGGGAGATGTTTGGTTTGTAAGAATAAACATAGTTTCTGGGTGCTTCCGAAATTGTATTCAATTGCTATCTCAATACTATTGCTATATAATTACTATTATTATGGCAATGTTTAAACTATATTCTATACTGTACTACTACTATTCAATATACGTACTATACAGTATACTATTAACTATTACAATTATCTATATTCTACACTATACACTATTACAGAGAGCCAGTTTGGTGTAGTAATGAAGGCATCAGGCTAGAAACTGGAAGACCATAAGTTCTACCTTGGATACAAAGCCAACGTGGTGACCTTGGGCTAGTCACTGTCTCTCGGTCCCAAGGAAGGAGGCAATGGAAAGTCACTTCCAAAAAACCTTGCCAAGAAAACTGCAGGGATTGTCCAGTATCCAAGAAACAAGGTATCTCCAAGAACAGGACATGATTATACAACAAAAAATCTCTACCATACACTATTACTAATACACATCAACATTTCTTTCTTAACTGTTCTGTCTTAAGTCCCCATCCCTCTCTTCCTCTTTTTCTGTTAATGGCCAGCATGTGGAGCTGTTGCATTTTTTTAACATTATCCTTTGTCTTGCTGTGCCACTATGCTTTCTTTTCCTGCCTTTTGGACCATCTGCTACTTCTGAAGGAAAAATACCTTTTGTTCTGTTACTATACCTTGTTTGCTGGTGGCGCCTATGTCCTCTCACACCTGTTTCAAGATTGCAGCTTTATTGATCATTTTGCTGTGCTGATGGGGGGGGGGGGAGAGTGAACAGCTTAGCCTTAAATAGTAGGGAGAGAACACAGCACAGGTGCCTAGATATTTTGCTGTAAAATTTCTTCCATAGACTCACATAATTAGGTTTACTGTGTTATTCATTAAAAAAGTTCTTCATACATTATCACCAAACTGTTTTAAGCAATATATAGATTATTAATGTATATTACAGGTGGCCATAAACTTATGTTCACAATTGGGATAAAAATTTCAATTGCTAAGCAAAGTGATTAACCCAGTGGCGTAGCGTGGGTTGTCAGCACCCGGGGCAAGGCAAGTAATTTGCGCCCCCTAACCGCACCGCACACCTGGCACCCCCCCTCCACAGTGGGCGGCGACCCGGCGGCTCGGATCGGATTCGCACAGCCAGCACTGCAGTGAGAGAGAGTGAGTGAGCCAGGCAGGGGCAGAGAGCTGCGAGTGCGGGCGCGCCCCCCCAGATGTTGCACCCGGTGCAGCCGGCCCCCCCTACACCCCCCACGCTACACCACTGGATTAACCTAAGTGAATCGTGCCCACTTTTATGATTTTTTTGCCACAGTTATTAAGCAAATCATTTCAGTTGTTAAGTGAATCACACAGTTGTACAGCAAATCTGGCTTCCTGTTGACTGCTTGTCAGAAGCTGGCTGAGAAGGTCACAAATGGCAATCACATGATCCTAGCACACTACAACCATTGTAAATACATGCCAGTTGCCAAATGCCTGAATTTTGATCACAAGACCATAAGGCTAATGCAACTATATAAGTGCAAGGACTATCCTAAGACACTTTTTTCAATACCATTGTAACTTCAAATGGTCGCTAAACAAATGATTGTGAGGATTATGGTACCTGTATATATATGCATATATTACTAGATTTAGTAGGATAATTCCTAATTCTCTGTGCTTCTCATTCAATTTTCCTATTAAAACATACCAATTATTTCAAATAAAAGAGAAGAAAAGTTCAGAATAAAAAAAAATAAGTTTGAACTATATTCTTAGACATGTAAAGGCAATGGTAGTATAGTATGAATCAACTGGTTTATTTTCTGTTATGCATTAATTTACCATTGATTTCAGTGCTTCTTAACAATATGTAGTTCTATGTGTTTTATTTATTTATTTAAGAAAATTTATATAGCTATCCAACTCACTCTCAGTAACTCCAGGTGGCTTACAAAGATAAAAAAAATCTCATATAAAAACAAGCCCTGACTATAACAATCAAAGAAGCCACTTAATGGACTCCATTCTATTCTGGGGTCCCCAGGTTCATTGGCAAAATCAGGTCTTCAGGGCCTTGCAAAAAAGTGTCAAAGTGAGATCCAATTCTATTAATGTTCCACAGGGAGGGAGCAACTATAGAGAAGACCTTTCTTCTTGGTCTCACTAGATCAGGGGTCTTCAAACTTGGCCCTTTTATGACTTGTGAACTTCAACTCCCAGAATTCCTCAGCTAACATGCCTGGCTGAGGAATTCTGGGAGTTGAAGTTCACAAGGCATAAAAGGGCCAGGTTTGAAGACCCCTGCACTATCTTTTTAGGAGAGGGGACCTGTAGCATCCTTTGCCTCTCCTCTCTGGAAGGTCACTCCATTCCTTAAAGAAATGGTTGCCACAGAAATTTTCTGTTATTTTTCATTTCTATCAACACTATTTTGCATGAATAAACAAATGCATTTATTTTATAATAATAAAACTTGTCCATATCTGGATTGTTGTATGAAAAAGTAGTCATATTAACCTCTGAACCATTAAAAAAAGCAAGTTTGATAATGATCTATGTGGAAAACTAAGGAACTCTTTTAGAATAAGAGTCAAATAAATTGCACCTTTTCCTTGGAGTTAGCACTATTGAATACTCTGGGATTATGGCCTTGGTAAGACCACACTTGGAATACTGCATCCAGTTTTGGTCACCGTAATATAAAAAAGATGTGCAGAGAAGAGCAACAAAGATGATTAGGAGGCTGGAGGCTAAAAGTTGTAGGAATTGGGTGTCTGGTCCAATGAAAAGAAGGACTAGGGAAGACATGATAGCAGTGTTCCAATATTTGAAGGGCTGGCATAAAGAAGAGGAGGTCAACCTATTTTCCAAAGCACCATAAGGCAAGACAAGAAGCAATGGTTGCAAAGTAAACAAGGAGAAAAGCAATCCAGGACTAAGGAGAAATTTCCTGATAGTTTAGGGTGTTCCATCACTGGACGCTTTCAAGAAGAGACTGGACAGCATTTGTCTAAAACTGTATAGTGTCTCTTGCTTGAGCAAGGGGTTGGATTAAAAGACCTCCAAGCTCCTTCCAACAGTTATTCTATTATTCTGTATTTGAACAAATACACATAGAATTGTACTACACTTACAGAGATCAGTCAGCCTAAGCATTGCTCAGTTTTTTGTTGTTTCCAAACTTACGTTAATCTAGTTTTTATATTTGTTTAAAAGATGTTTGTACAAAAACTGAATACTGTTATCTAATATATGCAAGCTGTGTGTATTTTTTTCCTAATAAGTACTTTATTAGGAATTTAATTTCAGGAATGTCTGTATTTTTGTGTAAAATGTTCCCCTAATAACAAGCAAAGTGCACTGAATATTTGAAAAAGCTGAAATCATGAATTTTACACTGTTGGAATAAGTTTATATCAAAAAAATGAATTCATTACTCACTAATCTTTAACTATAAGCAATATAATATTATCTTCTGTTGTTGTTGTTAGCTGCGAAGTCGTGTCCGACCCATCGCGACCCTATGGACAACATTCCTCCAGGCCTTCCTGTCCTCTACCATCTTCTGGAGTCCATTTAAGCTCGCGCCTACTGCTTCAGTGACTCCATCCAGCCACCTCATTCTCTGTCGTCCCCTTCTTCTATTGCCCTCGATCTTTCCCAGCATTAGGCTCTTCTCCAGTGAGTCCTTCCATCTCATTAGGTGGCCAAAGTACTTGAGTTTTAGCTTCAGAATCTGGCCTTCTAAAGAGCAGTCAGGATTGATCTCCTCTAGGACTGACCGGTTTGATCGCCTTGCAGTCCAAGGGACTCGCAGGAGTCTTCTCCAGCACCACAGTTCAAAGGCCTCAATTCTTTGGCGCTCAGCCTTTCTTATGGTCCAACTTTCACTGCCATACATTGCAACTGGGAAGACCATAGCCTTGACTATACGCACTTTTGTTGACAGGGTGATGTCTCTGCTTTTTAGTGTGCTGTCTAGATTTGCCATGGCTTTCCTCCCCAGGAGCAAGCGTCTTTTAATTTCTTGGCTACAGTCCCCGTCTGCAGTGATCTTGGAGCCCAGGAAAATAAAATCTGTCACTACCTCCATTTCTTCCCCATCTATTTGCCAGGAATTGAGAGGGCCAGATGCCATGATCTTGGTTTTCTTAATGTTAAGTTTCAACCCAAGTTTTGCACTCTCCTTCTTCACCTGCAACAAGAGGCTCTTTAGGTCTTCTTCACTTTCTGCCATTAGAGTGGTATCATCTGCGTATCTTAGGTTGTTGATATTTCTTCCGGCAATCTTAATTCCAACTTTTGATTCATCTAGCCCTGCCTTTCTCATGATGTGCTCTGCATATAAGTTAAATAGGCAGGGCGACAGTATACAGCCTTGCCGGACTCCTTTCCCAATTTTGAACCAATCAGTGGTTCCGTGTCCAGTTCTCACTGTTGCTTCTTGACCCGCATATAGGTTTCTCAAGAGACAAATAAGATGGTCTGGTACTCCCATCTCTTTAAGAACTTGCCACAGTTTGTTGTGATCCCCACAATCAAAGGCTTTAGCATAGTCAATGAAGCAGAAGTAGATGTTTTTCTGGAACTCCCTAGCTTTCTCCATGATCCAGCGTATATTGGCAATTTGATCTCTAGTTCCTCTGCCTCTTCGAAATCCTGCCTGTACTTCTGGTAGTTCTCGATCCACATACTGCTGAAGTCTAGCTTGTAGGATTTTAAGCATGACTTTACTAGCATGAGAAATGAGTGCAATGGTGCGATAGTTTGAACATTCTTTGGCACTGCCTTTCTTTGGAATTGGAATGTAAACTGATCTTTTCCAATCCTGTGGCCACTGTTGAGTTTTCCAAATTTGCTGGCAAATTGAGTGTAGCACTTTTACTGCATTGTCTTTTAAGATTTTGAATAGCTCAGCTGGAATACTGTCACTTCCACTAGCTTTGTTGTTGCTCAGTTTTTCTAAGGCCCACTTCACTTCACATTCTAGGATGTCTGGCTCGAGGTCAGTGACCACCTCATTGTGATTATCAGGGACGTTAAGCTCATTCTTGTATAGTTCTTCTGTGTAATTTTGCCACCTCTTCTTAATCTCTTCTGCCTCTGTTAGGTCCCTGCCATTTTGGTCCTTTATCATTCCCATTTTTGCATTAAACGTGCCCTTCATTTCTCCAATTTTCTTGAAAAGATCTCTGGTCCTCCCTATTCTATTGTTTTCTTCTATTTCTTTGCACTGTTCATTTAAGAAGGCATTCTTATCTCTTCTAGCTATTCTCTGGAATTCTGCATTCAATTGGGCGTATCTTTCTTTTTCTCCCTTGCCTTTCGCTTCCCTCCTTTCTTCAGCTATTTGCAAAGCTTCCTCAGACAGCCATTTTGCTTTCTTGCATTTCTTTTTCTTTGGGACGGTTTTGGTTGCTACCTCTTGTACAATGTCGTGAACCTCTGTCCATAGTTCTTCAGGCACTCTGTCTATCAGATCTAATTCCTTAAATCTATTTGTCACCTCTACTGTATATTCAACAGGGATATGATTTAATTCATACCTGAGTGGCCTAGTGCTTTTCCCTACTTTCTTCAGTTTAAGCCTAAACTTTGCAAGGAGAAGCTCATGGTCTGAGCCACAGTCAGCTCCTGGTCTTGTTTTTACTGACTGTATAGAGCTTCTCCATCTTTGGCTGCAGAGCATATAGTCAATCTGATTTCTGTGTTGACCATCTGGTGATGTCCATGTGTAGAGCCGTCTCTTGGGTTGTTGGAAAAGAGTGTTTGCTATGACCATCGTATTCTCTTGACAGAATTCTATCAGCCTGTGCCCTGCTTCATTTTGCACTCCAAGGCCAAACTTGCCTGTTATTCCAGTTATCTTTTGGCTTCCTACTTTAGCATTCCAATCCCCCATGATGATAAGAACATCATTTTTTGGTGTTAGTTCTATAAGGTGCTGTAGTGCTTCATAGAACTGGTCAATTTCATCCTCTTCAGCACTGGTGGTTGGGGCATAGACTTGGACTACTGTGATATTGAATGGTTTGCCTTGGATTCGAACTGAGATCATTCTGTCATTTTGAGGATTGTATCCCAGTATTGCTTTTCCTACTCTTTTATTGACTATGAAGGCTACTCCATTTCTTCTGAAGGATTCTTGCCCACAGTAGTATACCTGATGGTCATCTGAATTAAATTCACCCATTCCTGTCCATTTTAGTTCGCTGATACCTAAGATGTCAATGTTCAGTCTTGTCATCTCTTGTTTGACCACGTCCAGCTTTCCTTGATTCATGGATCTTACATTCCAGGTTCCTATGGAGAAAAAAATCTTTACAGCATTGGACTTTCCTTTCACCACCAGACACATCCACAGCTGAGCGTCCTTTCGGCTTTGGCCCAGTCGCTTCATTCTTTCTGGCGCTACTAGTACTAGCCCTCTGCTCTTCCCCAGTAGCATATTGGACGCCTTCCGACCTGAGGGGCTCATCTTCCAGCGTCATATCGTTTTGCCTTTTGGTACTGTCCATAGGGTTTTCATGGCAAAGATACTGGAGTGGGTTGCCATTTCCTTCTCCAGTGGATCACGTTTTGTCAGAACTCTCTGCTATGACCTGTCCATCTTGGGTGGCCCTGCACGGCATAGCTCATAGCTTCATTGAATTACGCAAGCCCCTTCGCCACGACAAGGCAGTAATCCATGAAGGGGAATATTATCTTCTACTATACATTATACACTTCATTATACATTATACACCACTCAAAAAAATTATCTAATCAAGAGCAAATTTTCAAACAGATGAAATTTGCTGCAAAAGAAAGAGGAAGATGGAAATCAACATTCTAGGAAGATAAAATGTGTACTTCACAAAGATATTTAAAATATTAGCCATAGAGCTAGATTTGGTTGTATTTAGAAAGGACCCGACTGAAATTCAGGAAGGTTCAGCGGCCACTGTCTCAGATTTTACATGTGTCTATAGAGAAATGGAGGCTATATAAAATTTTGGCTATAGCCTAGGCCACGTTTGCTTTTCTTTTTTAAAATTGTAATTGTAGCCTCATCTGTCATTTCTTAAACTATCTTCTATAGCTGCTTTGAAGAGTTAAAAAAAGCAAAAATACTCCATTGGTGCTAATATCATTTTGCTTTTTGTTTCCTTTAAATCTCATACAACTATAAGGATAAATAGGGACCTGGGAGAGAAATTATTCTTACAATAAATCAAGCAGGGAGCGTTTCCTTAGGGTCCTGCAACTATAAGAAGCAAAAGTGCATAGGGCGAAAATCAACCTTTCTTCAAAATTGCCCCTTTCCTTTGGAATACTTTATCAGTGAAGTTCCTTATTTTTTTGCAAAGCTCTTAAAAGGTTTCAGTGGGCACTTAGCATCCAATTATTGGATGCCTAGTTAATTGTTTGACATTGCTGGCATCTATTTATTCTATTTATAGAGTTATACAACTTTTATTTTGAACTTGTAAACCTCTGTTTTGGGATCTGGGAGGCACATAAATTCTTGTAATTAAATGGATAAATACATATGGGGCAGCATGACATATATAAATGTTTGCTAAAATAGGTCAAGGAGGGAGATTTAGTGCATTGTGTGAACAGCTGTATCCATTCAGTGATGAGCAGAGCAAAATTAACTTTCCAAAAGTATGTCAGCCAAAAGATGATTAATATGTTCTTGTTTTTTTATTGCTACTAGACAGATGAAATCTAAGATTGATGTACTTTTTGACAATTGCCACTCCCTAGTAAGGCGTCTAGTCATGCCGGCCACATGACCACGGAGACGTCCTCGGACAAGCGCTGGCTCTTCGGCTTTGAAACGGAGATGAGCACCGGCCCCTAGAGTCGGAAACGACTAGCACGCATGTGCGGGGGAACCTTTACCTTTACCTTTAGTACATAAAAGGTATGATACATGAGAAAGAGAAACCCCACAATTCCGCCCACTATGGGGCTAACACCAATTTTAGCCATTGCATTGCTAGTTATGTTTTATTGTAATACTTAAGTTGGTGCATGAAGAGAAACCTAAAGGGGCTATCTTGCTTGACTAGAGCATTTCAAAGGATACACTGTCAGAACATAATATTATAGCTTATGCTACAGCAGTATTTGATAGCTTCGAATAATACATGACATACCAGACACTTAACAGTTTTATTTAGAAATGTTATTTTACTAAAATTTACAAAAAAACCCACCTATTTTCCACTTTTAATCCAAGTAAAACTCTTTCATTACCCAGATATTATTCTTAAAATGTTTATTTCAGAACTTGCCTCAGAACTAGGTCAAACTAGTTTGATTGCAGGCAGCTGTATGTAAATATACAGACACACACACACACACACACACACACACTCACACACACAGAGAGAGAGAGAGGGGGGGGGAGAGAGAAGGTCCACTTACATTTTCAATGACATGTCCTGATCCAGACTCCCCTCTCCCTCCCAAAAGGCTTTGTCTAGGAAAAAGTAGGTGACTGTAAACACTAAAGTTAAATTTTATTATTTTTAAATGAGTTTTTTAAATTATTCCCTATATAACATTTTTCTTTCAATCCACTGGAAGTTGAAGCATTCTATTACTCTCTCTTTTCTTATTCTAGAACAAACTCAGTAGATGTGAACTCAGGATAAAGTAATATGTCTGCTTTTAAGAAGTTCTAGGAGTTTGGATTTGTCTAGAAAGAGAGAACCTGTTCAGAAGGACTAAGAAGAAGAACAGATTTCTTGAGTTTTAAAACTTCTGATCTAAGTGTAGAATTCATATGGCCTAAGGAAAAAAAAGCCTGCAGCAGATATGCTGAAATACCTCTAGTCAACAATATCTTCCATTTGAATTGTGTATTTAAATAATTTTACTTTGAATATTGTCCTGGCAATGAACACAGTTGTATTATTTTTCTCTTAAATGAAATATATAATTGTTTTGGATAATTGCAATTGGATGGCTAAAACAAAATAGGAATCTATTGCTTTATGATCTATAAATATAAAAAGCAAATAAGGCTAAAAAAGTATTTGTGTTTCCTTGCTACCAAATTACTATCACAGCAGCAACAATTTAGTACAAATGCCATGCAACCTATTATCAAAGCAAAATGTACCCATTTTTTCCTGCTAATGCCTGATAGTAGGGACTTATTTTCACATATACTATTGATTCATTAGTATGGTGAAAGCAGTTTTCAGGCCACATTTAGCTTCCCTTGAAACAAACAGGAGTAAAGATTGATCCTGAATTATGTACAAAAAACATATTATCTTGTTATATCAGAATCAGCCCATAAGATCTATTAGTGTATTTAAGTATTCTATTTTAACTGGTAATTTAAAAATACCATTAAGACAATATGTTATTTGCTAAGCACAATATTTTTTAAAAATATTACTTACTTCTTAAGCTTTACATTATTATTCAGACAGAATAAAGAAATTGTATTTAGGAACTTTTAAGGAATAAAGGAATCAAATGTGATTCCTTGCTATCATGCTAATTCTAAGTGATAATTATATATCCTATATGTTGAAGATACAATATTTAAAAACATAAATTCAGAAATTGCTTATATGTATATAAAACATACAGAATTACTCAACTAATTATCTTGATTCTGAGTTCTGAATCTGATTATGTACCATCATGTCGCTGTCAACTGTTAAAGATCTTTTAATTTTTCTCCAGAACAAGAGTTTTAAATACAGTAGGCTAATTTAAATGGTTATATTGTTTTAAAAAATCATGTAAAGGGGAGGGAGGTATATATTACAGTAAATGATAGGGGTCTAACAGGTTATTCTAGCTTGATAGAAGGAATAACTTTAGTGTATACAATTAAGATTTTTATAATACAAACACATGTAATTGGATTTCATTTCAGGGTCGAACAAAAACATAGTAACTACATTTTTATTATTAGTTGCACATAAATTACTTACCAAAACTACAAAAAATTAAATATGAATACAGAACTAATGTAATACAAAGATAGGCAAGAGTGCAAAAACTGAAGTACTGGAAATTCAGAAAATTCTGGTATTAGTTATTACCATATGGTATACGAAGTAAGGGAAGTTCACTTTAAATAAACATAAGATTGTGTCATCCTACAAGATGCTAAAAAAGAGTTCAAGTGCTTACAGCAATAGCAAAGGATATAAAATTAAGATAAAAGACAGTATTTTATAGCTGCAGGTCTTGACACAATGAGAATCCGAAGAGGAAAATGCAGTCTAGCAGATCAACTCATACACTTCCAGTTACACGCAATTGTGCTTTAAGCGATTCAAAAGAACAGTTCAAAAACTTGTATGTTCGCGTTACTCAGTCTAATAGGTGTTGCTTAGATAAAAGGACAAACTTTTGTGTAACTTGCTTTTACTCACACTACTGGAATCCGCTTCCTTCTTCATTCCCCCACAACTCAAACCAGAAACAACGGAATTACAAAACCCGTTTTGAAGCCGCAATTCCGCTTCTTACAGGAAAGAGAGAAACCCTCAATCTATGGCTGAACTCTTATGCTTTAACGGGCGATTAGGAAAAAAGTAGTACGGGAAAAGATGCTGAATCTGAATTGATTGGCAATAACAGTAAGCATTTCACCTGCTTATTGCTACGGTCGTCATGTCGATCATTCCAGGGCAAAGAAAGGAAGGAAAACACCGTACTCTTATTTAGAAGTTATTTTTTTTAATCTTTAAGGTTATGCAGAACGGGGGGGGGGGAGAGGGGTGCCAAGAGTCAATGTCACCCTGCCACCCGCTGCTCTGAGGGCACAGAAAGAACAAAAGCAGGAAGCCCGGCCGCGCCAGGCAGCCCCGAGCGGCGGGAGGAAGGGAAACCCGCTCTAAGCCCGAGTCAGGGCGGAGCACGTCGCTCAAGTCCGCTCGCCTCCCTCAGGCAAAAGTAGAAGGGGCCTTTGGTGGCGGCGGCCGAAGCTCCGCCCAACTCTGCTCGAGCCCGTTCTCCTGTCAGGCGGACGGCTTTGTGACGCTCACTGCGCTGGAACACCTGGAGCCAACCGCGGTGCCCAGCGAACGACGCGAGGGCAATACACGGCAGGGAAGTCGCTGGTGCCTCGGCTGTGGGCGAGAGGAAGGCAAGGAGCCAGCGAGCGACATGAGGGCTCCCCGGTGAGGAGGAGCCACCGGCGTCGGAGCGGGGCGCGCGCAACCGCCACGGCTCATCTTCTTCCCCGCAGGACGAGGTAGGTGCTCAGCGCGGGAGAACCTCTGGCCCAGGCCCTGCTCAGGTTCAGCCTCGATCCCCGCGGCTGGAAAAACAGGTTCTTCCTGAGGCAGCGGTTACGGTTTTCGCCACCGCCGCAGGGCGGGGCTGCGCATGCTGGTCAGGAGCCACCTAAATAATAGCCCCTGCCGCCTCAGCAGCAACCGCGAGCGGAGCTCTCTGGCTTCTTTCTCTCCGGAGGAGGAGGAGGAGGAGGAGGAGGAAGGACAGGTGAACTGCTTTGTTGAGAGAGAGGATAGGGTGGGTGAAGAGCTTGTAATTTGGATAGAACGAAATGGGATCCGAGCCCCAGTTTCTCCGCATTTGGGGAATAACGTGCTTCCAAAATGGCATCTCTTCCCTTTGCCAGCTCATTTCCCCGTATTCATCGTTTCAACAGATACCGGTATTATCCCAGCAGGTGCATGCCCACCTCCCCTCCCGTGGTGGTGGGGAGGGAGGCCATTTGCTGCGTGATTTCCTGTAATTAACTTGAACTGTTACTGCCTATTACTGTATATACAGGCTGCATTAAGAAATAATAAAAATTGAATCCTGTTCTAGGGAGTGTACTGTTTAGAACTGAAAAGTCAAGATGAGCAGTTGTTAGCTGACGGTTTTTTTGTGATTTGGTTTGTGGTGGGGACCTTAACCAAAGGATTCCACTTCTTAATTATGGCACTTTGTCCTATCTTTCTCCCAGGGCCCTGTGAAGCAGTGATTGGCTCAAAGCTGAGCAGGAGTTTGAAGGTAATTTCAGGTACAGCCAGTTGGGGCATTCTAGAAATTGATGTGTTTAAAGAAAACTCAATTCAAAGCAGTAATTTTTGACTCTCCTCAGTGTACTGTAGAATCCAATGAAACTAATCTTGTGTAAGAAGTATAGGCAATTTAATGACTGAGAAACCTGCAAAACAGGCAACCCTCCTAATACAGAGCTGTCCAGACTTGGACAACTTTATCAGTTTTTGAACACTATTCTTGTTACGTCTGTCAAATAGGAGACTGCCAAGTATAAAATCCATTGCAAGGTAGATACTCTGTATAGATGTGTGCTGTTGACTTACAGTTGATAGCTCAGTATGTAAGCTGGAATGAAAACAGCATAATTGTTAAAGTGGAATTATCAGATGAAATACAAGAAAGACTCTGGGGCGAAGGGCATCCCAAAGACCTTGTCACTTAAGTTTTCTTAAGTACAGGTAGTCCTTGACTTACAACAGTTTGTTTAGTGACCAAAGTTACAACAATACTGAAAAAAGTCAATTTTCACACTTTATGACGATTGCATTCCCAGTCATGTGATCAAAATTCAGATGCTTGGCAACTGACTTATGATAGTTGTAGTATCCTGGGGTCATGTGCTCACTTTTTGCAATCTTCAGACAAGCAAAGCCAGTGGGAAAGCCTGTCACTAACTTAACATCTGAAGTGATTCACTAAATAATTATGGCAAGAAAGGTCATAAAATAGGGCAAAATTCACATAACAAATGTCTCAGCAACAGAAATTTTGGGCTCAATTGGGTTTGTACGTCGAGGACTACCTATATTGATGGAAGACTTAAATTACAGTGAGTATAGGCAAAAAAGGGATGCGGTGGCTCAGTGGGTTAGGACGCTGAACTTGTCGATCGGAAGGTCGGCAGTTTGGCGGGTCGAATCCCGAGTGCCGCGTAGCAGAGTGAGCGCCTGTTACTCGTCCCAGCTTCTGCCCACCTAGCAGTTCGAAAGCACGTAAAAATGCAAGTAGGAAAATAGGGACCACTACGGTGGGAAGGTAACAGCGTTCCGTGCGCCTTTGGTGTCTAGTCATGCTGGCCACATGACCACGGAGACGTCCTCGGACAAGCGCTGGCTCTTCGGCTATGAAACGGAGATGAGCACCGGCCCCTAGAGTCGGAAACGACTAGCACGCATGTGCGGGGGATCCTTTACCTTTACCTTTTTATAGGCAGAAAAGGAAAGAAATCACTATTCTCTTGGTCCTGCCTCATCTCACCCCCCCATTTCAGAGATTTTGAAAGTTGAACCCACGTAGTTCGTACTAGCAGAACCCCTCTTTTAAGGCTGTGCTTACATGCAAATACTGTTTAAATTATAGAAAACTTGGCCACTTTGTATGTGAATGCTATGCCAAAGCATCAACTAGGTTGAAGATGGGGGAACTTTGAAAGAACTGCCTGAAAAAACCTCAGCTCTGGCCTCTCAGAAAATAAAATGGTCCCAGCTATAAAGAGTCTGGATTTAGAATATCCAGAAATTAGGTGCTGTCTAGATATGCGAAGTGGGACGCGGTGGCTCAGTGGGTTAGGACACTGAGCTCGTCGATCAGAAGGTCGGCAGTTTGGTGGGTCGAATCCTGAGTGCCGCGTAACAGAGTGAGCGCCTGTTACTCGTCCCAGCTTCTGCCAACCTAGCAGTTTGAAAGCACGTAAAAATGCAAGTAGAAAAATAGGGACCACTACGGTGGGAAGGTAACAGCATTCTGTGCGCCTTTGGCGTCTAGTCATGCCGGCCACACGACCATGGAGACGTCCTCAGACAAACGCTGGCTCTTCAGCTTTGAAACGGAGATGAGCACCGGCCCCTAGAGTCAGAAACAACTAGCACACATGTGCGGGGGAACCTTTAGCTTTACCTTTACCTAGATATGTGATGTAATACACTATAATTGAGTCATTCTTGTTATGTTACAGATTCAAAAAGTCTAAAAAAATGTAACCATAGGCATTTACCACCAACTTCACTGAAACTTCCATTGTACTCAAATATATTTCCCCTGCTCAGCCTGTTGATCCTCCAGTTCCTGAGTTGGAGCTATTAATGGTTTATTGTAAAGCTCACAACCTGTTCCTGATCATTTTGTACTCCCCATTAACAATAAAAAGGAGTCCCTTCAACTTTGCTTAGTTCCCACATTACATTTTCTAATAGAGTAAAGAAGAAATTGGCTTCAGACACAGCTTACTCATATTCATTGAAACTAGGAGGACCTAACCTTTGAATTATATCTTCTCATTTTACCACCTTCCATCTGCAATTCCCTCCTACCTTGCTTGCCAAAAATGCAAATAATGTTGATGTGTTTAAAAAGGGGGAGAGCATAGTGTCTGCACTGATTTTTTGACTCATTACTATTTCCACAAAATGCTACTTTCCAGTATCAAAGCAAACTTGGCTTTTAAAAGATTTATCAGTGAAAACTTATAAAAAGATTTTACTTGACTCTTTTCTTTTTCAGCAAATGCTTCGGGCTTTTTGTTATATAGTAGTTAAAAAGAAAGGCACCCTTGTTTTAGTCCATAACAACTGATTTCTGAACTTATTAAGCAGTAGAGATCATTCTATACATTTCTTAACTTTTGCACCTGGCTCATAATGCATTCTTCTTTAAGAAGTTGTACGGTATTTCAGAGGAGCTAGGAATGGCACAAATATTTAGGTGCCTTTACTATCTATTATGAAAAGTTTGATTATACAGCAATGCCATTCAGCTTTGTGAATTTTCATTTAGTCTTTGAGTAATTTATCATGACTTTTTGAACTTTTTTAATTATTTGAGCAATTTGCTTAATTACTGGAAAGTTTACTTTGTGTGGAATATGTATGGGCAATCCTACAAATTCTAAACTAAACTGGAGAAATGCATCTTTGATCTGCCCAGATTGGACTGTTGACTATATTACATCAGAAGAGATTAAGACAGATCGATCATGACTTTGAAATTTCTGTTTTATGACGCAGTCTGCCCCACTTTATAAGAGGGTTTCCAGGTCTTGGTTCATTTTGATTTTTTCTTAGTTTAACATATGGGTGCTTCTTTTCTCTCTCACACCTTTTTTCGGGGGGGAAGGGGAAATGACAAAAAATGGCTGTAATTTCCTCTTCCTTTAGGGAAAGGGTTTTACAGATCTGTTACATTAGGAAGTCAGTATCTCCATGACTTTTGGTGACTTTGAAATAGAGCAGATGTCAAGACCTACATTTTTTCCTGCCACACTTATCTCTATGTCTACCCTTTTACCAACAAGCTAGCTGGACTGTTACTTCCCCTCCCCGCTCTTAGAGGCCTTATTTCCTTGGAGCACTATTTACCTATCATGAGCCAAAGGCTTGGATGCCATCATAGTGATACTTCACCTTTTCTCTATCATTTTCTGTCATAGCCTTTCTTTCACCTATGACTGGCTGAGAGAGTGACTGGCCCAAGGTTTGTGCCAAAGGCAGGTCTAGAACTCATGGTCTTCCTGTTTTTAACCTGGAGCCTTAACAACTACACGAACTGGTTCTTCATATATCCTATTAGACTAGTATTTAGACATTTTAAGCAATATTTTTGTACCATTGTTTACATTATTTTGCTTTGGTTTACATAATTTCATGATGTTCAACTTTTGAAAAAAAAGCATTGGGTTCCTTTTTAGTTTTTATTTGAGATGTTGCAATATATATGTTACCTGTTCTTTTGATGTACTGTATGTTGGATTTCAGAGTGAAATTACTCTTAAAACCATTTTTTTCTTGGCTAAAGTAGTAGATGCATATTTGTTTCATATTTCCCAAGAAACTAAGAGATAATTACAGATGAATCAGGTCAGAAATTATAAGACATCTATCTAATTTGTGATTAAAATTGAACAGAACATGGTTTGTGTGTCTGGAACAAAATATAGTAAAAAGTACAGTCTGCCAATCTACCAATGATTTCTTTTTTAATGATTATACCAAAGAGTTTTTACTGTTAAATGGCATACAAATCAGAATATTATCTCTTCTTTATGATATAACCACACATGCTGAAATATGGCTGTACCCAATTAATATGGATATGAGATTGTTCATATCACAATTTAGCATGATTATTGTCATCAGCATTAGTGATCTTTTTTCCCTTGCAAGGTTCCATAATACTACTGATGTAAGAAAAAAGCTATTTTTTATTACCGGTAATTGTGAATGTGTACATACTACAGTAAATGCAATTTGAATACTGTTATAGTCCTCACAACAGTTTGTTAAGTGACTGTTCAAAGGTACAACATTGAAAAGAAGTGACTTATGACCGTTTTTCACTCTTACAACCATTGCTACATCCCCAGAGTCACATGATCCAAATTTGGATGCTTGGCAGCTGGTTCATATTTATGACTTTTGCAGCATCCCGGGGTCATGTAATCAGCTTTAATGACCACCTGAGAAACAAAGTTAATGGGGAAGCCAGATTCACTTAATAGCTGTGTTACTAATTTAACAACTGCAGTGATTCACTTAACAATTGTGGCAAGAAAGATCATAAAATGAGGCAAAACTCACAAGTGTCTCACTTAGCAACATAAAGTTTGGGCTCAATTGTGGTCGTAGGTTGAGGACAGCCTGTATGCTAAAATATATCTTTTTTCTATGTTTTCCTTTTTTAACATTACATTAATAGTAAGGCTTCTAGTTTGGAGATGTTGCCTTTCTATTTGTCAGATGAACACAATCTGCCCATAGTTTAATATTGTTGTTGTTGTTAGCTGCGAAGTCGTGTCCGACCCATCGCGACCCTATGGACAACATTCCTCCAGGCCTTCCTGTCCTCTACCATCTTCTGGAGTCCATTTAAGCTCACGCCTACTGCTTCAGTGACTCCATCCAGCCACCTCATTCTCTGACGTCCCCTCCTTCTATTGCCCTCGATCTTTCCCAGCATTAGGCTCTTCTCCAGTGAGTCCTTCCTTCTCATTAGGTGGCCAAAGTATTTGAGTTTTAGCTTCAGGATCTGGCCTTCTAAAGAGCAGTCAGGATTGATCTCCTCTAGGACTGACCGGTTTGATCGCCTTGCAGTCCAAGGGACTCGCAGGAGTCTTCTCCAGCACCATAGTTCAAAGGCCTCAATTCTTTGGCGCTCAGCCTTTCTTATGGTCCAACTTTCACTGCCATACATTGCAACTGGGAAGACCATAGCCTTGACTATACGCACTTTTGTTGACAGGGTGATATCTCTGCTTTTTAGTGTGCTGTCTAGATTTGCCATGGCTTTCCTTCCGAGGAGCAAGCGTCTTTTAATTTCTTGGCTACAGTCCCCATCTGCAGTGATCTTGGAGCCCAGGAAAATAAAATCTGTCACTACCTCCATTTCTTCCCCATCTATTTGCCAGGAATTGAGAGGGCCAGATGCCATGATCTTGGTTTTCTTAATGTTAAGTTTCAACCCAAGTTTTGCACTCTCCTTCTTCACCCGCCAGTTTAATATTACCGGTAGTATTCTAATAAATATAGTGAATGTTTTTATCTACCACTGTTGCAAAACCATTGTTGATTCTGCAATAATTTTTTACTGAAAAGAATTTTAATAACTCTGCCTGTTCCAAGTGAAAACTTAGAATGTTTTAATTATGACTTCTTAATGTATTTATTGGTTTTTAATCTAGAGCTATATGCTACGCAGTCATTTTCATGTGGAATAGGCAGTTATATAAATATAATTTTAGATTGTCTACATTTAAAATTATAGCAAAATTACAAAGATATAGTTGTTCTTAGTCTTCCAAAATCAAGATTTTTTTTTAAACTTTGAATAGAAAATATATTTTGTGAATATATTGTAAAATACTTTTCAAAACTATTCCATGAGGGTGGGGATTACTTTAGAGAGAGAGGAAATAAATAGCAATCACATGACAAAAATGTATTGCATCAGAAATTACCCAGAAATATTGTATAGTACTGAAGAGATAGAAATGGATATCCTACACTGAAGTTTTTTCTCTTTCCCTCTCATGTTGTCCACCTAGAGACCATTTTGCTGGAATATATTGCTGAACAATAACTATCAGTATATAGTTGTTACAACAATACAGAAGTAATTTGCCATTGCTACTTAGAAAATGTTCTTCATCTTCCCAATCTACCCCCAATACCCTGATATTTTCTGGTGTTTTTCCATCAAACTATTAAGTCAATCTAATATTGTTTAGCTTTTTGATGTCAGTTGAGGTCAACTAGATGCTTGCACCTAATTGAGTATTGGCTTTTAAAAATGTCTTAAATCTTATGTATGTAGGTAGTAGTAGAGGATGGATGTTTTCTAAGGAAACATTTCTTGGCAGTTAGAACGGCTTGCCTCCAGAAGTTGTGGATGCTTCCACACTGGAAGTTTTAAAGAAAAGATTGGACAGCAGGTTTTTAAAATGGTATAGTGTCTCCTGCCTGAGCAGGGGATTGGACTAGAAGATCTCCAAGATTCCTTCCACCTCTGTTATTCTGTTCTGTTATGTTTGACTTTTAATTATTGGCTATACTCTTTGGTTAAATAGTTTTTTTACAATAAATTACTGAAATATGTTGGAATAATTTAAATGCATAAATGTTACAGTTTTCTCTGCTGTGTTATATTTAACTGGATAAAAGTTAAAATTATATCTTTTTCACATTGTTTTTAATTTTGTTTAAGTTTTAGCTCTACTGCCTGTAAGGCTGGAAGTACATAATGAGAATAATTATTTATTTTTCTTAATTCATAGCATTTGAAAAATATTTTAAAAACATGGACAGCCATAAATAGTAAGTATGTTTGTATGCTTGTGTGTATGAATATATGTACAGATAGTCCTCAATTTATAACTAGTCATTTAACAATCATTTGCAGTGATGGCCTCAGAACAGGTGCTTTATGATGTGTATAGCACTTCTGGCCATTGTAAAACATTGTCCCACTATCTCATTGTTCTTGCAGTCATTGTCCCTGGTATGAGGGGAGAGGGCCTGGGCCTCTCACTGTATGCAGGAGGTCCATGCCCTGATGCTTCATTTAACAGTGCACACAGTCACCTAACTACCACAACTGATCATTGTGCAAAATGGTGATACAGCATCTGATTTAACCACTCTATTCTAGGCACAATTGTTATCATAAGTGGAGGGCAACTTGTAATTTTGTGCGTCCAGCAGAGTTGCAGCTGTACTTTACTGAAATCTAATTTATATTTCAAGTAGAATCAGTGATTGGCGGGCCAGACATTGGAAGAGTTATAGTATGAAGTGTTTCACAAACCAGTGAAAAATAGTATGAAACTAAATTCAAGAAATGCTAATATGGATGTAGATATTGAATAAATCTGTTACATTGTATAATGTTTATTTGCTTTTCAGCAGTTATTCAAGGGAATTTTATGATCAATATGCTCAAGGCCAAGAGAAATCTGTAGTAAATAAAATGCAGCAGAAATACTGGAAAACAAAACAAACTCTTATCAAAGTCACTGGAAAAAAAGAGGATGAGCATGTAGTAGCCTCAGATGCAGATCTGGATGCTAAACTGGAGGTATGTAAGACCTAAATGTTGCAAGTATCTTTCAGTTCTAGTTTTCCTATTGTAGCTTCCTTTTGTCACCCTCTTTTCTTATACCTGCATTTATTGATGGAAAGGAAACATCAACAATTATACATTAGCAGATTACTCATATGGGGGCCGTTATTTTAACTTTTTCCTCCTCCCTCAATGTGCCAATGTTAACAAGTTTTCTTTCAAAAGCATGTAAAAATAAGTGTTTTAAAGTGTATTCAAATACAGTATAGCACAGATATATCTGGCATGTAGCAGTTATTGAGGTTATTCAGTTATTGAGACTTTTGAAACATAAAATACAATGAATGAGCTTTTTTTAAAAAAAGACTGATAATTTGACTTACGGTAGTTCCAGTTTGAGAATGACATTTTAAGTATTTATCAACCATATATATTACTTTCATCACTAAAGTAACTTTAGGTGGTATCTATGAAGTAGCTTTGCATTTAACACATGGCTTTAGAAATACCTGTTAAAAACTTTGCTGTCATATTCACTGTACAGAATGGCCTCCAAATAAATTGTAGACATAGCTGTATTTCAGTAACAGAAGATATGTCATTCAGCAGAGTTTCAAAGTTGTCTGGCAAAAAAACCTTTTTCTGATGATATGAAAACTTTTCTGTAATAATATATGATGCCTCTTTAAGTGGTCAAAATTTATCTACAGTAACTGAATTATACACATGTATATAAAGGCAATTATGAGTACTTTGTACTAAAGCTATTCCTGTTAACAACTTTCCAATTCAAAATCAAAGCATCTCAGGAAAATAAGATTGCATTGTCATGCTACAAAGTAGCTTTTGTCACTTTGATCTCAGCACAAGAAACCCAACAATGGGAAGAAAAATCAGTACTAACATAAGTTTTAGGATCCTATAATGTAATTCTACAGGACTTTGCAGATATATCTGAGTATACCAAGAAACTTAAGTAACGTGTGATGTTTTACAGGTAGATACAGTGGTAAACCTCATAATTTATCTTATAAAAGTGCAGTACTACGGTAAATTCAGTTCTTATAATCTCCATTTAAAAGAACCCCTAGCAACAGAGCAATATCTGAAATGGGCTTCAGTCAAATTAGTCAACAGTGGGATAGATAATTTCAGCAGACTGACTTACTAACTTAATAGGTTAGGTAGTGGAAGGGGGAACAGCAGTAGATGTTTGTTGCTTTGCCGAAGAGTTTTTGAGAGATAGGCTAGTTAGTCATTGACTTAATAGTACTCTATGCCCAAGAAGATTTCATCTAACACATGTTCTTAACAATTTTTTCTTTGATTGTTCCTAAGATAGCATGTATCTTTAAGTATATTTACACATAGGGTTAAACCATAATGTTTGTTTGCTTTCAAAATATTCCATGAAGCTAGTCATAATTGTTTTAAAACATGATAGACAGATCTGGTTTAGTTGTTTTAACTCTCATATGCCATCTAGAGTCACTTTTAGGAACTGGGCAACCATAACCATATAAATTATTTAAACAGCTAGATACATTTGTACATTGACTGAGTTCAATACTACTAAACATAGATCACAGAAATATACAGTAAGTAGTGCTTATGACCACAATTGAACACAGAACTCAACAAGACAGAGGGGGCCTTGGGAGGCCTAGCAAGCAGTAGTACACAGAAACCTACCAGGGGCCAGAAGGCCTCAGCCAGTTAGCCCCACTAGTATGCAGGCCTCCTTCCTCTTCTCCCCCCCCCCCAGCCATTCTTTAGAGGCCTGGGCCTTTGCCATGCTACACCAGTTTGCTTGCTGATTTCCTGTTGCTGATCAGCCTTGAGAATTGCCTGCCTAGCTTTGAGGAAGATTGCCTTGCATTGCCTGAGTGCACCTGTTAGCAGCTATAGCGAAAGGGAAAGATAAGTGGATCCAGGCCTGGTGGGGCAGGAAAAAGGCCAGGCCTCTCAAGAGTGATGGGAGGAGAGGAAGGAGGCCTAGTCCAGAGCTGAGGTCTTCCAGGTGTGGTGAGACAGAGAGAAGGTCCTGGTCTCTTGGAAGTGGGGATAGAGGAGGCCTGTTTCTGGGCCTAGCTGGCTGAGGATTTCTGGATTGTGGCAGATGCTAGTGGACTTAACCAGCCAAGGTTACCTTTCCCACAATGGGGGAGAGAATTGTAGCAGTCATGAGGGCAGGCTTGGTACTAAGTGTCCAAATTTGATCACGTGACTCTGGAAGGTGCTGAAACAGTTAGAACTTCAGATAGAGGCCATACGTTCCTCAATTCAGCACTGTCATAATTTTTATAGTCACTGAATAAGTAATAAATCAAGGACTATCTACAACATTATTTGAATAATATGCTGGTCTATTACAGTAATAAAACATTGATTTGATTTTGATTTTGCACAGTGCAGATCTTATACACAATTGATATTGAGCTAGATGGACAATATCTAGTTGGATAGTGAATTTAACTAACAGGAAAATATAGTGGATGTTTGAATTCATCCATTATGGATTCCCATTTCAAATTCCAACTGGAGAAAAAATTCCTAATAGATTAGTTCAGTAATAAAATCAATTATATAGACAGAGGTTGGTTCCCATATGTCAGATGTATACAAAAGGCTAAAGAGCCATCTAAGAGATGGTTTAATTTGGATTTTTTTCACTGAACAAAGGTTTGGACTTAATTATTCCTGCCAACTATATGATTCTGTGAAAACAAGGTATTTTCCAAATCTCTCAAGAAATTTGTATCCCCAAATATAAAGGTAGATTCTACATATTTATCATTGTTCGTTTAGTTATTGAAAATACATAATTTAATAAAGCCTTGTTTTAATGGACACATTGAGAAAAGAGGGGGTAGTTAAAGTGAAATATCTGTTAAATTCAAATGGGGCCTTTTGAGTCCATCCATCTGCAGCAATATTCCTCTCATGTTGGCTCTATGAACCGCATCTGAAGTATACAATAGTCTCAAAAGCAGAATCATAGCACCTGCTATAGCAGATGTAATCAGTAAAGATTATTGTGACAAATGGGGGAAGGGTATTAAAAGCCTTCTTGAAATAATGAACGCAGGACTGCCAAACCAGGTACTCTTTCTTTTATCATATACTTAAGAATTAATTTGTTTTTAAACTAGTCCACACTAAGATTATGTTATTCTTTATCAAAGTATGTACCTGATAGCAACTTCTATGTTTTTATGTGAAATAATCCTAAAATAATCTTAAAATGTTTCCCTAGGAACGTTCACATTTTACAAGTTGTATTGTATAAAATTCATTGTTCCTTTCTCCCCAGTTTTCTTGTTGCCATTATCTATGTGCAACAAGAGTTGCTTACTTCTGAGTTAGAGGCAGCAATGTCCCCCCCACTTTTTCTTTCTTTTTTTTTTTTGCTAAATAGGTTTTCATTATGTCTTACTGATATTTTGCTGTGGGAAAATTTAAGATCCAAGGTTTTAGATGTAGGTAATATAAAAGCTCTTTGGTGTAACTTCTATTAAAACATGGCTTTATTTACCTGTCCTTAAAATTTTGCTATCCTATAATGATATAACTTGATGTTTGTTAATTTAAGATTTTAATCTGTGCTGCAAGAAATAAATGTTTTCAAACGAGGATACCATTAAAAAAACTTTTTTTCATTGTCTTAGTAAAATGAGCCTAAATGCACATGGTTTGATTACACTATCTTACATGCTGTAATGTGTATCTAAGATCTGTGTTTTTATTCCATTAGTGCAAAATACTATTTCATAGCCATAATGCAAGGAAAGCCTATGATTTTTGAAAAGAGCTTGTTTAAATGCTGCATTAAGGAAAATGTCTTGTTTGTCTCTGTTCTTTCAAAGAATATTTTACTTAGTTTCAATTTTATATTTTTAGCTGTTCCATTCAATTCAGAGAACTTGTATGGATTTACTTAAAGCAATTGAACATTATCAAAAAAGGATTTGTTGTAAGTATCTTCAAGTATAACTCCATTTTCAGTTTAATGCAAATTCAATGCATGTCTGGTAAAAATGTACCCTACTGAGTTTAGTTAACTATGCTCTCTCATATACAGTACATGCATTCTTTAATAATAACGAAGAAAGTAGTGAAGCAATCCTAAATATTTATCAAGAGTTTAAATTGGCACTGAAACCATGAACCCAGGTTTTAAAATTGCATACTCAACATATCAAATAAATATAAATAATGAACTGTCACTTCACTATGGCTCAAGAAATTGAAAAGGATATTGAAATAATCAAAGGAAATTCTAAACATTGTGGTCAGGCAACAGTCATTTATTTTATCTCATCCCAATAGGTTTATATCTTTGTTCAACCTAAAATAGAAAGTTCTGCTGTTATATCTTCTAGATAAAGGTCATTTAGCTGTTCTTATTCTTTTAAGAACAATATCAGTATAATTTTTACATTGCACCAAGAGGGAAAATGAGAGGTAAGGTTGGTAAATCTGACTTTTTCATAAGTACAGAAGACACATGAAAGTTAATTACGAATAATAGAGGTTTGTGAAGAGCATTTCTTGCAACATTTTCTTTCTAAAAAAAGATGGAAATAAATAACATTCAGCCATATTATCTATATCTCTGGTTATTCATCTTCTTTAGTTCTATCTCAGGAAGAAAATGAATTGGGAAAATTTCTCCGATCTCAGGGTTCTCAAGATAAAACCAGAGCAGGCAAGATGATGCAAGCTACAGGAAAGGCACTCTGTTTTTCTTCTCAACAAAGGTATGCTTGGCCAGATGGGCTTCTTTATTACTCATATTTCATTTATGGAACAGACCATTAACACTGCTTTCTACTCTGCTTTCTAGGAGTTCATTTTAAAAGAAATAGGAAGTGACTTAGAGCAATTTATCAACAAAATTCTTGTCTGCTTTAATTTTCTGTTTGATTTTTCTGTTCTTTGCATTGTCCTTATATTTATATCTTTCCCTTAATGCTTTTTAAAAACTTTAGTCCATATGTTTAAGAGGCTAAATGGCATTACCATTTAATAAATCCATGGAACAAAGATGCTAAACTTTCTTAATCTAGATATTTAGATTTGGAAATAATTCTGGATATGTTGTTGTTGTTAGCTGCGAAGTCGTATCCGACCCATCGCGACCCTATGGACAACATTCCTCCAGGCCTTCCTGTCCTCTACCATCTTCTGGAGTCCATTTAAGCTCACGCCTACTGCTTCAGTGACTCCATCCAGCCACCTCATTCTCTGTCGTCCCCTTCTTCTATTGCCCTCGATCTTTCCCAGCATTAGGCTCTTCTCCAGTGAGTCCTTCCTTCTCATTAGGTGGCCAAAGTACTTGAGTTTTAGCTTCAGGATCTGGCCTTCTAAAGAGCAGTCAGGATTGATCTCCTCTAGGACTGACCGGTTTGATCGCCTTGCGGTCCAAGGGACTCGCAGGAGTCTTCTCCAGCACCACAGTTCAAAGGCCTCAATTCTTTGGCGCTCAATTCTGGATATAGATAAGGACAATTTTTCTCTATTTAGACAACAATCTAAAGTTTGAAACACTTTAGCATGACTTCTTAACTGAAATGCAGCCAACTTGAACTGCATGTATAGAGTATGAAGTTTTATTAAAATAATTCTTTAGCTCATCTAATTAATTCTTACTAGAGAAGAAATGATGGAGGGGGTTGAAGTTGCAGGAATTTTGGGGAGAGTGATCACATCATACTGGAATTCAATATAATGCAATAGAACATAATCAAACTAGGATTTTAGACTTTAAAAGAGCTGATTTCAAGCAAGATCAGGAAGGATGAAAATGGATAAAAATCTTAAAGGGGAAAACAACTCAAGAAGCTTGGGAAATTCTGAAAAATATGATTATAAAAACCCAGTCCAGCACACTACCACTGAAAAAGAAAAATAAATCCAAGAAGAAACCAGCATGGTTACATAAAGAACTCTTTAATAAACTGAAAGCTAAAAGGATAAGTATAAAAATGAAAAGAAGACACATAACTAAGGCAGAATACCAGCATATAGCCCAAATCTGCAAGGATGAAGTCAGGAAACCTAAGAGTGAGAATGAACTAAGCCTACTAAACCCAACCTACAAAAGCAGAACCATAAAAGACTGACTAGGAGTACAAATTCAGATAGGGAAGAAAATGGTAAGAGACTACCTGTCCACTTTAAAGAAGTTCAAATCACCAGGACCAGATGGATTAGATCCCAGAGTTTTGAAGGAGCTGGCAGACCTGATCTTGGAACCACTGAATCATATCTTTCAAAGATCCTGGAGAATCAGAGATCTAGAAAAGAGACGATGTGATTCCCATCTTCAAAAAGAAAGGGGGGAGGGACAGATCCAGGAAACTACAGACCAACATCAATACTGGGCAGATCCTGGAAAAGCTAATCAAGCAACAAATCTGCAAACACCTAAAAGCAAGCAAAGCTATAACCAGAAATCAACATGGGTTTGTCAAAAACAGATCATGCCAAACAAATCTTATTTCATTCTTTGACAAAGTGACTAAATTAGTGGACTAGCAAAATGCTGTAGACATAGTATACTTGGATTTCATAAGGCATTTGACAAAGTAGAATACAATCTATTTCTTGGTAAGTTAGAAAAATGTGGGATAGACAACATCTCCATCAGATGGGTTCATAACTGGTTGACAAACCATACTTAATGGAACTATATGTACATGGAGGAAAGTAAGCAGTGGGATACACCAAAGTTCTGTCTTAGACCCAGTACTTTTCAATATCTTCATAAATGAATTAGATGAGGGAGTAGAAGGGGAACTCATCAAATTTGCAGACAACACCAAGCTGGTGTTGCTGGAATAGCACAACACCTCAGAAGAATCCAGAAGGATTTCAACAGACTGAACACTGGGCCCTATCTAACAAAATTAAAATTCAACAGAGAGAAAAGTAAGGTTTTACATTTAGGCAAGAAAAACAAATATACAGGTATAGAATAGGTGAAACCTGGCTCAATATTGGTAATCGTGAGAAGGATCTTGGAGTCTAGTAGACACTTACAGTGAGGGAATAAATTATTTGATCCCCTGCTGATTTTGTACATTTGCCCACTGACAAAGAAATGATCAAAAAGGGTGTGGGGGGGATGGATCTGTTCTGTACCAGCCTGCTACCGGCCTTGCAGAAAGGCAACCCCTGTACAAACGGCAGAGGCTGGAGAGCGTCTGAGGCTGGAAGGCGTCTGCCAAGTTTAATTCACAAGCAAAACAACAGAACAAGAAACAAAACACCGGAACTGTGATCCTCAAACGGAGCGGTTGCTTTCAGCAACCAGCCCTTCCCCAAACACTCCCTTTATTAGAGTTCAGGGCGTGGCCTCCCTGTGCCTCCTTCCGAGGAGTCCCACAGCCTTTCTCTGCTTGTTCCTGCTTGACTGCCTCCTGCGTCGGGCGTCCTTGAACAGGGCCAGCTGTGGGTCATCATCATCCGCACTGTCGGGCTCGCGCAGCTGAGAAGAGGGCCCTGGCTGGGGGCTCTGCGAAGCCTCCAAGCCATCATCAGCAAGTTCGTCTTCAACACCCTCCTCCTCCCCCTCGTCTGAGTCATCCGAGACATCCGAGCTGGCTGCCGGACCCACAGGCTGGCCCTGAATCACAACAGGATCCAGGAAACTACAGACCTATCAGCCTGACCTCAATACCTGGGATGATTCTGGAAAAGATAATCAAGCAACGAATCAGCGAACATCTAGAGGCAAACAAAGTCATAAGCAAAAGCCAACATAGGTTTGTCAAACTAATCATGCTACAAACAAATCAACAAATATACCGCAATACATAGATACATACACGTAAGTTTGGGTGCTGCTCGTCCATTTCCCCTTTCACTGTATCCACCCTCCTTCTCTCTCCTCTTCTCTACTTTCTTTGTCCCTTTCTCCTTTCTTTCCTACTTCCCTCTTCTTCCTCTCTTCTCTTTCCCTCACCACTCCCCTCCCGTTTCTCCCCACTTCTCTTTTCCTCTAACCTTCCTACTTCCTTCCCCCTCCTCTACTCTCTTCCCTCTCTCCTCTCCTTTCTTCCCTCCCATTTCTCTTCCAATACAATTCAGGGCTAATGTCCGAGCAGCTCCTCTTTTTAGATTTTCAATATCTATATTAGGTATGATAACATTAATTTTCTATTATGTCAGTATTTCTATAAATCTGACCTCGGTATATACATCTATAAATTTTTTTTTTTATTGAAAAGTTTTAACATACAATTTTTCTTTAAACCCCCCCTCCCCCTCCCTTCACCCTCCCCCCCTACCTCTCCCCCTCCCCCCCTCCCCCCCAACTTCCCAGAGCTAAATACAAGGTATATATAAAAAAAAACCAATCATAAACAATCATATACTAACAACTATAAGCTCTAAAATCCATCACTCTCTAGCTTATATAGGATAAAACAAACCTTAGTAATATTAAATATATATATAAAAAAAAACTAAAAGAAAAAAAAAGAAGAAAAAAGAAAGAAGACTTATTCAAATGCTACATAAAATTTCTTAACCCTATACTTATTCTGGATAAACTCAATCCATTTTCTCCATTCCATAATATAGCGTTCTTGCGAGTGATCTTTCAAATAGGCCGAAATCTTCGCCATCTCTGCCAGGTCGGAAACCTTTAAAGTCCACTCTTCTATAGACGGCAATTCCTCTTTCTTCCAATACTGACCTATCAAGAGTCTTGCTGCCGTAATTAGATTCAACATCAACTTAGTGTCCACAACTGTAGCATCTGTAATTATTCCCAACAAAAAAAGTTGCGGACAAAACTTTATCCTCTGTTTAAAAATCTTCTGCATGTTCCACCAAACTTTTATCCAAAAGGCCTTAACCTTTTTACATGTCCACCATATATGAAAATATGTTGCATCTTCATCACCGCACCTCCAACATTTAGGCTGATAATTCGGATACATACTTGCGAGCTTTTTGGGATCTAAATGCCATCTATAAAACATTTTGTAAAAGTTTTCTCTTAAATTTTGAGCTTGTGTAAATTTTACGTTCCTCACCCAAATCTTTTCCCACGTGTCCATTGTAATAACTTCCTGGATGTTTTGGGCCCATTTTATCATACAATCCTTAACAAGTTCTGTTTCTGAATCAATCTCTATCAATGCAAGATATATCCGTTTAATATGTGCCGGTCCCTGATTTCTAATTTGCTTTATCAAATTTTCATCAGTCATTGTAAAACCATTTTTCTGATCTTCTTTCCACCTGGCCCGTAACTGAGTATATTGGAACCAATTTTGAACAACCTTCTCTTCTCGCAAGAGACTATATGATTTCAAACACCATACATTTCTTTCCAAACTTAGGATCTCCTTGTACGTAGTCACATCATGTTTGAAACCAGCATGTATATTTTCTATTGCGTGTTTTGGAATTGCCCATAGTGGTATCTTGCAATCTAGCTTATGTCTGTACTTCTTCCAAACTCTCAGCAATGCCTGTCTTAAAATATGCACTCTAAACACATTGTCTACCTTCTTGTCATACAACAAATATGCATGCCAGCCAAACAACAAATCATGGCCCTCAAGATTTAATAATCTCTTCTGTGTCAAATTGATCCAATCACTTATTCCTACTAATGCAGCAGCTTCATAATATAGTTTAAGATTGGGCATTTTAAGCCCACCTCTCTCACGAGTATCCTGCATAATCTTAAGTTTAACTCGTGGCTTTTTCCCTGCCCACACAAATTTATTGATACCTCGCTGCCATTCCTCCAGATTAGAATCTTTCTTAAGAATCGGTATCATTTGAAATAGAAATAAAAATTTAGGCAGGACATTCATTTTCACTGCTGCAATCCGTCCCAACAAAGACAATTGCAATTTTTCCCAATTCTCCAATTCTTTTTGAATTTTCCCCCATAGTTTTTCATAATTATTTTTATATAACTTTGTATTAGAGGGCGACAAAAACACCCCCAAATATTTAACCCTTTTAACAATCTCAAATCCAGTTAGTCCTTCTAAAAGAGCCTTTTGCGAAACTGTCATATTTCTGACCAAAATTTTGGTTTTCTGTGTATTAACTTTAAATCCAGAAACCTTCCCATATTGTGTTATTATCTCCATCAGGTCCACAACAGAGTTCTCTGGCTGGGTCACTGTAACAACCAGATCATCTGCGAATGCTCTCAATGTATAATCCTGGTCTCTAATTTGTATCCCCTTAATTTTTTCCGAATTCCGTATTTTAACCAATAATATCTCTAATGTTAACACAAATAACAAGGGCGATAACGGACAGCCTTGCCTTGTGCCCTTTTCAATATTACATGCTTCTGTCAAGCTATTATTAACTATAATTCGGGCAGTTTGTTTTTGATATAATGCCCTAATCGGTTGCAAAAAATTTTCCCCAAAATCCATTTTGTCTAAAACTTTCAACAAAAATTGCCAATTCAATTGATCAAAAGCTTTTTCAGCATCTAAGAAAATTAGCGCCGCAGAGATCTGGTTGTTCCTTTCCAAAAACTCTAACACATCAACTATATGCCTCACATTATTTTTCATTTGCCTACCACTAATAAACCCCGTTTGGTCCCCATGAATCACCTGTTGCAGAACCCTCATCAATCTATTAGCCAAAACCTTAGCAAATATCTTATAATCTGTATTTAAAAGCGATATCGGTCTATAATTTTTAACTTGAGTAGCATCTTGGTCTTCTTTCGGAATCAAGGAAATAAAAGCTGTTCTCCAAGACGGTGGCACCTTTCCCCCCCTCTGTATTGTCTGGAACAGTTCCTTTAACGGTTTTATCATCTCTATTTGTAGATTTTTGTAATAGGCCGCAGTCAAACCATCCGTACCTGGTGCTTTATCCACCTTCAATTCCTTAATTGCTGTAACAATTTCTTCTTCTGTAATCAATTGATTAATCCCTTCTTTTTGTACTTGCGTAAGAACCGGGATGCTAGCATTTTCCAAATATATATCAATGTCTTTTTCATTAATTTTCTCCTTAGCATATAATTTAGAATAAAAATCCACAAAAGCGTCCTTAATAAGGTCCTGTTGAAACACAACCCTTCCTTTATGCTCAATCTTGTCTATATTAGAAGCCCTTTGTTTTTTCTCAATCTATAAGCTAACCATCTACCTGGTTTATTAGCGTTGCAAAAAGTATTATGCCTGGCAAACCGCAAATTGGTTGCCACTTGGTCAGCCATTAATTTATCAAATTGTCCTCTTAACAATTTAATAGCCTCCTTAGTTTTCACATCCTCTGAGTTCAAAATCAAAGCCTTTTCTTTTTCCTTTATTTCATTCTCCAGTTCTTTCCTCCTAGCTTCCACAGCACGTCTATGTTTATTATTCATATATATCAACACCCCTCTCATGTAGGCCTTGCTAGCATCCCACACCATATCCATAGAGGTACCTTTGTTCATATTAGTTTCAAAAAAGTCCTTCATCCGCTGTTTACATTCTTCCACATTTCTCTGATTTCTAAACAAATTCTCATTTACGCGCCACGAGCGCCTGTCTCTTTTCTCCTTATCAATCTCTAACCAAACTGGACTATGATCAGAGATAGTTCTTGCACAAATCTTCACCTTTTTAGTCCTCAAAAAAAAGTCATTAGTCACCAAAATAAAATCAATCCTCGAAAAAGATTGATGTCTATCAGAATAAAAAGTATAATCCTTTTCCTGCAAGTGTCTCTCACGCCAAATATCTCGCAGTTCCAAGTCATCCTTCATTTCAAAAAAAGATTTAGGCAGTCTAGCATGACTTGGAATGCGCTTAAAAGCTCCAGCCTTATCCATCTGTACATCCAAAACACCATTCCAGTCCCCCATAAAAATAAAAGATTTATAATCCAACTGGGTAAGCTTTGTATGAAGTAAACTAAAAAAGTCAGCCTGTTGTTGTTGTTGATTAGGGGCGTACAGTCCAACTAAAAGCGTCTTTTTGCCTTTAGCAACAAGTCTATCAGTACATATCTTCCATGCTTGTCTGCTTCAATTAAGTCCGCTGTTATGGCACTTTTAATATAAACAACCACTCCATTTTTCTTATTCATTGCAGAGGCAACAAAGTGCGTACCCAGTCTTGAGTTCAATAAAAGCTTTTGGTCCATAACCCTAATATGCGTTTCTTGCAAACATATAACATCTATCTTGAATTGTTTTAAATATTGAAAAACTTTCTTTCTCTTCTGTGGTGAATTTAGTCCATTAACGTTCCAAGTCAAAAATTTAGTTGCCATGCATATCCTCCCAAAGCTCTTGAAGCACTGCTTTGATAGGACTATCTTCTTTAGGCCGTGCTCCTCCCACTGCTTGGCTATGAGTACGTTGTGAAGATTCCGAAGACTTTTGCTGGTCTTGTTCTTTTATTTTCTTTGCTCGTTTTAAAGCAGCACGCGTTACCCTTTGCTCTCTAGGATCATCCAAAGAAGCTATAGCTTGATCTCCTCCAGCACCGTTTTCCTCTACTTCAACCTCTTGATATTCTCCCTCTCCAGATCCCTTTGCAGCTTCCAGAAGTGTTAATGGGGTTGCTTTTAGAACGTTATTATAGAAATCACGCGCTTGCTTCACAGTAATCAGCCGATACCTTTTGCCTTCATACATCACCATCAACCCATCTGGAATCTCCCATCTGAACCTTATATCTCGTTGCTTGAGCTCTTGCACAAGAAATGTGAAGTCTTTCCTTTTCCTTAAAATCTTTGGAGGAATTTCTTTTAAAACCAAGACTTCTTGATCAGCAATCACAACTTTAGCATCATAGGCAGCTTGTATAACTTCATCTCTAATTTCTCTTTTTGCAAAGTAGACCACCACATCTCTAGGCAGCTTTCTCTGTCTAGCAATCCATGAATTCACACGGAACACTTTATCCATAGCTCCTCTTATTTCAGATGCTGGCTGGTTCAATACCACTTCGAGAGCCTCAGAAATCAGCTGCTTTAAATCTTCCTTAATATTCTCTTTTAAGCCTCTGATTCTAACAGCAAACTGCATCTGGTAATATTGAGCAAGACTTAATTCCCTTTCCATTTTGTCTCTTAAATCTTCATTCTCCCGTACTTTTGCTTCTAATATGGCATTCTTTTGAGTCAAGTCATCCACTTTTTCATCCAAATCATCCACACATTCCGCCACTTTATGCACTGAAGACAAAATGTCTACCTTCATCACGCTGCACTTCTGTTCCATCCTCTCTTCTATTCTCTCCTCCAGTTTCTCCAATTTCTCCTCCATCTGTGCAAATTTATCACCCATTGATTAATTGATTCCAAAAGTTTATCCAGAGCATCTCGTAAGTCCTTCGGTGTCAATACATCAGGAGGGTGCAACGCCTGTAATGATGATTGTTGCACCGGAGAAGATCCACCACTCCGAAGAGTTTTAGGGGGAGGTTTAGCCGCCATCTTTTACTTTCACTTGTGACGCACTTTCACTTAAAGTTTAAAAAATCCATCAAGCTCGAGAGTAAAATAAAATAATCCTCTTCACCTTTTCCTCTTGTACCGCTCTGCCTGCTCCTTTTAATCCATAGTCCTTTCTTCAGGCAGGGGTGGTCGCAGACGCCTGGCTCTGCTCCAAGAAATCCGGAGCAGAGACGCCGGCCAGCTGGGAGCAACCCAGGCTTCGGGGGAGTTCAATCCTTCAGCCGCCCAAGCTGCAAGCTCAGGCGGCCCCGGAGAACTCTACCCCTACCTGGGGCCTCACCCCCTCCTCTTCTCCCGAGGAGGGGGCTTCAAATTCGCCCGAACAGCTGATCGGCGCTGTTTCGGGCGAAAAAACACTCAGCTGAGCCGCGGGCAGCCCGGGAAGGCTGTCTCCGTCGCCACGGAGCCACCGGAAGTCTATAAATTTTTATACTACCTCCAGTTATGCAATACTGTGTCGCCTGGGTCTCCCTCCTTATCTCCTCATTTTTCTTCCATCTAAATTAGTGTTAGGCGTCTTTTAAGGATATTCTCTTTTTCACCCACTCATAAAATTTTCCCCAAATTTCATAATACTCTGTCTTATCTTTAATTATCATTGTTAATCTATTCATTTCCGCACATTCCATTATTTTCCCGATCACCTCTTCTTCTGGAGGAGCTTTCGGTGCCTTCCAGTTTTGTGCAAACACAATCCTAGCTACAGTGGTTATATGAATAATCAAATATGTGTTCTCTTTACTATATTTCTCTGGTAAAATACCCAACAGGAATATTTCTGGCCTTATTCTATACATTGTTGTGTCATCTATCCATGATCTGATTATGTCCCAATAGGTTTTAGCTTCTGCACACGTCCACCACATATGATAGAAAGAGCCTGGTATTTGATGGCATTTCCAACATTTCATAGATCTGTCCTTAAACATTTTAGCTAGTTTTTCTGGAGACATATGCCATCTGTAGAACATCTTATACATATTTTCTTTATACACTGTCACCATTGTCAGTTTGTAGTTTCTTTCCCATAATTGCTGCCATCTATCTAATTCAATCGTATATCCAAAATTTCTTGACCATTTTATCATTGACTCCTTATCTTGCTCCTCCTCTAATTCCCTATATAGTAAGTAGCTATACATTTTTAATCCATTTTTCTTCAGCTCCCGTAAGTATTTCATCTAACTCTGTTCTCCCCAAATTAAAACCATCTATTTTAGCATCTTTTTCATGTCTAGATTGTATTTGCATTCTCATGTACCAATCCATTTTTATTCCTTGTTCCTCTAATTGTTGTTTGGTTTTCAGCTTCCCCGTATCTGTTAGTGGGTCTTTATATCTTATAATGTTTCCCATGTTAAACTTATTGGGGTGTATTAATGCTTCCATAGTTGAGAGCCAATCTGGAATCCTCAAGTAATGCTTTCTCTTTATTTTCTCCCAAACCATCAATAAAGAATTCCTGATATGATGTCTCTGGAAATAGCTGTGTATTCTATTTTTCCCATACCATATGAACACATGCCATCCCAACTGTAAGTCATGTCCCTCTAATGTCAATAATCTAGTATTCCTCAGTAAAATCCATTCTCTCATCCATGACATTGCTACAGCCTGCTAATATAATTCCCAATTAGGTAAGGTAAACCTACCTCTGAGTCTTGCATCCTGTAACATTTTTAAATTAATCCTTGCCTTTTTCTCCTGCAAAATATATTTCAAAATTATTTTATTTAGCCCCTCAAAATATTTCTTTTCCAATCTTATTGGTATTGTTGAAAACAAAAACAACAATATTTTTCTATTTGTTCTATTAATACAGGTCCTGTCTCTAGTGGCTCCTCCAAGATAAATACTAGATCATCTGCGAAAACTTGTAGCTTATATTCTTCTCTCTTAACTTTCATACCTTTTATATCCTTATTCTGTCTTATAGTTCTATTTAGTATCTCTAGTGTCAATGCAAACAATAATGGGGATAAAGGGCATCCCTACCTTGTTCCTTTCATAATATTAATCATTTCAGTCATATCTCCATTAATCATTATTTTGGCTATTTGCTTATTGTAGATTGCTTTAATTACATTTATAAATTTCTCCCCAAAATCCATAATCTGTAGTTGTCTTATGAATTGCCAATTCACATTATCGAATGCTTTCTGCGCATCCAAAAACATCAATGCCATCTGTTTTCCGGGATGTGTTTCGTAGTATTCTAATGTGTTTTAATATAATTCTCATATTGTCTCTAATCTGTCTTTTGGGTAGGAACCCATTTTGAATAAATGTGTTTAGGAACTTTTTAAGTCTTTCAGCCATGATTGATGTGAATATTTTATAGTCCACATTCAGCAAGGAAATCGGTCTATAGTTCTTTATTTTCTGTATTTCCATTTCTTCCTTTGGTATGAGGGTAATAAGTGCTTCCGACCACGAATTGGTATCTTAGCTTCAGAGAGGAGTTCATTATAGAGTTCCAGCATTACATTGCCTAACAATTCCTGCAATGTTCTATATAGTTCCGCTGGTAGCCCATCTGGTCCTGGTGTTTTGCCATTCTTTGGTTTTTAATTGCTTCTGTTAATTCCATCATTGTTATTTTCTCTTCTAGTAGCTTTTTAAATTTCTCCAGTACTTTAAGTATCTCTGTTTTTCCCAAGAATTGTTTTATCCTATCATCTGAAACTGCTTGTTGCTTATATAAATTCTCATAATATTCCCAAGCTATTTTTTTCTTTTCTTCATTCCAGTGTTGTAAGGTCCCCTCGGCATCCATCTCTTCTCTTTCTCCTTTTTAATTTTATATGTCAACCATCACCCCTCTGTCATGGTCAGATCACCACCTCCTGAGGCTGGTTTTCCGTCATGCCACCCCCCGCCGCTGGGCGGCGGAACCGTCCAGGTGGTTCCGCCCCAGGCGCCTAATGGACCCGGATCGGTTCCAGAGGGCGCTTGGGCCTATACCTATCACCCTTACCCACAGCCCAGTCGATGCTCTGGTGGAGGCCTGGGAAACGGCTGCCACCAGGGCACTTGACTGCGTTGTACCCATGCGACCTCTGACCCGGCGCAGATCCCGTTGGGCCCCATGGTTCTCTGTGGAGCTCCGGGAGATGAAGCGTCGGAGACGAGGTCTAGAGAGCGGTTGGAGATCCAGCCGATCTGAATCCGACCGATTGCAGTTAAGAACCTTTATAAGGTCTTATCTTGCGGCGATAAGGACGGCGAAGTCTAACTACTTTGCCGCCCTTATCGCGTCCGCAGATAATCGCCCGGCCGCCCTGTTTAGGGTGACTCGCTCCCTCCTTAACCAGGAGGTGAGAGAGGATCCCTTGCAGGGACGAGCCGAGGAGTTTAGTCATCATCTGGCGGACAAAATCGCTCGGATCCGGACCGGTCTGGACTCTGACTGGGCAGAGTCTGACGTGGAGGAATCAGGCGGTCTTGAGCATGTTATCTGGACTGAGTTCGACCCTGTTTCCCCTGATGTGGATAGGATCATGGGGAGACTGAGCACCACCACCTGTTTGTTGGATCCGTGCCCCTCCTGGCTAGCTTATGCGGCTCGGGAGGGAACACGAGGCTGGTTCCATGCAGTAATAACTGCTTCTTTGAAGGAGGGTGTCTTCCCTGCCGCCTTGAAGGAGGCGGTGGTGAGGCCCCTTCTCAAGAAGCCTGCTTTGGACCCGGCTGTTTTAAACAACTATCGTCCGGTCTCCAACCTCCGCTTTCTGGCGAAGGTTGTTGAGAGTGTGGTGGCCCATCAGCTTCCTCTGTTCCTGGATGAAACTGATTATCTGGACCCGTACCAATCAGGTTTCAGGCCTGGGCACAGCACGGAGACGGCATTGGTCGAGCTGGTGAATGATCTCTGGCGGGCTCAGGACAGGGGTTGTTCCTCTGTCCTAGTCCTATTAGATCTCTCAGCGGCTTTCGATACCATCGACCATGTATCCTACTGTGGCGTCTCAGGGGGTTGGGAGTGGGAGGCACCGTTCTACGGTGGTTCTCCTCCTACCTCCAGGGCCGCTCGCAGTCGGTGTTGACAGGAGGGCAGAGATCCGCCCCGAGGTCTCTCATTTGTGGAGTTCCTCAGGGGTCGGTCCTCTCGCCTCTCCTGTTCAACATCTATATGAAGCCGCTGGGCGAGATCATTCGTGGTTTCAGGGTGGGGTATCACCAGTACGCTGATGATACCCAACTTTTTCTTTCCACCCCGAACCAACCCAGCAATGCCCTCTCCGTGATGTCCCGGTGCCTGGAGGCGGTTCAGGTCTGGATGGGGAGAAACAGGCTTCGTCTCAATCCCGCCAAGACTGAGTGGCTGTGCATATCGGCATCTCGGGTTAACCAACTTATTCCACCTCTAACGATGGGGGGTGAGGTGTTACCCCCGTTGATAGGGCTCGCAACCTGGGCGTCCTCCTGGACTCACGGCTCAATTTTGAAGACCACATAGGAGCCGTGACCAGGGGGGCTTTTGCACAGGTTCGCCTGGTGCGCCAGTTGCGTCCCTATCTGGACCGAGACGCCCTACGCACAGTTACTCATGCGCTTGTTACCTCCCGTCTGGACTACTGTAACGCTCTCTACATGGGGCTGCCCTTGAAGACCACTCGGAGGCTTCAACTGGTGCAGAATGCGGCCGCGCGAGTTGTAATGGGGGTCTCCCGATACTCCCATGTAACACCTCTACTCCGCGAGCTGCATTGGCTTCCGGTTGCCCTCCAGGTGAAATTCAAGGTGCTGGTTATTACCTATAAAGCCCTACATGGCCTGGGTCCGGGCTATTTGAGGGAACACCTGCTGCCGGCATCAAACGCCCTTCGCCCAGTGCGCTCCCACAGGGAGGGTCTGCTCAGGGTGCCGCCGGTGAGAGATTGCCGGCGGGTGACACCCAGGGATAGGGCCTTCTCAGTGGGAGCGCCTGCCCTCTGGAACCAGCTGCCGGTGGAGCTGAGGACTGCCCCCGACCTCCGATCATTCCGCCGGGGCCTGAAGACCTGGCTCTTTGAGCTCTCGGGCCCAGGCTGAGGAGAAATTTTTAATTGGGGTTTTAAGTATACAGGGTCAATTTAATATTTTTTAATTTGGTTTTTTTTTTTTTAACTTTTGTATGGTGGATTTTTTAATTTCCTGTAAACCGCCCTGAGTCCTCAGGGAATAGGGCGGTATATAAATGTAACTAAATAAATAAATAAATAAATCTCCCTGGTTTGTTTGCATGTTCAAAAAATGTTTGTTTAGCTGCCTTTATTTTCATTGCCACTTCTTCATTTTCTATTAAGTTCATTTTATGCTTGTTCAACTCCATTAAATTTTTTATCTTTTTGTTTTGTGTATCTTTCTGTAATTCTTTCTAAGAGTCTTATATTCTTCCTCCAGCTTTTCCCTAATTGGTCTTTTCTGTTTATTCTTTTTCCCCATATAAGATATAGCAAGTCCTCTCATGTACGCTTTCGCCGTACCCCAGACATTTTGAAGTGAGGTATCTTCTTTTTTGTTTTCCTTGAAGGAAGAAAGTCATTTCTTTTTCCATATATTGCTGGAAGTCTTTTTCATTCAATACAGTTTGATTTAATGTCCATCTTGTTCTTTTTTTTTTTGTCCTTTGCATATAATTGTGACTGGGTTGTGGTCCGCCCATGTGTTTGTTTCTATGTTTATATTTTGTGTACTTGTAAATAAGTCTATTGATGTCCATATCATATCTATTCTCAACCAGGACAGGTGTCTGTTAGAATTGAATGTATATTGCTTCTTTTCCAGATATTTTTCTCTCCAAACATCTAATATATTTAATTTGTTCACCATATTATGAAAAGATTTTGGAAGTATTCTGCTTAGGGTCTTGGGTTTTTTTTTTGTCGTATTATAATCCAGCCCAGCCTTTAAGATAGCATTGAAATCTCCAATCATACATGTGCTTTCGAATTCCAATTCTATTATTTTCTGGTGTAATTTTGAATAGAAATTTTCTTGGTTTTCATTTGAAGCATAAATTGCTACCAATAAAGTTTTTTTACAATTCATAATTATTACACCATTAAAATTTGCCCTTCTTCATCTGAATATATCAATGTAGTTTGTATTGCTTTTTGAATATATAATACCACACCTCTTTTATTCTGATCTGAAAGTATATAATTCTCCTAGAGGATGTGTCATCCCGCTGCGGCGCTGGCCCCGCCCTTCTTCCTGCCAGACAAATCTTATTGCATTCTTTGACCAGGTGAATAAAATTAGTGGACCAGAGGAATGCTGTGTATATAATTTACTTGCATGAGGGAATACATGTGAACTCATCAAATTTGCAGACAACATCAAGCTGGCAGGAATAACCGAAGATAGGCTTAAGATACAGAAGGATTCAAATATGTGAACAACCGGTTCTCTGTGTGGATGCCACTTCTGGAAGTCCATTCTGGGCCTGGGCAACAAAAAATTAGCTACCAGTTCTGCCGAAGTGGTGCAAACTGGCTGAATCCCACCACTGATTTTGACAGACTTGAACATTGGGTGCTATCTAACAAAATGAAATTCAGTGGTGAAAAAAGTAAGGTTCAACATTTAGGCAAGAAAAACCAAATGCACAGGTAAGTATAGGTGGTACTTTGCTTAATAGTAGTAACTTTGAGAGTAGTCTAGTGGCCAGTCACTTAAATATGAGCCAGCAGTGTGCTGCAGTTGCCAAAAAAGCCAACTGTCAACACTGTGACAATTAAGAAATTGCAGCCATTTTAACTTTTGCTTTCCTAGTGCTTTTTCTGTTGTTTGGGACTCTCAGATGTAGAAGGGGGGAAGGGGGAAATGCTTGAGCATTTTCAGTTAACCTAAACAATTGCAGCTGGGTGAGCTTCAAGGTCTATTCTAGATAAAGTTTTGGTGGGCTGAAAAATGCGGAAGAGAGCCCACGTTTTAGATTAATTGGTGAATGTGATTTATGACAGCCTTTCTGGGGTGGGAATTGCAACTTGTTACATTGTATCAGAGGGGAGGGAACTATACTCTTGGGTTCAACTATGTAAATGCCAATACTTTGTTTCCTGAATAAAATGTTCTTTAAGGAAGAAATCTTTGCCTTCAAGTTCTTTTAATTGGCTTCATCTATTGGATCCATGACACCAACACAGGCAAGATCATGTGAAGTGTTAATACCACTTTGTTATGCCTTGGTAAGGCCACACATGGAATACTGCATCCAGTTTTGGTCATCACAATGTAAAAATGATGTTGAGACTCTAGAAAGAGTACAGAGAAGAGCAACAAAGATGATTAGGGGACTGGAGGCTAAAACATATTAAAAAACGGTTGCTGGAATTGGGTATGTCTAGTTTAATGAAGCGAAGGACTAGGGGTGATATGATAGCAGTGTTCCAATATCTCGGGTTGCCACAAAGAAGAGGGAGTCAAGCTATTCTCTAAAGCACCTTAAGGCAGGACAAGAAGCAATTGATGGAAAATAATCAAGGAAGAAGCAACCTAGAACTAAGAAGAAATTTCCTGACTATTGGAACAATTAATCAGTGGAACATCCTGCCTCCAGAAGTTGTGAATGCTCCAACTCTGGAAATTTTTAAGAAGAGACTGGACAACCATTTGTCTGAAATGGTATAGGGTTTCCTGCCTGAGCAGGGGGTTGGACTAGAAGACCTCCAAGGTCCCTTCCACCTCTATTATTGTTATTGTTATTATCAGTCTATAATTTTAATAGTAGGTTTATTTAGGGACAGAATAACAATGAAAAAAATCCAGAAAAATGCATTTCAAAAAAGTTATAAATTGATTTGCATTTTAATGAGTGAAATAAGTATTTGATCCCCTATCAATCAGCAAGCTTTCTGGCTCCCAGTTGTCATTTATATAGGTAATCAGTGAGATTAGGAACACTCTCTTAAAGGGAGTGTTCCTAACGTCAGCTTGTTACCCGTATAAAAGACACCTGTCTACAGAAGCAATCAATCAATGAGATTCCAAACTCCCTACCATAGCCAAGACCAAAGAGCTGTCCTAGGATGTCAGAGACAAGATTGTAGACCTATAAAAGGCTGGAATGGGATGTAAGAGTATTGTCAATTAGCTTGGTGAGAAGGTGACAACAGTTGTTGTGATTATTCACAAATGGAAGAAACACAAAATAACTGTCAATCTCCCTCAGTCTGGGCTCCATGCAAGATCTTACCTCATGGAGTTTCAATGATCATGAGAATGGTGAGGAATCAGCCCAGAACTAAAAGGGAGGATCTTGTCAATGATCTCAAGGCAGCTGGGACCATAGTCACCAAGAAAACAATTGGTAACAAACACATTATGCTGTGAAGGACTGAAATTCTGCAGTGCCTGCAAGGTGCCCCTGCTCAAGAAAGCACATGTACAGGCCCGTCTGAAGTTTGCCAATGAACATCTGAATGATTTAGAGGAGAACTGGGTGAAAGTATTGTGGTCAGATGAGACCAGAATCGAGCTTTTTGGCATCAATTCAACTCTTTGTGTTAGGAGGAGGAGGAACATTGCCTGTGACCCCAAGAACACCATCTCCATCATCAAACATGGAAACATTATGCTTTTGGGGTGTTTTCTGCTAAGGGGACAGGACAACTTCCCTGCATCAAAAGGACGATGGACAGGGCCATGTACTGTCAAATCTTGGGTGAGAACTTTCTTCCCTCAGCCAAGGCATTGAAAATGGGTCGTGGATGGGTATTCCAGCATGGCAATGACCCAAAACACATAGCCAAGGCAACAAAGGAGTGGCTCAAGAAGAAGCACATTAAGGTCCTGGAGTGGCCTAGCCAGTCTCCAGACCTTAATCCCATAGAAAATCTGTGGAAGGAGATGAAGGTTCAAGCTGCCAGACATCAGCCTTGAAATCTTAATAACTTGGAGAGGATCTGTAAAGAGGAGTGGGACAAAATCCATCCTAAGATGTGTTCAAATCTGGTGGCCAACTACAAGAAATGTCTGACCTTTGTGATTGCCAACAAGGGTTTTGCCATCATGTTTTGCAAAGGGATCAAATATTTATTTCACTCATTAAAATGCAAATCAAATTATAACTTTTGAATTGTGTTTTTCGGGGGGGGGGTTGTCATTCTGTCTCTCACTGTTAAAATAAACCTACCATTAAAATTATAGATCGATCATTTCTTTGTCAGTGGGCAAACGTACAAAATCAGCAGGTGATCAAATAATTTTTTCCCTCACTATAAATGTGAGCTAGCAGTGTGCTGCATCCAAAAAAGCCAATACAATCCTGGTTAGAAAGGGACAGAAGCAAGATTACATGAGTTAGTACTGCTTTGTAATGCCTTAGTAAGACCACACTTACATCTATTGGTGAGACAACCAATGGATGGAAACTAATCAAAGAGAGAAGCTAAAAAGAATTTTCCTGACAGTGAGAACAATTGACAAGTGGAATGGCTTGCTTTCAGAAGTTGTGGGTACTCTATTACTGGAGGTTTTTAAGAAGAGATTGGATACCCATTTGTCTGAAATGATATAGTGTCTCCTTGAACTGGGGATTGGATTAGAATTGCTCCAACGTCCCTTCTGTTGTTCTGTTATCATTTACCTACTATGTAAATTCAATGATATGTTCACTGGTGTCCTAAGTACTACATTTATTATCCATTTATTACTTAATTGAAAATCTCAATTTTGAGCTAAGTATGTCACTGAACTGTAATTAATATATCAATAAATGTATTTATTTGTATCCCGCCTTTATTATTTTTACAAATATCTCAAGGTGATGAATGTATCCAACACACCTTCCCCCTTTTTTCCCCACAACAAGAACCCTGAGAATGCCTGGTCCAAAATCACTCCCCTGGCTTTCATGGCTAAGGCAGGATTTCATGGTCTCCCATTTTCTATCCTGGTGAAAAAAACGTTCAACTTAAAAAACTGTAATAATGATTAATGAAATAATAGAGATGGTTAATACAATTTATTAAAATAACATTAAAAAGATTAATAAAATAATGTTTACTAAAATATTCTTGTAGCACAAAAGGCTCAAACCAGTTTGATATTTCTATTAATACTTGAACTGAAATGCTTTAAAACTGCCAATATGTAAAATGGACTGCTTATAAATACAGGTAGTCCTTGACTCACAACAATTCATTTAGTGACTGTTCAAACTTCCAACAGCACTGAAAAAGTGACTTATGACCATTTTTCACACTTAGGACCATTGCAGCATCTCCATTGTCATGTGATCAAAATTTAGATGCTTGGCAGACTTCCGGTTTGCTGTGCGGCCGCCATGGATGCCTGGGAGATGAGCTCCGTCTCCCCCGTCCAGCTTTGGATCACTGGGGGACCCTGAAAAGGGTCAAAAGTCACCCCGTAGAGGCGACTAGCAAGGAGGAGCCATCGCTGGATCGCAGGAGAGCGGCAACTCTCCTGCTAGAGCCAGCGAATCCCTCCAAACCGGCAGGCGAAAGGCTGACCCTAACCTGCCACAAAGCTGCAGACAGCCAAAGACCCCGCTACCATCTGGCATTCTTAAAGCAACGTGGAAGAGACTGGGTGAGATCTAACCCTCTTGTATCCTAATTACTTATTTACCTGCATAAGGTGTTAAAGTATTTTCCCCCCTGTGGTGAGAAAAGCCCACCCTCCAGAAACAGCGGTGATCAATTACCCAGGGGAGTTTAAAACGTTGAAAAAATACTAGGATCACAATTGGAACTCTATTTCCTAAAACTGGTGGATTATAAGATTTTTAATTTTATATTTTTTACTGCTCTCTGATTTTTATTCCTATTTTTACTGAAGATTTGGAGTTTTTTTTCCTTTAAAAAAACTGAAAAGATCAAAATAGCTATGGGGGTGACATCTGCTGGCTGAATTTGAGATTTTAACTTGTTATTGTGTAAGAGGGACATTGATAGCTTGAAGTACTAATACCACTTTACAATGCCTTGGTAAGGCCACACCTGGAATACTGCATCCAGTTTTGGTCACCACGATGTAAAAAAGATGTCAAGACTCTAGAACGAGTACAGAGAAGAGCAACAAAGATTATTGGGGGACTGGAAGCTAAAACATATAGGGAACGGTTGCTGGAATTGGGTATGTGTAGTTTAATGAAGAGAAGGGTGAGGGGGGACATGATAGCAGTATTCCAATATCTCAGGGGCTGCCACAAAGAAGAGGGAGCCAAGCTATTCTCCAAAGCACCTTAAAGCAGGACAAGAAGCAATGGATGTAAACTAGTCAAGGAGAGAAGCAACCTAGAACTAAGGAGAAACTTCCTGACAGTTAGAACAACTAACCAGTGGAACAACCTGCCTCCAGAAGTGGTGAATGCTTCAACACTGGAAGTTTTTAAGAAGACACTGGACAGCCATTTGTCTGAAATGTTATAGGGTTTCTGCCTTAGCAGGGGGTTGGACTAGATGACCTCCAAGGTCCCTTCCAACTTCTTCTTCTTCTTCTTCTTCTTCTTCTTATTATTATTATTATTATTATTATTATTATTATTATTATTATTATTATTGTTGTTGTTGTTGTTGTTGTTGTTGTTGTTGTTGTTTTGTTGTTGTCTAAAAGATGAAATGTTAAATTAATTAAGATATACATAAATTGAAGATTTTTGACGAATATTAGAAAGCTGTTTGCTATTTGATCGATAGAATAAGAACTTTGTTGGCCTGAATATGAGACAGTATAAATAAAGAGGAAAAGAGAGGGAATTAATTGTTGTAATATTTTGAGATTTGTATTGATATTTAAATGTAATGGAATTATTGTACCCAGCTGCCACGTTGCTTTTCAGATATGTTAATTGCAATATTAGAAAATTAATAAAAATATTTTAAAAATTCAGATGATTGACAACTGACTCCTATTTATGATAGTTGCAGTGTCCTTGGGTCATCTGATCACATTTTCCAACCTAATAAGCAAAGTCAATGGGGAAGCAAGATTCACTTAACAAAGTGTTACTATCTTAACAACTGCAGTGATTCACTTAACAAATGTGGCAAAATGGTCAAAAAATGGGCAAAACTCACTTAACATATATCTCACTTAGCAACAGAAACTCTAGGCTCAATTGTGGTTGTAAGTCAAGGACTACCTGTACTAATTGTGTGTTCACTACTTACATCTGATTTATATTGTTTGGAGAAAACCCACAGTATATTCACTTTAAAGCCAAAATACTTTAAAGATGGCATTTTATTCACTGCAAATAAAGAATGCAAAAAAGTTGTGTGTTGTGTTTGGCAGCTTGCCTTTCAAAGTTAGTTCTTAAGAATTCTGAGATTGAACAATCAGAAACTCACTTTTAATCTACTTTTAAATCCTTTATAATTAGTTTGTAATGATTAAATGTACTTAACCCAGCAACCCTGAAAGCATTGCAAGTAGTTGTGTTATTGTGTTGTGTTCTTTTATTTACACAGTTTTTATTGTGAAAATTCTATTTTCTATACTGTGTTTTGAAATGAGACTTGAAGATCTATATCTGTTCTAATTACCTTGAATGTGTTTCGTATATTAAAAATATGGTTCTCATGTTTTATGAGCTTGCTAGTCAACTTCAAAAAATAATTCTGGGACAGCTGTCCTAACCCCATATGTTTTTCTTTTTGTTACAGACTGGCATTGCGCACTCCTTTGTGCAGACTGTACCAAGAAGTGGAGACATTTAGATACAGAGCTATTTCTGATACATGGTTGACAGTCAACCGAATGGAACAATGTCGGACTGAATACCGGGGAGCTCTGTTATGGATGAAAGATGTTTCTCAAGAGCTGGATCCTGATCTTTATAAGCAGATGGAAAAATTTAGGAAGGTATGAGGCTTTCCACAATTTGCCAAATAATAATCAATGGTAATAATGGATTTGATTCTTCTGAGAAGTGTATAATTGTACAATCAATACTCAGATGCTAATTAGACATAAACTGATTATTTTCTATGTATCAGAACATTTCTGGCTAAGAATATATTTTTCGCTGCTAAAAGGTCTGACAACAAATGGTTTCCTGAGTACCAACTTGAATTACATATGGTGTGTATACATGTGTAAAAATATTATTAGTTTATTAATAGGCATCTGTCTAATGACCCTAGATCAGCTGCTTGGCTGTTTAAGAGAAAGGAAGATGTAAATATTTTAACTAGATACCATAAATATGCTAAAAATTACCAGTGCTACCTACATAAAATGGCCATTTCTAATCATTGTTTGGCCAATTTCTACCAGCCTCTCAGTTATTGAAGACATGCATGAACAATTTTAATGAAGGATGATTTCATTATAAATTTCTTGCACAGTCAGACAGATGTTCATAATGAATTTGGCATTTTTATTCACATATCATGTCCTTCCCAAGGACATGAAATAGGCAGATGTGGATGTTTGAAGATGTGAGAGAGAGGGTTTTGCATGTTTTTTTCTTTTTCTATTCTATTTAATTAAATAAAGGCAAATAACTGCATTTTTTAAAAAGTAACAATTCAGTGAAGAGTTCTATATTTTTTTAAGAAGCTGCTTTAGTAGTCTTTAGCGGTGAAAAAGTAACAACTGTGTCACTTTATATTCAAGATAGCTGTCAGACATTGATCATAATTTGCTTCATAGAAAGCTAAAATGACTGGATGATGTAATGCCATCTTCAGAAACTAGGAAGGTCTTGGTCTGGCCAGTATTTTGACAGTTACTAGAATGTAGATATTTATGCTCATATTGCATTACTTCAATATTATCAATATAAAATAAACCACCAAAGATTTCAGTGTTCAGCAAATATAATTAATAAGCTTTAATCCAAAGGTGCTTTATTTTTCAAAAGGCAACTGGACTTTCTTGGTTTTTTTCCTTTGAAAATGTTCACTTCTTATCCAAGCAACTTCTTCAGTTCTAATAGTGAGGCATGGAAGGTTTTATATTCTTTGCATCCAGTCGTTAATACTTTGAGAGTCAGTTGTTAGAGTCGTTGAAGTCACTGGTGTGTGTGTGTGTGTGTGTAATTCAGAGTCACCTGAATGAGAGTGTAAAAAGGTGTGAAATTTCTTGGAACTGCTGAGTAGACTACATTGTAAAGAGGAGATAGATGGTGTTGTATCGCTCTCCTCTGTTGAGGAAGGGCTATTCAGTTTCAATATAGATAGCTTCTTTGATTCCCTTTTCAAACCATTGGTCCTCTCAGTGAAGAATGTGAACCTTGCTGTCTTCAAAGGAGTAATTCTTATCTTTCAGATGCAGATGAATCTGCTGAATCCTGCCTTGATAAGTTTGTTGTTCTGTGTTGTGCCATACATTTGTGAAGTGGTTGTTTATTTTCCCCATTGTACAGGTCTGCACATGTCTTGCTGCATTTCACTACATATACAACATTGCTCTGTGTCTGGATGTTTTGTCCTTGCGGTAGACAAACGTCTGTCTTCATGTATTCCTGAGTTTAAAATGTGCACGTATGTTGAAAATCCACTTGAGCTCTTTCAGTATTCCTGCAATGTATGGAATGACAACATTGCTCCATTTGTTGCTCTCTTCTTCTCTCTCTGTTGTGAGGGTTCTCCTACTGGATCTTTTTGTGGATTTGACAAAGGCCAATTAGGATAGCTAAGTTCTGAGAGCTTCCTTGATATGTTTTTGTTCTTTCTCTTTTTTGTTTTGCTGGTGTGCAAAACTTCAGTCCTGTGATGTAGGGCTTGATCGTTCCCAGTTTATGCTCCAATGGATAGTGAGAATCAAAAGGTAGCTACTGATATGCATGTGTGGGCTTTCTATTTACTTCAGTGTTGAGGCTTCTATCTTCCTTGATGTGTACTGCATAGTCCAGGAAGCCCAGGCTATTTTCTTTGCCACGTGTCAACTTGGTGACATGTTTCAGATGACTGCAAAGAATATAAATCCTTACATTTTCCACCAGTTAGTTAGAACTGAATAAGCTTGTTGGATGAGAAGTGAAATGTTTTCAAAGGACTTTCAAGAAAATCCAGCTGTCTTTTGGGGGGGGAAAAACACCTTGGGACAACTATGACCTGGATGATTGAGAATCTTCATTGACAATACGCTTCAATATTTAAAAAGTTGAAAGCACACAGTGATTGCTTAGATTCCTAGTTGCTGGTAAATCCATAGCAACATTTCTTAAAATAATTTAGACTTTCATGTTTAATTTAATCATATCTGAAATTAAGTACAGGTAATTCTCAAGATACAACGGGTCATTTAATGACCATTCAGAGTTACAAAAGAACCCCCCTAAAAGCTACATACAGCCCTGTTTCAAAGTTACAAATTTTACAAAATCCACCCAGTCATTTGCCCTTACAAATGACCAGCGGATTATGTAGAATTCATAACTTTACAGAGATGCTGCACTATGCCCACCTATCTATTTATCCCCCTATTCTTGCCCTACATGATCCCCAAAGACAATAGGCCTTCTTCTTTGCCTCCCATTGGAATACATACAGTCTTCTTCTGCCCCTCACAATCCTCACTTACCTTCTGAAGATCTGCCCATTACAGTCATAAGTCAGGAGGATGTTAAGTGAAAAGTGAAAGAGCCCCCAACTTGGCTCTTTCCAATCCATTGGTTAAATGAATGTAGAGGCCTTAAGTGTGTATGGGGTATCTCAGGGATGCCTGCCTTGGACCTTCCAAGGCCTTCCTTCACCCCCTGAGATACCTCCAACTACCTCCACCCCCTACAATCCCTCACTTAGCTTTTGAAGTTCTGCAGAATTTAGGAGGCAGGAGAAGGAAAGGAGAGGAAGTTTTCCTTGCTGGGCCATGTGGGAGAATTCCAGCAGAGCCCTTCCTTCTTTCATCCTCAGCATGTGTCTTGAAACTTGACCTACTGGACTGGGCAAAGTAGCTCTGTGTGTTGGCAGAGGGAGATCCAGGTTCAAAATGCACTTTTCCATTTAGCCACTGTGGTAACAGACTCTGCTCACCATGTTGTGGCTGGATGGAAAAGTGCATTTTCAAACTGGACCTGGCTCTGCCACCACAGAGAACAATGAAGAGTTAAGAGTTAAAGAGGCAGTGCAGAGGAGCGGGGAAGAGCTACTTTGCTCAGTCCAGCAGGTCAGGTTTCACAGTGCCCACTGAGGACGGGGGGGGGGGGGGAGAAAAGGATGCTACTGGAATTCTCCCATATGGGCCTAACAAGAAAGACCTGCTTTCCTTCCTTTCCCCTGTCTCCTGAGTTCTGCGGATCTTCAGAAGGGACTGTAAGGTGTGGAGGCAGTTGTGGGGACCCCAGGGTGGGAAGCTGAGCATGGGTATCTCAGATGGGGGAGAGGCCTTGGAAGGCCTAAGTAGGCATAGCTGAGGTACCCTATGTGCACCTAAGAACTCTGCATTCATTTAACATATGAATTGGAAAGAGCCAGGTTGTGGGGACTCCTTTGCTATCGTATGCTGAGAATTACCTGTATGGAACACTTGTGTTGAAATGTTTGATTAAATATTTAATATTGGTTAAAATATTTGAGATTGGCAATTATATATGATAAATATAGACTATTTCTATAATAGATTAATGAAGCATTTTTGAGAACTTTTGACATTAATATTAATATTATTAGGGAATGTACATGTAATTATATACTTTTTGATAATATTACAAGAAATGAAACAATTCTAAATGCTGCCACTGCATGTTAGTATTTTACTGACTACCTCAATATAATTTGGTGATTTTCTTTTAATCGCAAGAGACAGCAGTATAGACCTTTTTCATCAAACAAAAGAAAACATTTGTAAATTTATACAGCAGCATCTAAAATTGAGTAACCATGTTGACATTAGCTTTATGATATGACAGAGATGTAATGAGTATGTGACAATAAGTGGAATTTTTGTAGCATTATATTTATAGAACATTTTAGTACTGGTGTCTTTGTGACCATTTCATTTTTTAAATTTAATTATTTGTTATATTTAGGACATTTAGTCACATAAAGGCTAGCTGCTATAGCTTGCTTTTTATAGTTTTTCCCTGGTGTGTTACACAAATTATTGTAGATCTGTGAAATAATCTAACACCAAAAGATGGATCTACCTTAAAACATATTTAACTATATGCTGGGAAATTATTATTTACGAATGAATATCTGAATATGAAATTATTGTTTATGAATGAATATCTCAATGCAGTGATATATCATAAACTACATATAGATTAATAATTATCTATTGAAAAATGATTTGGAACTTGCAAATCAGCATTAAACTTTTTTTTGAGAGTGGCTATTTACTTTATGTTCAGTACTCTGTATATTCCCACAGTTCAAGTATTCTGTTGGGAACTTTTTATTTCCAATTTGTTATCTAATAATAAACATGTAGAGATTAAGAATTGTGATAGTGGCGAATATCTGTAGCTATAGGATGAGGGTGGAGGTTCATTCTCTGAGTTTGTGGGTTGGTTTCTGAACGTTTCATTACTAGGCTAGGTAACATCTTCATGCAATTGAAAATCAGAATTCATAAACACTAGCTGGTGGTCAAAAGCCATGATCCTAAATCCTAATCTCCCAGACACCAAATAGTGCCAATTCAATTGGAGCAATACAAGAATCATTGGCCATGCTACCACCCACCATCCTCATGAGTTTATTGAAGCTTGGCACTCCCAAGCAATTCCATCAACAGACAGATTGACCTACAAGTAGCCTATGAACGCCTCAGAATTCAAATCAACCGCACAGCCAACCAACGACAGCACCAACCCTCAACCAACCCAGCCACCCGCACTTCACCTCCCAATGACCCTCGCCTGATATGGCCTACCCATCACAAAACCCATCACAAGACCGTCACCTGACATGACCCACACATGAACTGTCACAAGATCCTCACCTGATGTGTCCTCCGTATCTCAAGACCCTCTGACCACATGAAGCCCCTATAAGCAGAAGAAACCAACACTGACATCTCCTAAATTCCGCTGAAGGTGTTACCTAGCCTGGTAATGAAAGCTCAGAGAACAAACCATCATCCTCAGATTAAGAATTCTTAGCTCTCTACTGTGCAATTACTGTACTTGAAGTTTAAGTTGATTATGAACATGTCTATGCCAATGCAATTTTTATTGTAAAAATGTTAGACTTTTTGGAAAATTGGAAATTAGATATTTATTTTGTTCATGTTTGTGTGTGTGAAAGGGAGGGAAATTGCATATAGGTAGTCAAGTATTTTGATCTTCAGTGTTGTAGCTGAATGATGGAAAATACGTAGTGGGCCTCTGTTTTCCTTGTCTACATTGTGTTTGATTTAAATAAATACCAAAAAGTTATAATTTCTTCTTTTGTCTACTTGTTCTCAGTGGTAATATATCATATGTAGTACATTTGAATATTTTTGTTCTTAGTGATGTTTCTATATGTTCCCTGTTTATTCTCTTTTCTGACACAAAGGATATATACTCCTGAATTTAACAACTTCTGGCCAACAAACATATAAATATTACTGAACAGGAAGCATTCAGGTGAATAGAACTTGTAACTAACTAGAAAATCTAGCATCTCTGAAAATACATTGTGCATTTCTGTTTTTAGTGGGTAAAATTCTTTGCTCTGTTTGTTCCTGATTTTACTTTCTTACCATAACCAATTTAAATTATTACCGTAGGTTTTCTGTCACTTGAGTAAAGCTGGCAGATGGAAATTTGTTGTTTGAACCAAGCTGCCATCAGCTATGTTTACAGAGTAAAAATGAGGGCCTTAAACTGTTTTTTTTCTATTTGTGAAATGTTCTTTTTTCTCTCCTATATCTTTCAGGCAGCCATTTTGTTAATAAGCTGATGAAATGTTTGTGTGGTGTTCTAGTAGATAGCAGTTTACATTTTTTATTGATAACGGGACTGAAAACTATTGTACCTTTGTTCTGTGCAAGTATTAAACTAGTTTTTTACACATATTTCATCATCCTAAAAATTTCAGCACTATCATTCTTGAGATTGTGAAAATAGAATTTGAAGCACTGCCTAATACTTTTTCATGCTGCTGCTATTTTATTCTTCATGTATACTGAACTATTATTAGTTTTGATACTATTACTCATAAAAATCTAAAGATTAGACTTGATGAAAAATACCTCAGGTGCTTACATTTGTCAGAAGGATGAAGGTTGATGAAGTGTGGGCCTTTGGAGTCTTGTATTTATTATTTATTTATTTATTTATTTATTTATTTATTTATTTATTTATTTATTTATTTATTTATTTATTTATTTATTAATGGGACTTATATCCCGCCCTATCTCCCGAAGGACTCAGGGCGGCTAACAACAACATATAATAAGTACAGAAATTAAGATAAAATTAAAATTAAAGTCATCTGTGCAATAAATTAAAATTAAAAATTAAAAATAAATTAAAAATTGTAAACATAATTAAAATGCCTGTCAGTCCAGGTCAGCCAGGTGGAAAAGGAGTGTTTTGAGGCCGCGGCGAAAGGACTGGAGATCTTGGGCCATCCGAAGCTTAGGGGGGAGCTGATTCCATAGGACTGGCGCTCCCACAGAGAAGGCCCTTCCCCTGGGGTTTGCCAGCCGACATTGTCTAGCCGACGGTACCCTGAGGAGGCCTTCTCTGTGTGAGCGTACTGGCGATGGGAATTCGTTCCCGGTAGCAGATGGTCCTGCAAGTATCCCGGGCCTAAGCCATGTAGGGCTTTAAAGGTAAATACCAGCACCTTAAATCTCACCCGGAGGGCAACCGGTAGCCAATGCAGCTCATGGAGCAGAGGTGTTATATGGGAGTATCAGGGAGCTCCCATCACTACGCGTGCAGCTGCATTCTCCACCAGCTGAAGCCTCCGGGTGGTTTTCAAGGGCAGCCCTATGTAGAGAGCATTGCAGTAGTCTATACGGGAGGTAACGAGTGCGTGGGTGACTGTACGTAGGGCATCTCGGTCCAGAAAGGGGCGCAATTGGTATACTAGGCGAATCTGGGCAAATGCCCCCCTAGCTACGACTCCAATATGATCTTCAAAACTGAGTCGTGAATCTAGGAGGATGCCCAGATTGCATGCTCTATCAACGGGAGGTAACATCTCTCCTCCTATAATCAAAGATGGAACCTCTTGGACTAAACGAGATGACAGTACGTAAAGCCACTCAGTCTTGGCCGGGTTGAGCCAAAGCCTGTTCTTTCCCATCCAAATCTGTACCGCTTCCAGGCAACGGGACATCACATCGAGGGCAAATCATGTCAGTAATTTAATTACTCCAATAAGTGGAGTAATTAAAATATATTAAAATATATGCAAACCTGCAAAATATATGCAAGTTATGAAATGTTATTTCAGTGCAAAAAACAAATATACAACACTGCTATGTTGTTATAGAATTGTTTTTAGTAGCATGATTCATTTCTACTATTCAAATCCCTGGGATGTCCTCCTTGAAAAGAAAGTTTTGTATTTAATGAAGGAACATAAAACTCTTTAATAATAGTATAACTTTTGTATATAGAAACGCTCAGTTCAGTTGTGCACATTATCCTATTTGAAAAGTTAATGTAACGAGATATGAAAGAATGCTTAAGATCTTGAAAAATCAGCCACTGTTCACCAGAGCGGGCAATACCAAATTGTAGAAAATTTTATTTTTATAACATACTTTTCAGTGTTCTTTAAACTTTTGGGGAAGCGTTTCTGTTTCTAATATTCTGATATGGATAAATGAATCAGGTTTTGTTCTAAAAATTAAAATTTCTACTATTAGAGCTCATTCTAAACATTTGTATTCATGAAATTTTGAAGAGTGAGAAAATAAAAGCCCAATCTAGCACAATATCACCAAAGAAGAAAAATAACAGCTCTCAAAAGAAACCAGCATGGCTGCATAAAGAACTCTGATAAAATGAAAGATAAAAAGGACAAGTATAAAAAGTGGAAAGAGGTGCACATAACTAAAGCAGAATATCAGCAAATAGTCCAAGCCTGAAAAGATGAAGTGAGGAAAGCTAAGGCCCAAAATGAACTAAGGCTTGCGACCAAAGTCAAAAAATAACAAAAAAGCTTCTTTCAACATGTAAAAAACAAGAAAAAAGTTAAGGAAATGATTGGTCCATTAGTGGGGGAAAGTGGCAAGAAGGTGACAAGCAAAAGGGAGAAAGCAGAACTATTTAACTCGTTTTTTGCATCTGTCTTTGCACAAAGGGAAAAAAAACAGTCCAACCTATCAAAAACAGTACCATAAAAAAATAGAAACACAAATTAAAATAGGCAAGAAAATTGAGCACCTATCCAGCCTAGACGTGTTCAAATCACCAGGACCAGATGGATTACACCCCAAGGTTCTCAAGGAACTGGCAGGTGTGATCTCAGAACCACTGAACTATATTTTTCATAGATCCTGGAGCACTGGGGAACTACCAGAGGACTGGAAAAGAGCTAATATAGTTCCCATCTTCAAAAAAGGGGGAAAAATGGATCCAGGAAACTACAGACCTATCAGCCTGACCTCAATACCTAGGAAGATTCTGGAAAAGATAAACAACAAATCAGAGAACACATAGAGGCAAACAAAATCATTACTAAAAGTCAACATGGGTTTGTCAAAAACAGATCATGCCAGACAAATCTTATTACATTCTTTGACCAAGTGACAAAATTAGTGGACCAGAGGAATGCTGTGGATATAATTTACTTGGACTTCATTAAGGGATAAAGTAGATCACAACCTTCTACTTGATAAGATAGAAAAATGTGGGTTAAACAGCATCACCACCAGATGGATTCGTAGCTGGCTGACGGCTGTACTCAGTGTGTGGTCCTCAATGGAACTGCATCTACATGGAGGGAAGTGTGTAGTGGGGTGCCCCAGGGCTTTGTTCTAGGCCCAGTGCTCTTCAACATCTTCATCAATGATTTGGACAAGGGGATACGTGGGGAACTCATCAAATTTGCAAACGACACCAAGCTGGCAGGCTTGGCTTAAGACACAGGAGGATCTGAACAAACTGGAACACTGGGCGCTATCTAACAAAATGAAATTCAATGGTGAAAAAAGTAAAGTTCTACATTTAGGCAAGAAAAACCAAATGTACAGTTATAGTATAGGTAGTACCTTGCTCAATAGTAGTAACTGTGAGAGGGATCTCGGAGTCCTAGTGGACAATCACTTAAATATGAGCCAGCAGTGTGCTGCAGCTGCCAAAAAAAACCAACACAGTGTTAGGCTGCATTAACAGAGGGATAGAATCAAGATCACGTGAAGTATTAATACCACTTTACAATGCCTTGGTAAGGCCACACTTGGAATACTGCATCCAATTTTGGTCACCACAATGTAAAAAAGATATTGAGACTCTAAAAAGAGTGCAGAGAACTAAGATGATTAGAGGTCTGGAGGCTAAAACATATGAGGAACGGTTGCTGGAATTGGGTATGTGTAGTTTAATGAAGAGAAGGATGAGGGGGGACATGATAGCAATGTTCCAATATCTCAAGGGCTGCCACAAGGAAGAGTGAGTCAAGCTATTCTCCAAAGCAGCTGAAGGCAGGACAAGAAGCAACAGAGGGAAACTAATCAAGGAGAGAAGCAACCTAGAACTAAGGAGAAACTTCCTGACAGTTAGAACAATTGATCAGTGGAACAACCTGCCTTCAGAAGTGGTGAATGCTCCAACACTGGAAGTTTTTAAGAAGAGACTGGACTGCCATTTGTCTGAAATGGTATAGGGCAGGGGTAGGCAACCTCGGCTCTTTTATGACTCGTGGACTTCAACCCCCAGAATTCCTGAGCCAGCTGGCTCAGGAATTCTGGGAGTTGAAGTCCACGAGTCATAAAAGAGCCGAGGTTGCCTACTCCTGGTGTAGGGTTTGCTGCCTGAGCAGGGAGTTTTACTAGAAGACTTCCAAAGTCCCTTCCAACTCATTATTATTATTATTATTATTATTATTATTATTATTATTATTATTATTATTATTATTATTATTATTATTATTATTATTATTATTATTATTATTATTATTATTATTATTAATTATTATTATTATGTAGCTTGTTCATAATTTGTTCTGCCTGTTCACAAAAATATTGGATGCTGCTGGGTAATTATGCAATATGAAGGTCAACCTAAATTCATCAATAAAACAAAAAAAGAACAAAACAATAAAGAGAGGTGTGGTCGGTTAAGATTTTTGTTAGGACCACAGTATGCAAAGAAAGTAGGTTCATTTTTTCTTTCTAAGCATTGATCCCAGTGATAATTAAATTGGAAATTTAATTCTCACTTTACATAAAATTGGAATGAAATATTGAAAGTTGGCATACAAATAGAAGGATAAAGGAGGAATGCTTGCATATAATATATTTTTCTGCCTTTGAAATTACAGAATATGAAGTAAGCAGAAGATTGTCCAATTCAGGCATATATAACATATATCACTCATTATAATTTTTAAATGAAAAATATTCTTTATAGGTTGAAAACTCAAATAGGGAAATAGCAGGAGGAAAAGGAGTTTCCTAAGTTCTTAACCACTTCCATTTTCTTGCAGGAATTTTATCCTAAAATATTTTTTTGTGTGGAAAAATTATATTTTTAAGTATCTAAGTAGCAAGAAGTCTAATATAATTGTGGCAGTCGTATGAGTTAACTTATTTCTTAACTTCCATTCTTCAAAGAAGCAGCTAAAGGAAAGCAGTATAAATTATCTAGGTTAGCCTTGAGCTTCATTGACTCTGTTTTTAAATTTGGAATATCATTAAGTCTGATATTATCAGGGATAAGCAAATCATGGCCAGGAAAGAGGGATGATGTGTTACAATCCAAGAACCTCTGGATTATTATTCTCATAATAATTACTAAAAGATGTATTGGACAATACTGTATGACCTGTACTGTCAAAGAGGGGTGGCAAAATTTTCATTTTTTTAATTAGCTGCTTCCTGCCATTTTCTTCCCCTTGACCCTACTGGTTTGATTCTGCTCAAAAAGGTAACCATCAGAAGTTTGCAATGGCTCTGATGTTTTGCTTGGTTGGGCCGGGGGTTGACAGCTCTGCCTTTTTAAAATTTCTGCCATATCTTTCATTCTCTTCCTGTTATGTTTTGTTTTACTATTGTTTTTCCACTGCAAGCAAACATAAAGGATTTATTTAGAACTATCAAGTTGTCAGAATCCATTTATATCACATTTCATAAATGTATAGGTAGAACAATGTGCTTATTCTGGGGATTCTGCCATCTCTCCGAAGGGGGGGGGAGAGGATAGACTTAATGCGATCTTCAAACAACAGGGAACATTTGAACTGGGGGAGGGAGGGGGAGAGACAGTTCTGGATTGCATCTTTATTTACAACTGAAAAGGAAAGCAATAACCATAAAACCAAGGAGAGTTCCCTTTCCCATGGAAGGGCCTGACACCTAAACAAATGAGAGCCTGACCAAATGGATGAGGGGAGGGGCTGAAATGGGAATGCTTTATATAGGATTGAAATGTAACTTTGTTAGATTCTGTCTTGTATTGCCACAATCGATTCCATCCTAGTAAACATTTTCCTTTTGGACTAAACTTGCATCCAAGAGTTCTTATTTCCTAAGATGTGGATTGAGGTGGGTCCTGACAGTAGACGGAATCTGCTTTAAGAGTCAACCTGGAAGGGAAAACCTTACCGGGGGACTTTGCAACAAATACAATGTCTGGCGATGAAGCAAGAGGAGAGGGAAGCCCCATGGAGGGGGAGTCTTCCCCCCAAATGGAATCCCAGAGACGATGGGAAGCTGAAGCGGCATATTCCCCCAGTGTTGTGACTCAGGGCCAGCCTGTGGGTCCGACAGCCGGCTCCGATGTATCGGATGACTCAGATGAGGGGGAGGAGGGAAACGAACCGGCTGATGATGGTTTGGAGGCTTTGCAGAGCCCTCAGCCGGGGACCTCTTCTCAGCTGCATGAGCCCGAGAGTGCGGAGGAAGATGACCCACAGCTGGCCCTGTTCAAGGACGCCCGACGCAGGAGGCAGTCGAGCAGGAACAAACAAAGAAAGACTGCGGGACTCCTCGGGAGGAGGCACAGGGAGACCACGCCCTGAGCTCTCTATAAAAGGAGTGTTTGGGGAGGGGCTGGTTGCTGAAAGCAACTTTTCCGCTTGAGAAGACAAGCTCTAGTGTTTTTGTTAACTGCGTAATAAATCTTGGCAGATGCCTTTTAGCCTTGGACGCTCTCCAGTCTCTTCTTTCTGAATAGGGGTTTGCCTTATTACAAGGCCAGAAGAGGGCTGGTTCAGAACAGTTTGCTTTCAGCCACCCACCCCTTATTACTACGATGGAGCAGCTTCTTGCCGAGAATGCCCAGCTCACCCAGCAACTCACTTTGCTGGCAGCTCAGGTGGCTCAACTGCAAGCTCAGGTACATGCTGCACCCCCACCCAGGAGGAAATGTCAGATAGCTATGCCGGATAAATTTGCTGGTAATCCAGAACTGTTTCCTGCCTTCCTGGGACAATGCCAGCTTTTTATCAGCGTGAGAGCAGCTGATTTCCCCACTGACCGAGATAAGGTGGGATTCGTGTTGAGCCTTCTGTCGGGGGATGCAGCTCATTGGGGCACGCCTCTGCTGGCACAGCCTAGCCCTTTGTTGGATAACTTTGGGGGGTTTTGTGACCATATGCGCCTCATGTACGAGGACCCAATTAAGGCGCAGACCGCCACCCGACGCCTGAAAGCTTTGAGGCAGGGTCAGCGCCCCCTGCAGGCCTATATCAGCGATTTCCGGCTGCTTAGCCAGGATTCCGCCTGGAATGAGGCTGCGCTCGTGGATGCCTTCCAGGATGGCTTGTCGGAGGAGATGTTGGATGAGCTGGCCCGCGTGGACATTCCCTCAGACCTGAATGGGCTGATCCATCTTTGTCTGCGGATTGATGCCCGGCTGCAGCAGCGAAAGAGTCGCCGTGCCACCCCACAGACCCCTGCCGCCCCTGTTGTGCGTGAGCCCCCAGTCCAGAGGGAGGAGCCAATGGAGCTGGGTGCCGCCAGGTCCCGTCTATCGGTGACGGAAATGGACAGACGACGATCAGGGGGGTTGTGTTTTTACTGTGGGGACCCTGGACATTTGGCCGCTTCTTGCCCAAAGAAGCGTCAGCGGGCGTCAGTGACCAAGCCGGCCCCGAGAAAGTCCCCTGCTTTGCTGTCGGGAAACGGCCCGAGCCCGATCTAGACGGTGTGATAGATCGGGCGACCCACAACGACCACGCCGAGCGACGCCGTTCCGACAGTGCCTGTGAACCTCCACGGCATTTGATTTTGGAGGCACGTCTGATCCTTCCTGGCAAGCCAGAGGGGATTCCGGTCCATGCCTTAATTGACTCTGGGGCTACCACTAACTTCATGGACTCGGCCTTCGTGGCCAAATGGGCTGTTCCCCAGTGTCCGGTGGATCCGCCCATGCTAGTGGAGACTATTGATGGTCGAGTGCTCCTGTCCGGGCCTATTACGGCCGCCACGCAACCAGTGTGTATGGCCATCAGTTCCCATGTGGAGGCCATCCAGTTCTACATCACTTCGGATCTGCACTTCCCCGTGGTCTTGGGACTGGCGTGGCTCCGGGCGCATGATCCACAGATCTATTGGTCTCAGAACGTGGTCACCTTCCCGAGTTTGCAGTGCGTGGACCACACCCGCCATATCTGTGCCGGCCAGGTGGAGGGTTCCTCAGGGGTTTCCTTGCCTCCCGAACTGTCCGACTTTGCTGACGTGTTCAGCGAGTCAGAGGCGGACCAATTACCCCCGCACAGGCCCTACGACTGCTCCATTGATCTAGTCCCTGATGCGCCTCTCCCAGTGGGGCGGTTGTACTCCATGTCGGAGCCCGAGTTGGCTGCATTGCGGGACTTCCTGACAAAGAATTTGGCTCGTGGTTTCATCCGGCCCTCGTCCTCGCCAGTGTCTGCGCCCGTGCTCTTCGTCAAAAAGAAGTCGGGCGAGTTACGGCTTTGCTGTGACTACCGGAAACTCAACGCCATCACGGTGCGTAACCGCTACCCGCTGCCCCTCATCCCCGAGCTCTTGGACCGACTCCGGGAGGCTAAGATCTTCACGAAACTGGACCTGCGTGGAGCTTACAACCTCGTCAGGGTTCGGCCGGGTGATGAGTGGAAGACGGCGTTTGGTACTCGCTATGGACATTTCGAGTACACGGTGATGCCGTTTGGCCTGACCAACGCCCCCGCTGTGTTCCAGCATTTTATGAACGACATCTTTCGAGATCTGTTGGACCAGTTTGTCGTGATTTACCTGGACGACATCCTGATTTACTCCCTGTCGCGTGAGGCGCACCATCAGCATCTCCGTCAGGTCCTGCAGCGCCTCCGGAAACATCGGCTATTTGCCAAGTTGGAGAAGTGCCAGTTTTACCAGGTGACCATCGATTTCTTGGGTCACCGCATTTCTCCTGAGGGCATCGCCATGGAACCGAGTAAAGTTGAGTCGTTGCAGAGTTGGCAACCCCCACGTCGCGTGAAGGACGTTCAGCGACTTCTTGGATTTGCCAACTACTATCGAACATTCATTCCTGGCTTTGCTGCCCTGACAGCCCCCCTTACCCGGCTCCTGCAGAAGAAGACTCGGTTCCAGTGGAACGCCCCCGAACAACAGGCGTTCCAAGCTTTGAAGGACGCCTTCATGAAGGAGCCCATCTTGAAGCATCCTGACCCGCAACGGCCGTTTGTCGTGGAGGCGGACGCCTCCGACATTGCCATTGGGGCCGTGTTACTCCAGGCAGCGACGCCCAACGGTACCCTTTTCCCTTGCGCGTATCACTCTCGGAAATTGAACCCCTCGGAGCGCAACTATACCATCTGGGAGAAGGAGCTGCTGGCCATCAAGGCGGCGTTCGAGGCTTGGAGGCATCATCTGGAGGGGGCGCGGCATCAAATCGAGGTCCGGACGGACCACAAGAATCTGGAAAGCCTGCAGACCGCTCGGAATTTGAACCAACGCCAGATCCGGTGGTCCCTCTTCTTTGCGAGGTTTGACTTCCGGGTGCGGTACATACCAAGCGGGCACAACCAGAGAGCGGATGCTCTGTCCAGGAAGCCCGAGTACACCCGAGTGGAAGACAAGCTTCCGCCCAGGACAGTGATCCCCGTCGAGTCTTTTGCTGCGGTGCGGGAGCCGGTGGATATACGGGCTCGGATCCGGGAGGCGCAGCAGCAGGAGGCGTGGGTGGCTCAGCGGAAGGAAGAGGTGGGGCCAGATTCGCCTTGGTCGGTCACGGATGGACTCCTGTATTATCGTGACCGGCTCTATGTTCCAGGAGGGCCACTCAGGGGACTCGTCCTCAGCCAATGTCATGATAACCCGGCTGCGGGGCATTTTGGCCTGTTCGAGACTCTGAACCTGGTCTCCCGTACCTTCTGGTGGCCCCGAGTCCGACACGATGTCCAGTCTTATGTCACCTCCTGCGTCCCATGCAGGCAGGCCAAGTCAGCGACAGGGGCCCCGCCTGGTTTACTGCAGCCTTTGCCAACGCCCAAGAGACCCTGGGGGGCTGTGTCCATGGACTTTCTGACGGATCTACCCCCATCCTCCGGCTTCACGACAGTGTTTGTGGTGGTGGACATGTTGACCAAGATGGCGCACTTCATCCCCTGTCGCGGCTTACTGTCAGCTCGCGCCACTAGTCGCATGTTCATCCAACAGGTGTTCCGGCTGCACGGCCTTCCCGATAGGGTCGTCTCCGATAGGGGGGCCCAGTTTACAGCCCGCTTCTGGCAGGAGTTGATGCGGGCGTTGGACATTAAGGTTTGCCTCTCGTCCGCGCATCATCCTCAGACCGACGGGGGTACCGAGAAGGTCATCGGCATCTTAGAGCAGTATCTGCGCTGCTATGTTAACCTGCAGCAGGACAATTGGGTGGACTATTTGGCCATAGCCGAGTTTGCCTTTAACAACTCGCAGCACACCTCCACGCAGATGACACCGTTCTTGGCCAACGTGGGTTATCACCCCAGGTTTTTCCCCCCTTTCTCCCGTGGACTCACCGGAGCCGGCAGCGAACGAATTCATGGCGGAATTACAGGCGATCCATCGGTTGGTGCGACGGCAGCTGGAGAAGGCCAAGGCCGACTACAAGAGGTTCGCCGATCGGTCGAGAAGGGATACGCCTCCACTATCGGTGGGGGATCGGGTCTGGCTGTCCACCAGGAACCTACCATCCACTCGGCCGGCGAGGAAGCTGGACCACCGTTACCTTGGACCGTTCCCAGTCGAGGCCGTCATCAACCCGGTCGCCTATCGTTTAACTCTGCCATGTTCCCTGCGCGTGCACCCCGTTTTCCATCGGTCCTTGTTGGTCCCCGAACAACCGGCTTGTCCACTTCGCCAAGCGGAACCTCCCCCATCAGGACCTGGTGATGGCGACAGCACCCCCGAGTACGAGGTCGCCAGCATCAGGGATTCCCGCTGGCTGAAAGGTCGCTTCCAGTACCTGATCGAGTGGAAAGGGTACGGGCCGGAGGACTTCACATGGGAAGACGCGACTGCCATTCATGCCCCTGCGTTGGTGACTGCTTTTCACGAACAGTTCCCATCCCGACCGCATCCGGATCGGCAGACCCGGGGGAAGGGCCCTGCGGTGCGGGATAGTGTTGTGACTCAGGGCCAGCCTGTGGGTCCGACAGCCGGCTCCGATGTATCGGATGACTCAGATGAGGGGGAGGAGGGAAACGAACCGGCTGATGATGGTTTGGAGGCTTTGCAGAGCCCTCAGCCGGGGACCTCTTCTCAGCTGCGTGAGCCCGAGAGTGCGGAGGAAGATGACCCACAGCTGGCCCTGTTCAAGGACGCCCGACACAGGAGGCAGTCGAGCAGGAACAAACAAAGAAAGACTGCGGGACTCCTCGGGAGGAGGCACAGGGAGACCACGCCCTGAGCTCTCTATAAAAGGAGTGTTTGGGGAGGGGCTGGTTGCTGAAAGCAACTTTTCCGCTTGAGAAGACAAGCTCTAGTGTTTTTGTTAACTGCGTAATAAATCTTGGCAGATGCCTTTTAGCCTTGGACGCTCTCCAGTCTCTTCTTTCTGAATAGGGGTTTGCCTTATTACAAGGCCAGAAGAGGGCTGGTTCAGAACACCCGGGGAAGAAGCGGTGGAGCAGTACGACCGAAAACCCCGGTGGTCGATGGGCGTTGGAAGGAAAAGTGAGTGGGAAAAGGCTTCGGGAGAGGCGGAGTAACCACCAACTGGAATGGAGGCAAGAGATGGAGAGTTCCCTGCACGCCAGTGAGGAGGAGCGGATTCTGGAAAAAGCTATTGACTTGATGAAAGCAACCCTGAGCTCACTGAGGGAGGAGAGAGCTGAAAATCGCAACCGAGGCAGCACCTGGGGACGCAACTGGAAAGGTAATGGAGGGGATCCAACACCTGAAACCCCGGGGCCGTCCAATGGAACAGGAATTGCTGCCTCAGCAGTACCCACCCACCCCAGAACCACCAGGATGAGGAGCGATACCGGCCACAGCGCAGACAACACTCCAGCCAAAGACTCCCGCCCCTGGAATTCAAATTCAAGGGGGAGCCATCACGACTGGGATTTTTCCTAACCCAAGTCCTCAGCTACATGGAAGAGTACGGACGGGACATCCCCAGTGACAAAACACGCATCCGAATTGTGCAATCTGCCCTGGACGGGATGGCTGCAGACTGGGTGGTGAACTTGCATGACTCCAACGCCCCAGAACTCAACGACTTCAACCGATTCATGTCATCTTTGAGGCGGCGGTTCGATGATCCTTTGGCTGACCGTAAGGCCCGGGAGAGAATCAAAATGGTGAGGCAGGGCAGGCGAGCAGTGGCTGATTATACCCAAGAATTCTGAGCCATTGCCAGCAAGCTGAACTGGCCAGAAGACATCCTCCTCAGCCACTTCAAAGACGGTCTAAACTACGACCTGTATGACGCTTGCCTGCCTCGAGGAGACCAACCCCATCTCGATGACTGGTACATCCTGGCAGAGGAAGTGGAAATAGACCTACTGAAGAGACACCGCAGAGGAAAACCATGGGGCCGCCTGCCACCCGAGCAAACATGCGAGGGGGAAAAACCACCAGCCACAGCCAAAAAAATCAACGGGTTGTTTCAACTGCAGGAGAGAGGGCTAACGTGCTGCAGAATGTCGTTCAAAAGCCCCCCCACGAAAACCAGAGGCATCATCCTCCAAGAAGCCGGGGAAGCCCCAAGGCAACACAAAAGAATCTTCCATAAAGGGGACAGAGGCTGTAGAGTCCACAATTCCTGCCAGGAACTGGGATTGGACTCCGGCCTGCACCGCAGGGACGGTGGACAACTCGGAAGACAGCTCAGAGGGAGAACCATTGGTAAGTGGACCCCTTCCACCCATACGTAAGACAGTGACTATATTAGCTTCCCCTATGCCTGAAGCAGCCAAAATAAAAGCTCTATAGACTCTGGGTGCATCCGCTGCCTTATCAGCCCAACGCTGGTGGAGAGATTGAGCATCCCAGTGAGGAGGCTAAAACAACCAATCTCTTTTAGTCAATTAGATGGAACAATAGCAGGGGGAGGACCAGCCACCCTAGCCACTTTACCAATCCACCTATCACTGGGGCCCCATGAGGAGGACATAACGTTTATAGTGGGCCCAGGCATGGAATGCCCAATGATTCTAGGACTGGAATGGCTGAAGAAATGGAACCCCGGGATAAACTGGAGGACAGCAGAACTCAATTTCCCAAAGGGGGGGGGCAGAAGAACCTAGACTCCAAAAGCATGCCCCAATATAACAGCACAAGAGTTACTGACTTTAAACCACTTGTACCGGAACAACAACTGGCAGCACCAGTCACCACCAGGGCACAAGAAAAAATGAAGCCGAAGGTAGATAGCCAAACTGGAATAGAATTCAGGAAATCTTTGGAAAGTGATGAATGGTTCCAGAAAAATAAACATGTGTGCACAATTAAAGATGGACTGCCATGGGTGGGGGAGAAGCTATATATACCGGCCACACACAGAATCAATTTCCTGCAACTGTGCCATGATACAAAATCAGCAGGACACTTTGGCTTTGTAAAAACCTTACACTTAACTAAAAGGCAATTTTGGTGGCCATCTATGAAAAAGGACATAGAAAGCTATGTGGGTAGCTGTCAAATTTGCACGATGGCCAAAAGACTGCAAGGGAAACCGCCAGGTCTGTTACAACCGGTGGCAAACCCCTCAGCCCCATGGAAAGAAATAGCCATGGATTTTATCGTAGAACTGCCAGAAAGTAATGAAAACACCGTAGTCTGGACTGTCACAGATCTGTTCTTTAAGCAAGTACATTTCATACCTTGCCAAAAAATCCCAACCGCAAAAAGCATTAGCAAAACTTTTTGTACAGCATATTTACAGATTGCACGGGGTACCACAACGCATCATATCTGACAGAGGGGTGCAATTTACGTCGGCATTTTGGAAAGAATTTTTATCCCTCTTAGGAACCACCCAAGGACTGTCATCTAGTCACCATCCTCAGACAGACGGAGCTTCTGAAAGACTTAATAATATACTTGAACAATATCTGAGATGCTTTATTAATTTTCAGCAGTCCGACTGGACGGACCTACTGCCTTTCACAGAAGTAGCATATAATAATGCAGTCCACTCAAGCACAGGTTACACTCCTTTTCAAGTAGCTACAGGCCAGAGTTTCAACCCAATACCAGAACTAACCCCAAAAGAACCGGTTATCCCTGATCTGAAGGAATTGATTGCTCAATTACAAAATACATGGCCAATCGTTAGGAAAGCATTGGAAGATGCCAGAAAAGCATACAAGACACAGGCAGACAAAAAAAGAACCGATCCCACACCATTTAGGGTAGGAGAGATGGTATATTTATCCACAAAATACCTGAAATCACTTCAACCCTGTAAAAAACTAGGACAAAAATATATTGGACCCTTTCCAATTAAAAGAATCATAAACCCAGTAACAGTTGAATTAGAACTACCCAAAAATCTTAGACAAATACACCCAACCTTCCACTGCAGTCTATTAAAGAGAGAACAACAATCACCACTACGAGCAAAAATCCCACCACCACCCCCCCCCCATCATGGTGGAAAGAGAACAACATTTTGAAGTGAAAGAAATCTTAGATTCCAGAAAACACCATGGAACGATACAATATTTAGTGGCATGGAAACACCTCCCCTCCTCAGAAAATGAGTGGGTTAACAAACTCCATGTTAAAGCACTTAAGTTGCTTAAGAGGTTTCATACAGAATATCCGAACAAACCAGGCTAACATTTATATGTTTTCTTTCCCCACAGATGGACTCATCTTTTTTCTGAAAGAGCCGAATGTCAGAATCCATTTATATCACATTTCATAAATGTATAGGTAGAACAATGTGCTTATTCTGGGGATTCTCCCATCTCTCCGAAGGGGGGGGCGGAGAGGATAGACTTAATGCAATCTTCAAACAACAGGGAACATTTGAACTGGGGGAGGGAGGGGGAGAGACAGATCTGGATTGCATCTTCATTTACAACTGAAAAGGAAAGCAATAACCATAAAACCAAAGAGAGTTCCCTTTCCCATGGAAGGGCCTGACACCTAAGCAAATGATGAGAGCCTGACCAAATGGATGAGGGGAGGGGCTGAAATGGGAATGCTTTATATAGGATTGAAATGTAACTTTGTTAGATTCCGTCTTGTATTGCCACAATCGATTCCATCCTAGTAAACATTTTCCTTTTGGACTAAACTTGCATCCAAGAGTTCTTATTTCCTAAGATGTGGATTGAGGTGGGTCCTGACACAAGTGGTTATTCTAAATTTCCTCATGGATCTGGAGCATTTGAATAGATTGGGGAGGCTATTTAACCATATCTTTTGTATCCAAAAAGCTACCCACTCTGTCCATATTTATCCTTTTATGTGAATTCTCTTAGGATTTTCTGAAATTAGGATATAGTCAGAGGTGGAAGCTATGGGAGCCATTGTAAGATCACCCTTTAAAGTGATAATTTTTGAATTTCACGTTAAGCTCTTAAAACTTCAAAATGTTTAAGCTCCAGTCCCTAATTCAACTTCTTGAAAGTAAGCTCTATTTAAAAAAGGGCAGTTTGACATGTGACAGTGACAATCTTAACATCTTCTCTGTTTAGAAGAAAATAGTATATATCCAACAACTGTGTTTCTTTTTATTTTCTATTCATTTTTTTTATTCTCTCCCTTTCCCTCTGTTCAGTTCATCTGTCTTTCATTTTATCACATAATTTTTTGCTGACCCATTAACTATACACATTCTGGATATTTTGCACAATCTGAATAGAAATATTTTCCAAATGATCACATTCCATATTAGTTTTTTACTCTTAGTAGTTACTTGTTCTCAGATTGATGTTACCAGGATCACCAAAGAATCAGGAGTGTCTAAATGGAGAACATTTGAGAATCATTCAGTTTAGTTGAATGTAGTTTGTGTGAAAGTGTTTCATTTGAAATATGCTCCTAATAGGTTGATAGAAAAATAAAAATATTTCAAACAAATGCCATGCTTCTTTCTTGTTTAGCTTCAAAAATGATGCAAATGGAAACTACTTATATTCCCTGCCTTTTATGGATTTATTTTCCAGACCATTTCTACCCAGGTAGCATAGACTTAACTATTGGGTTTATGATATTGCAATCAAGCAATTGTAGCAAGGAGGAATTGAGTATCTGTGTCACACAAATATCAGTGCAAACTTGCCATATCCTTTCAAACATGTTTATACTTGGGGATATATCAAAGTAAAAAACCTGAGTTGGCTACTTCAACTAATGGGCTGAAATCTGCATGTTAGCAAACGAAATCATAACAAAAAGATTGAGATGAGTAATATATACTATATAAAACTACTGAAAAAAGAAGCAACCAGTGGTGGGATTCAGCCAGTTTGCACCACTTCAGCAGAACCGGTAACTAATTTTTTGTTGCCCAGGCCCAGAATGGACTTTCAAAAGTGGCATCCACACAGAGAACCAGTTGTTCACCTATTTGAATCCCACCACTGGAAGTAACAGATCCCTCATAGATGTAATCATGGGTTCCTTGCTGAATTGCTTGCCAAATTTATCTTATTATTTTCTCTTTTTGAAGGAGAAAAGCCTTTTGGTCTGAATTCTCACTTTCTCCCTGAGTTCTACTTCTTGTTTTTACTGGAAAAATAATGTTGCAATGTTTATAAAGAAAAGAGTCCTCAACTAGCCAGCAAGCCACACCCTTAAGAATTACCAGATTCTTGAACATTCTGACTTTCTTTCTACCAAGAATAAAGAAGTTAAGAGCTAAGTGAATTGTACACTCTATCTCAACGAGTTATATTTATTTTATAATAATTCCAGAAATCATCTGTACAAACTTCTTTTTTATATAATCTTTTATTGATTTTCCAATATTACAATTGTATCTTTGAAAAGCAATGTGGTGTCTGGGTTACAGTAGTTCCATTTCATACAGGTACGTGTTATTACAAATCTCCAATTTGTTGTAGCCAATATTTCCTCTCTTTTTTCCTTTAATACATATTGTCTCTTATCTAAATTAACATACTTCTTATTTTATCTATCAGTTATTTAGTGGTTTCCTTGCATTTGTCAATATTTTTATATATTTTACTTATTTTAACATTTCATCTTTAAGGCATCAATCACCTTATAAATTTTCCCAGCTTTAATTTTGCATTAATATTAAAGTTAAACGTTTGAAGTTTCTCATTTTCATATTTCTAAGTGACCCCACTTCCCTTTATCACAGTTATCTCCAATGCCTAATAATCTAGATACACATCCTATTTATCTCATTTCCATATCAACAGGTTAATAAGACAATATAATATTCTTGTTTTCATTATAATTTCCACATACTGTAAATTCAATAACCAAAATTTCTCCCATTTCAACATTTAATACATCCTTTCTCTTCTCCTTTATATCTGCTTTCTCGTGCTTAGACTTATAATTTTATTCTTATCACTACATCCAAGTATATTAGTTATATTATATCACTCTTAACATAAATACATCTTAGTCAATTTCATTCAAACGGCTCAATATTTCAATTTAACTGTTGATATTCACACATCTAAGTTTTTTAATTAGCCAGTATTTTTATCTGCACATCAAAGCAGTCTCTCATAATCCAAGTACAATCCTGTCTATTTAGATATTTTCCGTTTCAGGCCTCTTAAATATGTCCATTCTTCTTCAATCTTATTCTGCCTTTTTTTCTTTGCTTATGTCATTTTCCGTTTCTTTGCCTCAGGGTCATCAAAGAGTTCTTGTGTTGTAGTATCGTATTGAAGTGACCCTCCAATCTCCATTTTTGAAGGGTTGAGGGGTCTGATAGAGATACCAAATCTTCTCATTATTTTCTCCTCTTGGCGTAATTGTCCTGGACTGTCTATTTTTTCTTCCATCTGTTTCTCATTTTGATCTTCAAATTGGTGGAAGCCTGGGAAAGAGCAGCCACGGAGGCACTCGATCCCAGTGGGCTCCATGGTTTTCCGTTGAGCTCCGGAAGATGAAGCGTCGGGGGCCTAGAGAGCTGTTGGAGATCCAGCCGGTCTGAATCTGACCGATTGTGACTAAGGTCATCTACGAGGTCTTATCTTGCGGCGATGAGGGCGGCAAAGTCTAATTACTTTGCTGCCCTCATCACATCCGCAGATAATCGCCCGGCCGCCCTGTTCAGGGTGACCCGCTCCCTCCTTAATCAGGAGGTGAGGGAGGAGCCCTTGCAGGGTCGTGCCGAGGAGTTTAGCCAACATCTGGCGGACAAAATCGCTCGGATTTGGGCCGATCTGGACTCCGACTGGGCAGAGTCTGACGGAGGTGACATGAGCGGTCTTGGTGATATTATCTGGGAAGAGTTCGACCCTGTGACTCCGGAAGATGTGGACAGGATCATGGGGAAGCTGAGCTCCACCACGTGTTTATTGGACCTGTGCCCCTCCTGGCTGGTTTATGCGGCTCGGGAGGGGACACGAGGCTGGCTTCAGGCAGTGATAACTGCTTCTTTGAGTGAGGGTGGCTTTCCTGCTGCCTTGAAGGAGGCGGTGGTGAGGCCCCTCCTCAAGAAGCCTGCCCTGGACCCGGCTATTTTGAATAACTATCGTCCGGTCTCCAACCTTCGCTTTCTTGTGAAGGTTGTTGAGAGCGTGGTGGCGCATCAGCTCCCTCTGTTCCTGGAGGAAGCGGATTTTCTGTACCCGTACCAATCGGGCTTTAGGCCCGGGTACAGCATAGAGACAGCATTGGTCGCGCTGGTGAATGATCTCTGGCGGGCTCGGGACAGGGGTTGTTCCTCTGTCCTAGTCCTATTAGACCTCTCAGCGGCTTTCGATACCATCGACCATGGTATCTTACTGTGGCGCCTCAGGGGGTTGGGAGTGGGGGGCACTGTTCTCCAGTGGTTCTCCTCCTACCTTCTGGGACGTTCGCAGTCGGTGCTGACAGGAGGGCAGAGGTCGGCCTCGAGGCCTCTTGTTTGTGGAGTTCCTCAGAGGTCGGTCCTCTCGCCTCTCCTGTTCAACATCTATATGAAGCCGCTGGGTGAGATCATTTGTGGTTTTGGAGTGGGGTATCATCAGTACGCCGATGATACCCAGCTTTTCATCTCTATCCCAAACCACCCCAGTGATGCCCTCGATGTGATGTCCCGTTGCCTAGAGTCGGTTCAGGTCTGGATGGGGAGGAACAGGCTTCGGCTCAATCCCGACAAGACTGAGTGGTTGTACGTTCCGGCATCTCGGGAAATTCAGTCCATTCCATCTTTAACGATGGGGGGTGAGGTATTACCCCCTGTAGATAGGGCTCGCAACTTGGGTGTCCTCCTGGATTTACAGCTCAGTTTGGAAGACCACGTAGGAGCTGTGACCAGGGGGGCTTTTGCCCAGGTTCGCCTGGTGCGCCAGTTGCGACCCTATCTGGACCGGGATGCCCTGCGTACAGTCACTCATGCGCTCGTGACCTCTCGTATAGACTACTGCAATGCTCTGTACATGCGAAACTGGACGTGGAAGACAAGAGCCATTCTCCAAGCGTCCATAACGGCCGCATCGGCAAACCGGAAGTCTTCTGTAAAAACATCTTATTGAAGGATGTTATAAGTATATTAAAACTGAAATAGATGTATAATACAAAGTAATGATGATACAATTATTATTGTCACTACACGTTTTTTTTAGTTCGTCAGAAAAGTTTATTTCTAACTGTGCATTTCCCCTGCTCTCTGCACCTGTGGTGATATCTTATCATGTAACCATAGTGATTCTTACATGTCCAGCTATGTTATGGTTTCAGACTGTTTTGTGCGCATGCCTAGAAAAAGTTTCTCCCAGTTATTCTTTTATTTTCTTTCACTTTGCTGTTACTGTCTGTTACGTTAGGATGTAGTCAGCTAGCTCTCTTTATAATATATATTTAGTTTTTGTAATTAAAAGGTATTTAGTAAGATTATGCGTCGTGTTTTATTTCCTTCCTTCATGCACATCATGCATCCTCTGAAGCACGGTCCTTCGCCCTCTACTAAGGTGATTTATACCTTGACATTAATTAAATATAATTAATATAATAAAATGTTATTTTAGAACCAAGGGAAGCATTTTGGATGTTCTGATATTTAAGAACTTCTTATTTTTCAAGTAATCTTTATATTTATAGGTCCAAGCACAAGTCCGTCATACAAAATTGAATTTTGACAAATTGAAAACTGATGTCTGTCAGAAAGTGGATCTTCTTGGAGCAAGTAGATGTAATCTTCTGTCTCACATCCTTACAACATACCAGGTATCCATAAGGAAAGAATCTATGAAACTTAGGGGCTGTTTTTAGGAATGAGAGTCATAGTTTTTATGTGACAGACATAAAAACTTTATGTAGTAAAATATCCGCAGCTGGATAATTTTTGTTAGATGTCACAGGAAATGTTAACCATTAGATGTGATTTGAAGAATCATATTTCTTTCCATTACAGACAACTCTTCTTCATTTTTGGGAAAAAACATCTCATACCATGGCAGCTATCCATGAAAGTTTCAAAGGTTATCAGCCTTACCAATTCACTATGTTGAAGGTAAATAAAAGTTCCCTAAACCTATATAGCGCTATTTTAATAGTGTGATCTAAACAAATGAAATCTATTGCAAAATAGATTTTAGCTGGCTCAGGAATTCTGGGAGTTGAAGTCCACGAGTCATAAAAGAGCCAAGGTTGCCTACTCCTGGTATAGGGTTTGCTGCCTGAGCAGGGAGTTTTACTAGAAGACTTCCAAAGTCCCTTCCAACTCATTATTACTACTACTACTACTACTACTACTATTATTATTATTATTATTATTATTATTATTATTATTATTATTATTATTATTATTTATTTTTATTTTTATATTATTATTATTATTATTATTATTATTATTATTATTATTATTATTATTATTATTATTATTATTATTATTTGGTATGTAGCTTGTACATAATTTGTTCTGCTGGGTAATTATGCAATATGAAGGTCAACCTAAATTCATTAATAAAACAAAAAAAGAACAAAACAATAAAGAGAGGTGTGGTCGGTTAAGATTTTTGTTAGGACCACAGTATGCAAAGAGAGTAGGTTCATTTTTTCTTTCTAAGCATTGATCCCTGTAATAATTAAATTGGAAATTTAATTCTCACTTTACATAAAATTGGAATGAAATATTGAAAGTTGGCATACAAATAGAAGGATAAAGGAGGAATGCTTGCATATAATATATTTTTCTGCCTTTGAAATTACAGAATATGAAGCAAGCAGAAGATTGTCCAATTCAGGCATATATAACATATATCACTCATTATAATTTTTAAATGAAAAATATTCTTTATAGGTTGAAAACTCAAATAGGGAAATAGCAGGAGGAAAAGGAGTTTCCTAAGTTCTTAACCACTTCCATTTTCTTGCAGGAATTTTATCCTAAAATATTTTTTTGTGTGGAAAAATTATATTTTTCAGTATCTAAGTAGCAAGAAGTCTAATATAATTGTGGCAGTCGTATGAGTTAACTTATTTCTTAACTTCCATTCTTCAAAGAAGCAGCTAAAGGAAAGCAGTATAAATTATCTAGGTTAGCCTTGAGCTTCATTGACTCTGTTTTTAAATTTGGAATATCATTAAGTCTGATATTATCAGGGATAAGCAAATCATGGCCAGGAAAGAGGGATGATGTGTTGCAATCCAAGAACCTCTGGAGTGTCCCAAGTTGCCTCATTTCTAATATATTTCTTATGCCATGCTAGCCTTGGTGAACTTTGTTCCTTTTTTTGAAAAGATAAATATTGAACTCTGATACCAGTTTATATAAGATCTAAATTTTATTGTACAGTATAATCTTCCCCTTCCCTGTTCTTTAAGAAAAACTTAGTATGTTATTCTAAATTAATCAAATAGCCTTTAATGAAATACAGATTTATTGCCATTCTATTTTAGCTAATAATATTTTTTAAAGAAAACATTGTAAAGAACTGGTGATTTATTCATGGGAAAACATTACCTTCAGACCTAGAAAGATTCCTGCATTTAGGATTTATCTGGAAGTAAAACATTGTTTTAGAGGGATATCTTCTTTTTGCTAAACTCTGATATTGAACAGTCTGATAAAGGATTATTTTCTTTACTTCAGTGTATATTGTGGAAGTAGTATAATTGTAGCTGTTTTTCCTGATGGACAAGTTTATGTTTTAGATAATATTTTGAATACATTAACAAGTCATGGAATCCTGTTGAGAAAAAGATTATTTGCTTGGGGTTATCCAGTGCTTGAAAATGTTAATTCCTTTACCTTCTTTAAAATGGAAAAGAATGAGTTGAAATGTATCCTGTAGAAAAATTAATTTGCTGCTAATGTAAAATTAAATTAGCAGCAAAGAATGAAAATAGGACTGAGAAACAAAGCAGAGTTGAAATAGTGAACAGATTTTTCAGTAGTCTTTTCCTTTGTCACTGATTTTTGTGTCTTCCTATTTTCGCCCTTCCTAGAATTCTGAACTCTTTATCTCTATTCATCTAGTAAGCAGCAATCAAATACTAAGGGATATTGGAGAAAGATAGAAATAAGTCTAAGTATTTTAGGTGCTGAAAATGAGGGGCCAGCACTAGAGCAATAAATCATCTGAAAGTCAGAGAATAGAATCTGGAAGCAGAGCCATTGGGAGGGAGGGGGGAAAAGGAGGGTAAAAACAGTTGACCTCAATAGCACATGGTTGTGCTGCCATCTTGACATTTCTTACACCTATTCCTCCAACACAGCTGCCTAGGAGGACGAATTCTGATTTATTGCTAAGATGCTAAGTGAAGGGCACTGCCCGTTTGCCCATGTTGTAAGACAAAGGCAAGGGCAGAGCTTAATGGATTGGAATACAATGTACAAAATAAGAATACAAGGCATTTCTGAATATATTCTTAAGAAAAAAGTTAGTTGGGCATTTAAAAATAATTAGCTTCTTTGTAAATATCATTTGCTGGATATTTTTAATTATTTCTAGTGGGTGATTCATCATGAATGTTAACATTCTGAAACTTTTGGACAAATCCTGAAGTCTAGTAATCATGATTTTTCTGCAGGCTTGACTATATTTCTTTTCAAAAAGGAAAAGGGAGTTGGAGGAGTTGTGCTTCACAACTGATATTGTTATGTGCCTTGCAAAAAAGGGATAGAAATATATTAATGACTTAACAGAATGTGATTAGACATAGTTCCAACTACAAAGATTCTGAGCAAAATTTGTGACTTTACAGTTTTTTTAATCATAATACCTGATTTTTTTTAAAAAATGTGGATTTTATATTATATGAGAATTACCACCTGTTAACTTCTTTAATTTATAATAAACCTTATTTATGAGTAGCCAATTCCTTTCTAAATAGCAGAAATTAAGAAATACAGTATATTGAACATCTTTATGCTGTTTGCATGATCATTGCAATGGCTTTTTGTTCTACTTGGAATGATTTCCATTTAATTTTAGAGAGTTATGTTTAGAGAGTAATGAATATCATTGTGACCTTGCTGTTTTCTGAGGTATTTCCACAAACTACTGTAGAGAGGGTGCATGTCCAGTGGGGGGATTCAAATATGTGAACAACTGGTTCTCTGTGTGGATGCCACTTCATCAACGATTTGGATGAGGGGATAGATGGGGAACTCATCAAATTTGCAGATGACACCAAGCTGGCAGGAATAGCCAATACTCCAGAAGATAGGCTTAAGATACAGGAGGATCTGGACAGACTCGAACACTGGGTGCTATCTAACAAAATGAAATTCAATTGTGAAAAAAGTAAGGTTCTACATTTAGGCAGGAAAAATCAAATGCACAGGTATAGTATAGGTGGTACCTTGCTCGATAGTAGTAACTGTGAGAGAGATCTCGGAGTCCTAATGGACAATCACTCAAAATATGAGCCAGCAGTGTGCTGCAGCTGCCAAAAAAGCCAACACAGTGCTAGGCTGCATTAACAGAGGGATAGAATCAAGATCACGTGAAGTACTAATACCACTTTACAATGCCTTGGTAAGGCCACACCTGGAATACTGCATCCAGTTTTGGTCACCACGATGTAAAAAAAGATGTCGAGACTCTAGAAAGAGTACAGAGAAGAGCAACAAAGATGATTGGGGGACTGGAGCCTAAAACATATAGGGAACGGTTGCTGGAATTGGGTATGTGTAGTTTAACAAAGAGAAGGGTGAGGGGTGACATGATAGCAGTGTTCCAATATCTCAGGGGCTGCCACAAAGAAGAGGGAGCCAAGCTATTCTCCAAAGCACCTGAAAGCAGGACAAGAAGCAATGGATGGAAACTAGTCAAGGAGAGAAGCAACCTAGAACTAAGGAGAAACTTCCTGACAGTTAGAACAACTAACCAGTGGAACAACCTGCCTCCAGAAGTGGTGAATGCTCCAACGCTGGAAGTTTTTAAGAAGAGACTGGACAGCCATTTGTCTGAAATGTTATAGGGTTTCCTGCCTTAGCAGGGGGTTGGACTAGATGACCTCCAAGGTCCCTTCGAACTTATTATTATTATTAAGTCCATTCTGGGCTTGGGCAACAAAAACATAGCTACTGGTTCTGTTAAAGTGGTGCGAACTAGCCGAATCCCACCACTGATGTTATCCCAAAACACTTCTCTATGAGAAAAATAAGGCAGATATTTTGACTCTGCTCTCTCTTGTGTGTTGCTTTGGTTGATGCAAATAAAAATTGGTGGGAGACTTACAACCTATGAACTGTATTTTTGGACTAGGAATAACAATGAATAAACTGTTTTTGTAAGAATTGAAAATCAAAAACGGGGAGTTAAAAGAAAATACTATTTTGTGCAGATTGAAAATGCAATGTGCGTTTTTTTGGCAGCATGATTCAGAGTCAGAGATATATTGAATAATTGAATATCTGTAGAAATCTATATTAAAAATAAATAAATAAAATGTGTAAATCATACATCCACAATAATGCTAACTGTTTGGTCCTTAGAGTAGCAGTCACTAGCTGGCTTTATAAATACCAAACATTACACAAGGGTTCAAATAATATATTTCATTTCAAAGTCTTTGTTCTATGGCCCTATATAATCTGATAAATTGTACCATCGATTTAATTATAGTCCACTATAATACTGGGCTATAGTTAAATCAATGGCACAATTTATTAGACTACATACATGAAGTGTTTTTGGACTGAAGATTTATGTACATGAACTGTCCCCCAGCACAATTAAGATTTATGTTCTGAGAATCATTAAGATCAGGGATACAGCAATATTGCAAATTTTATTGTATTTTATTATGTATTTTCTGCAAAGTGTAGTATATAAAATATAATTTATAGAAACAAAACATAGTATTATTAAAATGCCATTACAGCATTTAGAATCTATTAAAATGTAATATTCAAGAACTCAAAATACAACTAGGTTTTAAAGATTCTGGAAGAATAAAAAAAATCTTTTATCTGTTGTGTTGCCAAAATGATGGTGAATAAGAGACTCTAGAAATCACAATTCATAACCAGGGAACAAAAGCAGAGTGCCTTTTTCTTAGTAGCCATTATTTCATTGCATTAGATCAGGACTAGATTTTTATAAAGAATTATAAGTTTGAGGTAATGTAATGTGAAGAGACCATTTTTCTGGCAGATTATTTCCAAATTATTTAAGGCATTGTAGTCTTAGTGGTTAAAATCAGAACTTTGAATTGGACCAACATATATAATTACATGTAATGAGAACCAGTGTGATGTGTTTACATATAAAAGAAGGTATGAGATATCTTGTGACTCTTACGGGATACCTTACAACTGATTTATTATGTTCCAGCAACTAAGCAATTAACATTACTTCTGTCCTGTGAATTCATGATAAAAAATGAAGCATTTTGCTTATTCCTAAGCTTTCATGTTTAGTTTTTGCTTTGCCAAATTTTTATACTACTTGTGCCAGCAAATATTCTCATTCTTTTTGTTATAATGCCTATAATAAATGTTAGCTACTGATCTCTTATGTTTGATATTTTTCTCTCATTTGGATCAAAATAGTTACTGTATTTGTTTTACACAGTTTGATTACTCAAAAATATTTTAAAAATCAGCATTCTTTATTACTGACTCTTTATATTGTTTTGCATTTGTGTTAATGGCTGGCTTAGAACTTACAAGAACCTGTAAATAAATTAATGGAAAATGAAGAAAAGGAGGAGGAACTGCATAATACCAAATCAGAAGATGATCAACAGAGTCAGTAAGTATTCATCAGTTAAAGGAATATAATCCATTATTTTACAAGGGCCTTCTACATCAACACTGCAGATGAGAACAATTCAGATTTCTAATTATAAGTGCACTCAGTACTTGTAATCTTTGTTTATGTCAGCTGCCATTTTTCTCTAAACTGTTGTTTTACCCATACGAAGAGCTCCCAAGGAAACCTATGGCCAGAACCTTATTATTATGCTAGAGAGGCCATGATCCTCAATTCCAGACAAAAGTGACAGATTACAAAAGAAGTAGATCCTTTTTTGAACATACTGTAATTTCTATGTATCTTGCATGAGCAAGAATTCTTCTATTCTTTTTCTAAAATATAGCAGAAATAATATGAACTTAATGAAAGTCAGTGTTATTACCAGCACTTCCTCATTTTTTTAAAAAATATTTTGAATGCTTTTAAGACTTTGATAGATTAATAAAAATACAGCACTGTCTACATAAATACATATAGCAATAACTTAAATGATTGTCTGTCTGTCTGTCTGTCTATCTATCTATCTATCTATCTATCTATCTATCTATCTATCTATCTATCTATCTATCTATCTATCATCTATCTAGTTTCCAGGCACTCTTTACAAATTGACTTATGCAGTCAGTTTTTTATTCAGTTTTTTTCTATGTTTAATCTGATCAAGCACTTAAGTTGATGTTCTTCTAGTCAGTTTTTGAACCAACCCTCCAACTTGCTAGGGTCAAGTGACATTTTATTTCTTCTCATCTGGATCATTTCAGTCTCCAGAAACATCCATCAGGTCTTGCAGTTGATCTTGGGTAGGGATTTAAAGCTGGATATAATTAACACAAAGGTACCCATTGACTTAAAACTTTGTTTAATGGTGGTTCAATTATAACAGCTTTTGAAAAAGTGACTTACAATCTGTATTCACACTTATGACCATCATACTATCCAATCACAGGATTACACTTCAAGTGCTATTTGCAACCAGTTACAGTAGTTGCAACAATCTGTAACATCCATTGGAGTGTCACTTACATTTGCCATACAAATTGTCATAAAGTTAGGCCCAACTCGACTTAACGACCGCAACAGTTTAACAGTGGAAATTCTGCTCTTAATTCAAGTATTGTCTGTACTGATGATATTATGTTGAAGAATCTTACCTAAGTAGCTTCATGTATATGTTAAACAAGTTAAGGTTGAGAAACACTGTACTAGGTAGTGCATAGGATTGAGTCTTAATTTCAAAAAAAATAAAGGCAATGACAACAACTACAGATGGACATGAAAAGTTTAAAAACAACAAGGAGGCAGTTAAATTAGTTTGATAATTTATCTTCTTTGGATAAAAAAATTATTCAAGATGGCAATTCTGCACCTAAAATCAAAAGCAGGATACCTTAGAAGATCTGGAAAAGCAGAGATATTGATATAAATACAAAAGAAGACTAATTAGAGCAAGTCTTACCTATAATGATATATGGGTTTGAGAAATGGACACTAAGAAAGGCTAATTGAAGAAGAATTGTCACCTTTGAACTGTGGTGCTGACAGAAAGTATTGCGTATTGCATGGACAACCAGGGCAACCAACAGAGATATGCTAAATTGTATAAAACCAGAAATATCACTAGAAGCTAAAAATCACAAGATTACATCTGATTTATTTTGGCCATGTAATGCATGCAAATTCATTAGGGAAATAAATGATGCTAGGAATGTTTAGTGGATCAAGAAGCCAGGGCAAGCAAAGAACTTGCTAGCTTAACACCATCAAAACGGATACAAAAATGAACATCCAACAACTGAAAGAAGCTGTGGTTGACAGGGTAGCATGGAGACACTTGCCTATAAAAGTCACCAAGAATCAGACCTGACCAAAGAGTTAAAACTACTACTAATAGTACAAGATGTACAATGGTTCATCCTGTAGTTTTCTGTGAATGTCAGATTCTGGTTCTAAACAGCAGTGAATAAGACAGGCGAGAAGGTCCAATAAGATCAAAAGGTGATAGTAAAGTATGGAAGCAATTATTTTGAATGCTTTCAAGACATGTACTTCATTCATAGATAGCAGTGTCCAGGGCACTATATCAATCCTACACTAGATGTTGCTGTCAACAAAAAAGGCACAGTGCAATTCTCACTCCTACACCCCTAATACTAAAACAGCTTCTGGCAGAAATAGCAGTTCTGTTCCTCTGCAACACTAAGTAACATATCGTACTAAATATTATTTTGCCAGAGCCAAAAGCTTAAATCCTGCAACATATGATGAAATCTGAGATTTGGGTACTTAAATGTACACATCGGCATGTAGTGAGTTTGTTTTTGATGAAATATTAATATTGGCATCTGAGCTTCAGAAGATCAGAAAAATGGTATTGTATCTTTTTAACCTTCTTAGCATATACATATGTGTGTTTGTGTGTGTATATATATGTATATATGTGTGTGTGTATACACACACATACATATATACACACATGTATGTGTGTGTATGTATGTATGTATAAGGAAATAAGCTCTTTTTCACTCCTTTCAATTTAAGGTTGATATCTTTAGATGATGAAAGCAACACCAAGGAAACAGCCAACTCAGGTATTCTTTTATATTATGTTTTTCAAATACCAAGCATGCTCCAGATTCCCAGTTGTCTTAATTAAAGCTGTGAACATTTTGCTTTAACAGGCTACTTTAGAGTATTAATACCATGCGTCATTTCAGGATATTCATCCCAACTCTGAAATATTTAAAGTACAAGCAACCCATTTAAGAGAAGAAATTTGCAATTGATTTAAGTTTTTATTTAACCAATTATGAATTCTCATAAAATAAATATTGTAGCATTTCACCTTAGTGCTTCAAGAGATGGACAGCATTGTGCTATGGCTACTGTTACTGCAATAAAAAAGAAATGGTGATCTCTACTAAATCAGCTAGAGCACCGTACTGTGTCTTTGCAAATGAATCAGACATCTCCTATGTGCTGTTTCTCAATGAATTATAACATACATGTAGTTTGTGATCTGGACTTGGTTGAGAATTTGTTCTATGTAAGTCTGAGAGCAAGAATACAGCTACATAATAGAATATTAATAGCAATATTAAAATAGTTGTACATTTTTAGCTTAAGGCTGTGTTAAAATTAACAAATTAAGTAAGAAAAGCAACAAAACAATTAGTATACCACTTCAAAACTGGAACAAAAACAATCCATTCCATATACTGATCTGCATGGATCTATACAGTTTGAAGTTTCTGGTTGCTTTTCAGGAGTTGTCCTGCAGAGAATACCATACAAAGTGGAAGCTAGAGTATTCCTAAAATAATTTTGTAATAGCCCCTACTCTTAATTTGAATAGAAATCTCTCAGAGAGAAAACAGAGTTCTATTGCAGAGAGAGCAAAACTCGAAAGGCCTTGATATCTTTAAATATAATTTTAAGACTAAAATGTGATTTTATCCATAGATAGCAAAAGAGTCTAGCCCTTATTTTTGCAACAGCATAGTGTTGCAGCTTGTGTTAAGATTTAACATGGAGGATGGTGGATCTTCCAGCTAAATATTGATGTTTGTAAACTATTAATCATCTGTAAATTTCTACAATATACATAGTGTGGTAAGTAGAAATGATTCAGTGTCCTTTTTGGATGTGAAATGGGTCTTTTTTAAATGGAATATATTATTTTAAAATCCCTTAAGTTGTGTAAATTGGCTATTTTAAAGCTCACTATGCTTTACTGATTACCCTGAATTAAGCTAGATTTATCAAAATATATATATTCTGATTAAAAAGCGCTTTTTACTGATTAATACTTTGTTTAGAACTATTTCAAGCTAAATGAAAAGTCTCAGTAATAAAATGATCAGATAGAAAAATCTATGAGGCACGGCTCTCTTCAGTATTGTTCATTTCTTAGCTGGATTTGATTTCACCTAGAAAATATTTTGGTTACAGCAGAAGATGCTAATGACATGCTGAGTACTTTTGGAGAAAACTTCAACCACAGAGAAAATTCAGGTATGTTTTTTTTAGAAATGCACTGCAACTATATAAATATTTCAGAAGGTAAGTTTCACTGAGTTCAGTGGAACCTGTTCCCAGATAATTTTCAATAGGTTTACTTATTTTAAGTATAAGATTTACAGAAGGGTCTGTAGATCAGTTGTTTCCTCAAATTTTCTCTTTTTTAGAAGCTATGGATCACTTACTAGAGTTGAAGCATGGAGAAAATGGTATGTAAATATTTTCTTTGCTACATCATTTTTATACAGATGCTAGGTGTTTTTCACTATGCCTATTGACTTCAAATGCTTAAGTATTACAAACAAAAATTCACTTGTTACTCTGATGTCAAACTTCATTGTATGCATTAGATATTCTCCCATTGGATTTCCAGCTAGGCATGTTTTGTGGGCCACATTATGCAGTTTGTAGAAAGCTTTTTTTATTTCACCCTTATCTTGGCAAGTGTTGAAGCGGCTTGCCTTCAGAAGTTGTGGGTGCTTCATCACTGGAGGCTTTTAAGAAGGGATTGAACACCCATTTGTCTGAAATAGAATAGGGTCTCCTGTTTGAGCAGGGGGCTGGACCAGAACACTTCCAAGATCCCTCCCAACTCTATTATTCTGTATTATTCTGCAGTATTGATTAGTAGAATCTAAAGCTTGTTTCATACATACTGTGAGCTTTGCTGTAACTTAACATTTTCTGTATTGCAATATGTTGGGTGTAGTGAGCCACTAGCCACCAGTGTGTGTTTTGAAAAAGAGGTGAGGTACTTTAAATTTTAAAATACCTAATTCATTCCTAGTTTAATAGAAGAGAATGAAAGTTCCAGCTGCCATTGTGATACAGCTGGAATTTCACAACTCCTATATTTTGCTAGTGCATTTCATGAATGTTACTGACCATTGTTGACCAATGGAAACTAAAAAGAACTAGAAATGTATCCTATAAATTCAGATTTGTAGTTTTATGTATTTTCTCAAGTTCAAGTTTTTATGCTTTATTATAGGTTATATGTGATTATTTTCCTATATGTTCCTGCCTCATTTTTAAAAAGTCAGATCTGTGTCTTACATTCCCTTTTTAATTTCCCAAATTATTTTAATCTGTGTTACTGAACTCTGATAAAGAAAAATCAGAAAGCATATATTTTATAATAAAAACTTTGTTCCTGTTTTTTCAAGCAGTTATTCATATTGCCCAACTTATTGCAATGTTTACATTTCCTGATTTCATATATGAAGAATATAAATGCATAGGTGGCTGCCTAGCAGTATGAAAATTATATTGAAGAAACTTATATTTATTCTAAATAGTTGCTTAATTTGAGATATAGGAAGTCTTCAGGTTACAACCACCATTTAGCAACTGTTCAAAATAACAGGAGCATTGAAGAAAGGGACTTGAAATTGGTTCTGGAAGTTGCAACTGTCATAATGTTCCAATGATCACATGAGTGTGATTGGGTACTAGGTAACCACTTCATGCTTACAACTGTTGAGTCCTATGGTCATGTGTTTACCATTTGTGACACACTCTGCTGGTTTCCCACAAAGTCATTGGGGAAGGTGGCAGAAGCTTGCAAGTCACTTTGGTAAGTCTTTCCAGCTCCTGCCACTTTTTCTCCAGAGGAACCTCTGGGTGGCATGATGAATATGGGCCCAGAGAGGAGGATAGCTGCTCACCTGGATGCACTAGTGCCAGGCAGTAGTATGTGTCACCCCTGCCCAGCTGCATTCATGCCAGGCCATAATACCTGTACATCTAGCGTCCCATATCATACTTCCACATTCATGCTGCACTGCAGCATCTGCCCATCCCCATAAGCACTGTGGTATCCATTCGCATAGCACTGCACCACCTACTCCCCTGCCTGCCTGCACTTGTGCTGCAGCATCCCCAGCACATTTGTGCCATACACCCAAATTAAACTAGACAGCATGGTTTTCCACTTTACTTTTCATTTCAAAATTATTATGTTGCTTCACAAAGCAGCTTTAAAGGAAGCCTTTTAAAAAAATCATCAGATTGATTGCTTTAAGCAGCCTTATAATTTATTAGTTAATTCATCTTCTGATTTATTTAACAATTCAGATTTAGTTCTTTTATTTTCTCTATTTAAATCTTCAACGTTATCTGCATTAATACGTGTGTGTGTGTGTGTGTGTGTGTGTGTGCATGCGCACGCACGCACGTGCGCACTCACACATGTGCTTTTTGACTCCTGGCAACTGCCTAGACAAGTCCATGCATTTTTCTTGATAAGATTTCAAAAGTGACTTGCCCCTGCCTGCTTCCTACAGCTGAGGGAGAATGACTGGCCCAAGGTTACATAGTTGGCTTCAAGCCTAAAATGGGACTAGGAATTCATGTTCCCTCGGTTTCTAAACACTACACCAAACAGGCTGGCTTAATACTGCCATGCTCTTAAATACCATTGTTCAAATAATGTCATCTGATGGCACCCAGAAAGTAGGTCTTCTCTGTTGCTGCATCTGTCCTCTGAAACAGCATTTTCCAGAGATTTAAATGGCACCTACTGTGCCTTTGTTCAGCACAGTAAAAACTTGTCTTCCTCCACCCCAAGGCCTTTGGTTCTGGTGGATGATGAGCTTTTCATAAGATTTTCTCTGCTGCATTGGATAGTTGTCTCTTTCAAATGCCTTTTTCTTTTTCCTGCTTCTTTTTAAGTTATTTTTATTGTTAAAGACAAACTCATCTTGGAATTAAATAGCCTTATAAATACATTAAATACATTTTAAATTAACCTTTCCTAAGATAGTTATCATCTGTATATGTAAGATTAACTTCCTGAATCCCCAGTCATTGTAATTGTGAGTCATGCTAAATTTGTAATAAATGAAGTCCGCTACTAATGGAAGGTAAGTTTGCCATTGCTTTCTTCTGAATTTTAATTACATTTCTCAATGTATCATGTAGTCACTGCACTTCCAGATGGTGTCCCAACTGAAGAATTAAATAAAAAAAATTAAACCAGCTCTGCTTAATATTTTGAAAGAAGGATGTTAAGAAAATGACAGATTAGCAATAAGCTTCAATGACTCATTAAGTAGCACTAATAATGTTTTTTCCATGAAAAAATCATTTAGATCTAAATATATTATTTATTATTTAATAAATGTCAACTTCTGATCAGTTACATTATTGTTACTAGTGGAAAGATTATAATTTCTACGTGAATATCTTTGATTTATATTTGTCTCTTATGCTCAAGCATACATAAAATAGCTCTGATGCATTTACTTCATCTTTTAGGCATGAGAGCAATAGGCCTTCCATGATAAGGTCACTCCTTTTCTCTTGATTTTATCCACAGGAAAAGTAATGTCATTAGAAAGTAAATTCTTCTTTGCTAGGTAAACCCTCGTGGGCCTTTTATTTACTAAGCTTATTAAATTATATCTCCTTTTTAAGAAGAATGAAAACCACTGCAGAAAAACAAATTTCATATTTTAGATTATTAGTGAAAATACTTATTTGGTGAAATTTTGGAGGTACTTTTAAAAAGTTGGAGGTGTAGTCAGAACATGCTTTCTTGCATAAACTAAGTTTATTCCCATTAAGGTTAATTTGAAAGATGAGAGATCAGAAATTTTCAGATTACAAAATGATTCCAAAATGTAAAATTTGAGAACTGTTAAGAAGATTGTCTAGCTCAAATGTTTATTTAAATTTAAATAACTATGCACGCTTTAATCATGGCTTATATGGGAAATTGTATGTACCAGATGGAACTGTCCGTATAGCCTAGGATTGTCTATTTTAATTGATGACAACTCTATAGGGTTTCAGGCAGGAGTTTTTCTCATTCCTACCTGACAGTTTTACATGTACTCTGCTTTTGAGTTCATTCCCTTTGGATAGATCGGGATGGCTATTCCTTACATTTGTTCTTATTTTAATTAATCTATCAATTTGTATGTTACTGTTCTTTTAGCAGTATCAAAGGACCAGCTTGTGAACTCCCTAGAATCTGAACTTACTGATAAGAATGACATGGTATTATTGAATGAGATACTCAATGCATCTTCTTTGGATGATGGCGAATTCAGCAGGGAATGGGTAGCTGTCTTTGGAGAGGTTAACCTTGCTGACACAGGGGCAAACTCTTCTGTGGGAGAAATGGAGAGCAATCAGTCATCATCATCAGGCTTCCTTCCTTCTCAGCTTTTAGACCAAAACATGAATAATTTGCAACGTTCTCTTCAAGGTAGGCCTGTTTTCATTCCTGACATTATAATCCCAGATTAGTCATTGTCTGGTGACATAATTGTTTCTGTCATTATTTTGGCCAAAGGTAACACAAGAATGAGTGTAGATATTCAGTGCCAAATCCTACTATAATATGTAGTAATTTTTTTTTCATTGAGAAGACTGTAAGGAAATGGTTACTAAATATCCACATCCAATTTAAGTAGTCATAGTTTGCTATCTTATGTGAATTTTTAAAAATGTACTTTAAACTATGATTTATCAAGCAATATAGATTCACTGTACTTTTTGGGGCAATATGCAATTGATACTACAACTCAGACAATGAGAATAGGAAATTGCAGATAGTCAGAAACATCAGTGGATTATTTCTTGACCGATGAAGACTTGGCTAGGATGTTGAAGGAGTTGGCATGGGGCAGTTGGTGAATAAATGTGAGTTTTACCACGGCCTCAGTGATGTTTGTTATTTCAAGTGATCTTTTATTGTATTGTGTTTCAATTTTGTTTGCTGCCCAAAATTTCTTACGGAAGATGAATGCCTGTATAGGTTTATTCGATGAATAAATGCCAAGGAAAGAAATATTAGGAAAATCAAGTTTGATTACAAAACTTAAAACTATTGTTTTGCATTTTACCTGAATGTGATTACATGCATACATATGCTGAGAAGTTTGCAAATATAATTTCTAGGAAGTGGTGATTGTAATCCTTATATTATTCTAACTTTATTTATAGAATTTCTTTTGTTAAAAACACAACCAATTTTGCTCTCATTGAATATTGATTAATTATTGCCATACTTAAAAGACGTGTATCTCCAGGACAAGATTTAAAAGAAAACATGTTTTATTAAATCACCATTCTTGTTGTTTAAGTTCTCCCTGTGCAGTGGTACATCTTCTGTGCTGCCAATATTTTATGTTAATTTCTCTGCTGTTTCTTGGGCAGATGGTGGCTGTGGGAGGGAGGCGTAAAGGGTGAAAGGAAAAATTGTCTCATTATTTTTAGAATGAAGGGATGACATGTGTGAAGGGTATTTAATTCCTCCTGGGTGTTAATGTGGGTTGGGTTGGTTGTCATTTGTTGATGGGAAAATTATTCCTCTGATTTTGCTCAGGTAGAAGAAATAATACCATTTGGAGTAGCAATAAAAAGACTGTTTTTAAAAGGACACTATTAGGACTGACACATCTAAGATGTGAATATGTCATTAGAATTTCAGTGGTTTTATTCCAAGTTCTTTGGCTTAATAAGTCTGAATAGAAAAATAGCTGCTTTCTGAATACTGGGAAAATGCTAAAGACTAGATTATTTTAGGTGGTGTGATTTACCTTGATCCAGGATAAAAGTGTCCTTGTGGCAAGGTGGGCAGCAAACAAATTTAATAAATAAATAAGTGTAGCAAAGAAACCAAAAGGTTCTAGATATAAGAAGAAAAGTGTATAGTATTTGTCACAATGGTGACTGTGTTATATTAAACAGCAATTAAATGACGGAAGGTAAAAAATAAAATTAAAAGCTGGGGGATGGAGACATGTATTTTTTTGCTATCACCTGTTCAACAGACTTTTGGAAGAAGAACCATTTCAATTCCCATTGTTTTTCAGGCAGTGCTGAATAGTCTTGGAGGTAAACTATATATTTGGCTGCAGTGATGGAATAAATAAAACCTTTTATATGGTTGCTGAAAAAATCGCTATAAATATGTGGCTTTCTGTTTGTGTGTGCACATGTACAAACATAAACACACTGTACAGGTAGTCTTCAACTTACAACTCTTTGTTTAGTGATACATTCAAAGTTACAGTTTTGTAAGGGAGCAAATTTGGGAACCACAGAGAAGCTGTAAGACTGCCTTAGCTTGGAAGACTTTGCAGGAGCATATTGGACTCCTTTTAAATCGTAAAAACTGACCCTGACTGTAGAGGTACACTGTGTGAAACTTGTCCACTAAGAAAAATGAGTATACCAGGATAAGGAGGTATGAAATTGTACTCCAAAAAATTCACAGGTGTGCACCTGTTTGAATGGAGTCCCATCCAGAAAGATTTCAGTAATAAGAATTAAAGCAACAATATCATAAATATGTATCAAAAACTGCTTGGAGCCCTTAAGATTGAGTAGTATATTTACAGTAATACAGAAAATATATTCAAAAATGTATTAAAAATAAACAGCGGGTTTCTGCTAATTTTCAAAGGCTAAGCGAACAGTACTGTTTTTGTTGTTAGCTGCGAAGTTGTGTCCGACTCATCACGACCCTATGGACAACGTTCTTCCAGGCCTTCCTGTCCGCTACCATCTTCTGGAGTCCATTTAAGCTCACGCCTACTGCTTCAGTGACTCCATCCAGCCACCTCATTCTCTGTCGTCCCCTTCTTCTATTTTATTTTATTTTTATTTTATTAAATTTATATACCGCCCTTTCCCAAAGGACTCAGGGCGGTTTACAGGGTATTTAAAACAACCAGTACAAAAGTTAAAAACAAATTAAAAAAAGATTAAATCATCCCTAAAATTAAAAACCCCAGTTAAAAATTCTCAGCCGGGGCCGGAGAGCTCAAAGAGCCAGGTCTTCAGGTCCCGGCGAAATGTGCGAAGGTCGGGGGCAGTCCTAAGCTCCACGGGCAGCTGGTTCCAGAGGGCAGGCGCACCCACAGAGAAGGCCCTTCCCCTGGGTGTTATCCGCCGACAGTCTTTTATCAGCGGCACCCTGAGAAGACCCTCCCTGTGGGATCGCACTGGACGAAGGGAGCTTGATGCTGGCAGCAGGTGTTCCCTCAGATATCCCAGACCCAAGCCATTCAGGGCTTTATAGGTCATCACCAGCACCTTGAATCTCACCCGGAGGGCAACCGGAAGCCAATGCAGCTCGCGGAGTAGAGGTGTTACATGGGAGTATCGAGAAACCCCCATCACAACTCGTGCGGCCACATTCTGCACCAGCTGAAGCCTCCGAGTGGTCCTCAAGGGCAGCCCCATGTAGAGAACGTTGCAGTAGTCTAGACGGGAGGTCACGAGCGCATGAGTGACTGTGCGTAGGGCATCTCGGTCCAGATAGGGTCGCAACTGGCGCACCAGGCGAACATGGGCAAAAGCCCCCCTGGTCACAGCTCCTATATGATCTTCAAAATTGAGCCGTGAATCCAGGAGGACGCCCAAGTTGCGAGCCCTGTCAACGGGGGGTAACATCTCACCCCCCATTGTTAAAGGTGGAATAATCTGGTTATTGCCCTCAATCTTTCCCAGCATTAGGCTCTTCTCCAGTGAGTCCTCCCTTCCCATTAGGTGGCCAAAGTATTTGAGTTTTAGCTTCAGGATCTGGCCTTCTAAAGAGCAGTCAGGGTTGAACTCCTCTAGGACTGACCGGTTTGATCGCCTTGCAGTCCAAGGGACTCACAGGAGTCTTCTCCAGCACCACAGTTCAAAGGCCTCAATTCTTTGGCGCTCAGCCTTTTTATGGTCCACCTTTCACTGCCATACATTGCAACTGGGAAGACCATAGCCTTGACTATAGGCACTTTTGTTGGCAGGGTGATGTCTCTGCTTTTTAGTGTGCTGTCTAGATTTGCCATGGCTTTCCTCCCCAGGAGCAAGCGTCTTTTAATTTCTTGGCTACAGTCCCCATCTGCAGTGATCTTGGAGCCCAGGAAAATAAAATCTGTCACTACCTCCATTTCTTCCCCATCTATTTGCCAGGAATTGAGAGGGCCGGATGCCATGATCTTGGTTTTCTTAATGTTAAGTTTCAACCCAAGAGAGTAACGTACATTTTTGTAAAATTAAAATACTCTTAAAATCAGTTTGCTTACAACCTCGTGTAACATAGTTGTGAACTGAATGACAAAGTTGTTAAGCAAATCTGGATTTCCCCATTGATTTCACTTGTTGGAAGCCTACTAAGAAAGTTGCAAATGGCAATCATATGAGCCCAGGATACCTCAACCTTCAGAAATACATGCCAGTTGCCAAGTGCCTAAATTTGGGTCATATGACCATGGGGATGTTGTGACAGTCATAAGTGCAAGGACCAATTGTAAGTCAGTTTTTTCAGTGCCATTGTAACTTTGAATGGTCACTGAATGGTGATAAGTTAGGACTACCTGTAAGGTAGTGGTTTCCCTATCTAGTTGTATCTGACTCCAGGGCATAGTGCTCATCTCCCTTTCTTGGCTGAGGGAGCCAGCATTGTCCAAAAACATTTTCTGTGGTCATGTGGCCAAAAGCACACGGAATGCTGTTACCTTCCACAGAAGTGGTACCTATTAATCTATTCGCATTTGAATGCTTTCAAACTGCTAAGTGGATGAGCTGGGCAGGAACAGGACCTCACCTCGGTGCGCAGTGCTCAGATTTTGCAACCCGGTTGTCAGCTTTACAACTGACAAACTCAGTGTCTTTAACCACTGAGACATTGTGCACCCTCCTCCCCATATTGCTACCTTAACAGAAAGTCTTTTGCTTTTCTAACTCTATTTAGTTCTAATTTGTTAATAACAGCTTATCTCAGAACTGCAGTCTGTTGCTGGATCTCTTTCTTAGGCTTAGGACCAGCCCATATTTAAGCCAAAATTAAAATACACAAAGAGAATTTATGAAAAAGTAAAACAATACAAAGAAAAATATACATGGTTAGGGTAACCTTTGCTCCCTAAATCAATGACATGACCAAACAAAATGAAAGTCTCATTTCAAGATGTCACGGAGTTTTGGTTTTCAGAAAATGGTTTGGGTATTATTGCCTTGAATGATTTAAAATGATTAAGTAATTGCTATTGATTCATACAAATGCAATTCTTTTACTGAATCTTAGGTTGGGCAGCCAGCAGCATTAGCCCATCACCTGCATTGCAGACAGGACAGAAATCCAACAGCTTGAACCCAAATGTCAATAAGGCACCAATGAAAGGTAATTGATAAAGACAAGATAAAAATAAAAAAATTGTTTCCTTTGGGCTCAGACATCTCCATTACCTTGCATAGTCTCGGGTCTGTTTACAAAGAGCAGTTTCCTTTGAAGCTATATTTTATTTTTACTGCACTCTGACTAAAGTATTCATCATGCATGGAATATTTATGTTTGCTTTTTCTCGGCATGTAAAATATTACTGAAATTTCTATAATAGCTTTTAATGGCTGTGAAGTTTTAAAATTTTATAGCCCTTGTAATAATATCCTGAAAGCCATTGAACATGCTGAATTTTTCTCTCCAAGAGTAGACAGAACTTTCACTTTAGAGAGAAAAATCCAAAATCGGCATTTTGTCTCCCAAACATTCCTTCTAAGATGTTGAAGTTCTACTATGAGAACAGGATAAATGGGGAAGAATGGAATATATAGCATAGGCAAATGTGTACATAATTTGGATTTCATATGCCCATTCGAATGTTTTATTTGCAGTTATATTGACTGTGTTATAAATGACTTTTGAAAACAGTCTCATGAAAGCTAGGTTTCAAATTTACATACACTCTGAATGTATAAAGAGAAAGAAAGGGTGAACATACCTGCAGAATATTTTTCTGACCATAAGCACACTTGATAAAGGGTCTTCTTAGATGTGTCTAAAATACTTTCTTGAGTAATGCCTCCTAAATCCATTTGTTCATATGTCATCCTTAAAAACTGCAGTCCAAGACAAATACTGACTTGGCCAACATTGTCTGTGGTTTCTTTTTTGCAGAAACTGGAAGTTCTTCTAAAGATCTAACAGCTTGGTTTAGTCTCTTTGCTGATTTGGACCCTTTGTCCAACCCAGATGCTGTTGGGAAAACAGATAAAGAACATGAATTGCTCAATGCATGAGTTGTCTGCCTATGGTAAATCTCTTTTCACTAATCATTAGCATTATCTTGGGGGTTTAAGAAAATTTAAAATTGAACTAGTGTGCTGTTGTACAACTTCTCACTTTTGTGCCATTCTAATAAAATCACAGGACTGACCTTTCTCTTTCTATAGGTTACAGTTATTAGCTCTTGTTTATATAAATAGTTTACACCCATTTTTGTAAGTAGATGTACTGAACGAAATTTTGGTTTAAACTGAATTGCTGGCTAGATTAGCGTACTTGGTGTCGCTTGGGTCTTGATAGAGCAGTCTCATGGTAAATAAAAAGGTAAAATATAAAGGAAAAATTATTTTTGTATATTTATTTGCATAATTCAGGAAATAATATGTAATTGGAAGTTGCATGGATTGAATCAGAAAGACAATAATATGTAATAAATGACTGCAGCATTAGAATATAAAGTGAATTTCTATTCTTAGTATCAATAATGAAAAATCTATACTTTGGGGCTAATCATCAGAAAATTATAGCTGAGTATGAACCTATTCTGTTCATTTTCTAATTTTAAATTATTAAGTAGCATGGCATAAATCCAAATCCACTGCCAAGATTGCATACTTTTAGAGTGTTCTTTTGTGCCAGCAGTTTCTGCTATAAAAGAGACTAGATTTTATTGCCTTTGCCACCATGTGCGTTCATGATAATCTTCATTTCTATATAAGGCTCTTTTCATTGTGGCTGGTTTCATACTACCATGTTCTTAAGCCTGTTGTAACACTCTTCTTTAATAAAGATGGTTTTGACAAAAAAGTATGTGTAAATTACCTTTTTATCAGCTGGAACATAAAAAAATGATAGAAATATTATCACTTGTAGTCAGAAATTTTCTAGTCGGTTTTATTGTTGGAAAAATAATAAACAATCACCTCATAAGGGAAGAGTTATTATCAACATGCATTATCTCAGGCATTTATTTAATTATTGTGTCCAACCACCTGGTGCCAGTTGACTGTCATGGAGAGGAAGCAAGCAAACAAATCAGCAAGCTAACCCTTATAGAAGAGGATCTTTTTAATCCATCTTCTCTAGTTGTTTCTGCCCATCAATTACAAGGCAGAGTGGGTCACCTGGGGTCCCTATAGATATACATCGTTTTGTGGGACCATTCTCTGTCCCAATATCTGCCTTCTGAAACAACTCCCCATGGATATATTCAGTTCCCACCCTTCAAATGTTATAGGATCTTAAGATCTGGACCTGTTCCCAGGCATAGTTAAGATATTTATAGAGCCTCTGGCAATTTGAATTTGTTATTCATGTGGTTTTGTTTTCCTTCTTTAAAACTATGTATTCTTTTAAAAATTATAAGCCATCCAGTGTCTTTTTAGAGTCAAAATACAGTTTAGATAGTTTTTTGGAAATTCTTACACCAGATAAATATTTTTATATTCTTAGGATCCAACCACATAAACTCAATCATCCTAATTGAATGTTTATTTATTGATAGTAAGATAACATAAAGATTTTCCAATTTTTATCTCCCCACCTTCCCCATCTGCTTATGAAAAACCCTTATCTGCTCCAGCTCAGCAGTGTCCCAAATGTGTTTATCAGCCTCTAAGTATATTGGGAAATCACAGGACAAGGTAGCAGGCAATATTTACATGCTCCTTTTTATCGCAATACAATACATTGTATCTTACTATAGCCCAAAGATATCAAGTCTGACTTCTTAAATTGGTAAGGTAACCAGCTAGACATATATTAATTAAATGAGATTGGGCGCATATTTTTTTATGTCCCACCTTTATTTTATAAATAAGGCAGCATAACATCCCTTCCTCCTATTTTCCCCACAAGTATTTCTACAAAATATAATGTCAGCAAAATATAGTAAAATAATTGTGCAGTTCCCCTATTGTCGAATATGTTTTCAGTTTTTCTAATTATACTGGCAAGAAATTCTAAAAAAAATTAAAAGAAACAAGAGGTATATTTTGGTTTAACCTTAATATAAATTTAATCAAAGAAAGGGCATTCCATTAGTAATGACTTATGATTTAAAAGGTTGAGTAAATCATATTAAGCTAAAATATAAAGTTCCAGGAAACCTAAAGTAAGACAAAACTCACTTCAAACATTTCCAATAACCTATATAAAAAGCATTTTCATTGTCCCAAGAAATTATATCCACTTAGCAGATATTATGCTTATTAGTTAAAACAAAAACATCATAACAGAACATGCAACCAAAATGTGCAGCTTGTGGTTGGAACCTGGAATGTTGAAATTGAAATATCAAGGAGAAAATTCAGTTTGATTATATGGCCCAGGAAATTGAAATGAAGCAAGAGAATGACATTAACTTCTGATGTCATTCTTTTAAAAAAATGCTTCTTCATTGCCAATTCTTAAAAACAACCAAAATGACTAGATGGAGTACACAGAAACAAATTGACTATGTTTTATTTATTTATCACATTTCTGCACTGCCATCTCATCTAAGTGGCTCTTGGGTGGTTTACAATAAAAATGTTGTGTCAGGCTTGGACAACAAGTCTGTCGATTCCTGTCATAACTGATGGTTCAACAATCAGTTGATCAGAAGTTTAAAAAGCAGATCCTGCACTTGCAGAAAAACACTAGAAAAAAATGAGTAGGGAAAAGGAAAACTATTTAATAATTGAATCCTCCCTCTCAATAGGTGCATATAATAATAATAATAATAATAATAATAATAATAATAATAATAATAATAATAATAATAAGAAGAAGAAGAAGAAGAAGAAGAAGAAGAAGAAGAAGAAGAAGAAGAAGAAGAAGAAGAAGGAGAAGGAGAAGGAGAAGGAGAAGAAGAAGAAGAAGAAGAAGAAGAAGAAGAAGAAGAAGAAGAAGAAGAAGAAGAAGAAGTTGGAAGGGACCTTGGAGGTCATCTAGTCCAACCCCCTGCTAAGGCAGGAAACCCTATACCATTTCAGACAAATAGCTGTCCAGTCTCTTCTTAAAAACTTCCAGTGTTGGAGCATTCACCACTTCTGGAGGCAGGTTGTTCCACTGGTTAATTGTTCTAACTGTCAGGAAGTTTCTCCTTAGTTCTAGGTTGCTTCTCTCCTTGACTAGTTTCCATCCGTTGCTTCTTGTCCTGCTTTCAGGTGCTTTGGAGAATAGCTTGACTCCCTCTTCTTTGTGGCAGCCCCTGAGATATTGGAACACTGCTATCATGTCACCCCTCACCCTTCTCTTCTTATGAAATGAAATGGTTTTAGTTGGAGCTGATTAAACATTATTTTAAGTGTAACTTGGTAATTTCAAAACAAAATCAAAAACTTGATGAAGTGCTGAACCTTTTTCGAGCAATACCTATATTGCATGGTTAAACTTTTTTCATGCAGTGTTGAACTGCCTTAGTGAAATGAAAACACAACAATTTTCCCCATTCACCTATATGTGTGCATAAGTATGGAATTTCATTCCTTGTAGCAAATCAAACCTGAAAATGAATAACCAGCCTTAGGAACTGTAGAGAGAAACTGGAATGGGGTGAGCCCTCTCAATAATTCTGAGAACTGCTTCTTGGCTTCCAGTTAGGAATTATGGTGAGCTGATGATACCTGAAGGTGCAGAAAGCCATTATAGCTGAGAACAACGTTCTGGCCAGCATAATCTACTTGGATTACATGGTGATTGTGAGATTAACATATATACTCCGGATGGTGATTCCTTCCAAATAAATTGCAGGTACAGAAATGTTTTTGCAACAAACTTGGGAGTTGATGTGCTGGGGGCCCTGGAATTCCATCTATGCAAACAAATCAATTGGCCTTGCTTGATTCATTCCAGAATTTCAGTGACATGTTGCTTGACCCAGTTAAAGTGAGATGTCAGGGACAATATTGTATCCTGACAAGTGTTTTTAATTAAGTTTTATAGTTTTTAATAAATCAATAAATTTAATTCTCAGAGTGTTCCAACTGTGACAATTATCATCCATATCCAGCCACACCAACTTTGAATTTATAACATTAACAGTATTATTAATATTTCTCATTTCCTTTCTTATCTTAAAATAGGCATCACATCACTATCAATAGCTGTGGAAGCTGTTTATTTGTCAGATTTAGGACTCTGGGCAGCTGTTTATATGAGTGAGGAAAAATGGTGCTGGTTTTTTCTTAGCAAGTCCTCTCCATTTATTAAAATATATTGTCACCTGTTTCTACTTCTAATAAGAACCGTTAGCGTGGGTTAACAACATCACATAAAATACACAGATTAAAGATGGGTGTGGTAGATAATGGCAAATCTGTCTGGCCACAGTCTCATCTTGTCCACAAGGCTACTTCCCATTTCATTCTGCTAAGGTGTAAATCCAGACAAGATGTCCATAGGTGCAGATTCCTTTTGTTACCTAGCCATTTACTTTCTGTTTTTATTGTAGTGTCCAGTTTCTAAAATCACAACTGATTAGACATCTGGAAGGGGTGAGGTAGGTGAAACATTTCTCAAATGTTTCAGCACTATGTACACATTGAGAAAAGGCAAAGAGCACTCATTTAAACATGACCTCTTTCTTTTCTTTTTTTCTTTAAAGGGGAGAGGGGGATTGTCTTTTGTTGTTGTTGTTGTTAGTTGCGAAGTCGTGTCCGACCCATCGCGACCCCATGGACAACGTTCCTCCAGGCCCTCCTGTCCTCCACCATCCCCTGGAGTCCATTTAAGCTCACGCCTACTGCTTCAGTGACTCCATCCAGCCACCTCATTCTCTGACGTTCCCTTCTTCTAGTGCCCTCAATCTTTCCCAGCATTAGGCTCTTCTCCAGTGAGTCCTTCCTTCTCATTAGGTGGCCAAAGTATTTGAGTTTTAGCTTCAGGATCTGGCCTTCTAAAGAGCAGTCAGGGTTGATCTCCTCTAGGACTGACCGGTTTGATCGCCTTGCAGTCCAAGGGACTCGCAGGAGTCTTCTCCAGCACCATAGTTCAAAGGCTTCAATTCTTTGGCGCTCAGCCTTTCTTATGGTCCAACTTTCACTGCCATACATTGCAACTGGGAAGATCATAGCCTTGACTATACGCACTTTTGTTGACAGGGTGATGTCTCTGCTTTTTAGTGTGCTGTCTAGATTTGCCATGGCTTTCCTCCCCAGGAGCAAGCGTCTTTTAATTTCTTGGCTACAGTCCCCATCTGCAGTGATCTTGGAGCCTAGGAAAATAAAATCTGTCACTACCTCCATTTCTTCCCCATCTATTTACCAGGAATTGAGAGGGCCAGATGCCATGATCTTGGTTTTCTTAATGTTTAGTTTCAACCCACGTTTTGCACTCTCCTTTTTCACTCGCAACAAGAGGCTCTTTAGTTCCTCTTCACTTTCTGCCATTAGAGTGGTATCATCTGCATATCTTAGGTTGTTGATGTTTCTTCCGGCAATCTTAATTCCAACTTTTGATTCATCTAGCCCTGCCTTTCTCATGATGTTTCTCTGCATATAAGTTAAATAGGCAAGGCGACAGTATACAGCCTTGCTGGACTCCTTTCCCAATTTTGAACCAATCAGTGGTTCCGTGTCCAGTTCTCACTGTTGCTTCTTGGTCCGCATATAGGTTTCTCAAGAGACAAATAAGATGGTCTGGTACGCCCATCTCTTTAAGGACTTGCCACAGTTTGTTATGATCCACACAATCAAAGGCTTTAGCATAGTCAATGAAGCAGAAGTAGATGTTTTTCTGGAACTCTCTAGCTTTCTCCATGATCCAGCGTATGTTAGCAATTTGATCTCTAGTTCCTCTGCCTCTTCAAAATCCTGCCTGTACTTCTGGTAGTTCTCGATCCACATACCGCTGGAGTCTAGCTTGTAGGATTTTAAGCATAACTTTACTAGCATGTGAGTGCAATGGTGCGATAGTTTGAACATTCTTTGGGACTGCCTTTCTTTGGAATTGGAATGTAAACTGATCTTTTTCAATCCTGTGGCCACTGTTGAGTTTTCCAAATTTGCTGGCAAATTGAGTGTAGCACTTTTACTGCATCGTCTTTTAAGATTTTGAATAGCTCAGCTGGAATACTGTCACCTCCACTAACTTTGTTGTTGCTCAGCTTTTCTAAGGCCCACTTCACTTCACATTCTAGGATGTCTGGCTCGAGGTCAGTGACCACCTCATTGTGATTATCAGGGACGTTAAGCTCATTCTTGTATAGTTCTTCTGTGTAATTTTGCCACTTCTTCTTAATCTCTTCTGCCTCTGTTAGGTCCCTGCCATTTTGGTCCTTTATCATGCCCATTTTTGCATGAAACGTTCCCTTCATCTCTCCAATTTTCTTGAAAAGATCTCTGGTCCTCCCTATTCTATTGTTTTCTTCTGTTTCTTTGCACTGTTCATTTAAGAAGGCATTCTTATCTCTTCTAGCTATTCTCTGGAATTCTGCATTCAATTGGGCGTATCTTTCTTTTTCTCCCTTGCCTTTCGCTTCCCTCCTTTCCTCAGCTATTTGCAAAGCTTCCTCAGAAAGCCATTTTGCTTTCTTGCATTTCTTTTTCTTTGGGATGGTCTTGGTTGCTACCTGTTGTACAATGTTGCAAACCTCTGTCCATAGTTCTTCAGGCACTCTGTCAATCAGATCTAATTCCTTAAATCTATTTGTCACCTCTACTGTATATTCAACAGGGATATGATTTAATTCATACCTGAGTGGCCTAGTGCTTTTCCCTACTTTCTTCAGTTTAAGCCTAAACTTTGCAATGAGAAACTCATGGTCTGAGCCACAGTCAGCTCCTGGTCTTGTTTTTACTGACTGTATAGAGCTCCTCCATCTTTGGCTGCACAGCATATAGTCACTCTGATTTCTGTGTTGACCGTCTGGTGATGTCCATGTGTAAAGCCGTCTCTTGGGTTGTTGGAAAAGAGTGTTTGCTATGACCATCGTATTCTCTTGACAAAATTCTATCAGCCTGTGCCCTGCTTCATTTTGTACTCCAAGGCCAAACTTGCCTGTTATTCCGGTTATCTTTTGGCTTCCTGCTTTAGCATTCCAATCCCCCATGATGATAAGGACATCATTTTTTGGTGTTAGTTCTATAAGGTGCTGTAGGGCTTCATAGAACCGGTCAATTTCATCCTCTTCTGCACTGGTGGTTGGGGCATAGACTTGGACTACTGTGATATTGAATGGTTTGCCTTGGATTCGAACTGAGATCATTCTGTCATTTTGAGGATTGTATCCCAGTATTGCTTTTCCTACTATTTTATTGACTATGAAGGCTACTCCATTTCTTCTTAGGGATTCTTGCTCGCAGTAGTATACCGGATGGTCATCTGAATTAAAATCACCCATTCCTGTCCATTTTAGTTTGCTGATACCTAAGATGTCAATGTTCAGTCTTGTCATCTCTTTTTTGACCACGTCCAGCTTTCCTTGATTCATGGATCTTACATTCCAGGTTCCTATGGAGAAAAAATCTTTACAGCATCGGACTTTCCTTTCACCACCAGACACATCCACAGCTTAGCGTCCTTTCGGCTTTGGCCCAGTCGCTTCATTCTTTCTGGCGCTACTAGTACTAGCCCTCTGCTCTTCCCCAGTAGCATATTGGACGCCTTCCGACCTGAGGGGCTCATCTTCCACCGTCATATTGTTTTGCCTTTTGGTACAGTCCATAGGGTTTTCATGGCAAAGATACTGGAGTGGGTTGCCATTTCCTTCTCCAGTGGATCACGTTTTGTCAGAACTCTTTGCTATGACCTTTCCATCTTGGGTGGCCCTGCACGGCATAGCTCATAGCTTCATTGAATTACGCAAGCCCCTTCGCCACGACAAGGCAGTAATCCATGAAGGGGAGTATTGTTTTACTGGCTTTCTAAAACTCAGTAGAATCTCAAGAAGCACACTGTTGCAGAAAGTAATATTTCATCCTGGCTTCAAGTCTTCCATTTTAAAGATCTTTTACATAGTTTCTCTAAAAATGTTTACTATATGCTATTCTAGAGCATAATGTAGGAACAAGTGCATATCTACTCCAATAAAAATGTTTAGTTACTCATCGTTGCATAGTGTGAAATCACAGCTCTAGTTCAAATTGTAGAATTTGTTGCACTTATAATAGTTTTTAAACCTTAATTATGACACTAACGAATGAATTGAAGATTATCTTTTGAACAGTCAGTTCACAATCAGGACTTTCTCCTCCCATTTTTTCATTTGCTCCAGAAGATCCCTTGACCATCTGAAACATATTTTGAGGCCCTGCCTGGAGCTGCAGAAGGTGCAGTTGTGTCAGTTTCATAGGATTTTACCTTATGAACTTAGATGTAAAGATAAATTTTGTGGAAGCAGTGGGCAGTCTTAATAAATTGTATTCCAGATTATATTACAGATCTCACTGTATTTCCCATCAACTGTTTCCAATGTTCTAAAATCCTCTTAAGCTATTCTTTTGGTCGCTATTGACATTAGATCCTCAGGCAGCTAAATGGATCGAAGCTGCAATGGTAGGCCTAATGTGAATAGATTGTAGTGGCTTTTAAAGAATATATATGACTGTGTTAGATTTAATTAGAGTTGTTTTTAGGTCACAGAGCATACACATGTATTTTGCAGAGAGCATGTCACAAATGAAATAAAGATCTGCCTTGCCGCCAACTCTCATTATAATTCAGTTAAGTAGCTAAATTCCCACAATATCACATTTTTGAACAATCATTGCTTCCTCCCAAAGGTCTATGCTTTGTGGGTAGTAACCAATACAGTGCAGTAGAGTTAGTCTAGCTTTACACTGAATTTCCAAATTTACAGTTCAAACATTTGTACAAGAAATTATTAAGACTGCTTTTGTAGCATTCTTGGCTGGCCATATGCACCATTTGAGTTACTTAATCAGATTGGCTGTAAATTATAAACAATTGTCTGACCACAGCTGTTTTTTTTACTGTATGACAACAATTATGTTTGTGTGTGTGATTTATGGTAAATATTTTAAACTGAAAGTAGTGCACAAAAATCACAGCAAAATGGGAGTGGGAAATGAATTTGTGATCATTGATTTGCCACTCTTAAGATGGCAAATTAGCTTATTGATAGCTGACAATTTTAGCTACTATGCGCATTGCTAAATTAAGAACTGCCTGGAGAACTTTCACAATTGTGTAGTTGAGCAGAATGAGTAAGATTATGGAAACCTACTTAATTGTGTAAAAAGAAGCTATAAAGGGAAAAAAAGGCCTCAGCTCAATGAGTATGAAAAGTGGAAAATTCAGCTTTGTATTTGTTTTCTCTCAAATACAGCCAAAGAAACAAAGAGCCTGCTGTACTTATAAAAGTTGCCTTACTTGCACTGAAACATTACACAAATATATTTAAATGCTGTATTAAATTTTAACAGGTTCTCCTAATTTACAATGTGTTTGGTACATTGCTATACATTGAGGACATTTAAACCAAATTTTAAATAGTTTTGTTACATATAAACATGTGCATGATCCACCAATCATTAAGTGCTTGCTTGGAATATTTTAGGTTGAGGCACTTTAAAAATCTGTGGTGGTGTAATAGTGATGTTACTTAGTTGCATAATGAAACATCTGCAAGAAAACCATCAGGCTCACAGCACCACAGTGGCATAAACATTCACTTCATCACAAAGTGTATTTATACAAGGCTACCAACTGAACTAAAATCATAGAATTTTTTTTTAGATAGGTCTCCTTTATTTGAACAACCCTATTCAGTTATTATTTTGTGCCCACCCCTGTTCTCCCACAATTTTAAAATTGAAAATAGCTTCCAGGAAGTGAGTTGATCATGAAATGTAGGATGTTGCTTAGAGGAGGTATTTCAAAGACATAAGAATTGTATATAAAAGAAACATGGAGTCTATTTTTTTCTTTTTAAACCTGCATGAGAATAGATTTTTTAAATTGCATGTAGTATTGAAAATTTCTTTGATACGTTATATATAGGAAATCAAGATTTTTATAGCCATAGAATGAAAATGTGCCACTCAATTTTCTCTTTTCCTACACAAACAGCTTGGACATTAGTTTTTATGTGATGATCCACTGTGAAAGTGAAGAATTTGACTTTGGAAATAACCTGAAACTCATTTCAAACTCCATTCCAGAAAATATATTCCAAAGCTATGAAACCACCAGGGTGTGGTGGTGCTAACTTTAGTTGTTGCCTTTTTTCCACATTCTTTCTTCATTCCCTGAAGCAAATTACTTTATCTAGGTTATAACAACTAGATTTTTAATTTTAACTGTCTGCCCCTGAGAAAATTACCATTCTGCTTACTCATCTAAGTTTAGGATGAAAACTGGTGGCTTGTAATGGAGCACCTGCCACTTTCAGACTTCCTGACCATTGGCTATAATATCCATGGCTGATTGGAAATGAGAGGCCAAAATAAACAGAAACACATTGGTAAAATATGAAGAAACATGAAAGAACAAGCAAATACTCTTTTTGCCTCCGATCTGCCCCTTCCCTCTACAAAAGTCATTGAAAATCTTTGGATTTCACAAATGTGTATTTTATTAAAACAATTCAACAAAAATCCATTAAAAATCACCTACCACATTCAGAAATTTTTTTTATTTCAAAGGACATTAGATAAAAATTAAATCAAGTGCTACTGGATAAAAATCAAAATAAGAATTTGTCACCTTTTTATTGCTTGGTAAAATAAAACCAAACTAGTGATTAAAAAAAAATATGAAACTGACTTTCTAAGCACAAGCATAAACTGAAACCCTTAATTCAAATAGGTCCTTTTCCAATTCAAAAGATAATTGCAAAGGCATGGATAAAATTCACTTAGAAAGAAGGAGCTAACTCCCAGGAAAACTACTGTGATCAACTTTGGCTGAAGCTTCACAAGGGAAGGCATTCAGAAGATCCCTTGTAGTTTGGGTTTTTTTGGAAAATATTTTCTTTAGGCATCTAACATCTAAGACAGGAGGGGCAAAAGATCCTCTTACCTTTTACCTAGTGAGTAAAGCAGGACTAGAGTGGATTCTGTAAAATGTCCTATGTCGAACAGAACCGTTTTCACAGGCACACGCACAAAAATGGCTCCCAAGACATCTAAACCAATTTTTGTATTGCCCAACATGGTTGGACACATGGGACATCTTAAGATATAAAAAAAATTAAACAGTCCTAAACACAAAATACTCTGCTCATCTTTCAGTAGCAGGAGGAATGTACATTCATTTTACCAAAACTGGTACTACTTGCAGGAGATGCCACAAAAGTTGCTGTCTGCTTCTTCATTGCCATTTTTAGGATAGGAATACTTTTTAACATATCACATTAAAATGGGTAACATCTTTTTAAAAAGAAATAAGTCAGTCAGTCATTGAATCATTATGGTTTATATTAAAACCATAAGAAACTAAATAACATGCATACCCAGTGTAAGTAAGCAAATGTTTTCAGAAATGTTATATATTTATTGTATTTTATCATGACATCTAATGGGAGAAATAAATGAATTGTTTTGATGAAATAAAGATACAATTGGACGTTTGATTACTGCTTAGAAAACCTAACAGTAATGATAGCCGTTGTACAATTTTCTGGTTGATGACTGAAATAAAGTGGTTTAATCCATTCTATGAAATACAAGTTTTATCTAAAGTCTCACTACTCTTTTTTAATAAACATTACAATATCTTACATTTCAAATGGATTTTCTTCCCATGAGCAGACATGAAGTTCAATTAAACAACATGTGACAATTTATGCCTGCAGCGAGGAAGTTCAGAATCTCATACATTTTCTGTTTCAATTACCTTCTAGCTAGTTTACAAATAAATCAGTCATATTATACTTTGTAGTTTGTAGCACGTTTTCCCAATAATTTCATTTCAACAGACACAGGAACTTCTATACTGGAAAAACAATTTTTTTTTGGGGGGGGGAACAATATTGTATGGTAATTTGAATACTGCTCAGCACAGAAACTATAAATGACAGTACAACTATATAAAATATTCTTGAAACAATACCTTACAATTTTCTACAGCTGAATGTAGGCTATACCAGAGATCAGTAATTACTGGAAAATTTACATAGCAAAGCATTAATTTTAATATATTTTATTCAGAATTTTTGAATAAGCAAAAAACAAATGTAAGTGATAATTAATATTTAGTTTCTCATGAAACAGAACAATCAATATCACTGTAAATATTGTACACGGAATTCATTCTTGATCTAATCTGACAGAGCTTTTCATAAACCCTAACATTAAGAATCAAGCTATTGTTACATTTGGAAACAACTCAAGAATAAAAATGGAAATACACTTTAACACTTAAAAAGTACAACTTTAAAGAATGCACACTTGTCAGAAGAATTGAATGTTCTTCCCTTATATTTTAACACAAAAATTATATAGCACTTTCACCAAAGCCTGAGTTTAGTAGGATTATAGATGCCTTTTCCCAAAAGGAAAAAATAGACCAAAAAAACCCTGTCTAAAAGTAACTAATCTTTAACTTTCACTCAGCTTGCTTCTACAGCCATACAACTGTACAAATGCCACTGCTCTACCCTAACAGTTTTGTTGTTTTTTTACCAAACTCTTTGGTAATAATACAAAGAAAGCCATACAACAATGTGTAGCAGCTACTTATTTTCCATGTCTTTTCTTAAGTACCTTCATTGAGGCCTATTTATTATCCCCTTTCTTCTTGCCCCAAGTTGTCCTCAAAAGAAAGTAATCAAATGGGCACAAATACAGAAGTTGCAGTCAAATCAACCTTTTCCATTTCTGAACAGAAGAGTCAAACCTTACATAAAGCTACTCGCAAAGAGCCAAAAACACAGACACAGGAATTTTAAATGCTTCTTGTCTTGGAGTCCTCTTTCTATTGCCGATTATCTCCAAAACCACTGCTTTTGCAGTTTCAGAGTGAAAAATGATGCTGGATGTTCCATGGGTGTGCAGCACAGACAAACTCCAGCACAGCCTATCTAATGTAAAATAAATGTACTAGGATACTACAAAGACTTGAATAGATAATATAACTTAACAACTATTGCTTTTTTCCCTATCCTTTTTGCTTTTTTAAATACATTATATGCTGCTTAACAGACTTTTCTTAATCCAGGTGCAATATACATTTCATAGATAAAACAGATTATCATTCATTGCTTGTCAAAAGAATTCATAATCTTTTTGCAATGAAGATACAAGTTACTATTTCCCCAAAAGATAAACTAAACATCAATCAGACTCTTTAATATTGTAACAGTAGTATTTCACAACCTTAACTCGCCAGCATAAGCTTGAGAGAAAATTCCTATCAACCTCCCAAATGCAGAAAAATTGTGGAAATCAACAAAAGCATTCCTGCCTTTGTTGGGCATCTCTCTGTCTCTCTCTCTCACACACACACCATGGAATGTTGCTTATGTAAGTGTCATATCGAACACTTTATTCAGAACAGCTTAACAGTCATTAACTGTGCAACACCTGAAGCTTTTCAATGCCATAATCGTTACAATGAAATGAAATGCCACAGTTGTTTTACTTGTAATGACATGAAGTGATGCTGTACACCACAAATTTGCTGGCTTTCCTCATGTTCACCAGAGTACAAAGTTCCCTGGATCTGAATGTATTTTCCTCATAATAAGTGGAATGTAATGAGGAACTATTAATGCATAAAACAATAAAAAGGCAGAAGAGTGATGATCCCTCTTTAGCTTTTTAGCTGTAAAATATTTTATATCCCAGTATGATATACATTCCAAGATACCTGAGTTTAGACTTCGAGAGAAGTACCTGAAGCTATGCCCTTGAATGGGCACTGTGCAACTGTTGTGGACATTTTTTCTTTTGGGTTTTCTTTCTTTCTTTTTTGCATTGTATGTATCACAGAAAATTTAAAACATAAATACCCGGATAAATTGTAAACATAATCCTGAAGTACAGTATCTTCTATAGAACACAACACAGCAAGACATTTTCTATTTAGACAGGCAACCTTTGATACAGAGCTTATTTATACTGTAGAATTTTAAAAAGAAAACACAGGACACAGTACTACTCTGGTCATTCTATGAAATGCATAGTCTCCTTAAAATGCTTAATGTTATATAGATTCTGCAAGCATTTTGCTCCCCCACCAATACAAAAATGCTGAATCAGCATTTCCATCCCTGCCAAGAAGAGCTTTGAAATATAGAAAGATGCTGAAAAATAGCTTTTTTTTCCTTGAAAAGTGGCCACTCATGCAGTTGTGTTTTAGACCAACAGTCTATATTTTGCACTAGATTATACAATAATTTTGAGGAGGGGAGTGTTCTTCAGGTTGCGGTTCTTGCAAAAGCTGTGGAGATTGCTGGGATGGCTGTTGTACTAAGATCTCTGAAGAGTCCCTTGTGCTGGTGTCATCCAACAGGGAAGAGAAAGTAACCCGAGAAGACAGCTGCTCCACAGTCAGAGTACTCAGAAGTGTGCTTTGACTAGAGTTTGGACAGCCTTTGAGAGTCAGATCAGAAGAAGGTAGTAAAGGACCCAAAAGTTTTACAGGACAGAAAGCTGATCCAGTTGGGATGAAATTGACTTTATTTTTGTCAGGACATGAAAAGAGAGGGGTTGAGACAGGCTGACGAGTTCTACAAAAAAATGGAACAGATGAATAATTACAAATCTGAGTACAATTTGAGAGTACACTTTAGTACACTTAGATACAAATGTGCAGTATTATATATTGCTATGCAGAATGACAAAAAATGGAATTACTTGACAGATGGGCAAACATCTTCCATATTGACTGTCAGCTAGCTGATTCACAGCAATAAATAATATGCATGGAAAAAGCAAGCAGACAAATTCATTATATTCACAAGAAGGGGCAGCAAATCCAGAGAAACATTTTTACTGAGCTCATACAATACCTTCTAACTTCAGTTTGCCCACACAAGCTATGTTTTTAAAGAATGTGGATATCACACTTTGATATATTGTTCTTTTCCTAACACAGATGCAAACACACAGAGAGAAGCTAATAAAATAAATACAATTTAAAAACTACCAAAAGAACAGTTGCCTTTACAGAATGAAAAACATTACACAAACTCCTTATTTCCATATTCCCCTTTGGCTATGCTTTCATAAGATACAAATCACATGACCAAGGGTGTTTTCCCCCTCCCCCATGTCCCTTTAAATCAACAGGAACACTTTCAACTTCTTGCCTGGAAAAATTGGCAAATCTGATTTGTTTCTTGAAGGGGAGAAGTAAACTTCATCAGCTGGAATAGATTATGCATCTGCAGCTCAAAAAAGTCCAACGAACTGATTTTCCACCCTTGCAGATCCCAGCTGATATAAAAGACATTACTTACGACACTTCTTCAAAGACCTTCACTCGTTCACATCCCTCTGGGGGTTCTCGTTTGAACATGTAGCTGTTGTTGGGCTTAGGAGAGGAGGCATACTTGGGCAAAGGTGAGCTACTCCCACTGTCTGAAAATTTAAAGCAATTGTTATTACTAGTGATTAAAATTTTTATAAAAATTAGTCTGATTTCCAAATATGACGGTTTCTGCACAACTTGGTTGTGAAAACTGGTTTGCTTCAAATGAGTTTTTTTTAATTGTGGCCTATCTGAAAGTGTTATCTATCACATATTAGAAAATAACAATAAGATATTATCCAGAGTACCACAGATCAAACAAAGCGGAATTATAATCTTGGAATAAGTTAAATTCTCTATTAAGCATTTCAAAAATGGAAGCTACTAAATAAATATGTACAATTCAAGTAAAGAAGGGTAAGTAGTTAATGAGAAGTAATTGCCCTTTTTTGTAATTGTCTTCTCACTATACAAAACAACTAAAACAATGCTCATATCATCTGAAAGTGCCCACAATACATGCAATATTATGAACAAACACAACTATTTATACAATATAAACCCTGCTGTTATACAAATGGGCTTTGAAACACAAAGTAAGCATCTCCAATTTTTAGTCCTGACGCAATGCTATACCCGTTCTTTTGTTAGCTTTGTCTTTGATTATCTATGTTAAAACAGGAGAAACCTAGCAAATTTAAACAGCACTAAAGTACAATCTGTAATTTGTAACTACAAAAATATAGCAATAAAAATAGGATATATGAAAAAAATGCCCTGATGGATTGCATCTACTGATTTGACCATTATATTTTATCATTCATAATCTTGCTCAAAGGATGATTCAAAAATAAAACATTTAAAAAGTTGTGCAACTATCAGAGCCTTCTTTTTTCATTAATTTCCTTCTATAGGTGAATTAGTAATCATGTACACCAATTACATCAAGTGCTATTTCTGCTACTTGGTATTTTCAGTTCTATGGAGAGAAGCCTACAGAGTATTATAACTATTTAACAAACTGGCAAGCCAAATCTTCTTGTATCAATCCCCCAGTAGCTGTAATTGAAAACTTTTAAAACACGCTCGTTTACTGTCTGTGAAAAGTTAAATGCAATTTCTCTTATTTCTTTTTAAATATCCTCTGCCCTGACTTTCAGAAACAAATCATCCTAACAACAAAGCAAAAAAAAAAGGATCTCCAGTATTAATTTCTGTATCTAAATAATTAACTGAATCATTCAACTAACATCTACCAGCTGCTTGTCTTAATAACTTTAGAGAAATATTTCTCTGTCAGTTTTTAAATTTCAGGTAATAAATCATTCCATCCTACTTTTATACAAGTTCTGTCTTCACATTCTCCTTAAAGCACATTAAATATAGTTTTCATATAAAGCTGGTTTTAACAAATACTGAAAGACCTGCAGAATAAGAGCCTTCACTAATCTGAAACTAGGTGGACTAAACAGATGGCTCATCAGTAACATTAAAGGTTCTTGCCTGTTACTAAAAAAGATGAGATTTACTTAACAAAAATGAAGTTCTATTTTACAATCTAAATAGTAGAGGCCGAAAACCAGCCCTCTTTGTACAAGGTCTCAAAAGTACACCCACAGGCTGTAAATAGCAAAGATGGGGAGGGGGGGGACTAAACTGAATTCTAATCGCTGGCCCCATGTGGAGCAGGCACTTTTAATGCAATAATACTGCTTCTAATCACACTGCAGGCTGGGGGCTTTCTCCTCTCCCTTTCCCCATACACACAACAGGTGCCACTGACATTTTCTCCATTCCCTGCCAAGCAAGATCATTCTCCCACCCCAAAGTAGACCGTGGGTTTCCTTTACAGATTTTATGTTCACTTTCTTTTGAAAAGTTCAACCTATTTAAGCAGCTCTTTATAGAAAAGTAAATAGCCGATCTTGTGCAAAGGGTAGCAATGGGTCCTGTGGTTAAAGTACAGCCTTCCAATGAAAAGAAAAGATGCTTTAGAAATGTAAAGCAGGTCTGTGTCTGGCCAGCAGGTTAGCTCTCCCTATGCTTGATCAATTATTAACTTCCATTTTTTTATTCACAAACCCAGTAAGTTCCAGCCTAAAGCTGATTTTCTGTTGAAAAGTATAATGTGAATTGGACTGCAAACAAGGCTTATGATAAAGAACAACGAATTCAGAATCTTTGGGTAATTTTATATGACTTAAGATATTTAAACTTGAAAATACCTCCTTCCAAAACTAGTACATGAAGTTAATAAACTAGGTTTAATCATCGCAGAAGATCATCAAATATAAAAGTCAAAGAGAGAGACTCAACCTCTGGTGGTTAGATAGACCCATAATAGAAAATTGGCTACTTCTATCCTAGAGCAGAAAAATGGGGAAAATTGATGCTGACAAATGTTTTTGGCAATAATATAATTACCACCTATATTATTCAAAACAGCAGTAAGCTATCACAAAAATGTGATGCCAAAGTAATCTCACAGGTAGCGTAGAACAGAAAATGCTACCGCTAGGGTTAGGGTTTTTCTCTCTAATTAAAAAATCATTTAAAGTGTATTTTTATTCAAGAGAATAAAAAGTTTGCTTATGTAGTTCAATTGCAATGTATACATTCTTCTATGTAATTCAGTTATAATGCTAGCTTTATCCAAACGTAAGCTTACACTAGGAGAACAAGCAATATTACATGTGGCACATTATCTTTCTCAAGACAGCAATTAGTAATTACCACAATAATTGCCAAAACTTATGACTAATATCACAAGTTGAACTAGAAGATGTCCAAGGTCCCTTCCAACATTATCATCATCATCACTATATTATTATTATTATTATTATTATTGTTATTATTATTATTATTATTATTATTATTATTATTATTATTATTTTATTATTATTATTATTATTATTATTATTATTATTATTATTATTATTATTATTATTATTATCTATAATAGACTTTCTTCTCTTTGGTCTAGAAATGTTGAGGATGCGGTTACAGCAGATTTGGACACATCAAATGGTAGAGGATTGTCTCCTGTTTACGTAATGTTAGATATAGCCCAATCCTGCTACACTATTTTAGAACAGATTATTGATTTAATAATCAATATCCACAATCTATCTTTAAATGTATTTATTGTCAGTTAATGAAATGTCTGCTTAGCTTGTAAACAGCTTTTAAAGATCACTTAATGCTTCATTTAGAACTGCTAAAGTAACATAAGGCATTATCTTAGTAACATAAATTAATTTCCTTTTAAAAAACAAAGTAAAATACATTAATTAAATGGATTAGCTAAAATTGGCTCCAAAATTACTGGTCAAGCTCAGTTACATTACAATGAAATGTTTTAAATCATATGCAACTCTGAAAACATATACATTTATTTATTCATGCCAATTAAATATACAGCATGATAATTATGGCAACTTAAGTTAAAAAGGTAAAGGTTCCCCCGCACATGCGTGCTAGTCGATTCCGACTCTAGGGGCCGGTGCTCATCTCCGTTTCAAAGCCAAAGAGCCAGCGCTTGTCCGAGGACGTCTCCGTGGTCATGTGGCCGGCATGACTAGACGCCAAAGGCGCACGGAACACTGTTACCTTCCCACCGTAGTGGTCCCTATTTTTCTACTTGCATTTTTATGTGCTTTCGAACTGCTAGGTTGGCAGAAGCTGGGATGAGTAACAGGCGCTCAGATATAGTAATTTGTGTCGACTTATCACTTCTTCCTGAAAGAGCAGCTAATAGGCTATCATGCATAAAATGAATATAATTATCACATTCATTTAAATGTACAGTATACTGCAATTACAGTTGTAACAATTGAACAGAATATTAAAAATACATTTTCAACAGCTTAAAAGTATGACAAACTCATACTTTTGTGCCTACCTTTATGAGCTCTCCTTTGAAAATAAACTAAAATTTAAAGTACTGTATTTGCCGAAACCAAAAATAAATTTATCTAAAAGACTCATAAGGAATGTGACGAAAATATAAAGGTGTCTATTAACTGAACATTTTTATTTAAAAAGTTATAATTATAAAATGTTTTATTAAGAGCAGTGTAAGACAAAGAAATCAGATAAACAGTTTGTGAGATATATTTTTAAATAATGCACACGTAGTTTATCTGCAAGAAAATAACAGCTCATTGTATCCTATATCAGACAGAAATGGGCAACCTGAGTTTGCCTTCATTATCCCTACCGTTGAACTACAAACTTCCATTAACTTCTTCAGCCAGTCTATAGTTAGGAATCTGATAACATCTATGAGCTATAGACTGCCCCAACCACTAAAGAAAGACAAAGCTATTAAAAATCTGCTGCTATAATAACAATAATAGAGCTGGAAGAGAGGTCTGCTAGTCCAACCCACTGCTCAGGCAGGAAACCCTATACCATTTCAGACAAATAATTATCCAGTCTCTTCTTAAAAACTTCCAGAGTTGGAGCATTCACATTTTCTGGAGGCAGGTTGTTCCACTGATTAATTGTACTCTCAGGAAATTTCTCCTTAGTTCTAGGTTGCTTCACTCTTTGGTTAGTTTCCATCCGTTGCTTCTTGTCCTGCCTTCAGGTGCTTTGGAGAATAGCTTGACCCCCTCTTCTTTGTGGCAGCCCCTGAGATATTGGAACACTGCTATCACCCTCCCCCTCGTCCTTCTCTTCATTAAACTAGACATACCCAATTCCAGCAACCGTTCCTTATATATTTTAGCCTCCAGTCCTCTAATTATCTTTGTTGCTCTTCTCTGTACTTTTGCCAGAGTCTCAACATCTTTTTACACCATGGTGACCAAAACTGGATGCAGTATTCCAAGTGTGGCCTCACCAAGGCATTATAAAGTAATATTTTAACACTATATGATTGTAGCAACAGCAAGAGCAGCAGCATGTAAAGATGCTAATCAAGTATTACTGATAAAATACCTTAGTTTTAGTTCCACAATATACTTTATAGTATATCTTTACATCTTTTCTAATATATCTTAACATACTGCTCACTATGGATACCTTTATCCATAAGAAAACTAAGCTATTAAGTTGTTCTGAAATCAAAAATGAATAAATGTAAGAAAAAAGACAGCACTGTATTGACACCAACTGAACAAACCAGTTCAACTAAAACTGCAATACGAACAGGACCATGTGTGGGGCTAAGGAAGAATATATACAAGAACAGATAAAATATGGATAAGATTTCAAATGGGGCTGCAGGCAAAAGAAAGAGAAGGGGCGTTGTCTTACCTGAATGCCTTTTCTCAGCATGATAATGGAGAATCCACGAATGGGTTAACTCTGTCTTCCTGCCCAATTAGACTAAGTCAGTCAAACTTGCCACGCCTCTCCTGGGCCAGGACATCTCCCAGTCATGATGAAGGCGAAGCAAATGACAGTCCGACGTGTTGGCTCCCATATCCCTGACACAGGACGTGACGGACACTAAGGGGTGGGTGTGGATTCTCCATCATCATGCTGAGAAAAGGCATTCAGGTAAGACAACGCCCCTTCTCCAGCATGATAGATGGAGAATCCACGAATGGGACATACCAAAGCTGCCCTGTCCCTATCAGTCTGGGCCTGTGTCCCACCCTTTGGCACAACCTGTTGCAGCACTCTCTGGCCGAATGAGGCGTCTGCAGAGGCAAACCTATCCAGTTTATAATGCCTCACGAAAGGGGAAGGCGAGGACCATGTCGCCACCGTACAAATGTCCTCAATGGACGCCTGTGTCACCCAAGCTGCAGCAGTTGCAGCACTATGAGTGGAGTGAGCAGTGATACGCCTGGGAACTGACAGGGAATGAGATTGATACGCTCCTGCAATACAAGCCCTGATCCACCTGCCTATAGTGGAGGCAGAAACCTTCCGCCCCATAGTAGAGGGTTGAAAGGAAACAAAGAGGGCTTCCGACTTGCGAAAAGATGCTGTCCGCTTAATATAGTGGTGTAAAGCCCTGCGGACATCCAGTGTGTGCCATTGCCGTTCCAAGCCATGAGATGGATGAAGATAAAAATTCAGTAAAATGACTTCCTGCGCTCTATGAAACAAGGTATTGACCTTAGGAATAAAGGAGGGATACAATCGAAGGACCACCCTGTCAGCATGACGTCCTGTCTGATAGAGAGAGCTGCCAATTCAGAAATGCATCTAGCCGATGTGACGGCTATCAAGAAGGCCACCTTAATTGTCAAGAACCGCAGAGTACAGGTCCTGATGGGTTCAAATGGAGGAGAGGTAAGGGCCTGCAAGACCCATGACAAATCCCAAGAGGGATACCAGTGAACCACTAGAGGCTTGGTGTTGGTTGCTCCCTTGAGAAATGAGCGTACCATAGGATGTTGAGCCAATGCCTCTGAATTGCCCCATGTAAATACGGTGGAGAGCTGCTACTTGTCGGCGGATGGTATTGGGTGCCAAGCCCTTGTTGAGCCCTTCCAATAAATAGTCCAAGATCCTCAGGATAGTAACAGCCGAAAGATCTAACTGGTTATTTGCACTCCAGCTACAGAAACTCTTCCAAGTGGAGTCATAGATCCTGTTTGTTGTAGGCCGTCTGGAGGCCTGAATCAACGTAATTACCTCTGATGAATAAGACTCATGTGTCAGGAGCTGCCGCTCAAGTGCCAGGCGGTCAACTGGAGCCACTGGGGTTCTGGATGATGCAGAGCTCCCTGGCTGAGTGAAATGCGATCTGGAGGAATCCTCCACAGGGGAGAGATTGACAGACTCACGAGGTCAGCAAACCACAGCCGTCTTGGCCAGTGTGGTGCAACAAGTATCACCTCTGCCCGCTCTTGCAGTAACTTGCGGATGACTGCCGGGATCAGAGGGAGAGGCAGAAAGGCATACAGCAAGTCCCCGGGCCAAGGGCATCCGTTTCCTCTGCCCCTGGAGAGGTGAACCGAGAGAAAAACCTCAGAAGCTGGGAATTCGCTGGAGAAGTGAACAGATCCAGTACCGGCCGACTGAACCTCTCCGATATCTCCTTGAAGATACCGGGATGCAGGCGCCATTCCGAATGATCCACTGTCGACCTGCTGAGAAAGTCCGCCAGCTGATTTGCCGAGAAGTGCTTGGCCCTGAGTGATGAAAGGTTGGTCTCTGCCCAAGAACCCAACAGTTGGGCCTCAGCCATAAGGGACCTGGAATGGGTACCCCCCTTGCCGGTTCACATGGGCTTTTGCCGCCACGTTGTTCGTGAGGACCAGAACATGTTGTCTCACCACCCTGTTGCGGAAGTGGCGTAGGGCCAGATGTATGGCTCTGAGCTCCAACCAATTTATGTTGTGCTGTAGGTCGGACCGGGACCACCGGCCCTGAGCCAACTGATACCCTAGATGTGCCCCCCAGCCAAACAGGCTGGCGACCATAGTCAGGGTGATCCAAACAGGCTCCTGGAACAAAGAGCCCCTAGCTACTGCTGGTGAGGTCCACTGGAGGGAGTTTAGGGTCTGAGATGGAACCCTTACCCCTTTGGTTGGAGGAGCTGGTGCTGTCTCTGAAACGGGAGCAAGAACCATTGCAGGTCCCTGGAATGTAGTCTGACCCATGGGACTATTCCCATGCAGGAAACCAACTTCCCTAACGGTTGGGAAAGAACGGCCAGGGTGACTACACGCTCCCTCTGGAACTGAAGGACCAGGGCTCTGATGCTGTCCTGATGTTCCTGAGATAAATAGACCCTGCATAATTCGGTGTCTATGACAGCGCCCAAATGAAGAAGGCGGGTTGAGGGAACTGGCTCTTTTGAAAGTTCACTGAGAACCCGTGGTCCTGGAGAGTCTTGATAGACAAAGCCAGGTCCGATTGAGCCGCCTGGACTCATAGGGACTGGATGAGAATGTCGTCAAAATAGCACTGGATGCATACTGGGACAGACCTCTAATGCGTGGTCAGCGCCAAGATCTTGGTAAACACTCTTGGGGCTGATGAAAGGCCGAACAGTAAGGCTCTATACTGGAAATGTTGAGTCTTGTAGCAAAACCTGAGGAACCTCCGGTGGGCGGGAAGGATGGGAATGTGAAGGTATGCTTCCGTGAGGTCGACGTCAGGAAGCCTCCCCTCCTGATGCTGGCCAAGATGGACTGTAGTGTTTGCATCTTGAACTTCTTGTATGCGAGATGAGCATTCAGCCCCTTTAGATCAAGTATTGCCCTCCATCCTCCAGACGTCTTCGGAACGACGAAGAGGATGGAATAGACCCCCCTTCCTAGCTGCCCATTCGGGACTGGTTCGATGACCCTTATTTCTAAGAGGTGCTGGATAGCCTCTGACATGAGAGCCCTCCTGACCGCATTTTTTGACAGCGGACAAGGAATAAAGCGCTCTGGAGGGACAGACATGAATTCTAGGGACAGACCGCTCCTGATAGTGTTGAGGACCCAAGTGTCTGTGGTAGTGGCCTCCCATTTTTTAACAAACAACGCGTCTGCCACCAATCGGGGAGACTGTCCTGAAGGCATTTAGACTTTCTGAAGGGACAGCCCCCCGTGCCTTGAAAGGGCCGCTTTGCTTGGAATTGCGACCTGGGTCTGTCTCTGGTCGGTCAAATTGATGGTCAGACCTGGGAGGGAAGGAATGGGAGGGCTGAGCAAACTCCGATCCTGATCTTGACTGGAAAAATTGCCTGCGGACGTACGGGGTAGGCCGTCTATCTGCCTGCCTAAGAAGATGAGACATCACCTTACGCTTGTCCTTTCTCCACCAAATAAGGTGTCAAGGCATCCCCAAAAAGCTGACCACCATGGTAAGGGGCAGCTGCCAAGCGCCACTTGGATTTAACATCTGCTTGCCAGTGTTTGAGCCACAGGAGCCTGCGAGCGGTAACATTGGAGGCTATGGCCCTAGAAGAGAACCTGGCGGCATGTAGAGATGCATCCATGTACTCCGAAGCAGCCACTAACTTGGCTAAGTCCTGGTGCATTCGGACTTCTTCCGGGGGTACTCTGGCCTGAAATTGGTGGAGCCAAAGAAGGGAGGTTCTGGCAAAGAAAGAGGTGGATGTGGCTGCCCTCACCCCCTATGTTGAAGCCTGGTGGGTCCTGCGGAAGGCAGATTTCCTGTCCTCCACCTTCAAGGTCTCAGCCATATCATCAGACACCGTGGAGGAGGAGAAGAGTGGAGTCAGAGGTTCATCCACAGAAGGAACCTCTAGCACTTCCGACAAGGCCAGGCCAACATTAAAGAGCTTCTTGTCCATCCCCCCTGGAGAGGGAAAAGTGCCAGGTGTTCCCCACTGCTTCTGTACTGTGTTGAAGAAGAGAGGGGGACAGGGGATGTGACGCTCAGTGACCATATGCTCTGAAAATACCGGCCTTGTGTCCTGGCTGGTGGACGGACCAGGATGGGGAACCTGGTCAGCACCAATCTTAGCAGTAGCGCTGGACTAATGAAGCAGAGATTTAAAGAGCGCCGGACTGAATAGACCAACAAAGGGAGGAGGGTCCCAAGTAAGATCCTCATCCTCTGAGAGGGGCATTTACATCAGGTTGTACTCCTCAGAAAAAGATACTCTGCTGTGAGGAGACCGTGTGGGGGAAATAGGGTCAGAATATTCTGGTGCTCCCAAATGGGGGAGATAAGGCGGTGTCACTGAGGCCACCGATTTGGGTGCATACCTCTGTTGACGTTGTAAGGCCAATCCCTGGGCGACCGCCTGGGAGATCAGAGCCTGAAACTGCTCTGGCAACCACACTCCCTGCACCTCTGAGGGCCGAAGACCGGGTGCCATGGGTGTAAAGGTGGCCTCAGGCCTGGACTGCGTTGCTCTGGCGACTGGAGGTGTCAGTCGGATACCTGGTCCCTGAGTAAAGGAAACCATCTTCTCTTGCTCAGCCCTGGGAAGATAAGGTTGGTCATCATCATCCCCCTCTGGAGACCAGACCCTTTGGGAAGATGAGGGAGGAGCAAGCTGTGGCCCAAATACAGAGTCCTCTGCCAGAGGAGAAGAGACCTGTTCAGCGCCCATCGTGCCCTGTTCCTGGGCCTTGGCAAACTGTCTAAGGCCTGGTGCCTCCTGCTGGCCTCTTTCTCTGCCGCCTTGGAGGACCTTTTGCCAGAGATGGCCTTGGCCTTGAGCTTTCCAGCAGCCTCCATTTTGGAGGAATTATGCTTTGTTTGCGCCGGAGTGCTGGGGGCACCTTGTGAAGCCTGAGGTGCACTGTTGTCTGCCATCACAATTTGGAGATATCTCAGTGAAATGCTGAGAGGGATCTCAAACAGAGGAGCAGAGTACTGATCTGAGGCTGTATGCCACTCCCAGGGATCAATAAGTACTCTATGGCAATGGTGGCTGCAGAACCAACTTAATGGACAACTGGCACACCTGCAAGGCTCCTGATGGACTTAAGACCAGTTGAAGCACCCTTTGTAGCACAGGCCAAGTGTACTGTGGCGACGGATCACCTCAGTGATGACAGAGAGCTCACAGTAGAAACCTAGTGGCGACAGATCACCTAAGTGATAAACAGCCAACTCACTGGTCCTAGTTGGTGGCGGCAAGGCCAAGAATGGCACGGCCAGCACACGTCTTCTGTTGGAATGGACAATGAGACAGCTAGGTTGAGGCCTAGCGCTACAGTTGAAGCCTCCTGTACTTGATCATCCACTTTGAAAGGTTTCGGGCAAGGCAAACAATGATTGTGCTACAGTCAGAAGGGATCTGAACTCAGAACTCTCTGCAATGATTGTGAGAGGAAGAGCCTGAAAAAGGACCCCTGTGAACTGATCAGAGGCTCAGGGACCAATTTCACTGAGCTGGAAGGCTGTGGTGGGTTTTTTTTGTTTTTGTTTGGAGGGGGGCCTGAATCTACCCCCCCTTCTCAGAAGCTAGCAATGAAGGCTGCCCAAGCCTTTTCAGAGGAAATGCAACGCGATCATGGCACCCAAAATGGCAGCCGCTACTGCTGATAGTGAAAGAAAAGCAAGCTGTCCTTCCCCCTTAATTCAGGAGAGAAGGCAGGCAGTTCTGAGAGTCTTCGCATGCCTCTGATGCTATCAGCACGCTTAAAAGGGCAGCTTAAAAAGGCTTTCTGACAAAGAGGAGAGAGAGAGAGAGAGAGAGAGAGAGAGAGAGAGAGAGAGAGAGAGAGAGAGAGAGAGAGAGAGAGAGAGAGAGAGAGAGATTATAAAAGATGACTCAGCAAGATTCTGGGAGCCAACATTAAAACATCTATTCTGGGCACAGACTAAGTCGTGACTGGGAAGTGTCCTGGCCCAGGAGACGGTGGCAAGTTTGACTGACTTAGTCTAATTGGGCAGGAAGACAGAGTTAACCCATTCGTGGATTCTCCATCTATCATGCTGGAGAAAAGGAAATTTAAGAAATGTAGGTAACATATAAGTGAAAATGTAAAAACTGTAAAATCTTAAAGGCAGAATTCAAGATGTATTTTGGTTAAAAGAGGGAAAAATAAAGCATATAAAGGATTGTAAAAAATAAAAAGAAAGAAAAAGCTTTTTAAGAATGAGCAAACAAACAAAAATCAAGGACATTCATTCACTTCATCTATTTCTTTAATTGATTTGGCTGTATTTAAATTTACATCAGTAATTTTAGCCATTTCATAATTAAGATTCCTCAAAATGATCAAAGAAACTATATAACCATATTTTAAAATAATTATAAGGCAAACTGGAATGTGTAGCCTTTATAAACTCTACAAAATAAGTTCAGATAGATGGCTAGAAGACAAACTAGGAAGACACAATTCATCTTGAAAGTGAATGAGTCAATGCCTGGATAGGAGGTTCATCAGTTAAGTGTCATAAGGCATCTCGAACTCCTTAAAGAATAATGTAGAGGGTTCTACACAAAACCCAAACCATTCTTACCCTCAATATGTTGGAGATTTACATAATTGCAAAATAAATAATTACATGCTTTTAAAATTATCTTTGCAGCCACTGAGGTCTAGAAACTTTTACTTAGAAAAATAAAAATGGATGCTATAATTTAAAGCATGCTGAATACTGTATTCCTCATCAATCCATGAATGTGCCCAGAACTGCACACTGTACAAAAGCACCAACTGTGCTGAGAATGTCTTCATTTAATTACAAGGAACCATTAGCTTTAAGGCTGCAACCCTGTACTTACTTACCTGGGAATAAGTTCCACTGACCTCAATGGGGCTTACTTCTGAGTAGACATATAGAAGATTGCACTGTTAAATACAGACAATGAAACACAGCCATGATTCGCTCATCAGCAGAACTCATTCCAAAGTCACAATCTTTACACACTGAACTGGAAAATGCTGTTGTATTTCTAGTTTAACTCTTTTCATTATTTAAAAGTAACATAATCATGAAGTGATTTAACTTCATTGACCAATGATTCATGTTCTGTTATATGGAATGGTGAACTATCTCTTAACTTCTTACTCTAGTATTCATTAACAAGAGTTAAGACCGCTGTGTTCTTTTCTGACACTTATGGAAGATGTTTGTAAAACTTCACAAGCAAGAGAAAAAAAGTAAACAAGCAAATATATATATATATCAATGAGCAATCTGTGTTCACACCACCAGGATGACAACAAAAAAATGATTTTAACACAGTGAGGGTACATTATGGTAAATGCAAGCCATGATTAGTAATTTCAACAGACTCTCACCTTTATCACGGTCATAAAGCACGTCTTCTGTAGAACAAGGACTCCCATCCTGAGATTCAGGACGACAAATAGGAGAAATGCATGGAGAATGGCTGCTACAGCTGCTACTGCGTTCCTGGACTGAAGGTGTTTGTGTATCAATGCTTCGAGTGCTACTGCTACGATAGTGAGCAGGTAAGGGTGCTCTCCGACCATCAGGAATATCCAACGGCTACAATACAAACATCATTCTTAGCATGCATAGTAAGAATTTATCCTTCCATAGGCAATTTGAGTCCTGGAGGGAATTTGACCTGTCCTCTTTCAATGTCCTTCATGTCAGACTTGACTTTGCAAAAGGGCAGGCAGGTCACTTTTCCTACAAAAGAAGCAAGTGGCCCAGTGGTGTGCTATGCATCAGTTCGTAGGGCTATAAAGGAGAATAAAATCAGTAGCTTTAATGTGAAGGGTCATATGACATGGTTGTGCTTTTTAAAGTTTCATTCTGAGATTTATCTGTACCAAACCGACTGTCTGGCAGTTTAACAGTAACAAAAGAGTTTAGTTAATAGTAATAAAAATGTCATTAAAAAGCAGGAAAAGCAGCCAAGTTTAAAGAAACTTCTAACAGTGATAAAAGAACAGAAATCTTTTTCACAATGAGATGATACAGCAAACCTCTGATTCCAATATTCTGTATTGTAGAATATGATATATAGTGGCAGTTTTTTACAAACTAATTTATCTTGTACAAATCAAGAATCCCTATATGGTTTACATTATCATTTTTAAGAAAAAAATTCCATTTTTCCCTGGTCTTTCATTTTCATGAAGAATCCTTTTACTAATAAACACTAATGGATTCAGAGTAGTCACTACAGTAGTTACTAAACAATATATCCCCCCACACCCTTTCCTGTAACGCTGTTATAGGCAGTCCTCACTGAATGACCCATTCATTCATTAACTATCTGAAGTGACGATGACACTGAATGAAGACGACTCATGACAGGTCCTCATAGTTACAACCGTCAGAACATTGTCTTCACAAGATCATCATTTCACTTCACTGCAGGTTTCCAACAAACAAAGTCAATAAGGAAGCTGGAAAGAGATTGCAATAGTGATCCTCTGATTGTGGGACACTGTGATCACTTGGGATTTGCATAATAGCAGCAACTTAGATTGCCATAACTGCTGTCATAGGTCAATGTGATCACATGACACTGTGCTTTACAACACTGCATAGCAATGTAGTTGCCAGACCCAATTACCTTTGTTATGCAAGGACTGCCTATATATTAACACATAAAAGATGAGTGTAGCCATAAAATTAAAATGATTTAATTTTTTTTTTAAAAGATTTATTTAAAGAGCATTTTTCTATGCAAGATTCTAGATGCTGTTTGTTAAATTTTTATGATTTACATCTTTCCACTTAGCATTTTTCCTTCAGTTTTCAAACAGCTAAACTTACGCATATATTAGCTTTTGTGTTCCTGTAAGTTAAACAATACTTGCAAGATGATTTTCCATTTTTTTCTATTTCAGCCAATGCTGCAAAATCATAATGACTGCCACTACAACAAAAACTCACATGCTATAAGGGTCCCCATCCTAAATCCTTTATTTTTATAGTGGTGAGGACTTCATTCCTTCCCCACCACCAGCAATATCATTTTGTCATGAATCTTTGCTAAAGCATCTCTAGTTGCTGTCAAATTAAGGGACTGCCACTTATAATGGCATATATATCATAATTAAGAATCTACAAATATATGCTGTAGTTTACACCAACACAAAACCCACCCATAAAAATATATAAAAGCTTTTAAAAAGATTTTCCTGCTGTTTTGTAATTATATTTTTAATATTTATTATTTTATCATAAAAAGTAAAATAGAAAATAGAAAAACAAACAAAAGTAAACAAAAGCATATATTCAACCCTAACAACAAAAAAGGGAAAAAATAGTGTACAAAAAAAGAGGAAAAAGTGATCAAATAAATTTAACATTTAACATGTAGGATCCACCCTGGCTGGGTGCTTAAAAAAAGGAAGGAAAAAGCAGTAAATTCTCCTCCCCTTTTACACATATGTGTGTACACACACACACACACACACACACGAAAAAACAGTCAACTGGTTAAGCTAAACATTACACCAATCTTCAAATCCCTCTGTTAACAATCTGTATATTTAACATAAAGAAAGTCCACTGACCATTTTGGCTCTTATAATTAATTATATCATAATTATCTTTTTAATGTTAAATAAAGTTTTATGAAAGTTTATGGACTACTTAGTTGTATGTGCTTGCATATGTGTCAAGTTTCTTTCCAAAACAGACACCTGAAGGCAGGACAAGAAGCAATGGATGGAAACTAGTCAAGGAGAGAAGCAACCTAGAACTAAGGAGAAACTTCTTGGCAGAACAATTAATCAGTGGAACAACCTGCCTCCAGAAGCTGTGAATGCTCCAACACTGGAAGTTTGTCTGAAATGGTATAGGGTTTCCTGCCTGAGCAGGGGGTTGGACTACATGACCTCCAAGGTCCCTTCCATCATCATCATCCTCATCATCATCCTCAACATCATTATTATACCTTTCTATATTTTTTTCTTCTTTATTTAAATGTGTTAACAATACAAATATGCTGGAGCATTCTCAGAAGTAAAAGACATAAAGCCCTATTTCATAAGATTATATAAGAACTTGTAACTGTAGAAGACAAACTTTGTTGTGCATAATTTATTAAGTTTAAATTGGGCAAAGTAAAAATAATCTGTTCTTGTGAGTGTTATTTTTTGTTTTGCATTTTTTGGGGAAAGGATAGCTTCGGGTCAGTGTTAGCACATATGAATGATAATAGAATAAAGTTGGAAGGGACCTTGGAGGTCATCTAGTCCAACCACCTTCTCAGACAGGAAACCCTGTACCATTTCAGACAAATGGCTGCTCAGTCTCTTCTTAAAAGTTTCCAGTGTTGGAGCATTCACAGCTTCTGGAGGCAGGTTGTTCCACTGATTAATTGTTCGAACTCTCAGGAAATTTCTCCTTAGTTCTAGGTTGCTTCTCTCCTTGATTAGTTTCCATCTGTTGCTTCTTGTCCTAATACAGTGCTTTGGAGACTTACCCATTCTTGCAACCATTCTTCATATGTCCCTACTCATCTTTGTTGCTCTTCTCTGCACTCTTTCTAGAATCTCAACATCTTTTTTATATTGTGGCAACCAAAACTGGATGTAGTTTTCCAAATGTGGTCTTACTAAAGCATTAACATGTTTCCCGAAAATACTGAATCTGTAGCTCGGTTCATGGCTGCACAGGCCTTCCAGAAAATCCTGAGAAATGCAGGCCAGAGCTCAATTCTCAGCTGCGGAATGAAGTTGCTCCTTTGGCTGCTAAAAAAGTGGGCTGGCGAGACAAGTGTCGATTCATGGGAGGCCTGGCTGCAATGGTAAGCTCCACTCCACCCCTGCCCTAGCTTGATTTTTAGGCGTGCGCCTCGCCCCAAAACTAGAGCTTATTTTGGGGGTAGGTCTTACTTTCAGGAAAACACGGTATAAAGCGGTACAAACATTTCACGTGATCTTGATTTCTGATGGCAAATCCCTTCAGGTTTTTTGGCAGATTTCAGAATTGTTTGCCACTGTCTGCTGCCCAGGGCTGAGAGTGACTGGCTCAAAGTCACACAGCTAACTTTGTGTCAAAGATAGGAATGGAATTCATCTTCCAGTTTTCTTCAAAGCAATTTTCTGGCATATTTGCCACCATATGAAGATATTCAAATGTTTTCCTATTTTTTCCTATTTTCCAGGATCTTATCTGTCCGACTGCAACCATTAGGAAATCTATCAACTCTGAGCAAAAAAGCAGTACAGGCAGGAGTAATTTTCAATTTCTTGCTACCTTTTCCATTGAGTTGCCTTTTGAGAATCTAAGTAACATGAGAAATCTGCCTTGTTTCCTTCCTTTCTTGTTCCTTCCCAAACTGTTCCTTCTTTTCTTCCACATTTTTTATCTCTCTCTCTCTTTTTTCCTTTGTTCCTTCCTTCCTTTCCTCCCTCCCTAACGCCCTCCATCATTTTGTCATCATGTCCTTGTCTTCCTATTTAGAATTCTACCATCTTTCCCAATTATTTTGTTTGTGGGAAGCTTACAGACAGAAAGTCAGTGAAATAACCAGCAGGAAGTTCCAAGGCCAGCAGGCAGATAAATGGATGTTGCCATATAGAGGAAGGAGGATGCAGACTGGGAATGGTACATGGGTGTGCATAACAGGTGCTGCACAAGTTAGTAAGGATAAGTGGGTGTGCCCAAGAAAGTCTGCACGAATCAGAGAGTGGGTGCAGGAGTGGTAGGTAGTACACATTGGAATGGTGCCTGGAGCTGCTTGGGAGTGCTAGATGGCTTGCAGATGAAAAATGGCTTGCAGGGGAGCAATATAGACTGGGAAGATGTTTTGAAGATACAGTCCATCATCAAAAGTTTAAAGAGCAATAAAGCCCCAGGTGAGGATTTTTTACCAACAGAATTATTCAAGAATTTTCCCAATTGGTGGGGTCCTGTATTGGCAGGTCATTTTACACACATAAATGACACCTGCCATATACCAGATGGGTGGGAAATGGCAATAGTTGTCCCCATATATAAAAAAGGGAATAAAAAGGATCCTAGTAATTATAGGCCCATCAGCCTGATTGACATTGTAGCAAAAATATATGCTAGGTACCTTTTGAACAGAATTGAAATTTGGGTAGCGGAAAACAATATCCTCACAGAAGAACAAGCATGTTTTAGACAAAGCAGATCTACTATTGATAACTGCTTTGTCTTGAACCATCTAATTGCCAAATATGCCTATAAGAGGAGACCCCTGTTTGCTGCTTTCATAGACCTTACAGCAGCATTTGATATGGTAAAATACAGAAGTACTATGGAGTAAACTGACATCTCTTAAAATAGAACCTAGACTCCTGGCCTTGATTAAAGCCCTTTATACAAGTACCTGTTTGAGGGTGCAGTATGGGGTTAATGGGGCTCTGACTAACAAATAAAGGGATAAGGCAAGGGTGTATCATGGCCCCATTATTGTTTAATTTATATATCAATGACTTGCCAGGGTTAATGAAGGATCCCACGGTACACATGCCAATGATCCTAAATACTTACTGTAACAGCTTGCTTTATGCTGATATGATTTATTGTCATACTCACAAGTAGGATTACATAGGCTATTAAAAAGATTCAGCTCTTATTGCCAGGATAACTCCCTAATCATTAGCAAATCTAAATAAAAAATAATGGTGTTTGGAAGACACCATCAGAGACATAAATGGCAATTAGATGGTGAACCAATTGAACAGGTTAACACCTTTGTAACTTTTTCCAAGACTGGATCTTGGGCCTGCCATCATCAACGGAGTACATTTAGAGCAAAAGCCTGTTTGAATTTACTGCTTAAACTAAAGAACCATAGTTACCCAGGGTCCCTAGCCACATTAATTAAGGTTTATAAGGCTACGTTTACCACTATGCTCTTGTATGGAGCAGACGTTTGGGGTCTTTACTCAACCACAGCCCTAGAACAGAGTCCCAGCATTTGAGATGTATTTTGGGTGTAGATCCAAGAACATCTGCTGCAGCAGTTAGAGCTGAATTGGAAATTCATACAATTCATGCACTATCCAAAATTAGAGCATATAATTACTGGTGCAAAGTTAATGAAATGGAGACTGATAGACTCCCCAGGTTATGTCTACTAGAGCAAATAAAATTACAATCACAAATCTCCTGGATCACTAAACTAACAAATATTGTAAGAAGCTGTGGCCTTCCTGTCTCTTCTGTAACAGGAGAACAACTCAAAAAGTTGCCCAAAGAATTAAGGATATAGAAGGACAAAATGATATAGCTATCCTTAGTAAGGTGGGTAAGTTGAAATGGCTGAGTAAATACAAACATACTTTTCAAGTAGACAGCTACTTGAAGTTACAACTGCCAAAACATCTTAGGGAGATATTTATGCGAGATTCGAACAGCTTGACACAATGGTCAGATATGGGAGATTTCATTCTATACCCTACAATGAGCATCTCTGCATCTGCGAAGCGGCAGAGGTAGAAGACCTGGCTCACATCCTATTTGACTCTTGCCTGTATAAGAGTGTGAGAGACAGGTACCTCGGTCTATATGCCAAACGAATGACCCATTGGGATCCCCATATCAAAACAACTTACCTTATGTCTGGCCAGAACTTGAAAATAACATTTAACACAGCACAGTACTTAAACAAAAAGGTTCAGTTGAGATCTGCATATGTGGGACTGATTGGGGTATGCAAGGGTGACTCCAAAATATAATTTTATCATATTTTACCTATATCTTAAATTATTGTACTCTATTCCAATTTCATTTTAAATGGTATTTTATTCCAATTTTATTTTAAATCATATTCTATTCCAATTCCATTTTAAATTGTATTTTATCAAATTGCATTTTAAATTGTTTTTATCAAATTTTAGTAATAATTTGTCGCTGGAACTTTGCACTTTGATATGGCTCAAGGGCTAATCAATAAAGACTTATTATTATGTTTTGAACGGGGAGGGGAAGAGAGAAGGCAAGACTACTTGGAGTAGACTATATGCTGCTGGGCCAGGCAGTTGAGGCTTTCTGGCCCATGGTATGGGAAGGGAAACTTACAGCACTTACAGCACTTCCATGGTTGTAGGTCATATGGTTGCCATGTGCTCGAATTTTGATTATGTGCTACAACAGTCGGAACATTGTGCAGGGGTTGTAAATGCCCTTATTCAGCACCATCATAATTTCAAACAATTGCTAATGGTTGTAAATTGAGGATATCTGTTCTGTTGAAATTAAATACTGTAGAATAGGATGTTTGAGCCATATCAACAAAGATCTTCAGTTCTGATTTTTCTATTATTTCCAAAATTAAAAGAAAATATATCCAGCAACCCTCTAAAAATAGGGAAAATCCAATGAAATCAATATAGTTTCTCCTCTTGTGCTGCCAGATCAGAATAAAATTGCTGTGTCCTTGAGAATTAAGCTTTAAACATCCAGCAACAAACTGTTACAAACATCAATTTTATAAGATAATACTTTTGAACAATAATTATCCTTTAATTTTGTCAGATATTATAACGCAGCAACCTTGTTCTGTAACGTATTTTCTGAAAAAAGAATTTTCTATTCTGTAACATATTTTCTGGAAAAAGAAAATTTTAAACAATGAATAGAACTGCCTCATAAGATTCTTAACAGCCTGCCATTTATACTTGTGTGTAAGCCCATTCCTGGATAATTGAACCCACATTTTTCACAGTATTTTGGTTAAAAATTTCAGGGTCTGCTTATTTGCAGATGTGAAGGGAAATACTTTTTTTTAAAAAAAGTGTGTCTGTATGCATGTTTGTGTATTTGTGTGTGTCTGGGTATACATGCAAACTAGCCCATCCATGGATAAACTGAAGCCAAATTTTAGAAGCATTCTTGACTTATGCATGAATATATATGTAAGAATTTTTATTTCATTCTATTTCATTTTTAAAAAAAATCTTTGTACCATTACTATTGATTGGTTTGCTCTATGATCATCAATATATTTTAAAGTAAAAAAATATAAATTCTTATATTAGTCACTTTACATATACAGATATGAAAACTATCTAGAGTCTTCATGTAAAATTAGTTCTTTAGGTAGGTCAATGCATTAGGCTGGCCTTGAATTTTCCATAAACCAATTAAGATCTAGTTGCTTCAGCTGGTCCTTTGGGTCTGCTGTCTCTCATGGAGACTAAATGTATTACAGTTGTTCCTGGATATATGTAGAGTTTACATTGTTTTAATCTCATTATTGAGATTACATAAAATGCTTTGTCAGATAAGATTGGAATATATGATTAGAAAAATAAAACTAAATGAATAAATTACATTCCTAAATCATGTCTTTTATAATAGCCACTCATAGCATTCCCTTACCTTTGATACTTCTTCCTTTCCACTGTTATCTCTGATAAACACTTTTTCTAATTCGGGACTTATTCCTTCTACACTGTACGGCACACGTGAGATTGTTGATTTTGGCACAGAAATGTTTGACAGTGGCATAGGTACTGATCTTGAGATAGAAGCCTTCAAAAAAAGTGAAATGTATGTTCAATTAGCTTAAAAGATATAGCTATAGACTCCACGAGATAAGAAACTTATCAGTACTTATTTGACGTGTAACATGCAAAATCATCTAACATGATGCATAGTTGAGATGAAAAGGGTTGAATTGAGGAAAGAAAAAAATATCCTACCTTGGTTCTTATACAGAATTAGCAGCTCAGTGGTACACCTCACTACTTTGATTAATTAGCCTATGGTATTTTTTTCAACCTTAGCAACTTTTAAGATATACTAGCTGGGGAATTCTGAAATTTATTCTAGCTGAGGTATTCTGAAAGCTGAAGTCCACATCTTAAAAGTTGTCAAGGTTGAGAAACATTGATCTATGATATCAGAAAAAAGGATATTATATGATATGTGACGGATAGTAACAAAAAAATCACTACATAAATCCCATATATACATTGAAGATATAATCGGTCTACCAACTACCTCCTAGGATTGTTATTATCAGAAAATAGGAGGCAGGACAATTAGATATGTTCTCCACCATAAGTTGAACAAAGTATTATATAAAATAAGCCAGGATAGAATAATTCTAATAACCCTAATAATATTAAACAAACCAATAACAGCAATAATACTGTAAGCAATAATAACAGGATATAATATTTCAACAAACATACAATATAGCAGAACAGACTGATTCCACAGGCTCACCTGTATCACTAAACCTATAGTTATTCATTAGGAGAAAAAGGAGACAGTATATTTTAAAGAGTGTCTAATGCTGAACAGCAAAATGCAACTCAGTGATCTACAATTATTAAACCAGCCTGATGTTTTATCTCTGTAATTTCACTTACATAATTTTCCAATGTAATTTTTAAATACCTTGCCCTGATTATTAGACAGTTGAAGAATTGCTTTTACCAAGGATGTTTCAAACTGTAATTGTAAACTACCAAGAATATTTTCATTTCAATGGGATAGAAACACCAACAATTCATGTTATGTGCCAGTTACACTCTTTTCTTGATACAGAGGCTGTCCATTTGGTCACTAATGACCTGGTCATCTCCTGACTAGATTACTGCAATGAACTTACATGAAGCTACCGTTAAAAAGAATCCGGAAGCTTTAGCTAGTGCAGAATGTGACTGTGTGAGCAAAGACAGGCACATGTAATATCTGTGCTCCGTGAATTACATTGGGTGCCAGTTTACTTCCTATGGGGCCAGATTACTTATAGAACCATCTTTGTCCCATTAAATCAGTCTCTTTCACTGGGTCACCAGGGAAAGCATGTTGTAGATCTGGTAAGTAAAGAATTCCAACCAGCAGGATCTAGGAAGAGAGCCTTCTCTACCATTGCCCCCACCTCTGGAATATCTTTCCCTTTCTCCCAACCTCTTACAAAGGAATTAAAATGTGGCTCTGCAGCCTTGCACAGGGAGTTCAGAGGAGCACACAGCCATGGGGCTGATCGGTGCCTTAAAAGTGCTTATTTTTTAAATTAATTTCTAACAGATTTTAATCAACCTTGCCTCCTTTTAAATTTAAATTTTCTAAATTTTTAATTTTTATATGCTGTTTTTATATTTTAGCATTTCATTATACAATGAAGGAGATGGACAACAAAAATATGAAAAAATAGCTATGTTTAATAAATAAATAAATGTTATGTATTCTATATGGGATTGTTTCTGAAGATGATTCAGAAGCCACAACTGAGTCAGAATGCAGTGGTTAAACTGTTAGTCAGGGAAATCTACTATTGCAGGATTGCATCTTAAATTGCTGCACCAATGTCAATAAGCTTCTGGGCCCCAATACAAATTGCTGATGATTATTTTAAATGGTACCATAATATAAAGTCAGAAGCCATTCTTTTTTGTATTTCCTTTTTCTTATTGCACTTTTATCTTGCTATCTTTTTTTTAAAAAAAACTATTTTTATTTGTTTTTGAAATTGAATAAAATTTTATTTAAAAATACACTTTAAACCAAATTCTTTCTTTAAACAATTGTACATAAATCCTCAAATTATTCTATCCACACATTTTGAAATTCAAAATATGATTCTAAATCCCCATAACCTAAATATATTTCAATTAAAATTTCCACAAATTTGAAAAAGGAATTTTAGATGGGTTACAGCTGTAGTTGCAAACCTATGGCACGCAGAGCCCTCTCTATTGGCACGCTTGCCATCGCCCCAGTCCTAGGCCTTCAGCTGGGTTTTATAAAACTTTTTCACTTTAGACCTCCACCGCCATGTGCAAAAAAAAAGGTTCAATCAATCAATTTCAACTTCTCGCAGGGAAAAAAAAAGATCTCACAAAGTTGGAATTGACTGATTGAACTTTTTAGTCCCACCCAGTCTGCTGTTACCACCGCAGCCACACTTACCCAATGAGCCACGCCCACCCAATGGGCCATGCCCACCTGGCACCTGATGATACATAAGTGGGTTTTGGGTTGCAGTTTGGGCACTTGGTCTCTAAAAGGTTAGCCATCACTGGGTTAGAGTAATGCAACATCATATATATTTTTTTCATAAAAGCACATTTGGGCATTTGTAGATTAATATATATAAATCATTTTGAAATATAAAGAAAGGAAAACAGAATATGATGAATCACAACTCATATCACTGTTTTTAATTAAAAATATTTTAATGACAAACTCTAAACTTTTTGGTGCATGTGATACTATGTATGTTTATAAAAGGCCAATTGAGCAAGACAGTGGGTATAATTCAAACAACATCACTATAAAACAGTTTATAAAATTATTAAACATATCAAATGGCTCCTTTCATAAGATGGGTATCTATATAAACTGTGTAAATAAATATTTTGAACAATCATATTAGCATAGGTTTCTGAAATCTGGCATTCTACATTTGAAATCAAACTGAAATATGGAGAGAAATTTATACAGTGTTTAAAGAACAGTTATTCAGTTCTTTACTATAAGAAATATCTATATCTAGGTTATCAAGCTTAACTTATAAAGCTTTATCTTCAAAAGTGCATTAAATATAATGTTTTTTTACATTTGCAGCTTTCCAGTATGTAGTACTATAATTTGTGCATGTGTGTGTCTAATTACCATCATCTTTATCTTTCTAAGCCCAACCCGTTTGGTATATCATGAAAAAGCACCTCCTTGAAAACACCTATGTCTCCACATGATTATGAACAATACGTATTACTCCATAATTAATGTTGGTTTAGATCTTTTCTGAGAAAAAAATATATCAAAATTCTTGATACAAATTACGTTAACTACTGAGTAAAATTCAGTTATATATCAGCAGTAAAATAATTCATGAAACTATAACACTTCTTCAGTGTAATCTGCTATGCTACATATATATAAATCAAAGTGGGGAAGGCAAATAAAAACCAATCAACCTAATAACACATTTCATAACACATTTCACATTAACTCATAACACATTTCTAAATAGTTATACCATCATCAAATCAGAATAGAACTGTAGATAACTATGAATAAGTAGAATGAAAAGGGAGGTATAGGTAACTCAAATTATTGCTAAACATATTATTTGAAACAAGCATTCAATAAAAGTTGTATTTTATACAAATTCAAAAAGTTTTTCAAGTATAACAGGATCACGTTATCCACATAAAAAAGGATCTTTTAAAACTTTTTCACCTGTTGTGAGCTGTCCAGTTATTTTTGAGATAGGTAGCTATACAAATCTTTTAAATAAAGAAAACAAGTGTAGACTAATAAAGAAATGACAAAGGCATTGAAGAACACAATTCTACAGGAAAATAAGCAGAAAATATCTTTGGCAATGGATATAAAAGAACTAGTAGAATTAGTAAGTAATTTAGAATGGATTCAGATAGACTAGAGGATGTATGTCGGCTTAAAGCTCATTTCTAACTGTCTCAAAACTTTACTCATAGATCAGTTACAAGTTTAATTGCTTCTAGAGATTTCCTAATATTTCTTCCTAGTTCTATTTGTTGCTTGACTATACTGCACAAAAATAAACTATTTTAATTGGCAGACAGGAATTCAGAACTTAAAAATACATTACTTCTAATTTTATGGTGTAAAAATTCTGCCTCAACAATCCAATAGTGTGATTACCTGAGTCTGACTGATTGCTATATGGTTGCCATGGAGAGGTGGCTGACGTTCCTTTTCTTTATTATGACGATTACTCTGTTTACTGCGCTGGAGCTGCTGCCTCAGTTTGGCAATCTGATGGGGAAAAGAAAGAAAATCAAATAAATGAGAGAATAAGAGAGACATAAAAGCAGGAGATACTCTTCTGTAAGTAACAGAATACAAAATAACAATATCATATTCTGAAGACAAGCACGTGGTGTTGCAAATTAGTTTGTTCCTTAAAATTTATAGTAATCCTAATTAAATGATCTTTTAAATAGTTAATGGTTTGGATTCAATTTAACTTATTCCTGAAAAGAATTAATTTGAAAAACAATCAGATTTGATTTCAATATTGCAAATTAATATAATAAAATGATTCATAGCTTTTACCTACCTTATCAACCACTTTTTCCCCCTCCAGGGTTTTGAATTTGTCTTTTACCAGATATCCACCCCACAAAAAGTATTATACTCACATTACTATGTTCTTACGTAGTACACAGTAAATTCTCAAATATACCTGCTTACTATTTTCTCTAAAAAAAGATAAAAATTATCTTAGTAGAAGAAAATGACAGCTACTGTTCATTTTCCTATGTAGATTAACATAACCCATTGAAACTAATTTTAAAATAACCAGGTAGCAGCAACCAGCTAAACAGAATAAACCATTACAATCTTAGTTCCAGAAAAATTGTATTTTTTGAATTGGCATTCAAATTAACTGAAACAAAATCAGCACATATTCCATGGCACTATACGTAATCCTTTCAATTTTACCACCATTCTTCAGTTTTAGTTTTGAATCTATTCAGCAGTTTAAATGGACACTACCGTTTATCTTGGATCTTATGATATGGGCTACTGCTTCTTTTTAACTCATCCAAATTCAAAACATCATATTGCAAATAAATGATATAGGCTTCCAGTTTCAAGCTGACAAAACAACTGGATTCTAATGTTAATTGTTATTAACCAATGACCAAAAGAATGTCTGAAAAGGGATTTTTTTTGTCGGGTAATGTTGGGACTTCAGAATTAATGACAGTGGTCTAGAGAACAGATTTTCTGATATTTCACCCACAACTGGGCTGGCATCATCAGAGACACAGTTGTCTCTAAATCAAATTGGCATAGAAAACCACTCTGCCTCTGAAGATGCCAGCCACTATTTGCAACAAAACATCAGGAAATCTACTGTCTAAATCATGGTCACTAAATCCTGAAGCCTAACATGCCTGACAGATATTGCCCATGAAAACCTGTATCAATAGACTGATTTATCACACATCCATGAATGCATTTGCTAACATATGACAATGCAATACTACCTGTGCCTATCTTACCAGATATCTACTTTGACTATCAAATGTTCTTTTTATTGTTTACATAAATCCTAAAACCAGCAGCTTGTGACTGAAAGCATGGGCATGAGTACATTCCCACAAAATGGGCACAATAAATAAAACTGCATTTAGTGTTAACTGTGAGTCATGAAGGATTGCTACGCTTTGCCAAGTTTTAAGCACTTACTTCTTTTAGTTGATCAGCGCTGCCCCATGAAGCTGAACGCTGATGTGATCTGTTTTCTAATATCTCTTCTGCCCAACAGCTAGGTGTCTAAATGAATGGAAACCAACGAATATAATTTGGCACTTATTCTTTGTTTCACCACCAATTTGTTAGTCAAAAAATACTGTTTAGCAATTAATTATATTAGTTTGATTTAAAAGCATTTTGCAAACATTTCCTTAAAGCAAGGGAAAGCAACTGTTTTCATTACAGAAATCACAACAGATGCTCTATAGATATGATACTCTCTGAATGGCAGGAACAAAAATGTACAGCCTTTCTGGAGAGAAAGTGTTTTGGTGGCAGTTAAATGGATATGGATATAGTAAGTTTCAGAGACTAAACACATTCAACTGTTAACTGAAAAGAAATCACACTATACTTATGCCATAGTAATAGACATTTTGTTTATGACGTGGTGTTCTAAAGGTCACATGTAGTCCCAAGTACAGGATGATTGCTGCTTTTATACTTCTTGTCATTCAATATCAATTTCTCTACCAAAAAAAAATTGTATAAAGTTCCGTTCTACACTTGTATCTATCTACCTTATTTCTAGCTCAAGCACACTGCTTTAATCATATATAAATACATGCTTAAGAATTTACCGTAATTTAAACCTCATAATTCCTAACAATAAACTATGCAATAGAAAGACTTCTCAGATGAATTCTCACCTTATTTTCTACTTTTTTCCTACTGGAGCTGTGAAACTGAAAATGTGGCTTCTTGCAAAGGCAAATTGAACCACATGAAGAAAAGTGGATGTGAAAAAAATCAAAACAAAGCAGAAACATTTCGAAATACCCAAGTAATGTTAAGAAAGAGAGAGAGAAAGAGAGGGAGGGAGGGGGAGGCAGGCGGGAAGGACCAAAGTAAGTCTATGAAAATGCAGAAAACAAAGTAATGTTATCCATCTTAGCTAGTATATTTATGTTCATGAATATACAGTTATTAGATTACATGGAGCTGTTTTGATACCAAATTAAAATCACAAGCACGTAATAAATTCAAAAGTTAAATTACAGTACTTTAATGACTAACAAGTCAGTTTAAAATAAAACAGAACTGTATGTCTAAAGAAATACCTTATGTCAGACATGTCAAACTCGCGACGTCACATGACGTCGCGCGACGTATCGGAACTTTTTCCCATTGCCGGCAAGGGGATGGGCGCGGTTTCTCCGTGACGCTCTGGCCCGTGGGCCGGCAGTTTGACACCCCTGCCTTATGTAGTCAGCATGCTCAGAAATTTTGTTTATAACAATAGCGTTTTAGTACACAAAAACCCACTTTGCAATCTTATACTTGCTAAAAGTGCATAAATGTTACCCCAAATAAGATCGTTACCTTCTCTTAAATGCCTTTATGTACGTTTATTACAAGTGAGCATGTGCCAGAGCCTAACTATGCCAAACCGCAACCATCTACACTGATACTTATACCAAGATAGCTACAACAAAACTACTTCAATATTTTGCTTTCTGTAGATAATAAAAGGACATGTAAACTTAAAAGAAACCACAATCACATTGTTATCCCAGCAAGGAATACAGTGAAGCATGCTAGCCTTTTTATGAATTGGATTACTTATTTTTCTAATTTGTTCTTTCTTATATCTCTATTAAATGAACCAGCATAGATGTAGTGGCAATAGGAGAGTAAGAGGCAATAGTAAGAATGGAAAAGAAAGACAAATGTAGAAAATCAAACAGCAAAAATATGTTTAATTCTTGCATAACAAATAGACAAAGCTAAGAATCCGTATCATTTTGGTAACATTTTTAACCTCATTAAGTTTAAAAGACACAGTAACAAGTATTCACCCAGGAGTAACAAAGCAAACAAGGCTAAGAATTAGCAAATTATCAAATGTTATTGATTTCTGGCTCCACTATGCCATCAAGGAACAATTTAACAGTTCTCTAATATTATTTTTTACAAACAGGAAGTAGTATAAGCAAATGCAAATCATGATCAAACTATTTCATTTTTAATGCTGAACTACAATAAACTAGCATATACTAGAAATAGAACAATAAGAATAATACCACTGAACAAATATCCACATTGAAGTATTGTTTTAATTATCTACTTCAGATACACACACACACACACACACACACACACACACACACACACGGTTTCTTCTGCTACCTGCTACATAAACAGAACTTCAGTATTTATATGATAGCAATGTATTATTTCATGACAGTTTTTGGGTTTTGTCAATTTCAATTACCGTATTTTCTGGCGTATAAGACGATTTTTTAACCATGAAAATCTTCTCAAAAGTCAGGGGTCATCTTATACGCCGGGTGCTGAAACTTTAGGGACAGGGCTGGCTGGAAAACCTGGAGCGGATCTCCCATTTGGTCTTTGCAGGGAAAGCAGGACCAATTGGAGAAGAAGCTGCAGTCTGTGATTTTTTACAGGCTGGGGTCTGGGCATCTTTCCTTCTAAAGTTGAAGAGCAGCTGCAGTCTATCCCAACTTGAAAGGCAGGTGGGGAATGCAGCAGTCAGAGCAGCTGCTTAGCTCTAAGGACACATTTGACTCAGGAACTGGGCGGGCTGGCTGGAAAACCTGGAGCAGATCTCCCATTTGGTCTGCCCAGGGAAAGCTTTAGAGTGAATTAGGAAAAGTTTAATCCACTTGCACTTTTTATGTTTACGTTTGATGACAAACAGCCTTATGTTTATAAGTGACAGTTTTCCTACTAAGTACCTGCATGTCATAAGCATTTGAATTAAAATTACCATATTAAAATCAAATCTGATGTTTTTTAATTTTTATTTGGTGTGCGTTGGAAGAGGGGCAGTCTTATACGGCAAGTATAGCCCAAACCCTATAATTTAACAGGAAATGTAGGGGGTTGTCTTATACGCCCAGTCGTCTTATACGCCGGAAAATACGGTAATTAAGGCCATGAAAGTTTTTCACACTATTTTATTTATTAATGTGATCAGTTATCAGTTCCACCTTTGAAATCTCTACCATTTCTGCAATTTCTAAAATTCTCACCCAGTGTAACTATTGATAACTACTTTAAGATCCTATCTCAATAAAAGAAAATATATGCAGCTCAAGGTTGAACTGTAGAGTCTTTGGTGCTCTCTGAGCTTGGTTGTTTGCTTGAAGACATTTCATTACCCAAATAGGTAACAAGCATCAAGAACTCCAGAGCTGACCTACTCATCTCAGAGAGCCCAGACTGGGGAAAGCATTAAGGCAATCTGAAAGTCACTTTTGGTCTCTGATAGCATTCTGGAAATTGAACAATGAAAAGTGGCCAATGCAAAGAATTGGGAATACCAGAACAAAATCTGTATTTGATTTAAATAAAATAAATCAAAATAGAATTAAATATGATTCCTTTTTATTCTATATTAATCCATGTTAAAGCTTACAAATTGGCTGATTTATACATTAAATAATAACCTGACAAAAAAAATTCAGGGATTCTGAAGACATATCCATGGATTTTGAGGCATTAACAATGGCATGATGTGATTAGTCAAATGGATATTTTAATAGTTTCCAATACATTTTCTTCATTTAATAAAGCCCCAATCTTTAACCCTACATTGTCAAGATTAAAAGCTTTTGACCTTAAAAAAGGCAAGACTCATAGAACCACAGCTCATGAGACATTTTATACTCAAGAATCATTTGTGAAACACTAATACACAAATTTGCAAATTATAATCACTGTTCAATGGTGATGAGAATTCCTTTAAAGATAGAACTCATCTGAGAAGGTACCTGATATTTTTCTCTTTTAACTCCCACTGAAAAACATATACAATAAAATAATCCTTGATTTACAACCAATCATTTGATAATAGTTCAGAATTGCAACAGTCTCGGAAGAGTGATTTATGGCCTCTAAAGCACTTCCAGTCATCACAAAACATTGCACCACATTCCTGTGGTTATTTGATCACAATCTGGGTGCCTGGCAACCTGTTTATACTTACAACTATTTGTGAAGCAATGTGATCACTATTTGCAATCTTCTCCGCCATCTTCCCCAGAATGTCAATAGGGATGCTGGCAGGGAAGGCTGCAAACTGCTGCTGCTTCCTGAGAGGACTCCCTCTTGTCTCTGGAGATGAGATGAAAGAACTGCTTGCCAAAGGAGCTGAACTCCTTTGTTGGGGTGCAGAAAAAGATCACAAATCTTGAAAATTTCAGTTCTATTCTTGCATGCCATCAGAAGAATTCGCTTCCATTCATGGAAGGGACCTGAACTCCTTTGGCAGGCAGCTCTTTCAGCCAGCTCCCAGAGAGGGAGCTGAAATCCAAGCAAAGATTCAATGTGATAAGGTAAAGAGTGAGGGATACCTCAGGCAGGTGGGAGAGTCTCTCTTTGATCAAGAACTGAAAATCCTGCTTGAATTTGAGCAAGTAGGATTTTCAACTCCTGAGCAAAGAGACAGAGCAGTAAGGGAAGGAACTCAGGGTGATCAGGGTTATATAGGTGGCCCCAGAAAGGCTGCGCACAAACGCCCCTCCTCTGTGGGGCGGAAAATCCTGCTTGGAATTTGGCAGGGAGAATTTTTAGCTCCTGAGCAGAGCCTCCCAAGTAGCTACTCTATGCTACTCCAATATTCCAGCACAGACCTACACGCCCTCAGAGGTTCCCCCCTCTCCTGGGTGCGACCCGCCTATACTACATCCAATCTCGATGACGGGCCAGACCATTGGGCCTCTGAGAGATGGCCGGGCAGGGTCAGGGGCCTCCAGCATAAGTCCAACAAGAGGCCCCTGGTTAAGTTCCTAGTTAAGTTCTTTGTCGGGTTAGGGAGGGGGGCGGGAAAAGACTATGGTTGTTCGGTGAAGGGGGGCCTTCCAACTACCATAGCGCAGACCGGGCCTACGACCGTTCACGAAGGTGGGGAACGTGGGCCAGTCGCCGACAAAGCCCAGTGGCGAGCTGACGAACAACCAATTCCCAGGATGGTGGGGAACGGCAGAAGGTGCACAAGCAGAGGGCCGTATCGACACCGGGAGGGTCATCTCCGCTCTGTACAAGCGGTGAGACGCTCCGACCCTCTGTACTTCCCCCGAGGACCCGGGAGCGGAGATGTGCAGCCTCCTAAGCTCAGGCTGGTCTACCTAAATGCCAGGTCCGTTGCTAACAAGGCTCACCTTGTTCGTGACCTAGTGGAGAGCGAGCATGCGGACCTGGCTTGCATCACGGAAACCTGGCTGGGCCCAGAGGGTGGTGTTCCTCTGGTTGACCTCTGCCCGCCAGGTTTCCAGGTGCTGCACCAGCCTCGGGCTCATGGGATGGTTCACCGAGGAGCTCCGGGAGATGAAGCGTCGGAGACGGGGCCTAGAGAGCCGTTGGAGATCCAGTCGATCCGAATCCGACCGATTGCGACTAAGAATCCTCACCAGGTCTTATCTCACTGCGATAAGGGTGGCAAAATCCAACTATTTTTCCACCCTCATCGCGTCCGCAGATAACCACCCGGCTGCCTTGTTCAGGGTGACTCGCTCCCTATTAAACCAAGAGGTGAGGGAAGAACCCTTGCAGGGTCGAGCCGAGGAATTCGGTCAATATCTGCTGGATAAAATTGCTCGGATTCGAACTGGCCTGGACTCCAACTGGGCTGAGATGGAAGAACAAGACATGGACAGTCTTGTCGACGTCATCTGGGAAGAATTTGATCCTGTAACTCCTAAGGAAGTGGACAGGATTATGAGAAGGTTGAGCTCCTCCACATGCTTACTGGACCCGTGCCCTTCCTGGCTGGCCTATGCAGCTCGAGAGGGGACACGAGGCTGGTTCCTAGCGGTCATCTCTGCTTCTCTGAGTGAGGGTCACTTCCCCACCGCCTTGAAGGAGGCGGTGGTGAGACCTCTCCTCAAGAAGCCCACCTTGGACCCATCCTCTTTGAATAACTTTCGTCCAGTCTCCAATCTTCGCTTCCTTGCGAAGGTTGTTGAGAGCGTGGTGGCGCACCAACTTCCTCAGATCCTGGATGAAGCGGTTTATCTAGACCCGTACCAATCGGGTTTCAGGCCGGGCTACAGCACGGAGACGGCATTGGTCGCTCTGATGAATGATCTCTGGAGAGCCCGGGACAGGGGCCATTCCTCTGTCCTAGTCTTATTAGACCTCTCGGCGGCTTTCGATACCATCGACCATGGTATCTTGCTGCAACGCCTCAGGGGACTGGGAGTGGGAGGCACGGTTCTGCGTTGGTTCTCCTCCTTTCTCCAGGGTCGCTCGCAGTCGGTGCTGACAGGGGGACAGAGGTCGACCCCGAGGCCTCTCGCTTGCGGAGTCCCTCAGGGGTCGGTCCTCTCGCCTCTCCTGTTCAACATATACATGAAACCGCTGGGTGAGATCATTCGCAGTTTTGGAGTAGGGTACCATCAGTATGCTGATGACACCCAGCTTTTTATCTCAACTCCAAACAATATCAGTGATGCCCTAGACGTGATGTCCCGCTGCCTGAAAGCGGTCCGGGAATGGATGGGGAGGAACAGGCTTCAACTGAACCCGGACAAGACTGAATGGCTGTACGTTCCGGCAAGCCAGGATATTCAGAACGTCCCATTGCTTAACATCGGGGACAAGTTACTACCCCCTGTTGATAGGGCCCGCAACCTGGGTGTCCTCCTAGACTCGCAGCTCTCCCTAGAAGACCACATAGGAGCTGTGACCAAGGGGGCCTTCTCCCGGGTTCGACTAGTTCGCCAACTACGGCCTTATCTGGACCTGGATTCCTTACGTACAGTCACCCATGCCCTTTGTGACCTCTCGCCTAGACTATTGTAACGCTCTCTACATGGGGCTGCCCTTGAGATCCACTCGGAAGCTTCAACTGGTGCAAAGTGCAGCGGCACGGACACTCTTGGGAGCCTCCCGATACTCCCATATCACACCTCTCCTCTGTGCGCTGCACTGGCTTCCGGTTGCCTTCCGTGTGAAGTTCAAGGTGCTAACAATGACATACAAAGCCCTACATGGCATGGGTCCGGACTACCTACGGGAGCACCTTCTGCCAATGTCAGCACCCCACCGTCCTGTGCGCTCCCACAGAGAGGGCCTCCTCAGGGTGCCACCGCTCAAGGAATGTCGGCTGGTGGCCCCCAGGGGGAGGGCATTCTCAGTGGGTGCGCCAGCCCTCTGGAACAGCTTACCAACCGAAATCCGGATGGCCCCCGACCTCCGTACCTTCCGACGCGACTTAAAAACTTTCTTGTTCCAGCAGTCCGGCCTGGCATGATAACGTTAATTGGGGACCCAGTTTGTTTTCACTATTGTTTTTATTATTTTATTGTTCATCTGTATACCTTCCTTCCTCTGTACACCGCCCCGAGTCCCTCGGGAGAAGGGCGGTTTATAAAAAACTAATAAATAAATAAATAAATAAATAAATAAATATTCTTCAACTAAGAATACATTAAGAAATATATTAAGAGCATGCAAAACTCATCCAGGAAAACTGCTAGTCATTTTAGAAGCAAAATAAATTGATTTGCCTTCCATCTCAAATATAACAATGTTTACATTGTTAGAAATTGATGCAAGGATTTTCAAAGTATGTTCCTTGATTATTTTATATTTTTAAGATCCATCACTTTGTAGCTTGGAGACAGAATGAAATAAATTCTATAGCAATGGTGATTCCAAGGATGGGGACACTTCTCAAGTGTCAGACAGATTAATTTAGGGGTATGGAGTGTTAGAAAAGTGCTTCCTGAAAGCAGTAGATGGGAAATGATTAACAGCTGGCCTTTTTCATTAACTCAAATCAGTAGGTGATACCAACTACCTTCTGCAGATCAGAATATTCAGAAATAATTGGAATTATTCAGGTTGTAGTTCTATGCCATATACAACTTATCCAAAATATATAGGGAAAATTTAATTTGCATTTAATAATTGTGACATATTTATCAAATTTCATGGCTGCTATCACAAAAAGTGACTGGTGTATAACAAGTAATAAAATAAATGTGTAAAATAGTGATTAATAGAAATAAATAATACTAATCAATGTATGAAAATGGTACAAGAGAGAGTGAATATTAACTGCACTAATGGAGCCATTTTAGAATATCACTAGTCCCTTGGACCTCCAGCTCCAATCATATAGTCAGGTCTTGAGGGACTTCTAGAACATTAATAAGGATGGAGCTAACTCAGTGCAGAGAAGAGCAATAAAGGTGATCAGGAGTCTGGAGGTTAAAATATATGAAGAATGGATGATTGCAGGAACTGAGTATGTCTGAGTATATCTAATCTAATGAAAAGAAAAACTATGGATAGCATGGAGTAGCATAGAGCTTATTATGTGGATTTTTTTTAAACTATACCTGTCATTCCTCATGGCTACCTTGGAAATTTTTATAGGCTAAATATAAATCTATGAACTATATCGAAGTTAAATAACTAACCAGTAACAGGTTAATAATGGTAATAAATGTGGCAATATATACACATTTATGAATGTCTCTTCAAACAACCTTCTTTTAACTTCTAAATAGGTACATGTATCAAAAACAATAAAACCTATGCAAAACATTATATTTGTAACAATTATTTTGAGCTTAAAATAGGTTGTTCTAACTAAACTGGAAATATTCTGATACTATCATATAATGACTACTTCATAAGAGGCTCAAGCACAAAATAATAATAATAATAATAATAATATAATAATAATAATAATAATAATAATAATAATAATAATAATAATAATAATAATAATAAGAAGAAGAAGAAGAAGAAGAAGAAGAAGAAGAAGTAGTAGTAGTAGTAGTAGTAGTAGTAGTAGTAGAAGTAGTAGTTGGAGCATTCACCACTTCTGGAGGCAGGTTGTTCCACTGGTTAATTGTTCTAACTGTCAGGAAGTTTCTCCTTAGTTCTAGGTTGCTTCTCTCCTTGACTAGTTTCCATCCGTTGCTTCTTGTCCTGCTTTCAGGTGCTTTGGAGAATAGCTTGACTCCCTCTTCTTTGTGGCAGCCCCTGAGATATTGGAACACTGCTATCATGTCACCCCTCACCCTTCTCTTTGTTAAACTACACATACCCAATTCCAGCAACTGTTCCCTATGTTTTAGCCTCCAGTCCCCCAATCATCTTTGTTGCTCTTCTCTGTACTCTTTCTAGAGTCTCAATATCTTTTTTACATTGTGGTGACCAAAACTGGATGCAGTATTCCAGGTGTGGCCTTACCAAGGCATTGTAAAGTGGTATTAGTACTTCACATGATCTTGATTCTATCCCTCTGTTAATGCAGCCTAGCACTGTGTTGGCTTTTTTGGCAGCTGCAGCACACACATTGAAATGACTGTCCACTAGGACTCCGAGATCCCTCTCACAGTTACTACAGGGAGTGCAGAATTATTAGGCAAATGAGTATTTTGACCACATCATCCTCTTTATGCATGTTGTCTTACTCCAAGCTGTATAGGCTCGAAAGCCTACTACCAATTAAGCATATTAGGTGATGTGCATCTCTGTAATGAGAAGGGGTGTGGTCTAATGACATCAACACCCTGTATCAGGTGTGCATAATTATTAGGCAACTTCCTTTCCTTTGGCAAAATGGGTCAAAAGAAGGACTTGACAGGCTCAGAAAAGTCAAAAATAGTGAGATATCTTGCAGAGGGATGCAGCACTCTTAAAATTGCAAAGCTTCTGAAGCGTGATCATCGAACAATCAAGCGTTTCATTCAAAATAGTCAACAGGGTCGCAAGAAGCGTGTGGAGAAACCAAGGCGCAAAATAACTGCCCATGAACTGAGAAAAGTCAAGCGTGCAGCTGCCAAGATGCCACTTGCCACCAGTTTGGCCATATTTCAGAGCTGCAACATCACTGGAGTGCCCAAAAGCACAAGGTGTGCAATACTCAGAGACATGGCCAAGGTAAGAAAGGCTGAAAGACGACCACCACTGAACAAGACACACAAGCTGAAACGTCAAGACTGGGCCAAGAAATATCTCAAGACTGATTTTTCTAAGGTTTTATGGACTGATGAAATGAGAGTGAGTCTAGATGGGCCAGATGGATGGGCCCGTGGCTGGATTGGTAAAGGGCAGAGAGCTCCAGTCCGACTCAGACGCCAGCAAGGTGGAGGTGGAGTACTGGTTTGGGCTGGTATCATCAAAGATGAGCTTGTGGGGCGTTTTCGGGTTGAGGATGGAGTCAAGCTCAACTCCCAGTCCTACTGCCAGTTTCTGGAAGACACCTTCTTCAAGCAGTGGTACAGAAAGAAGTCTGCATCCTTCAAGAAAAACATGATTTTCATGCAGGACAATGCTCCATCACACGCGTCCAAGTACTCCACAGCGTGGCTGGCAAGAAAGGGTATAAAAGAAGGAAATCTAATGACATGGCCTCCTTGTTCACCTGATCTGAACCCCATTGAGAACCTGTGGTCCATCATCAAATGTGAGATTTACAAGGAGGGAAAACAGTACACCTCTCTGAACAGTGTCTGGGAGGCTGTGGTTGCTGCTGCACGCAATGTTGATGGTGAACAGATCAAAACACTGACAGAATCCATGGATGGCAGGCTTTTGAGTGTCCTTGCAAAGAAAGGTGGCTATATTGGTCACTGATTTGTTTTTGTTATGTTTTTGAATGTCAGAAATGTATATTTGTGAATGTTGAGATGTTATATTGGTTTCACTGGTAAAAATAAATAATTGAAATGGGTATATATTTGTTTTTTGTTAAGTTGCCTAATAATTATGCACAGTAATAGTCACCTGCACACACAGATATCCCCCTAAAATAGCTATAACTAAAAACAAACTAAAAACTACTTCCAAGAATATTCAGCTTTGATATTAATGAGTTTTTTGGGTTCATTGAGAACATGGTTGTTGTTCAATAATAAAATTAATCCTCAAAAATACAACTTGCCTAATAATTCTGCACTCCCTGTACTATCGAGCAAGGTACCATCTATACTATACCTGTGCATTTGATTTTTCCTGCCTAAATGTAGAACCTTACTTTTTTCACCATTGACTTTCATTTTGTTAAGATAGTGCCCAGTGTTCGAGTCTGTCCAGATCCTCCTGTATCTTAAGCCTATCTTCTAGAGTATTGGCTATTCCTGCCAGCTTGGTGTCGTCTGCAAATTTGATGAGTTCCCCATCTATCCCCTCATCCAAATCATTGATGAAGATGTTGAAGAGCACTGGGCCCAGAACAGAGCCCCGAGGCACCCCACTTCACACTTCCTTCCATGTAGATGCAGTTCCATTGAGGACCACACACTGAGTATGGCTGGTCAGCCAGCTACAAATCCATCTGGTGGTGATGTTATCTAACCCACATTTTTCTATCTTATCAAGTAGTAGATTGTGATCTACTTTATCAAATGCCTTACTGAAGTCCAAGTAAGTTATATCTACAGCATTCCTCTGGTCCACTAATTTTGTCACTTGGTCAAAGAATGCAATAAGATTTGTCTGGTATGATCTGTTTTTGACAAACCCATGTTGGCTTTTAGTGATGACTTTGTTTGCATCAAGGTGTTTGCTGATTTGTTGTTTGATTATCTTTTCCAGAATCTTCCCAGGTATTGAGGTCAGGCTGATAGGTCTGTAGGTTCCTGGATCTATTTTCCCCCCTTTTTTGAAGATGGGAACTACATCAGCTCTCTTCCAGTCCTCTGGTAGTTCCCCAGAGCTCCAGGATCTTTGAAAAATATACTTCAGTGGTTCTGAGATCACGTCTGCCAGTTCCTTAAGAACCTTGGGGTGTAATCCATCTGGTCCTGGTGATTTGAACTTCTCTAGACTGGACAGGTGCTCACTTACCATTTTCTTGCCTATCATAACTTGCGTTTCTATTCTGTTTTTTATGGCATTGTTTTTGGTAGGTTGGACTGTTTTTTCCCTTTCTGTAAAGACAGATGCAAAAAACGAGTTAAATAGTTCTGCTTTCTCCCTGTTGCTTGTCACCTTCTTGCCACTTTCCCCCACTAATGGACCAATCATTTCCTTAACTTTTTTCTTGTTTTTTATATGTTGAAAGAAGCTTTTTTTGTTATTTTTTACTTTGGTCGCAAGCCTTAGTTCATTTTGAGCCTTAGCTTCCCTCACTTCATCTTTGCAGGCACGGGCTTAGCTATGTGCCCCTCTTTCCACTTCTTATACTTGTCCTTTTTATCTTTCAATTAATCAGAAAGCTCTTTATGCAGCCATGCTGGTTTCTTTTGAGAGTTGTTATTTTTCTTCTTTTTTTGGTATTGTGCTAGACTGGGCCTTTATTATCTCACTTTTCAAAATTTCCCAAGCTTCTTGAGTTGTTTTCCCCTTTAGGATTCTCATCCATGGAATTCTTCCCAAGGTCTCTCTAAGTTTATTGAAATTAGCTCTTTTAAAGTCCAAGACTCTAGTTTGGCTGTGTTCTATTGCTTGTGCTTCCAGAATGTTGAATTCCAATTTTGCACGATCACTTCCCCCCAAGGTTCCTGTGGCTTTGACACCTTCTATCATTTCATCTCTGTTAGTGAGAATTAAATCCAATATAGCTAATCCCCTAGTTCCCTTCTCTACTTTTTGGTAGAGAAAGTTGTCTGCTAGGTTTGTCAGGAATCTGTTTGATCTTCCACTTGGTGCAGAGTTGATATCAGGGTAATTACAGTCCCCCATTACTATTGTGAAATGCTTCCTACATACTTTAGTTAGTTGACTAGCAAAAAGTTCATCTAAAATATCTTTATTTAGTTTTGAAACAGATATTCTGAGTTCAAAATGGGGCTCAAGTTCAAAAACTTGGTCTTGGTAAAATTGGAATAGCTATTTCAAACTAAGATCAGAATATTCAAAGTTTAAATGCAGCACCTTTGTGCTTGAAACATTTTGCATACAACTCCCAGAACCACACAGCAAATAACATGCTATCAGAATTAACACCACTTTTGTTGAAACAGCAATATAGTTAATAAAATATCATCTGAGTATCTCATTAAATAGGTAGTAGCTAGAAAATTGCATACAAAGTCCATTAAATATTACTTACACACTATGTTTTCCTCTTTATAATTCATTCTTTACAGAAAAGTTGTACTTCTGGCTCATAAGCTTTCTAAAAGATAGGAAGCAGCAGGTGAAGCTAGGCAAAATCATATCAGATACCTGTACAATTAGCATAGATGTCTCCTAGGGTTGTGTGCTCTCCATTACTCTTTTCTCTCTATACCAATGACTGTATCTCAAACGATCCTTCTGTTAAAATACTGAAGTTTGCAGATGATACAACAACTGGTCTCATTCAAAACGATGATGAATCTGCATACAGATGGGAATTGAACAACTGGCCTGTAGTGCGAAACTGGAACAATCTTGAACTAAGCACACTCAAAACTGTAGAGATGATAGTAGATTTTAGGAGAAGCCCTCCTATTCTACCACCTTACAGTACTAGACAACACAGTATCAACAGTAGAGACCTTCAAATTTCTAGGTTCTAACATCAAAAACGTCATTAAAAAAGCACAACAAAGAATGTTTTTTCTGTGCAAACTCAGAAAGCACAAATTGCCCAAAGAGCTGCTAATATAGTTGTACAGAGGAATGATTGGGTCTGTCATTCGCACCTCTATAACTATCTGGTTTGGCACAGCAACTAAACAAGATCGATAAAGACTTCAACCAATAGTCAGGACTGCAGAAAAAACAATTGCAACCAGCCTTCCTTCAAGGACCTATATATTGCATGAGGCAGAAAGATGGTTGTGAAAATATTTACAGACCCCCTTACATCCTGGACATAAACTGTTTCAACTTCTTCACTTAAGATGACACTATAGAGCATTGCAAGCCAAAAAACTAGATAAGGATGGTTTTTCTCCCATGCTGTCACTCTGCTAAATAACTAATTCCTATAACACTGGTCTTATGTCTAGATCTAGTAGGGCTGTATTACTATTATCCTTCTCATATTTCACTATAATCTATTTCCTTAGCTTCTTATGACTATAACTTTGTTGTTTATATCTTATTATTTATTGCTTGCTTTTATTATTTTATTATTTTATTCTCCTCCTATCTCTTGGGCCGCTCGCAGTCGGTGTTGACAGGAGGGCAGAGATCCACCCTGAGGCCTCTTGTTTGTGGAGTCCTTCAGGGGTCGGTTCTCTCGCCCCTCCTGTTCAACATCTACATGAAGCTGCTGGGTGAGATCATTCGCGGTTTCGGGGTGGGGTATCATCAGTACGCTGATGATACCCAACTTTTTCTTTCCACCCTGAACAAACCCAGCGATGCTCTCGCCATGATGTCCTGTTGCCTGGAGGCAGTCCAGGTCTGGATGGGGAGAAACAGGCTTCGTCTCAACCCTGCCAAGACTGAGTGGCTGTGCATATCGGCATCTCGGGTTAACCAGACCATTCCATCTTTAACGATGGGGGGGTGAGGTGTTACCCCCCATTGATAGGGCTCGCAACTTGGGCGTCCTCCTTGACTCCAGGCTCAATTTTGAAGACCATATAGGAGCCGTGACCAGGGGGGCTTTTGCCCAGGTTCGCCTGGTGCGCCAGTTGCGACCCTACCTGGACCGAGATGCCCTACGCACACTCATGCGCTCGTGACCTCCCGTTTAGACTACTGCAACCCTCTCTACATGGGGCTGCCCTTGAGGACCACTCGGAGGCTTCAGCTGGTACAGAATGCAGCCGCACAAGTTGTGATGGGGGTTTCCCGATACTCCCATGTAACACCTCTGCTCCGCGAGCTGCATTGGCTTCCGGTTGCCCTCTGGGTGAGATTCAAGGTGCTGGTAATGACCTATAAAGCCCTAAATGGCTTGTGTCCAGGATATCTGAGGGAACATCTGCTGCCAGCATCAAGCTCCTTTCATCCAGTGCGCTCCCACAGGGAGGGTCTTCTCTGGGTGCCGCCGGTAAAAGATTGCCGGCGGGTAACACCCAGGGGGAGGGCCTTCTCAGTGGGTGCGCCTGCCCTCTGGAACCAGCTGCCCGTGGAGCTGAGGACTGCCCCCGACCTCCGTTCATTCCACCGGGACCTGAAGACCTAGCTCTTCGAGTTCTCTGGCCCAGGCTGAGAATTTTAATTTTAATTTTAATTGGGGGCTTTTACTTTTTCAGGGACTGTTGTAATTTTTTTAATCGTTTTTAACTTTTGTATTTCTTGTTTTAATTACCCTGTAAACCGCCCTGAGTCCTTCGGGAAAGGGAGGTATACAAATCTAATTAAATAAATAAATAAATAAATATTAGTATCCTATTACAATTTATGCTGTTTGCTTATTTACCATCCTATGACTATCACTGAGTGTTATGTTATACCTTATGATTTGTGATTATTGTATTTTATGATTTTGATTATGATTTACACTTGTTGCTTAAATGTACACTGAGAGCTTATTCACCACAGACAAATTCCTTGGGTGTCCAATTACACTTGGCCAATAAAGAATTCTAATCTAAAATTTGTAACTTTTTCTAATATTAATCAAGATAATGCTGTATAAAATATCTGAATAAGAGATGTTAAAGAAGATATACCTGAAGCATAGAACAAAATAACCTTCAACTAGGTTGAAACTGTTTTTATTTTCAATTTTATTTCTGTAATTCCAAACCCCCAATAAAAGGGTACTATCAATGGGTTCTGTATTTACAGTAATTATGCTATGCAACTGAGATGTGGAAAACATTCCAATGTCAAGAAATTTAATTCAAGCATTCCAAAGCTTAAGACATATCATGGATATATTCCGAATTCTGAAATGAAACTGGAACAAAGCATACATTTGGTAATTAAAAACAGTGTTAAGTCAACTTAAATCAACTGGTTTAAGAACTGTTTACTGTTTCTTTGGTTTCAACTGAATTTTTCTTTCATATATTTCCCATCCTAGCTAATAAGGCAGCAAAGACTCATACTCCTACTTCTTTTGGTTTAGATTAGATATTGGGCTGAATTCTTGAGAAGATAGTAGATGGGGACAGGAACACAGGCCTAACTGCTCAAAGACATCTGATTGCCAAGTAACTTTAAAAAAAATATTTGGAGATTACTTATCAATGTGCTGCTGTATCTTCAACTGCATTTTACTTTGCAGAGGGGTAATGAAGGGGTAGAGTCAATTTGTTGTAGTTTTTAAGTCATCAGTCTAGAAACAGGGACTAAGAGTTCCAGGCCTAACTTTAGGCACAAAGCCAACTAAGCGACCTTGCACACAGCCCTGGAAGACAATGACAAATGCTGAAGACAATGCTGAAACCTGAAGATTCTGTAGTGGCTGCATGACAAAGCGGAAGTCAATGTACTCTAAAACATTTTGTTTACTTCAGTCCATACCATTTCTGAGGCTATTTGGCAGTTTTTGCAAACAAAGCCACTGAGCTGGAAGTAGTCTAAAAGTTGCTGAAATGGTCTGGCCCCAAAGCAGATCTGCTTCATCCAGAATACCACCTTTGGATCATCTCAAATACTCCTGAAACAGTATGGTCTATAGAAGAATGCTACAGAATGTTCTATTTTAAGACTGAAAAAATGCTGATTCCTAGTGGATAGTTTAATATTCCTTTGACAGAATAAGGTTTCAAAATAGGACAGCAAAATATAATGACTTAAACCACCAGCCTTTTCTTGAATCATTTTATTTTACAAAAATTCTTTTTGGGTCACAGGAAATCCCTGCATGCAAACCATAAATACAAAAATTTCAAACTACAGTTCTCTTCTAACCCACATAATCCATGTTTTACAATGCTTATGACAACAGCAAAGTAAAATATGTGCAGCCAAGTTTTTAAAATTCCTACTGCTGCAAGTGGTAATATCACACAGCAAATGTTCAAACACAATGTTTTACTTTGTGGTTTCTTTTTAATCATAATCTCTCACAAAAGCCTCTAACAGAACCCTGGCTACCATGTTTTCTGAATTCAAAAACACCCTCTTCTCAATACAACAATAAGATAAATAATAGTATGCACTTTTAAAATCTTTTATTACCTTCCATACCATTTTTTTAAAAAACATATATTAACTGACTTTGATATCAGTTATATCATTAGAATTTAGACAGCAATTAAGTAGCAGTGGCAGGCTTTTCAAATTTACCTGAGTAGATTTGTCCTTCATGCATGAAGGATAATGGATATGAGGATCTCGTGGCCACTGTCCTGTGAGGTAAGGTCCTGTTATTGTATCCAATGAAGAGGTCCGTCTTATAGTATAAGATGTTCTAATTTGCTGGACTTTTGACTTGTCCACTGAAATAAAAAACATGTTACATGCATGATTATAAGTATAGAGTTATAAAATAGTTTTCAATCCTGTGTTCAATGTTACAATTTTATACAAAAGATCAATGAATTAGCAACAATCTCTTTCATTTACAATTTCATTCTAAATCTCTTTCTCAATAAAGGATTTCCAGTAATTAGAAGTACTATTATGATTGAAGAAATATGCATACTACAATCAGACTATGGTTAAGATAAACTTGGGAAAAATATTTAACTGAGTTTCTTCATTCATTCTTATCTCTTTTAGATACTTCTGTTAAAAATATAAGCTGCTATGATATTTTCTTTTGAGAACAGATATCTTGATAAACAAAAGATGAACACATAAGCCAAGCCATGTATACAGCTGACCTTCTTACTGGTTTTATTACAGAAAAGAATTCTTCTACATGGCATAGCTTGGGCCTATGCTACAGTGGTGTTAAAAAGTCTGTGAACCCTTGAACGTGTTCAATATTTCTGCATAAATATGAACTAAAACATGATCTTTATGCCATACAGGTCCTAAAATTAAATAAAAAGAACCTATTTAAATAAATGAGTCAAAAACATTATACTTGTTGGGACTTCCGGTGGCTCCGCGGCGACGGAGACAGCCTTCCCGGGCTGCCCGCGGCTCAGCTGTTGTTTTTTTCGCCCGAAACAGCGCCGATCAGCTGTTCGGGCGAATTTGAAGCCCCCTCCTCGGGAGAAGAGGAGGGGGCGAGCTCCCAGGTAGGGGTAGAGTTCTCCAGGGCCGCCTGAGCTTATGGCTTGGGCGGCTGAAGGATTGAACTCCCCCGTAGCCTGGGCTGCTCCCAGCTGGCCGTCGCCTCTGCTCCTGATTTCTTGGAGCAGAGCCAGCCGTCTGCGACCACCCCTGCCTGAAGGAATGACTATGAATTAAAGGAGCAGGCAGAGCGATACAAGAGGGAAAGGTGAAGAGGACTATTATATTTTATTCTCCAGCTTGATGGACTTTTTTGGATTATAAATCTGAAGTGAAAGTGCGTCACATTTGGTAAAAGATGGCGGCTAAACCACCCCCTAAAACTCTTCGGAGTGCTGGAAATTCTCCTGTGCAACAATCATTACTGCAGGCGCTGCATCCTCCTGATGTATTGACATCAAAGGACTTACAAGATGCTCTTGAAAAACACGCCCAGGTAATTTTGGAATCAATTAATGATAGATTTGTAAAGATGGAGGAGAAATTGGAGAAATTGGAGGAGAGAATGGAGGAGAGGATGGAACAGAAGTTCAGAGTGATGAAGGCAGACATCTTGTCTTCAGTGTGTAAAGTGGCTCGCTGTGTGGAAGAATTGGAGGAAAAGCTAGAAGATTTGACTCAAAAGAATGCTATATTAGAAGCAAAAGTATTGGAGAATGAAGATAAAGTGGAAAAGGAACTGAGTCTTGCTCAATATTACCAGATGCAGTTTGCCATTAGAGTTAGAGGCTTAAAGGAGAATACCAAGGAAGATCTAAAGCAGCTGGTCTCTGAGGCTTTTGAAATAGTGTTGAAACAGCCAGCATCTGAAATAAAAGGAGGCATGGATAAAGTGTTTCGTGTGAATTCATGGATTGCTAGACAGAGAAAGTTGCCTAGAGATGTGGTGGTATATTTTGCAAAAAGGGAAACTAGAGATGAAGTTATACGAGCTGCTTATGACACTAAAGTTGTGATTGCTAATCAAGAAGTTTTGGTCTTAAAAGAAATTCCTCCAAAGATTTTAAGGAGAAGGAAGGATTTTACATTTCTTGTGCAAGAGCTCAAGCAACGAGATATAAGGTTTAGATGGGAGATCCCAGTTGGGTTGATGGTGACGCACGAAGGTAAAAGGTACCGTCTGGTTACTGTGATGCAAGCGCGTGATTTCTATAATAATGTTTTAAATGCAACGCCATTAACACTTCTGGAAGCTGAAAAGGGATCTGGAGAAGGAGTGCATCAAGAGGTCGAAGGTGGTCAGATAGAAGACAACGGTGTTGGAGGAGATCAAGATACAACTTCGTCGGATGATTCTATACAACAGAGGGTGACGCGTGCTGCTGCAAAACGATCTAAGAAGAGGAAATAGCAGGATTTGCAGAAGCCTATGGAATTTTTACGACGTATTTATAGTCAAGTATGGGAGGTGGGGAAAAATTTGGGTGTAGACGCAATATATTTTTTATATGTGGTGGTTTTGTGGAAAGGGTGAGTTTTTTTGGATTAAAGGTTGGTGGAATATATAGAAGATTTCCAAATGGAGGTTAAAGTTTTGTTCGCAATCTTTTTTATTGTTTGGAATAATTATAGATGTGCTGGAAGAGGAATGGCCGATTACAGAAGAGTGGACTTTAAAGTTTCCTGATTTGGTTGAGGTGGCGAAGATTTTGGTTAATTTGAAAGATTATTTGTAAGAACGTTATATCATGGAATGGACAAAATGGATGGGGTCTACTTAGGACAAGTATAGGTTGAGAAGTATTATATAGTATTTGAATAATTCTTTTTTCCCTTTTTTTTCTGTTTTTTTCTTTTCTCTTTCTATTTTGTTTTATTCTATATAAGCTAGAAAGTGTTTCTTTTTTACTTTAGTTTTTTATATATATTTAATATTGCCAAGGTTAGTATATGGTTGTTTATATTTGCCTTTCTTTTTTTTTTCTTTTTATATATATACCTTGTATTCAGCTCTGGGAAGTCGGGGGGGGGGAGGGGGGGTGGGGGGGAGGCAGGGGGGGGAGGAGGGAGGGAGGGAGGGGGGGAGGTAGGGGGGGAGGAGGGAGGGGGAAGGGGGGTTTTTTTAAAGGGAAATTGTATTTTAAAACTTTTCAATAAAAAAAAAACATTATACTTGTTCATTTATTCACTGAGGACAATAATCTCAAAGTACTTATTTGTGTATACCAAAATTAAGTGAGCCTTTGCTTTCAGTAATTGGTATGCCTCCTTTGGCATACTAAACTAAATGTTAAATGCAATTAAATGTTTATGGTAACCGTTGATCAGTCCTGCATATGGGCTTAGAGGTTTTTAGCCCACTCCTCCTTATCAGATAGCATCAACAGTGACCTTCTTCACATGAACTTCACGCTTTAGGACCTTCCACAGCATTTCTAATAGGATTAATGTTCAGAAGTTGACTTGACCATTCCAAAACATTAGCTTTCTTCTGCTTTAACCATACATTGATACTACAACTTATGTGTTTTGTTTCACTGTCTCACTGCATGACCCACTTTTTCTTGAGCTTCAGTTCATGGACATACACCCCAACATTTTCCTGTTGAATTTGCTGGTACAATTCAGAATTCACAGTGCCATCAAAGATAGCAAGCCGCCTTATTTCAGAAGAAGCAAAGCAGCTGCAAATTAAGATAATGCCAGCTCCATTCTTATGCTGAAATGCATGTTTGCCTTTCACCAAACATAACTCATTTCATGCAAGTAAAAAGTTCTATTTCGGTCTCATCTATGCACAGAACATTCTTACAAACAGCCTTCTGCCTTAACCACATGGTCTTTTGCAAACTGTACTTGGATAGCAATATTATTTTTGTAGAATAGTGGCTTTTTCCTTATAACCTGCCATGAACATCTCTGTTGTTCAGTGTTCTCCTGATGGTAGTCTCATAAACCCTGACATTTGCCAATGCAAAAGAGGCCTTTAATTCTTCAGAAGTTATTGTGAGCTTCTTTGTGCCCTCCTAGAATATTACACAACTTGCCATTGATGTGATCTTCATTGGTCAGTCACTCCCAGGAAGAGTAAAAAGCTGTTGCACTGCCTCCATCTGTACATGATTTGCCTGACAGTGAACTGGTGGAGTCCAAATCCTTTCAAATAGTTCTGTAACTTTTTCTAGTCTGGTTAGTATCAACAATTGTTTTTACTTGTTTGCAGAAATTTCTTTGTTAGAACTATGACATGTTTTCACATACCTGTGTTGTGAAAATCAGACTTGAATAGCAAATTCCTAATATTCTGACCTCCTAACACAATTAACGTTATACTGATTACAATTATTCTAATTTTCCCTCTGAATGAATCCTAGAGGTTTATATACTTTTAATCTTAGAGATTCAAAAACGTTTAAGCACCACTTGAAAATATATTAAAATATTTGGAAAAACACTTTTGTTTCTAAAATTATGACAGTTGTGATAGCTATGTATTTAGACAAATGCTAAATTTATTAAGAAAATAAAGCCTAATGTTAGGGATATGGATTTTTGTCAGTTTCTTTCAGCACACTTACAATTTCATCTTTGTATTAATGCAATATAAAAAACTACCTAATGACACATGTAACATATTCTATAAAATCCACATTTGCAAATTTTTCCATCTCCATTCTCTAAGTCAGGGATGCCCATTCCCCAGGCTACGGACCAGCACTGGTCTCTGGCCCACCATGTATTGGGGCTGTGCAAACAAGCAAAGCCAAATCAGTGTACGCACTGTATCCAGACAGCACGTGAGACCATACCCCCCTGGTCGCAGATAAAACTGCCTTCCACAGAACCAGTCCCTGACACCCAAAAGATTAGGAGCCACTGTTCTAAGTCATTCTGGCAGAATGGATCAAAAAGTACCATATATTAAGACATTCTCATTTATTCATTATGAAAGCTACTTATGCATTGGGGGAAAACATGCCATGGAAATGCCATCTTTAGTAATAGACTCCTACATGTTCTCAGTATATATGGCCAAGACACAAAATATTAATTTAATCAAGGACTCTATTACAATTAGCTAACTAATTGTGTTATAATTACGCTTTACTTTTAGTTGACAGAAGATATATTTTAGGACCAGAAACATATATACAATCAACTACTTGGTGGGCAGAAAAATGATCATATGATCAAAAATAATTACATTATTTCAGTAATATAACTAAAACCCGGGGAGGAGGAGAAGAAAAGTGAAAAGTCAGAATACAGGATATATCTAGGCCCTTAATAAGAATCAGACAACTATAATGCTATAATATATAGCATTATAATGCACTGTAACAATAAGATAACTTTAATAAGATAACTTTTTCACCTTTTTTTGACAGTGCCCTCCTACTTTCTCCAATCTTAAAATTCCTCTGTCTTCTTCATCAACTAAAATTGTGTGGAGATTTTATAAAAAAAATCTAATGAAACAAAAACTATAATATCACTAGTAACCTCCCTTCCCCACCTCCCAAGAAAAAAATTAGCAAATTCTTATGCACTACAGCTGAATCCCTGTGGTATATTACAAATAATACTAAAATAATAGTAATTAGCAATATTACTTAGACTTATATACTGCTTCACAGTGCTTTCCAGTCCTCCCTAAACTGTTTATAGAGTCAGCATATTACCTCCAAGAATCTGGATTCTCATTTTACTGACCTTGGAATGATGGAAGGCTGAGACAACCTTGAACCAGTAAGAATTGAACTACTGAACTCCTGGCAGTCAACAAAATTAGCCTGCAATACTGCATTCTAACCACTACACCACCACAATATTATGTGGGATCAGAAAAGAAAAAAAACTGCCTTAAAAGTTCTTTTCCAAAATAGAAAAGCAAAACAAAAATGTTATAATTATCTAAACTATTCACCAACTCTAATGCCTAAACTGAAATGCAAGGCATGTTTTTTCCCGTCTCAGGCTATGGGAAATTTAGGGACCTGGGTGAATTAAAACCAGAAATATGCACATTAATATTGTGCATATTCCAAGTGTAATTATGCCTTTTAAGATATTTTTAACTTGGATGAAATCTAATCTCTTTCTTCACAATCTAAAGATTTGTGGAATGATGACTGGGAAAAGGACCATAAAAACTTCCAATATTTTGAGGAAGGATAAAAAATATATTTTTAGGTTTTAGGCATTGGAAAGATTCTATTTTCCTTTCCCTTGTGAAAGGCAATAAGCATATTCAATCCTGATCAGACTTCAAAAAAAAACAACAACACCAAAACCCTGCCAACAATTCTTTTTATAGCTACCACCCTTCCTGCTAAGCATGTAAAAATCATGTTTGTTTCAAGTTCAGGATTCAGACAGAAAAAAGTCACAAATGTAATTCCTAAACTCTTGTATTTTAATGAGGGAAAAAGTGTTTCATTTACTTAAATATCATCCATAATGAAACTATCACCATTATTTATTTATTTATTTATTATAGTCCATATGACAATTAAGGTTAAACTAAATCAGGGTTAATACTCTAGTTGTTTGGGTTTCTACCGTCTACATTTCTGCAGCAACTGAGCTACAATATTTTAATTTTACAATTTGCAGAAACCCAGCCAGAATGCTTTTTGTATGTGTAATTTATCTCTGTAGTCAGCATGTCAGCCATTGAAAACAAGTACTATGTCTATTTGCAAATAGGCTAATTAATATGGCAAAATACATCTAACTAATAATTCATACTTCTGTAAGCAACCATTCTATCACACTTACCACTGATCTGTTTGGATCTTAAATCTGTTCTCTAAAATATGAGCCTCAGAATCATTTAGATTCACACAACTGTGTTAAGAATGCAAAATTATTTATTAGTTGGCAATTATCTGTATCCCTTAGGTGTTAACAATGTATACATACAGAATTACATGTTACTAACACAGAAGTATATATAAGAATACAATAATAGTTTCATTCAAATCACCAACATAAAGATTATTATTAGTATTTCTGCATAAGTCTTCAATATTAGGCTCACTACATGCTAAAAAACATGAATCAAAGAACTTTAATAACCCTGAGACTTGGACAGGTTCACTGAATTAAGATAATCCATTCACAAAATTTGAATGCAGGTATTTAGGATTTAATATCCCAGCTTTAAAACTGATTGAAATGTCCATTTCACTGACACAGATTGTTTCTTTAAAGTAGAAAAAAATTCAGAAAGCACTGTCATAAAAAATATGATTGGAGTAATAACAGTATTTAGGGGGGATTAGAAACTGAAATCCTCGCTGGGATTATCAAACTAATATTAGAGTTCTTTGGATTTTGGCCAGTGTAGTTCAGGTTCGGGGATATAATTATTACATTTTAGATCTTTGTAGTAAACAGAAATTCTCCCTATCCAAGCAACCAATGACAAAGTAAAGTCAGAATTCATAGTCACATAAACATAAATTTAGAAACTATCTGATGTCTTCTTGCATTGTGGCATTTCAAGGCATTGGGCCACCAAACATATCAGAGAGAGTTCATTATGCCATATAATATGAAATCAAATATGAAACCAATTACAAATTTCAGTTTTCACTATAAGCTCATTATTTATGACTCAGGTTAATTTCCTTTCACTTAAAATATTAGATTGGTCAAAAGTTTGGGCTGGTGAAAAAAGCTTATGGGATGTGTTCTAGGGCTTAATGCAATCAATACAACCAGAGTGTCAAAATTGCTCTTAAAATGTTGGTAATAGTTCATTGGAAGCATGTTAAAAAAGTAATCATTATAAATGACAAGTTACACATATTTAAACTATATTGAATTGTACATTTTAATCATCATCTCCTCTTGCCATTATAAATATTTGAAAAAGTATTTTATTTGACATATGATAAGAACATGACAAAGGCTGTAACATACTTATAAGACATTAATTCTACTTAAATTATTTTACAAGTAGCTTGCATTTCTCACAATTTAAAGGCCATGACCTTTTATAGTATGTAGATAAATACGGTAATATATTAATGGAATGGCAGCCAATCCATGCTAGTCAGTTGTGTTTATTCTTTGCAACTATTTACAAATCAGTTAACTCCTGCATATTTTTCATCTGTAATACTACCAAAGCATTTTATAAAATATATGCTGTATTGCATGTTTGAAAAGAAATAGAGCAAGATATAGCTTAGTATCATAAAAAAATCACAAACAGTAAGATACCAGATAGTATGCAGTGCTTCAAATACACAATCACAAAATATAAAATGCAGTGATGTATAATTAAGCAGATGAAGCCAATAAACATGGAAGTTACAATAATATTTTGCAAAATGTACTTATAAATTTAATATGTAATTATTCTCTGGCTTGTAAGTTTTTAAACTCAGAATTAGTACTAATTTTGAAGCAAGAATTTGAGAGCATCCTAGAGATGAAAAATGAGGGTGGAAGAAAGAAAGCTGTTTTCATTCATGCAGGAATGATGTCAGCGTCTGCAGTGGCAGCTGCCTGACCTGTACAAGGTTTGCAGCTTTCAGAATATGGCAATTTGTTGTTTACATGTTCTTATGAAAAAATTCACTGCAATAGCTGCATTGTAAAAAGATAGAAGAATCATACAACACAAAAGCAAAACAATTTAAATTACCGGTACATATTTTTCCTAAAAAACTCACTTGCACTTTTATATATATTAAACACCGAAGATTACATCTCCATTTCTGGCAGTAAGATTCTCAGATGTTTAGTAGTTGAAGCATTATCTCCCAACACAGCTAAGAGCCAAAGCAACTCTTAAAAGTCTTTGCAAATGCAGATTGCTATTTCAATTATGCTACACAGGCCAAAAAGGTAACAGCTGAGGAAAGAACAAATCAAAAATGGCATAGGTTTTATGTTCAAAGCCAACTGCATATCCCAAAAGCAATTTTGCAGACTTAAAAAAATGTATTTTACTTTGTAGCTTACAGAATATAGCTATTGAGTTGTGTAAAGAAAAAAACACATGCTTATCAAATTACAGGAATGGATGAGTAAAACTGGCTAGTTTATGCACTTATCAACCAGTCAAAGCAAACTGGCTGAATCATTACTACTTGCATTCAGGTAAACATTCATATATATGTTTATTTTACCCTTAATAAATATTCTATGAAAAGAGCTTTCACAGCATAATACTTTTTGAAAGTAAATAAATGTTCTTACTACTTTGTCTGTCTGAATTTGTCTTGTGCCCCAGTTTAATTTTTTAAACTTGATAATATAAAGTTATCGTCAGATAAAAATTAATTCCATAATTACCAAATACTTTTTCTAAATGGAAATTCAAACGCAAAGAACTACAATATACATTTTGATATAATTTTTCAAATCAGAGGAACTAATAACTTGTGAAATTTGTCTACCTTAAGAATTAATGGGAAGGATTTAAGCCAAGAATCAACTTGCTGCTTATAATATTACCAAGAGGCTTATTTGTTATTAAAATTAAACACATTATTACAGATGCAAAACTATTGAAGATGAAGTATATAATTATAATAAGTAGTGTATTAATTTGATTCATCAAAATATGGAAAAGGAAAAGGGACAGTTGGACAATTAAAATAATCAGTCACATTAGAAGACTTAAATAATTCATTGGTTTCTGTAACACTTAGAATGTGTTTTGATTTATATCTGCAATACATTGAGGAACTTAAGTTTACAAATTTACATGACATATTTAAAATGAATAAACAAGGAAAACAGATTATAGACTTCACTAACGTTTAGGTTTAATCTGCAAAGGGATTGGCATTTATACTTTTAGAAGACTTTTTGTACAAACTGCAGGCATTCACATAACCTACAGGTTTTAGAAATGATGTAAACAATTGTCCTGCCGTCACCTCCTATGGCTGATAGTATAAAGAATTTGCACTTCTAATTAGCAGTATTTTGTTTTAATCTAGTTTTCATATTTCTTATTTCTGTAAGTAGAAGCATATATGGATTTCTAAAGCAGTTAGGAATGTACGTTATATAGAAATAGTTAGTATTAGCACTTGGCTTCCCTTTAAGTCCCTTAAAATCAAGTTGCTTCTTAAAGAAAAGCACTTTAGTCAATGAAACAGATGAGAATCTGCATAAAAAGCATGAATTCAGCTTTAAAGCTCTCAATCATAAAAAACTTGATAAAAAAAGTTAAAAGAGCAAAACACTAACAATTTTCAGCACTCACATCAATGTATAATGCATTTCAAATTGTGTTATTCCAAATTCAGCCCCAAGATTCTACACTTCCAAGCCCTCCTTTTTACCCATCTATCTGGATTGGAAAAAAACAATGCTTTTGTTACCTTTTAGTTGTCCGATTCTAGAGATATAAAGTGTTATAGGACCAAGTAATTAACGTATAAGTAAAGGAGCAAACCTTTTTCGATTTCAGCTGAGGAAAAGCTTTTGTTTAGAAATCTATTTCTCTTTTGAGCTGCCCAATTGAAGCTTCACTGACACAGCAGAACTTACAAAGAAATCACTTAGCAACGTTAGAGGGCGGACGTTTGTAAGTATGGTAAATTTAAGCCTAATATTTTCCTTAAACTAATCGTGTTAGGGAGGGGGACAATAATACAAGGGAGACTTTTATGGTAGTGGGTGGGTTACAGCTCTATCCCGTCTCTGCTTTACCTCTATATATGGGCGAACTGGGGCTCCTTCTCTCAGGTGAGCTGCTCCTCCGCCTGCCGCCGCCGTTGTTGTTGTTGGTGGTGGTGGTAGCGGTGCCGCTGCTGTCAGGCGAGCGCTTCTGCCTTACCTTCACCCTGCTCGGTTCTACCGCCCCGCCTGCTCCCGGCGGGGCAACGACGACGACGGTAGCAGGAGCAGCCGCCAGAGCCAACGGCGAAGTAGAGTTTGGTGGAGGCGGACTGCCGCCGTTCCCGCCTCCTCCCCCTGCGCCGCGCGGCCCTCCAGGGCCGGTATTGCTCCCCACGGAGGCTGAGGAGGTCGGCAAGCGAGTGGGGCTGTGCTGATTGCCCCTCAGGAGCTGAAAAGGGACGGTGGCGCGGATCGGCTGGAGCAGCCGGCTAGTCCCAGCGCCGCCACTGGGGGCGCCTCCAACGCCGTTTCCTCCGCCACCAGACCCATTACTACCAACCGAAACCCCGGCGTTACCGCTGGTTGGGGACCCGGCGGCGCCACGGCGCATCCTCTGCGGGGGCTGGTGGTGAGGAGGGGTCTGCGAGGAGGAGCTGGACATGGCGGCGCTCCGAAGGCGAAATAAACAAGGAAGGCTTTTCTCTTGACTCTCTCACGCGCAAACACGCCCTCTGGAAGAGGGGACAGGACGAGGACGAGAGAAGCAGAGTCCAGAGCGTTCAGCGGCGCGTTTATCGCCGGGATGTGGCCATGACTGCCCGCCTCGGCAGCTTAATCCCTCGCGGCTTACATCGTCCATGGACGAGGCGGCGACTACTACAGATGAGGAGGAGGAGGAGGAGGAGGAGGAGGAGCGGCAGCAGCGAAGTGGGCGGGGAGCATAAGACTCGGGCTCCTGCCTGACTAGGAACTCCAGATCACCACCGCACCTGCAACGCACCACCTAGCCCCCAGCTCCACCGTCCTCTTCCTAAATACCCACCGCAGGGTCCACTACCCTGCCTGTGGCGGGCAAGGGGCGCCCAGCCATGCGCCCATTGGGCACCCGGCCGCTGTTAATTTGTGTCTGATTGGTCAGAATCTACGAAAGGCAGCATATCTAACCAACCATTGCTTTCCACTTTACCTGTAGGTGGAGAAGAAAGGGAGAGGGTGGTGGCTGAAAGCCGCTTTGTGTAGGGACGTGTAGGAGGTAGGGCAGTTTTAGTAAAGTTAATATTATAGGGAGTACGTGATGAAGGGCTGTCTCTGATAATTGTTACTATTTGCTTCCAGAGCTGCTGCTTAATGTACTGTAATGTACAGGGAGCTGGAAATTATAAAAAAATACTAGCGTCCTAAAGTGTTTACTTAGGAATTAAACCTTCAGATCGTTGGAGCATAGCAATCTGAAGTTTCTTAATTCTAAGAAAATACTGATTTTTTTTAAAAAAAATCAGAGCAGTGCCTACATTTAAAGTGAAAATCTATCCAGAGGAGACCATCGGTTTTTTTTAATAAATCATGTTTCTTTTAGTCATTCACAACTCTTGTCTAAACTCTTATTTTGAAAGTATCATAACTGAAAATCAGGCATCTTCATATTTCACATTAGTTTTTTTGGGAGCTATTTGGCACTAGAGTAACAGATATTAGATAGATATAGATATAGATAGATAGATATTTATATATAATATAAACAAATATAACAGATCAGTTGGATCTGAAGTTCGAATGTAGCACCATCTTCATGGCAGACACCATTGCTAAGACACCTACTATATAGTACTAGGTTTTGTTCTAATATTAGTTCACATTTCTTCTAACAGCCTTTTGATATTCTTTGTTAAGCTCCTTCCCTAGATATTTATCTTTCTTGGCTGTGGCTTCTTTTCACTTGGCAATTTCCATTATTTTTTTGGACATGGCAGTTTGCTTCTGGATAGTACAGTCCTTGCTATATACTTCATAATTATGAAAGTAATAAGGGGAGTAATAAACATAATTTTCAGAGTGAAATGTTGAATTTCAATCTACTTCAAAAATGCTTAAGATGCCATTGGTGTACTTGATTTATATTTGTAATTTCTACTGTACATTCTGTGTTCTTAATGTCTTTACAAATTTAGATATCTTTTCCTGCATGTCAAAATGGCAATGACTGTAGCTCTTTCTCAGTAAGTTGAGCGCCATCCAACTTGAGAGGGTCATTATCCAGCACTGTATTATCAATCATACAAAGAACGGCTGCAGGATTTGGGTTTGGCTTGTCTAAAGAAAAGAAGAAATAAGGGAGACATGACAGCAGTATTCCAGGTTTGAGGGGCTTCTACCAAGAAGAGGAGGTCATGTTATTCACCAAAGCACCAGAGGGCAGGACAAGAAACAATGGTTAGAAACTGATCAAAGAGAGAAGCAACCTGGAATTAAAGAGAAAGTTCTTGACAGTGAGGACAATTAACCAGTGGAACAGCTTGCGTTCAGAAATTGTGGGTGCTCCATCACTGGAGGTTTTTAAGAAGAGACTGGACAGTCAATTGTCTGAGATGGTATAGAGCAGGGGGCTGGACTAGAAGACCTCCAAGGTCCCTTCCAGCTCTATTTTATTCCTATTCCTATCATTTTGTATTGTCTATTCATGTGGTTATCTTAAAAAATACAAGAATGGTTTATCATTACATTCTCCTCCATAGTATGAAATTATGATGTCTTTCTATTATCACTAAAGTAATCTTCCACCTCCAACTTTTTCCTATATATATTTCCTATATGATGTACTGCCCAGTCACTATAGAAATTAGGTAGGTAGGTAGGTAGGTAGGTAGATGACAGATAGATAGATAGATAGATAGATAGATATAGATGATAGATAGATAGATAGATAGATAGATAGATGATAGATAGATAGATAGATAGATAGATAGATAGATAGATAGATAGATAGATAGATAGATAGATAGATAGATAGATAGATAGATAGATTACTTTAAATAGATCCTAAGGACAAAATATGTCTATCTTAAAGTAAGCATATTAGAGTCAAGGTCAACATATTTGAATACACTGGGTGAAGAGGGAGATTGAAAATATCTGGAAATTGCTGATCTTCCTGTCTAACTAGAATGTGACAATAGGATGGCTAAATAAGCTAATATCAGAGTTAAGTACCATACATGTTACTTGTTTAGACGTTATATAGGAATGCATCTTATGGAACATGGTAATAATGTCTCTCATCTGATTTTCTATCAGATTGAAAGGGCAACTCACCCTCTTGTAGCACACAAATTCTCCCCAGAAATGAAAATGTAGAAGGAAAAGTGGTCACTTTCCCATTCAATTAATATTATCGCAGGGAGATTAACTAGTTAAATTCCATCAAGTACAATTTTAAGTCAAAGTATGCTTACATAGAATACTGTAGAATTAAGTGTTAACATTCTCTTAACATTTGTTCCATTCGGGTTTCACAGATAGAATGATAGAATTCATAGCCTCATAAGAACATATGATTTGTGCTAGTTTAAAAAAGCTTAAATATTAGTGAAACAGAACATTCAAAATGGAATGGCTTTGTGTATCCATAGATGCTAGGGCAAATTATAAGAGATCTCATTTGGCAGTGTAATGATGTAATGATAAGGAATTCTCATATGCATACAGGAGACATAATGTATCCCGAAAAAGGTTAGAGATGTAGAAAATATTTAGGAGGATTTTCTTCACAACTGTAAGGACCTCAAAAATAAAAATTATTTGTTTTTTATATTACGCCCACTCTTTCAAAATGTAAAACAAAGCTTTTCAACTGTTCCCATCTCTTTAAGATGTTGATAAAGTGAATAGTCAGGAAATCTAAGCTATAATGGATTGTGGTATGATACTTAATAATAATAAGTTGGAAGGGACCTTGGAGGTCATCTAGTCCAACCCCCTGCTAAGGCAGGAAACCCTATACCATTTCAGACAAATGGCTGTCCAGTCTCTTCTTAAAAACTTCCAGTGTTGGAGCATTCACCACTTCTGGAGGCAGGTTGTTCCGCTGATTAATTGTTCTAACTGTCAGGAAATTTCTCCTTAGTTCTAGGTTGCTTCTCTCCTTGACTAGTTTCCATCCATTGCTTCTTGTCCTGCTTTCAGGTGCTTTGGAGAATAGCTTGGCTCCCTCTTCTTTGTGGCAGCCCCTGAGATATTGGAACACTGCTATCATGTCACCCCTCACCCTTCTCTTCATTAAACTACACATACCCAATTCCAGCAACCGTTCCCTATATGTTTTAGCCTCCAGCCCCCTAATCATCTTTGTTGCTCTTCTCTGTACTCTTTCTAGAGTCTCGACATCTTTTTTACATCGTGGTGACCAAAACTGGATGCAGTATTCCAGGTGTGGCCTTACCAAGGCATTGTAAAGTGGTATTAGTACTTCACGCGATCTTGATTCTATCCCTCTGTTAATGCAGCCTAGCACTGTGTTGGCTTTTTTGGCAGCTGCAGCACACTGCTGGCTCATATTTAAGTGATTGTCCACTAGGACTCCGAGATCCCTCTCACAGTTACTACTATCGAGCAAGGTACCACCTATACTATACCTGTGCATTTGATTTTTCCTGCCTAAATGCAGAACCTTACTTTTTTCACAATTGAATTTCATTTTGTTAGATAGTGCCCAGTGTTCGAGTCTGTCCAGATCCTCCTGTATCTTAAGCCTATCTTCTGGAGTATTGGCTATTCCTGCCAGCTTGGTGTCATCTGCAAATTTGATGAGTTCCCCATCTATCCCCTCATCCAAATCGTTGATGAAGATGTTGAAGAGCACTGGGCCCAGAACAGAGCCCTGAGGCACCCCACTACACACTTCCTTCCATGTAGATGCAGTTCCATTGAGGACCACACACTGTTTAAGTGTACCCCAGAATTGTATAAGAGGTGATTAATTTGTAAGCACTAAATATTGTAGATTTGCATTTTGTTTAACTCTATACTTAAAGGAATAACAGTGTGGTTAGCTGAAGTCTGAAAGCAAAAATGTAGATAAATGCTCGCTTTAAGGATAAATAGAGGGGTTATTGGAGAGATCAACATTTTTTGCAGAAACCACACTAGTGTTATTCCAGTGTGCTCTTGAAGGCAAGATTGCTAGCACATATTTGTCCACAATTGTTGCATCAGCTCTCTATTTCCACACTTTCTTTTACATTGTAATAAACAGAGTGTCCCTGCAACAGAAATCTATGATAGAAACTCAGTAGGTCATTGTAGTGGAAATTTACTAAGATATTATCAGATTTTTCTGTTTTCCAGGGCAGTTAATTTTCACTAAATTTACATTTTAATCATTGCTATTAGCATCTGAGAACATGGTTTCTTGACTGAATTGAAACTGGCTGCATTCTTATTAATTTTCTATGTCATAAACTATGTTTTATAAATCACAGTGGCTGGTTTACAGAATTCAACAGCTGGGTTCACAAATGAAGTTAAACTATAAACCATATTAAAGCACCATGTCTAGTCTATATACACACTAATAGCAGAGGTGATATCAGATGATAAGCCATAGACTGCATTTAAACCACAATGGGTAGTTTACACAAACCACAAAAGCTCACATTACACAATATTCTTAGTGCAAATGAAGGAAACTTCATTATGACTTGGCATAATATTAAAAAACAGACCTTGACTGAGAATTACAAGGTGTGGTATCAGAGTAATTTTTATTGTTTTTTTTTAACTACTGTTCTTAACAGTTAAAAGCTGATCATTAAGACTCCCCTTATCACAACAATATAATGAAAGGGATGGGATTAAACCTGTACAACTGGGCTGGCCAATTAAAAAATGAATCTCTGTAAAAGACAGCTTGGCTGAAAGCCACTGTTACATTAAGGCTGTGTAGCATATACAGAGCTATGCATTTAATGTATTTACATTACATCCATGGCCCCCCAATTTATTATGCTATTAAGATCAGAATCCTGAATTAATCATCATTATCTTTAATCACTCTGAGAAATATTTTTCTTTACCATAAGCAATGCTAAATACTTAACTACGAAAATAGTCTACTAGCTCATGTTAACTTACTAAAATATTCATTTTTGGTATTTATACCATGTAAGTTATTTCCCCAATCTTGCTTTAACTTTTCTTTTTGGTCAATGGCTAAAGATGAGCATGGTCTTGGCTCTACATACTTTCATATGTTAAAAACCAACAAAATAGAAATATCAACCAAAAGCCACAATATGTTTAAGTCTTCTATATTTAAAAAAACACACCTTGTTTTATAAAAATCAGAGGCAAACCTCTGATAAAAGACATTTGGAAAAAGGTACATAAGGACCAGTTCCAGTTACTTCATAGAGTAAATATGTGTATATGCTAAATGCCCAGTAGCACAAATGCAACTGACATATGTACATAGTTTTAAAAGGGCATGTGCAATTCGTCCTACCAGTTCATTTTAATGTCAATTTTTTAACAGTCTTTTATATTTTTGTCCTCAGCCTATAATGTAACTTGATACCATTAACAGGGTATTTAGACAATTAGGGTCACAGACAGATCTGAACAGCAGCTTTTAATAGAAATAACTTGTTAAGAATCATGGCAAACCACTATAGGTTCCATATGTTTCATTTGTTCTACTGTAATCGGACAAAGACCGATCTAATTCTACATTCCAGTTTACAATCACCAGTCAGATACCTTTAAAGAATCTCATCAGCAGTTATTGCCCCACCTAATATTCTGGGATATCCTATTTATGATCCTGGAGACAACATAATTACAGAGATGTTCATAATCTTTATTAATTTGCCTAAACCCATCTAAACTATTAGCCATCATTGTATCTGGTGGTAATAAAAAAATTCATAAATCAAGTACATAACAACATTCTAATGAAACTCAGTTAGAAATTTCACAAGGTTGCTGGATCTTGCAAAGATATTCCATAAGAATATCAAAGATTTGCTATACCTTGGTGTTATCATATTGCCAATTTTTATCATGAACTGATGGTAGTGTGAAGAATTTACTTCGCCTGTTTTGAATCCTTTGCTCACCAATTTAATTGAATGACTTTAACTTTTAGTATTACAAGGTAGATAAATATCTTCCAATCTTGTCTATGCTATACAGTAATATATAAGTATATGTACTCTATGTCTATCATAGCTTGGCCATTTAAGTTATAATCACTTCAAAATAAAAATGCTAAAGGTAAAGGTAAAGGTAAAGGTTCCCCCGCACACGCGTGCTAGTCGTTTCCGACTCTAGGGGCCGGTGCTCATCTCCGTTTCAAAGCCGAAGAGCCAGCGCTTGTCCGAGGGTGTCTCCGTGGTCATGTGGCCGGCATGACTAGACGCCAAAGGCGCACGGAACACCGTTACCTTCCCACCGTAGTGGTCCCTATTTTTCTACTTGCATTTTTACATGCTTTCGAACTGCTAGGTTGGCAGAAGCTGGGACGAGTAACAGGCACTCACTCTGTTACGCGGCACTCGGGATTGAATAATGACTTTAACTTTTAGTATTACAAGGTAGATAAATATCTTCCAATCTTGTCTATGCTATACAGTAATATATAAGTATATGTACTCTATGTCTATCATAGCTTGGCCATTTAAGTTATAATCACTTCAAAATAAAAATGCTAAGGATTGCCAAATATTTCAGTTTTTTCTCATACAGATCTGTTGGAAAAAATAATCCACACCAACATGTAATCTTGCTGTCTTCTTGACTGAGTTGTTCCCATAAGAAAAAGCATGGAGCTTATCATTAACTCTTCTACCTGAGGTTCCTATTTAGCTCCATGGATGGCAAGTTTCTGTTGCTTACTAATATTTTTAAATACCATGGGACAGAATCAAGAATACATGGAACTGAAACTGGAAAAAAAACACATGCAAGCAAAAAACATGAAAAGCTATTTATGAGCATTGAAAACAGAGCAAAACTCTAACCATGTATTTGTCATTAAACCACCCACTTCCTTTTCATAACTGTACTATACACTTACACATACAAAAATAATTCTAATGGGGTGTTTTAGAATTTTTTTCTAGTTTCTATCCCATTGGCATTCAGTTTTGTTTTATTTTGTTTTTTATAATGACTGCAGATTTCTTTAACTGTGTAATTTAATTTAATTTAATTTAATTGGGACATTTTTTCATCTTATAAATATTTTCATGAAAGAAGTGATTTCCAATCATCAATTTGTGAAACTTTCTGCAAAGGAAACAGTTCATATAGTCTATGTGATAATGCCAAACAAACATGAAAGATAAATAATTGTGCTTTCACCATTTTTCCTTTAAATCTTTCAGGAAATATTAAATTAGGAGAAGAGCAAATTTAAACCTATCCCCTCTCTTTTTTTTCACACTCTGAAGTATTGCACTGCATACTCTAAATTCAGATAAACTCAGATTTACTTTCATTTCTATAATGGAGTACAGTATTTGAACTGGACGTAACTGCCAATAGTGTGTATTTTTTATGCACATACTAATTACCCCAAGCAAATGCAAGCAACCATGAAATGAAGACATCTGTCAGGATGGTTTGAGCTACTTCTTGTTTTGAGTGGGAGGTGGCTTTGCCACTCGATTTAAGAGAGTATCAAAACTATCCAACAGAACAAAACACATCTGGTAAGTAACATTTTGGCAACAGTGCAAAAATTAAAGACAGACTCTTTTCCATTTTTAAAACTCACACTCAATTTGTACATTTGACACTTATTTTAAAAAGTTGATTATGCTAAACAAAAGGCATTGATGCAAACTTCATTGTTTTTTATCACATAGTGTATAAATTCTCATCAGAAACAGTTTGATGCAGTGGTTAAGGCATCAGGCTAGAAACCCAATCATGAGTTCTAGTCCTGCCTTGGACATGAAGGTAGCTGAGTGACCTTGGGCCAGTGATTTTCTCTGAGCCCTAGGAAGGAGGCAAAGGCAAACTACTTCTGAGAAACCTTGTAGAGAATACTGTATGGATCGTCTAGATAGTCACAGAGAATTGGACATGATTGAATGAAAGAATAGAAAATGTGTTCTCATATCATGCAACTATGAGAAATAGAGGTATAAGGATTCAAATTAGAAAATATTGACAATGTTCTAACACAAAAAATTTCTCTCAAAGAATGATTCAGATAGTCCAGCTTCCAGTAAATCAAACTATATTTACTTACTTGCAGAGCAATTGTAAATGAAATGGCAAAATTAATTGAAACAACAAGATCAACTGCTGAAACAATTGATTTTTTGAATACCTTCTGCTATAACCAAATACAAGTAAAGTCTTCTTCAAGTCTGAATCCTGGTGACAACATGTAATTTTAAAGACAACAATGTGGGAGAGATTTTTTTCCCAATTCTTCAATTTAGCCTGAAAACTTTAGCTTTTCTAGTGATCTTCCATTCAAGTACAAACAAGAATAACTTCGTTTAACTTTCAAAATCAGAAATGAAACTAAAAAGTTCTATAAAAAGCTTAATAGATGGTGAAGCATTTGAGATTAATTTCTAAAAGGGGAACTAGCAAGAGGATTAGATTGTTTCTTCTCAGAGACACTGTTCTTTGGTATCTCATGGAAAAGTTAGCCAGTGTTAACAAATAAAAGATGAATCTCTTCATAAGATAAAGAGGTTATACCTTCTGAGCACACTCCATCAATTTAAAGGTCTCAGAGGGTCTTATTTCTCTAAATCTGGTAGGGAGAAGTATAAATGTATTCAGAAGACAAAGTAATAAACCAGGCCAAGAAATTCTGCTTTTTGTAGTTGTGTCCAACATATAGAGATCTATGAAGAAATTTTTGCCTCCTTTCAGATTGTTAAATGCTTGTATATCTTCACTGCTGAATATTATCAGTTTCATATGAGTCCTCCTATTACATAAAGGTGTTAGAGTGAACAAATAATATCAAGGTTTGATTTTTTTTTCATTTATATAATAAAATAGCCTTACATTATTAGCTAATATAAAGAATAGAATTCAGCAATTGATTGCACCATCCCTACTGCAATAATTATAGCCAAATGTTTTCTGTACTGGAATTGGTGGATGCTCTGTTTGTAGAAAGTTTGGCCCAAGTCTTCCAAGACAATTTCCCAAATAGCTGCTTGTTTCAGATCCTGCCATAACATTTTTGTGGCCTTTAGGTCTAGACTTTGACTTGGCCATTTCAAAGAACAGAATTTTTTTCTCTCATCTATCATGCATTTGTTTATATGTTCACAATCACTGTATTGCTAAACAATCTATTTGTGCTTCAGTCTTAGGTGATGATAAATCCTGTAGATTTATTTTTTCTGTAAAATTTGATACAAATAGAATTCATGGATTGAATCAACAAACATCTATAGTTCATGACAGTACTATTTCCATGCTTGTCAGCTGGTATAAATTCTAATTGTGAAATGCAGTGTTTGGTTTCTGCCAAATGTAATCATATCTATGCAGCCTGAAAACTTGTTCTGATTCATCTCTTCATAGAAGAATGCTTCAAAAGTGTGGAGCCATCATCCAGAATTTAAGCTCTCAACCTTTTCCTTCTGCCTTTCCAAATTTTTTAATTACTAAATCTATATGATACTACAAAGCCCATGAATGTCTGACAATCATCATTAAAAAAAACCCTTCAATAAGAGGTGGTGAGAGAGGTGGTCTTAAAATGCCTAATTTTAAACTATACTATGAAGCTGCTGCTTTGTCAGCGATAAGTGATTGGATTAATTTAACACAAGTGAGATTATTAAATCTTGAAGGTCATGATTTGCTATTTGGTTGGCATGCATACCTATTGTATGATAAGAAGGTGGATAATGCGTTCAAGGTGCATATTTTAAGACATGCTCTGTTGCGAGTTTGGAAAAAGTATAGACATAAGCTAAATTATAAGATACCTTTATGGGCAATACCGAAACATGCAATAGAAATCATAAGTGTTGGGTTTAAACATGATGTGACTACATATAAGGAAATTCTAAGTTTGGAAAGGAATGTATGGTATTTGAAGCCGTATAATATCTTACGAGAAGGAAAGATTGTTCAAACTTGGTTTCAGTATGGGCAATTACAGGCCAGGTGGAAAGAAGATCAGAAAATTGGTTTTTCAATGACTGATGAAAATTTGGTAAAGCAAATTAGAGATCAAGGTCAAGCACATATCAAACGGATATATCTTGCACTGATAGAAATTGATTCAGAGACAGAACTTGTTAAAGACTGTATGATAAAGTGGGCTCAGAATTTTCAAGAAGTTATTACAATGGATACTTGGGAAAAGATTTGGGTGAGAAATGTAAAATTTACGCAAGCTCAAAATTTAAGAGAGAACTTTTATAAAATGTTTTATAGGTGGCATTTAGATCCTAAAAAACTAGCAAGTATGTATCCGAACTGTCAGCCTAAATGTTGGAGGTGTGGTGGTGAAGATGCAACGTATTTTCATATATGGTGGACCTGTAAAAAGGTTAAAGCATTTTGGATTAAAATTTGGAAGAATGGACTTTAAAAGTTTCCAACCTGGTGGAAATGGCAAAGATCTCAGCGTACTTGAAAGATCATTCGCAACAGAGATATATTGTGGAGTGGAAAAAATGGATTGATTACATCCAGAATAAATATGGGACTAAAAGGTTTCACTTAGCATTTGAATAAGTATTGATGTGATATTTATATTGCTTGTAGTTATCTTATAAGAGTTAAAGTGCGACAGATTTAATAGTTATTGTTGTTTGCATATGGTAGATTATGATTGTTTTTACTGTTATACCTTGTATTTAGCTCTGGGAAGTCGGGGAGGGGGGAGGGGGAGGGAGGGAGGTGTTGGGGAGGGTTGGGAAGAGGGGAGGAGGTTGGGAGGGGTTTTGTTTTGTTTTGTTAAAAATAAAATGTACTGTAAAACTTTTCAATAAAAAATAAATAAATAAAAATAAACCCATAAAAACCTCAATGGCATCATAGAGGATTAATAGAAAAATACATCCAGCACATGCCTTCCTTAAGGACCAGATTTCGTAACTGCTGTCCTGAAATCCTGAAGGAATGTCTGGATCTCCGTAGTAAAGAGGTTCCACAGCATGAGGCAGCACTTGAAAGACACTTGGTGAGGTGTTGAATCTTTTCAATCTGATCAAGCAGGCAAATGGATACAGAAGGTAGCACTTAAGATAACCAAGTCTGGAGCCACATAGAATATCAAATGTTTCAGTCAGCAACTTGAATTGCACCCAGAAATCAGTTTCAATTCACATAGCTCCAGAACTATCCAGCAGAGAGAACGATAGTGAAACAGCAAACTCAAAACAGGATTTCATATTGCAGTAATACAAATACTTAGCATTTTGCCTGGTAGCAGTTCATATATTTAGGTAACATTTCTCTCTAACACGGAAACTGTTAGTTCCCATTTTATCAGTTCAGCCTTTGTATTATCTCCTTCCCTATTTTCTCCTTCCCTTCTCCCTCTGAGTTATTAAATTATTACTTTCTTCCTGGAATTATTAAATTATTCTGCTCCTCCCTCTTTCTGGTTATGTGAGAGCTAATTCTATTTAAAACAACAAGCCAATCTGACATCAGATCTGTCTATTAACAAAACAAAAGAGACAGATGAAAACCCCAGAGTTGCTATGGAGTTGGGCAGCAATAAATAAATATCCTCTTGTTCAAAAGAGAAGGGCATCTAACCCAACTGCATCAGTTGCATGGAAAAAGAGATATATAATTTTGAACCTTGATTTCATTCTAATAGGGCTCACATATGATATATAGCAATGGCTTCATAGTTATTCAACAATACGTTTATTTATCTGATTCTTGTACCCTTTGAAATATATTCTTGCACCTTTTTATTTTTGTATGATCAGCTGGCAGAAAACCTGACAGGTTATGAGTATTGCTCTTTCAGTTTCTATTTCTTCTTCATTTAGAGCAGACAAAATCTCCTCTTGTTACAGGTTTCCAGTCCTCCTCTGTCTTGTCCAAAGACACAGAGAGGGAAGGTGGAATTTCCATTTCTTATACTTCTTTATCTAGTACATCTCACATTCTAGAACTCTCCCTTTCATCTTTAGGTTTTCTATCTTGTTAGTTGTACTCTTCCCTAGCAAATCTGTTCCATCCCTGAGACAGTACTGCTGGCAGCTGCAGAAACCTGACTGCATGGCGAGTCATGCAGTCTAGGCTTTTGAGGTTCTTGCAGATGAACTGCTGAAGGAGGTGTAAAACATGTAATATTTATTCAGTGAACACTAAAAAGGTACTGTACTGCATTCTGTTTCTTGTGTCCCCCATTTTTTCCCAGTTTTATCAAGATACAATGGCAAATGAGGTGCAAAACATCCCAAAACAAACTTCTACCCTAGATAAGGGGTTAACAAGTAATATTCAAATCTTTCAGACCCAGGTATACACATATATATATCTTCATTAGTGTCAATCCAGCTATATACATGCAGACACAGACATGTACCAAAGGTCAATCCTGATCTTAATTTGTAAAGCTAGTCTCAAGTATTGTTCAGGAGCTTTAGTTTCTGTATAGCAATCTTATTATTTAAGAGTTGATGAAGAGGGGGCACATATTTCCAGGTTGAAATGTTATAAGGGTTCTGAATTTATTAAATATTTTAGACTTGGCTATAAAGTCTAAATAGGGACGCGGTGGCTCAGTGGGTTAGGACGCTGAGCTTGTCGATCAGAAGGTCGGCAGTTTGGCGGGTCGAATCCCGAGTGCCGCGTAACAGAGTGAGCGCCTGTTACTCGTCCCAGCTTCTGCCCACCTAGCAGTTCGAAAGCACGTAAAAATGCAAGTAGAAAAATAGGGACCACTATGGTGGGAAGGTAACAGCATTCCGTGCGCCTTTGGCGTCTAGTCATGCCGGCCACATGACCACGGAGACGTCCTCGGACAAACGCTGGCTCTTCGGCTATGAAACGGAGATGAGCACCGGCCCCTAGAGTCGGAAACGACTAGCACGCATGTGCGGGGGAACCTTTACCTTTACTATAAAGTCTAATAATATATATCTAAAGACATAAACTTTATACAGGTAGTCCTCGACTTACAACAGTTCATTTATTGACCACTCAAAGTTATAATGGCACTGAAATAAGTGACTTATAACTTCGTTCACACTTATGATGTTGCACATACCCATGGTCATGTAATAAAAATTCAGATGCTTGGCAACTGGCTGATATTTATGACGACTGCAGTGTCCTGGAGTCATGTGATCACTTTTTGAGACCTTTTAATAAGCAAAGTCTTTCAGGAAGCCAGAATCACTTAACAACTGTGTTATTAATTTAACTGCACTGATTCACTTAACAATTGTCTTGCTTAGCAATAGAAGTTTTGGGCTCAGGGGGACTACTTGTATAGCAATGAAAAGCAAGAGCCTATTCCTGGTTAATATTAGCTTGCTATTAAAATATTAAACACAATAGTTCAGATTTGAATCTTATATGATTTTTTTCTGACAAAATCTTGGCAATATATATGCAGGTTCCCTTATAAATACAGTATTCGGCCTATTAAAAATCCAGTTTTTTCCTATACATGTTATATCTGTCCTCTAATTGCTCTGGAAAATATGAGCTTCAAAATGAGGACCCAGATTGTTGGGGGCAGTAAGCTGACTTTGTAATAATGCCGCTTGGGGTGTGTGTGAAAACCCTAACAAGCAGGCATATACATAGAATGAAGGCTACTGCTAAGCTTGTAAGCCACCCTGAGTCTTCGGAGAAGGGCGGGATATAAATGGAATTAAAATAAAAAAAAATGATCAATATTATTAATTAATGAGGTAAACTGATTTATACAATTGCCCATCTGACTACATGATTCTTAGCGGCTCACAATATTAAAACAAATCCAAATATACATAACTATAAAAATAAAATGATAAATAAAACATGCAGCAGCTAAAGAATCATAAAAAGCCTTCAGCCCAATCAGGAAACAGGCTCCGTGATACATCCTGGGTTCCAGGGTCAAACACAGAACCAGGTCTTCAAGGCCATACAAAAGCTAGCAGGGTTGCAGTCAATTTAATCTCTGGAGGGAAGATGCTCCAGAGATGGGTGCCATTTCAGAAAAGGCTGATCTACTGATCCCTGACAGCCAATACTCTTTGGCTAACAGTATTTGCAGCATTCCCCTCTTGCCCAATCAGATAGCATAGGGAGAACAACCATGAAGAGATGGTGCTGTAATTAATCCAGCTCCACGAGTAGCTATCAGCACCTTGAATTGTACCTGCAAGCAAATTGGCAGCCAGAGCAGCTCATGGACCAGTGGTGTCTCTTATGCCAAAGAAGTGGTTCCTTTAACTGCTCATGCTATCATGTTCTGTACAGTTGGACTTTTGAATGTCCTTCAGGGCAATCCTATGTACAGCATGTTGCAACAGTCCAATAGGGAAATCATGAATGGCCATGAGAGGCTTTCCAGTCAGGAAGAGCTGCAACTGACACACAGTACAAAGTTAGGCAAAGGCTCTCCTAACCATGGCTTCTACATGCTTTTTGAGCAAAACCATCAGCCCAAGAGGACCCTAATATTGCACATCTGAGATACAACATTCTATTCAGAATCAAAGAAGATCCAATAATCCAAAGCTACTCACTCTTGATTGGTTTAAGCAGACTGAAAGCTATTCTGCATTGTCCAGAATGGTTAAGTCCAATGATGGCCTCTTGTGGAGAGTTTAAGGGTTTCCCTCTCTCAAGGAAGAATTAGCCACCAGCATGATCCAATCACGTCCCCTCCCAGGCAGCCTTAACCAGCTAGGGCAGACATGTCCACTTTCTCCACCCCAACAGGATCAACCACACCCCCTTGTTAACTATACCAGCCCAGCCCTCAAAGCCTCCCCAGGACCTGTTCCAAGACTAAAAGATCTGGGGAATTTTATCTGCCAGATACCTAGCATATTCCTCATAGCAACCCTGCAGATGAATTTTAGACTGGCTCTGAAGTTCATCTGCAGTGCTGCTGTGAGGAATATGCCAAATATCTGATCTGGTTAACTTGGCATGAGGCTACTTGCAATGCAATAAAGATGGAGAAATAGTGAAATTTTGTTGCCCCTACTGCCACAAGATAGACCACAATAGAGATTATGGCTTTGTTTGATTGGGTTTGTATCCTGACATGCACCAGCAGTGCTGTAGGCGTCTCCTTAGCATTAACTATATTAACAAAACTAATTATATTCATAACACAAAATATGTTTTCTGAAAATTGATGGAATTTTAAAAATTATAATAAAAGAATAAGACCATTTTAACAAAAAAGTCATATCTAAAATCTTAAATGCAAATTATAGGTAGCAATATGAAACTACTATGCCATTCCCACACAATTTGAGAATGACGTATTAATATTGCTTCACTATGAGACTCTTACAATAAATAGCTTTTCAAAGGAACCAAAGGTAGAGCATCATAGAGCATCATAATTAAGTGGAAAAGATATACATATATTTACATGCTAAATTTTATTGCTTTTAGTGAGAGGACACATATTTAAATTGGCAAATGTTCTTCAACAAGATTTTGCCTTTTTTCCTAATATGCCTATTTTGCATATTAATGCAAATAAATTTTAAATCTTGTGATTTATGTGTTATGTACTGAGTGACCTCAAACAATCCTTTATCTTAGATTTTTATCTCCAGAACTTATTTTATCCCAGTCTTGGGGGCTCAGCATTGTGCTGCAGCTATTGCCCAGAATTAGATTGATATCTGAGCCTTTAATATTATTTGAAGAGCAAATCATACATGTTATTTCTCCAACTTGGCTGCTTGAAGATATGTTGATATTCCCCTGCATGGCTGATGGGAATTCTAAGAATTGAAGTCCACACATCTTCAGGCTAACAAGGTTGAGAAACACTGCTTTAGAATGTCATGGTTTACATATAATCAGAATATGAGAGTTTTTATGCTATATGCTTCTATATAGTATATATGCTAAATGATTCTCAAGTCATATATTTATCTTCCCTTTTACAAACCAGAAATCAGAAACAACCATACCGAAATAATTTATCATTCTCCAGTGCCAGCCTTGAAAATAGATAAGACCAGCCCTAGAAAGTGGCATAGCATGGATTTTAGCAATAGTTTTTTTCCAGTGGAATAACAGAATCTTGAAAGTCTGTCAAGAGTTTTCTACCCAATATTAAATAAAAGCAAGGAAGAGGTTTTTTTTTTAAAAAAATTATCTTATACTTTTTTTTCTCTCAGTATTAAATTTAAATGTTTCTTCATATTAGTTTGCTCATTCCTTTCCCATCCCAGGGCCAGGTCTACATTCTTTCACCCTGTTTCCAAGTATGGATAACTGGTCTGTTTACAATGCCTTCTTATCTGCCATACGAACAGGGCTTTTTTTCTCATAGAACGCTCAGAACGGAGTTCCGGCACCTTTTTTGGATGGAACCTTGTAGGGTAGGCAAGTGTGAGTTCCGGCACCTTTTTCTTTTACAAAAAAAGCACTGCATACGAATGATGAAAAGAAAGATATACATAATTTCCACTAAGGATATCAAATTATTAGCTGGCAGATTTCTGCAGATTTCTAAACTGTTTTGAACAGCAATTACAAACAAATTGTCTTCTATCTAGAGTTGCACAGTTATAACATTAAAATAGATAAAAAAACTGAAAACAAAATTGTTTTTACTTTAACTAAAACAGTACGGCCTTGGTTTATGTTAAATATTGTTTTACCTTGAGAACAAATTTATAAATAGACCTGCTATTTATTATTTCTATTGCTATTATTATTAATACTATATTAATAGTCCTAAAATATTGTTTATCATAATTAATAATAACAAAAAGCAAACAGAAAATGATAGAATGGGGATATATACATGTATATACAAATATAGAGAAAGTGAAAAAAAACATATAGAAAATGCTTTAACAAAAAAATGAAAAAACAACAAAGAAAAAATATATATGAAATTTATTGTTATAGTTTTCTTTTATTTCTATACTAACATTTCAAAATGACTCAGTAGAAATGAAATAATTTAAATGCATTTAAACAAAATATACACAATGCTCATATTAAAAACAATTTATTACTATTAGCAATTATTAGAATTATGAAACACAGATTTTTGAGGCTTTCATAAAGGCTAAAACTATTTAGAGTATCAGGCGCAAACTACAGGTACCGTGTTTTCCTGAAAGTAAAACCTACCCCCAAAATAGGCCCTAGCTTGATTTTGGGGGGGGCTAATATAACCCCTATCCCAAAAATAAGCCCTAGTTTTGGGGCGAGGTGCACGCCTAAAAATCAAGCTAGGGTGGGAGTGGGGGGTGGAGCTGCTCCATATGCCCCACACCTGCTTACTGTTGCAGCCAGGGCTCCCATGAATCGACACCTGCCTCGCCTCGCTGGCCCACTTGTGTGGCACCCACCTGACCTGCATTTCACCATCAGAAATGAGCTACAGATTCAAGCCATAGCTCAGTTCTTGGCTGCAGAGGCCTTTCTCGAAGGCCTCTGACAGCGAAATGCAGGCCAGGGAGCGCCTCATGCATCAATCTGGAACTCCATTCTCAGCTGTAGAGGCATTTCCTTTGACCGTAGAATTGGTCCGGATGACCAGGGCTGTTAGTGCCATCACTGCGAGGTGTGACAGTGGAAAAGACACCCCCCGAAAATAAGACTTGGTGCCTCTCTTGGAGACAAAAAAAATTTAAAATAAAATAATAAGACAGGGTCTTATTTCGGGGAAACACAGTAATGTCTGAGAAAGCCCAGTTTCAAGTCATTACCAGGCAAAACCCCAATATCATTAACTATGTACAGAAAAAGAGTTTTGTTGAATCCACAGGCATATGTTATCTGGCTTTTGCAAAATAATTACATTTCTATTTTATGAAGTTTTATAAAAGATTTACTTGATTCATGAAATAAAAAAAGATATGAGCTGCAAAAGTCAAGCAATCTTTTAAAATCAGATTTAATTAGAAAAATGATTGTAAATTTAGTAAATAATTGCAAATATTTTGCAGGATTTTCTTTAGATATTGCATCTATTTTTATACATAGAATTTAAAAAGCTATATATTTTCCATCTACTGGATCCCAGGAAAGGAGAAATGATAAAGATATGTATATAAAGGTTGGGCTTGATGGGGAGTTAATTGCTTTTTCTAAGTCACAGGGTCTTTGAAAATTCATTTATAGCTTAATAATTATAATATTTTAATTTTGACAATGTTTGACTGAACATTTTCTCTTAGCCATTCTTTCTTTTCTCCCTCTCCTTGGCCATCACTTTCTTACTTTCTCATACCAGAGAAAATACAAAATATCGGGCCTCTTTTGGAGAAATCAAGTCAATAAACTAATATAAGAATTCTCAAACAGGTTATGCTGATCAAATATATTTTGTAATATATAGATTTCATCTTATTTCATGCTTCTGTTAAGCACCTTTAAAATACTTTTACATTCATAACTTTTCATTATTTGTACACTCTATAGATAACCCTTCATTTGAACTGCATAATTTAGAAACCATTAATTAGCATCACTGCTATACTCCATGGTAATTTTTATTGGTCGTATGCTTATTTAGGACACAAAAGGTGACAGGGCAACCATAATATTATGACCATATTATTGAAATCATTAGGAACCATGTATGATTAGCAAATTTTGATACAACACATTTTTTTCAATGAAATGGAGATTTTTAATGTGCAGCTATAATTTAATTTAATTTAATTTTAATTCCATTTATATCCTGCCCTTCTCCGAAGACTCAGGGCGGCTTACAAGCTTAGCAGTAGCCTTCATTCTATGTATATGCCTGCTTGTTAGGGCTTTCACACACACCCCAAGCGGCATTATTACAAAGTCAGCTTAATTGCCCCCAACAATCTGGGTCCTCATTTTACCTACCTCGGAAGGATGGAAGGCTGAGTCAACCTTGAGCCTGATGGGACTCGAACCTGCACTAATGTACATCAGGGTTGTCAAACTCAATTTCATTGAGGGCTGCATCAGCATTGTGGTTTTATTTATTTATTTTATTTATTTTACTAATGGGACTTATATCCCGCCCTATCTCGGAAGGCCACGTGGGTGTGGCCAGGGAGGGCGTGGCTTCCTGTGTGAGCATGACTGGAGTGGGCATGGCCTATTGGGTGAACATAGCCAGCTCTACATCATCTGCATCAAGGGTGCTTTGGGGGCCTGGGCAGGAGTGGGACAGATCTGAGGGTCTCTGGCAGACGGAGATGGGACCAGGGCAAGTGCCAAGGCATGGTCCACTGGAGCAGCCTCACTCTTCCTCTCAGGCCATGCGGGGTGGGCTGGATGGTACCTGGAGCCCTAGGCAGCAGAGGTCAAATGCTCAGCCTGGCCCTCAAGCACCCATGGCACCAAGCCCAGCCCCACTTCCTCAAGGAGTGCCCAGCTGCACTTACCTCCTCCTCAAGGCTGCTGCTGCTGTGCTTGCTCTCCTTAGCCAGGTTGCTTATGATAGGTACGAGGGCAAATCAGAGGGAGGCCCATTCCCTTTCCATGGGAGGAGACCCGGCTTTGTATCCAAAGCTTCCTTAGCAATAGGATGGGAGACCCCCAGGATAGGCCAGGAGGGGGCAAGGGGATGGTGAAATGGCAGCAGGGCAGGATTAAGGCAGGACTTCCCTCAGACTCTCCCTTCCTTCCTTCCTTCCTTCCTTCCTTCCTTCCTTCCTTCCTTCCTTCCTTCCTTCCTTCCTTTCTTTCTTTCTTTCTTCTTTTCTTCTTCTTTCTTTCTTCTTTCTTTCTCTCTTTCTCTCTCTCTCTCTCTCTTCCTTCCTTCCTTCCTTCCTTCCTTCCTTCCTTCCTTCCTTCCTTCCTTCCTTCCTTCCTTCCTTCCTTCCTTCCTTCCTTCCTAAGAACAGAGTGGTGGGAAAATATTTGAGATGGAGGGAGGGAGAAAAACAGGCAAGAAATGCAGCTGGGGAGGTGTCACCCTTCGTAGGAATGAAGAAATGCACCATCGCCTGGAAGTGGCCAGCACATGGCCCTCGCCTACTTCACATATCTGGCTTGGTGGGCTCTGGGGGAGGGGACACCATGAGCAGCGGGAGAGTCGGCGTTATCTGTGCAATGCTGCCTAGCCTGCATGGTTTCAGCAGGCAGCAAGGCGCTCTGCTCACAGTGCCGAGAGGCTAAGCCAGGCAGCACAAATCCGAAAAGAAGTGCAATGCCACACAGCCCCCAGCCTGTCCAGTTTCGGCAGGCAGAGGGGCGCTCTGTTTACAGTACCGAGAGGCTGAGCCAGGCAGTGCAAATCTGGAGAAGTGTGATGCCGCCCAGCCCCCAGCTGAGCTGGCTTTGCACCTTGCTGCCTGCTGAAACCGGGCAGGCTGGGGTTAGGCAGCATGCACTTCTCATCAGATTTGTGCCACCCGGCTCAGCTCTTGGCGCTGTGAGAGCGCCCCACTGCCTGCCGAAAGCGGGCAGGCTGGAGGCTGGGCAGCATTGTGCTTCTTTTTGGATTCACGCCGCCCAGCTCAGCCTCTCGGCACTGTGAGAGCACCCCACTGCCTACCGAAACCCCTCCCCCAGAGTCCAAGCCAGATATGTAAAGTAGGCAAGGGCCATTTGCTGGCCGCTTCCAGGAAATGGTGCATTTCTTCATTCCTCACAAAGGGTGACACCTTCCCAGCGTTCATCCAGGGGGCAGGGCCAACATGGCAGGGGCCGGTCCCTTGCTGTTTCCAGATGGCCTTGTGGAGCTAAGACTGAATGCGCTTCAGCATAGATGGCCACCACAAAATTGTACATTGGCTCCTGGCTGGCCAGGGCCGGGGCCAAGGTAGCGGGGGCCGTTCCCCCACTGTTTCCAGGATGGTTTTGTGGGCCTCATGAAACCACTTCACGGGCCAGATCCAGCCCCCGGGCCTTGTGTTTGACATGTCTGATGTACATGCTTGCTGTAATTTATTCTCTTGCATAATTATGTTTTTTAATTTATCAAAAATTCCTTAACGGATTAATAATTGAAAATTTTTACAAAAATAAATATTGGTAATTAATTTAGAATACAGAACTGGAGTTTCCAATTCTATCAAGGTAATAATCTTAGATCTATAATAATAATAATAATAATAATAATAATAATAATAATAATAATAATAATAATAATAATAATAATAATAATAATAATAATAATAATAATAATAATTTTATTTATATACCGCCCTTCTCCCGAAGGACTCAGGGCGGTGAACAGGGCAGATATATAAAAAATACAAAAATACAAAAGTTAAAAAAAATTAAACATATGCCCAACTAAAAACAGTAAATACATATATTAAAAATGACAATAAAAACTCAACCCATCCCCCATCAGGCCAGGCTGGCTTGTTCAAATAAGAGTGTCTTCAGATCGCGACGGAATATGTTTCTTATAAATGTAAGGAGAGTAATTTGTAAAAATGTCTTTTTAGACTCAATAAATATTTAAAAAGAGTCGCCTACTTTTTTATATCAGAAATACAACAAATTTGGTGATATGTATGATTTAGACACATCCCATACAGACAGAAAATTCTTAGCCTTGTAAATATGATTTAGGGAAAGGATTTACGATTTCAATGTGGTTTTAAATTATATTCCAAAAAATTGAATCTATCAGTGAAGAATATTGGGCATATCAAGCCTGGATTACTGCAGAAAAGATTCTATGTCTTCTTGGAAAGAATACTATATACCGTATTTTCCGGCGTATAAGACGACCCGGCGTATAAGACGACCCCCTACTTTTAAGAAGATTTTGAAGGTTTTGTCTTATACGCCGGAAAATACTTACCCGCCGGCCCTCCCGCTGCTCCTGCGCTTCTGCCGGCCCCTGAGGTGCAGCGTTTCCCGGGTGGCAGGCAGCGCCGGAGGGCAGCCGCCACGCCGCCACGGCCGGCGCCCCTCCTGCTTCCCCCCCAGGCCTTGAACGTCTCCCATTCGGCACAGGGCGGGGCAGCTCCGCCCGCAGCCTCTTTTTTAGAACTCACGTGCCGCTTCCCTCTCACTGTCGGCCGAGGCGCGCTCGGCCCGGGCTCCCGGTCCCTCTTCCCGGCCGGCTTCCCGCCCTGCCCCTCATGGAACTGGCCTGGGCGTGCAGCCTCTCGGTGTGGCTGCTTTTCCTGGGCAGCCTGGCGGTGCGGCTCCTGCGCTCCGACCTGTTCCTGAGCCGGTGGCTGCTGCTGCGCGTGCGCGTGGGGCTGCTGGCCGTCCTGCAGGCGCTGGGCCAGGCCGTCCTGCCGCTGCCCCTCAGCACCGCGCTCACGGCGGCTGCCTGCTGGCTCGTCTCGGCCAGCACCGCCCGGCGGAAGCGCATCCCCGCGGGGGGAAGAGCGGTGCTGGTGACAGGTGAGTCCGGAAAGAAGCCTGAGGCTACAGCTTTCCCAAGTTGCTGGTCCCCAAAAGTTAGGCTCCCCAAGTCTCCTTCCTTCCCTCTTTGCCCCATGCGAGTTTGCTCGAATGTTGCAGCTGCTGGAAGGCCCCGGCAAACAGGAAGCTAAGCCTATACCTTCAGAACTGCAAAAAGCCACATGGTTCCTCGCGGGGCTTCCCGGAACAAGGGGCCGGCAGCCGCAGCCCCAAGCCAGGCCGAGAAGAGCGGCAGGCACAGGGGAGGAGCGGGGCCAGAGGGGGAAAGCAGGCCCAGGGGGCGCTGCCCCCGCCCCAGGCCAGGCTCCGGGAGAAACTTCAGCACAGGCACGCCCCTCTTGCCTTTGTCCGCCAGCCCGCCTCGCTCCCCGGCCTCTCCCAGCGCCTCTGCCGAGCCACTCGCGCGGGAAGCACCGCTCGGCTTCACGCGGCCCACCCAGCAGTCCCTGGAGAGGCGCAACCCCCCCATGAAGGGAAAGGGAAAAAGCGCCTCTCCGCCGTGGCTCCGGGTCCGCGGGCGTGCAGAGGGCGCCGCTCCCTAGCCCCCGCCCCAGGCCAGGCTCCGGGAGAACCTTCAGCACAGGCACGCCCCTCTCGCCTTTGTCCGCCAGCCTGCCTCGCTCCCCGGCCTCTCCCAGCGCCTCTGCTGAGCCACTTGCGCGGGAAGCGCCTCTCGGCTTCACGCGGCCCACCCAGCAGTCCCTGGAGAGGCGCACACCACCACCCCATGAAGGGAAAGGGAAAAAGCGCCTCTCCGCCGCGGCTCCGGGTCCGCGGGCGTGCAGAGGGCGCCGCTCCCTAGCCCGCGAGTTACCTGCAAAGCTTCGCGTGGGGAGAGCCGCCCGACGCTCCCGCCCAGGCGTGTCCCGGAGCCGCGCCGGAGATAGCTCAGGTGCACGGGGCGGCCCGGCTTTGCAAGAAAATACGCTCGACTGATTTGTTTTTTTTTCCGGCGTATAAGACGACCCGGCGTATAAGACGACCCCCCAACTTTTGAGAAGATTTTCAGGGGTTCAAAAGTCATCTTATACGCTGGAAAATACGGTACCCAATATTAAAGGCTAGCTTGAAGAAATGTTTGCATTCTTAGCTTCTTTATCATACAAGAGAAAGACTGGACAACATGGTTCTGTTTAAGATTTAATTGGTTTAAAAACATAATTATATTTTACACAATATCATCTTTTTACATCTTGTATATTGTTCTTCACTGTATGAAAGCAATGGACAAAATAAGGTAACAGAAGGAGATGAAGATAGAGAAGGGTAGCATACAGTATTTCATGAAAAGCTATAGTGATATATTTTAAATATCCATGTTTATTTTACTGTTGTAAATACACTTATAAACATGCTCATCTATATTATGTACTCATCTGCATATATACCTATGCACCCATCGTATGTACACAGACAGGCAGACTGACATAATGTAATAGCTTAGCTATACTGTTGCAACAAAAACTTGCAATAGAAAAACTGAACATAGAAATCTAGAATACAGCCAACCAAAAACTACAGTACCAAGAAATATGAAACTCCAAAGTCAACCTCAGATATTTGATATCAATTCATTCTGCACTAACAATGTGTAAATTTAGATTTTAAAATTTTGTTGTGAATTTCCCAATGAAACATGCTGTAATAAAATTAACTAATTTATTAATATAGTATAAGTTGATTATTTGTAAATTACAATGTGATATAACATTTAATTCATTTTTCTGTGATCAAGCAAGTACTAAGCTATCTGGAAGTTTATATGATTATTTTCGTTGAGTTTAGATTATAGCCTATTTATTGTAATTGACTTATAATGTTTGGCTTAGCTGTTGTTATATTGTCATGTAAGAAACGTGACATGACGGAAAATGATAATGTTCTGTTAGACTAGTGGTAGATACAAACAACCAATTTACATGACAGACAATACCAGCATATTTTATTACAAGTGATTTTGGTACATTTTTATATTAAGTAACCCATCTTTAAGATTCACATAATACTGAATTTTCAAGTGTAAAATCATACCAAAATCGTGCTAAATTGTCATTAACATGACAGGAGATCAGTTGTCTTGAGAAATCATTACAGGTATCCTGCATTGCCAAAATATGTGGTGCAAGAGCAAAAGGTACATCATTTGGAAATTCCAAAACAGAACTGTTTTCCATATTCTGACTTTTCTTTGCCTCCCGTTCAGTGTCTGCTTCAGTCAACTTTGACTGGTTTTCTGAATTTGCCTAAGAAAATGAGAGAAAGAACAAAAATATTCTGTATTGAAACATTTCCCGGATTCTCTTGTCTACAATTTTGTTTCACAATGGCTAACCAGATACTTATGAGAAGACCACAAACAGGACATGAATGGATTATGCTTCATGTTCATATTTTTTGACAAATGGCATTGAAAGGTCTATAACATTTACTTGTTAGTAGTAATACATAATATCATATTTAATAATTGGTAATTATATCCTCCATTAACTTTTATATTGTCTTTTAAAGTAAACTTTGAAATGATACAAATATTTAGTTTTTTATAGAACATTTACAATTGGATGTAAGAATGTTCATAAACATGCTATGATTAGGCCCTATGTAGAGCACATATTAAATACTAATATCCAATTCACTTCAAGATTGAGCACCTTCTATGAATATTGAGGAAAAACATCAGAGAACAGTATAGCTGGAAAAAGAAACATAATATATCAGTTAAAAAACAAATTTATTTAAAGTGATTCGGTAGTTATATTTTTTTATAACATCGTCTACAGAGAACCATCATTTTAAGGAGATTCTGATTTAAAAATACAGAATATCTAAAGATTCCTGGTAAAATATGATTCAATTCTATGCTGGCATTAAAGCACATTTATAAAGGTCTTTCCAAATGGCAGTTTTTAAAGCTAGTAACAGATTTCTGAGGCTGAAATTTCTCTGGGGATATTTTTTTTTGGTTCAGGGAACGTATAGTAGCATTCTGTGAATAATGGACATTTTGGTGAGTGGAATGAAATAGAGTAGAATAATGAGTAGCTTATTTTTCAGTTTCAATTAGCAATTAGAAACTGGTCATGGCAATTCAACAGGATTGGAGAAGACTGGAGAGTGTGAGCACTAATGTCTGAAGTTAGGGAGAGAGAAAATAGGAAGTTGAAAGAGAGGAATAATAAGTTGGTTGAAATAAGAGGATAAGAAATTTGTGAGAGTTAGACTGAATGAAAGGAAATGGAGATGGCAAGATTGTTCCTTCATTTAAAGAAATTACTATTATTACACGGCAGGAAACAATTAAAATATGAATGAATTCAGTTTAATCATGATAGTGGTTCTTTTCATAATCAGTTAACAAATAACATAAATACTTTTCTAGGCATATACAAAGTGTTCCCAAAGAGGAACTGCAGGACCAGGCAAGCAGGTACATTTTGTCAAAGACTTATTAACTACTTGATAATATGTTTGACCCAATCAATGTGGGCATACTATCTATATTAGATAAAATGTTAAATTTATCATAAAAAAGTGAATATCCTTTGAGTCAAATTTGATTCTAATGATATGGGACCACTCTTAATTTTAAAAACATTTTACAGTTGTTTAATACTTATATAAATTAAGAATAGTATCTCTGATAATTTTATCTAAGCAAATAGTCTTCTTTTGTAAAATATTTAATGTGTGATGAACAGTTAATCATATAGCTGGAACCCTAATCTCACAATTTCTGAGAAGGTCTAATATGCCTGTTGTCCTAATAAACAGAAGAATACCCTCTATGTCTATGCATTTGTGTCTATAAATATTCTTGTACTCTATTGACTGAAAAATATTATTCAGGCATTGTTTATTTATATCTGTTCCCTCTGTTTCCTCACTAACATATAAAAAGGTAAAGGTAAAGGTTCCCCCGCACATGCGTGCTAGTCGTTTCCAACTATAGGGGCCGGTGCTCATCTCCGTTTCAAAGCCGAAGAGCCAGCCTTTGTCCGAGGACGTCTCCATGGTCATGTCGCCGGCATGACTAGACGCCAAAGGCGCATGGAACGCTGTTACCTTCCCACCGTAGTGGTCTCTATTTTTCTACTTGCATTTTTACGTGCTTTTGAACTGCTAGGTTGGCAGAAGCTGGGACGAGTAACAGGCTCTCACTCTGTTACGCGGCACTTGGAATTCGACCATAAAATAATATTTTGATCTGAATGTTTACATATTTTGAATTGGTAATAAGCTCATGTCAATCACGAATAATTTATATCCACTTTATTAAATTTAATCTGTTTAAATAACAAAAGCTCACTATCCAATATCTATTATATTTATGCCTACATAATTCTACAACCAGAAGTTACAACTAGTATGATGTAGTGGTTAACATGTAGTGGAGTTCCTCAGGGGTTGGTTCTCTCGCCCCTCCTGTTCAACATCTATATGAAGCCTCTGGGTGAGATCATTCGTGGTTTTGGGGTGGGGTATCATCAGTACGCTGATGATACCCAACTTTTTCTTTCCACCCCGAACAAACCCAGCAATGCCCTCACCGTGATGTCCCGTTGCCTGGAGGCGGTCCAGGTCTGGATGGGGAGAAACAGGCTTCGTCTCAATCCCGCCAAGACTGAGTGGCTGTGCATATCAGCATCTCGGGCTAACCAGACTATTCCACCTCTAATGATGGGGGGGTGAGGTGTTACCCCCCGTTGATAGGGCTCGCAACTTGGGCGTCCTCCTGGATTCACGACTCAATTTTGAAGACCATATAGGAGCCATGACCAGGGGGGCTTTTGCCCAGGTTCGCCTGGTGCACCAGTTGCGACCCTATCTGGACCGAGATGCCCTACGCACAGTCACTCATGCATTTGTGACCTCCCGGTTAGACTACTGCAATGCTCTCTACATGGGGCTGCCCTTGAGGACCACTCGGAGGCTTCAGCTGGTGCAGAATGCGGCCGCGCGAGTTGTGATGGGGGTTTCCCGATGCTCCCATGTAACACCTCTACTCCGCGAGCTGCATTGGCTCCTGGTTGCCCTCCGGGTGAGATTCAAGGTGCTGGTGATGACCTATAAAGCCCTAAATGGCTTGGGTCCGGGTTATCTGAGGGAACACTTGCTGCCGGCATCAAGCTCCCTTCGTCCAGTGCGCTCCCACAGGGAGGGTCTTCTCAGGGTACCGCCGGTAAGAGATTGCCGGCGGACAACACCCAGGGATAAGGCCTTCTCAGTGGGTGCGCTTGCCCTTTGGAACCAGCTGCCAGTAGAGCTTAAGACTGCCCCCGACCTCCGTTCATTCCGCCGGGACCTGAAGACCTGGCTCTTCGAGCTCTCTGGCCCAGGCTGAGAATTTTAATTTTAATTTTAACTGGGGTTTTATTTGTTCAGGGACGGATATAATTTTTTAAACTGTTTTTAACTTTTGTATTTTTTGTTTTAATCACCCTGTAAACCGCCCTGAGTCCTTCGGGAAAGGGCGGTATATAAATATAATAAAATAAATAAATAAAAATAAACATCACTTCACTAGAAATCAGAAGATTTAGAGTTCTAATCCTGATTTATGTATTTATTTTATATTAACATAAATAACTTTTCACAAAAATGACTCTAGGCTTTACTTGGTTAGAATCATAAAAACGAAGGCACTATAAAAAGAAAACATATCAAACACCCTAAGAAGAAAAACAATAACAGAGGCCAACTATTGCATATTTTATTGAAGAACTTTTATTTTTGGATAGACTCATCTGATGTTCTGGTCCAATGTCCAGGAAAAGAACCAGGTTTTGGGGGCCTTAAAGAGCAACAGGGTCAGGCCATCTGAGTCTCAGGTGGGTTGTTGTTCTACAGAACAAGTGCTACAAGAGAAGAGGCATATCTGCTGCTAGGTGACATTGCTTTACAGAAGGGATCTTAAGCATGTCCACTCTGCCAGAACTCATAGCATGAGCAGAGATAATTGGAAACAGGTTACAATAACCTGGTTATTTCCAGTTAGCAATTACGGTAGTATATTTAGAAGTTACTGCAGTGAAAATATCAAGGTAAGTGATAATTAAACATACTGCCTTACCTTAACAGATTGGATGTATTAATCAGATAAATTACTACTATGAATCTTGCCATTACATTTGTCTTGATATCAGTACACTTAACCAATCATAACAACACTGAATAATTAATATATCAGTATCTTCTTTCCCTTTCCATTCACATTAAATTTTGAAGTCCTTAAAGTCCTTTAACCTAGCAGTAATTGAACTGCTTGCATATAACAGTTCTGGGCTTTATACTGTAACAAATTTTAATATGCAGAATAAATACGTTATCTATAAATATGATTTTACATAGTAAATTGAGCTCCGGACGGCGCCCGATCTTCGCTCCTTTCGCCGCGATCTGAAAACATACCTGTTCGAACAAGCCGGCCTGGCCTGAGGGGGGATTGGTGGGGTTTTTACTATTATTTTATTGGGGTTTTATTAATGTATTTATTGTTTTTTATGGGCATGTATTTAATTACTTTTTAATTTTTGTAGCTTTGTGTTTTATTCTTGCCCTGTACACCGCCCTGAGTCCTTCGGGAGAAGGTGTGATTAAATTAAATTAAATTAAATTAAATGTTACCAGTGGTAGTAAGATTTTAAAGCACTATAAATGATACTGATAGCAATTCATGCACAATTTTAAGATAAATACAACACCATCAATATTACTTAATACAGTCGTACAATAGCAGCACAACACTTCATATTACAGGAAGCACCCTGGTTCTATTGCCAGATATTGGCTTGAGTTGTTGATTCTCTAATTCTGAGTGGTTTATGAAAGAAATATATTTTAAATATATTTAAAACCTTAACTACCTTGTTTCCCCAAAAGTAAGATCTAACCTGAAAATAAGCCCTAGCTTGATTTTTGGGGGTGGACCTAATATAAGCCCTACCCCAAAAATAGCCCTAGTTTTGGGGCAAGGCACACACCTAAAAATAAAGCTAGGGTGGAAATGGGGGTGTGGAGATACTCCATGCACCCCACATCTGCTTACCATTGCAGCCAGGACTTGCTCGCCAGCCCATTTCTTCTGCAGTGCCCTCAGGCCTGCATTTTGCAGTCAGGCCTTTCTGGAAGGCCACTGTAGCTGAGAATCAAGCTATGGATTGAATCCATAGCTCGGTTCTGCAAGGCCCATGCAGCCAAGATACAAGCTATGGATTGAATCCATTGTTTGTTTATTGTGTCCAGAGCCCTTCTGAAAAGGCCCAACTGCGAAATGCAGGCCCGAGCTCCATTTTCAGCTGCAGAAGAAGTGGGTTGGGTGGGTGGGGCTGTCGGGGACAGAAGTGAGAGGAAAAGACACACACACACCCAAAAAATAAGACACAGTGCCTCTTTTGGAGGCAAAAAAAAATTCTGGGTCTTATTTTCAGGGAAACATGGTAAGTAAAAAAGCAAATGTTGTTATTCAGCAATCTTTGTAATCAGTTATCTGTAAATATCTATCTATCATCTATCTATCTATCTATCTATCTATCTATCTATCTATCTATCTATCTATCTATCTATCTATCTATCTATCTATCTATCTATCTACCGGTATCTATCTTTCTACCTACCTACCTACCACCTACCTATCCAGGTAAATGGAAGCAAATAATTTTTCAGTGCCTTTTTGCTGCCATGTTTATGTCTGTCTGAAATTTTGCAACCCAGACCGGTTAGCCCTAATTCAATCACATATTTTTCAAAACAGCAGATGAGGGATTTCTGACCTGTGAAGTATGATCAAACTGAGTTCCCATCACAGATAGTGGAGGTTTATTTTCTGAGTTATTTCTTTCTTCATTAATGGTAGTGCCTAGGAGATACAATGCAAGAAATATATACATTCAGTATCACTCATGAATACAATTTTCTTTACAAATTAATTTGTAAACCTTTTCTTCCATATCCTCCCAGTAACTCTTCGTCACTGGGATGTTCTCAAAAAAACATAGCTTAAGTAATGAAAGATAACCCAGTTCCACCAAACGTTTATCTCTTACAAGCTTATATATAATACCTATACACATATTTATCATAATAATCATAAAAATGTTTCCCTATTTTCTTAAAAACAAAAATTTTAAAGACCAAACATATTATTCAAAAAACACAGTAATATTCTTCAATGGCTCGATGGAAGATCACAACAGTTAACTAAATGAATCAAACTGTTCCAAAATAATGAAAATGTCCTGACAGGATAGATGAAGCAATTTTACATTTCATAATAAGGAATGTATTTCTGAAGAGTTTAAAAATCTCTCAACCTCTATCACATACATGCAATCAAACAAATGAAATAGATTGCTATGGAAAAGAAGCAGCAGCACTACTGCTGCCATTTTTGTGCCAGAAATAGTCTTGCTACATCCTGCATTTCTTTTAGGCCTGGACATTTTACCTTGTGATTCTCAACTTTAGAGCTGAGACCTATTAAGTATTGATGTAATTGGTATTCTTGCTCCAAGAATCTCTAGCTCCCAATATCTATCGTTCATACTTACAAAAAATCTCTCTTTTTTTTCACTCAACTTGTTGCCTATTGAAGTGGCAATGTATCCATTAAAAAAAACATAATAGTCTTTACAGGTAGTCCTCAACTTAGAACTGTAATTGAGTCCAGAATTTTGATAATACAGTCATGGCCGAAATTGTTGGCACCCCAGAAAATTTTCCAGAAAATCAAGTATTTCTCACAGAAAAGTATTGCAGGAACACATGTTTTGCTATACACAGGTTTATTCCCTTTGTGTGTATTGGAACACAACAAAAAAGGGAGGAAAAGAAGCAAATTGGACATAGTGTCAAACAAAACTCCAAAAATGGGCTGGACAAAATTATTGGCACCCTTTCAAAATTGTGGATAAATAAGATTGTTTCAAGCATGTGATGCTCCTTTAAACTCACCTGGGGCAAGTAAAAGGTGTGGGCAATATAAAAATCACACCTGAAAGCAGATAAAAAGGAGAGAAGTTCACTTAGTCTTTGCATTGTGTGTCTGTGTGTGCCACACGAAGCATGGACAACAGAAAGAGAAGAGAACTGTCTGAGGATTTTGAGAACCAAAATTGTGGACAAATATCAACAATCTCAAGGTTACAAGTCCATCTCCAGAGATCTAGATTTGCCTTTGTCCACAGTGCGCAGCATTATCAAGAAGTTTGCAACCCATGGCACTGTAGCTAATCTCCCTGGTCGTGGACGGAAGAGAAAAATTGATGAAAGGTTGCAACGCAGGATAGTCTGGATGGTGGATAAGCAGCCCCAAACAAGTTCCAAAGGAATGCAAGCTGTCCTGCAGGGTCAGGGAGCATCAGTGTCAGCGCAAACTATCCGTCGACATTTAAATGAAATGAAACGCTATGGCAGGAGACCCAGGAGGACCCCACTGCTGACACAGAGACATAAAAAAGCAAGATTAGTTTGTCAAAATGTACTTGAGTAAGCCAAAATCCTTCTGGGAAAACGTCTTCTGGACAGATGAGACCAAGATAGAGCTTTTTGGTAAAGCACATCATTCTACTGTTTACCGAAAACGAAATGAGGCCTACAAAGAAAAGAACACAGTACCTACAGTGAAATATGGTGGAGGTTCAATGATGTTTTGGGATTGTTTTGCTGCCTCTGGCACTGGGTGCCTTGAATGTGTGCAAGGGATCATGAAATCTGAGGATTACCAAAGGATTCTGGGTCGCAATGTAGAGCCCAGTGTCAGAAAGCTGGGTTTGCGTCCGAGATCTTGGGTCTTCCAGCAGGACAATGACCCCAAACATACGTCAAAAAGCACCCAGAAATGGATGGCAAGAAAGCACCGGAGAGTTCTGAAGTGGCCAGCAATGAGTCCAGATCTGAATCCCATTGAACACCTGTGGACAGATCTTAAAATTGCTGTTGGGAAAAGGCGCCCTTCCAATAAGAGAGACCTGGAGCAGTTTGCAAAGGAAGAGTGGTCCAAAATTCTGGGTGAGAGGTGTAAGAAGTTTATTGATGGTTATAGGAAGCGACTGATTTCAGTTATTTTTTCCAAAGGGTGTGCAACCAAATATTAAGTTAAGGGTGCCAATAATTTTGTCCAGCCCATTTTTGGAGTTTTGTTTGACACTATGTCCAATTTGCTTTTTTTCCTCCCTTTTTTTGTTGTGTTCCAATACACACAAAGGGAATAAACCTGTGTATAGCAAAACATGTGTTCCTGCAATACTTTTCTGTGAGAAATACTTGATTTTCTGGAAAAATTTCTGCAGTGCAAACAATTTCGGCCATGACTGTAAGTCATGGCAGTTATTAAACTAGTAATTACATAACCAACCCAATTTTATGACATTTTTTCTAGCAATCATTGTTTTCCAGCAAAAAACATCATAAATTGTGATTGTGTAACACTGTAAATGGTCATAAATGTGGGCTGGTTGCCAAATGCCCAAACTGTGATCACATGACCACAGGTAAGTACTTATACAGAATGCTTTACTAGTAGATTTATAGAAACTTTCTAAAGGGTAAAGGCTTTTGAAAACTATATGAGTCTCTAGAAAAGGACGCGGTGGCTCAGTGGGTTAGGACGCTGAGCTTGTCGATCAGAAGGTTGGCAGTTTGGCGGGTTGAATCCCGAGTGCCACGTAACAGAGTGAGTGCCTGTTAGTCGTCCCAGCTTCTGCCAATCTAGCAGTTCGAAAGCACATAAAAATGCAAGTAGAAAAATAGGGACCACTACGCTGGGAAGGTAACAGTGTTCCGTGCGCCTTTGGCGTCTAGTCATGCCGGCCACATGACCACGGAGACGTCCTCAGACAAGCAGTGGCTCTTCGGCTTTGAAACGGAGATGAGCACCAGCCCCTAGAGTTGGAAACGACTAGCACGCATGTGCAGGGGAACCTTTACCTTTACCTTTATGAGTCTCTAGACTAGAATGCTGCAGCAGCCCAGCAGTTAACATATCTGAAAAATGCAGATACTTTGAAATTAGCACTTGATGCTAAAAAGCTACATTGTGAAATACCTTGTTTATCAAAAAATGTCATTCTAATAAGTAAACAGGAGAAAGACCCAATATTTATATCTCCCTCTAACAGAGATGTGTGAGTTAGCTGGATATTGCGCCTTGTATAGGAAAAAGCATCCCAAGGAGGACAAATTATTATTATTATTATTATTAATAATAATAATAATAATAATAATAATAATAATAATAATAATAATAATAAAAAATAAAAAGTTGGAAGGGACCTTGGAGGTCATCTAGTCCAACCCCCTGCACAGGCAGGAAACCTTATACCATTTCAGGCAAATGGCTGTCCAGTCTCTTCTTAAAAACCTCCAGTGTTGGAGCATTCACCAACTCTGGAGGCAGGTTGTTCCACTGGTTAATTGTTCTAAGTGTCAGGAAGTTTCTCCTTAGTTCTAGGTTGCTTCTCTCCTTGACTAGTTTCCATCCGTTGCTTCTTGTCCTGCTTTCAGGTGCTTTGGAGAATAGCTTGACTCCCTCTTCTTTGTGGCAGCCCCTGAGATATTGGAACACTGCTATCATGTCACCCCTCACCCTTCTCTTCATTAAACTACACATACCCAATTCCAGCAACCGTTCCCTATGTTTTAGCCTCCAGCCCCCTAATCATCTTTGTTGCTCTTCTCTGTACCCTTTCTAGAGTCTCGACATCTTTTTTACATCGTGGTGACCAAAACTGGATGCAGTATTCCAGGTGTGGCCTTACCAAAGCATTGTAAAGTGGTATTAGTACTTCACTTGATCTTGATTCTATCCCTCTGTTAATGCAGCCTAGCACTGTGTTGGCTTTTTTGGCAGCTGCAGCACACTGTGATTTATATAATTGCTACAGCAAGTATAGGTAAGCAAAATATTTATTTGCAAAGAGTAATTCTAGAAAAAAGAATATCTCAATATGTTAATATATTTTAATATTGAAAAAATAAAAGGGAAAAACCTTGTGATGAAACATGGGATGTTGTTCCAGATAGGATACTTAATATACTACAATATTCATTGTGTTTTTTAAAGGGACTCTTATCGAATGGTAACCGATCAAACATTACATGCAATAGTGCATTGAATTGACTGAGTTTTCCTTTGCCATCAGTCTGTTAAGTTTTTTAATCCAGCAATAAAGCCTTTTGTTGTCTTTGAAAATAAGCAATACGTTAACAACTTTATCACTTTTATCACTATTATATCCAAAGATGTTAATGCTGAAGTTGTTTCATTTGAACTTTTTGAAAACATTTTTACTGACAGCAACTGGGAATTTGATACCGCTCCAATCGAGGTTCTTGGGTTGTTTCCACAATTCATATGTCACTCTGTTAGGATTATAATCTACTGGATTCAACGTTCACACCATTGGAAACATTTGTCTTAGTTTTTCATGTTGACATTCAGAAAGCAGCAGGCCCAGATAACATCCCTGGACGTGTCCTTAAGAAATGCGCAGATGAGCTGGCTTGTGTTCTCACAGATATTTTCAATCTCTCATTGCAGCAGGCAATGGTCCCATCATGCTTTAAGACGGCCTGTCAGAATCCATTTATATCATATTCATAAATGGAATGTTTCAAACATTATTCCATGGATTCTGCCATCTCCCGAAGAGAAGAGAATAGATGTGTATTGAACCGGCAATAGGCATTTCAAAGGAAAGGAGAAGCCTTTTGAACTGGGGAAACAAAAGGGGGGGCTAGCATCTGGTTTTTGTCACAGAAGACAGCAATAAACAGGAAGAGTCCTAAGTTCCTTTTTCCCACGAGATGGATGATACGAGAGAAAGGATGGGGGACTGACCAAATGGGGGTTAAGGGGGGTTAAACCGGGAACTCTTTATAAGGGTTTACTTCGTGGAATAATATTAAGTCCTGTCTCGTTCCTACAACCAAGCATATCATAGTAAAGATTCTTTTTGGAATAGATTTGACTCCAAGAATTTTGTCTTCCTAAGACGTGGTTTGGGGTGGGTCCTGACACGGCCATCATCTTGCCAGTGCCAAAAAAGTCCACAATTACAGGTCTCAATGATTACCGCCCAGTTGCACTGGCATCCACCATTATGAAATGCTTTGAGAAGCTGATAAAGGACATTACTGTATCCAGCCTCCTGCCAGTATTTGACCCACTTCAGTTTGCCTACTGACCAAATCGCTCTACAGAGGATGCTATTTCTTCTGTTCTCCATCTTTACTTTTTACTTTTACTTTTATTATATTTGTATACCGCCCTTCTCCCAAAGGACTCAGGGCAGTGAACAGGGCACATATAAAAATACAGAGTACAAAAATTAAAAAAGAATTAAATAGGAGCCCGAGCTAAAACAATAGATAGTAATATAAAAATCCACAATAAAAACCCCAAATGAGCTTGAAGCACTTAAGAGGAAAGAAATATGTGTGTTTGTTGTTTGTCAACTTCAGTTCGGCGTTTAACACAATCATTCCCCAGCATCTAGTAGACAAACTGGGCCTTTTAGGCTTAAACACTCCTTTGTGCAACTGGATTCTGGATTTTCTTACCAACAGGCCCCAGGATGTGTGAGTTGGAACAAATACCTCTAATACTATTTTCTTGAGCACAGGTTCTCCTCAGGGCTGCGTCCTAAATCCGCTGCTGTTTACCCTGTTGACCCATGACTGTTGTGCTAGGTTTGCCACCAACCATATTGTGAAGTTCGCAGACGATACAACAGTAGTGGGCCTTATTCATGATGACAAGGTGGAAGCTTACCGCAAGGAGGTTGAGGGGTTGGTGAACTGGTATAAGGAAAACAGCCTAATTTTAAATACTGGAAAAATCAAAGAGATCATTGTCATTTTCAGAAAAGGCAGGCACAGCCACACTTCTCTGTGCATTAATGATTCACCTGTGGAGATGGTTACCAGCATTAAATTCCTGGGTGTGCAGCTAACAAGTAGGCTGGCTTGGTGGCTCAACAGTGAGAAACAAAGTATCTGCACAGCAGTGCCTGCATTTTCTGCGTCACATGAGAAAAGCACATCTTCATTCCCCTGTCCTGACCACTTTCTACAGGGGGACGATCGAGAGCATCCTGTCATAAAGCATCACAGTCTGGTTTGGAAGCATCACTGCTTCAGACTGGAAGGCGGTGCAGAGAGTGGTGAGGATGGCCAAAAAGATCATTGGCATTCCCTCCCCTCCATCCAGGACATAGCACAGAAGCGTTGCTTGAGCGATTATCTGGGACACTACACATCCTCTTCACGGCCTGTTTTCCTTGTTACCTTCTGGGAGGAGGCTTCGTGGTATCCGTAGCAGAACCTCCAGATTCAGCCATAGTTTCATTCCATATGTTCTGTTCCAGCCTACGACCGGCCCTGTTTGAATGTCAGGGACAACCCCTTTTTATAGTCAACAGGCTGGAAAAACCCAACCAAATTTATTTACAAAGAAATTAAAACTTCAAACAAGAGTTAAACCAAAAGTTCAAACAAGAGTTAAACAGGACTAACAGAGCAGGACTCTAGCAGAAGATCTTCAAACGGTTGCCTTCAGCAACCAGCACCTCCCACACCTTCCCCTTTTATCAGCAGTCCCAAGGTGTGGCTTCTCATTGCCTTCTCCTCCTCTCACTGAGTTGCCTCATTGCCTTTCTCTGTTCTACTCTGCTGGATTGCCTCCTGCTCCTAGTGTCCCTGAATAGATCCAGCTGTGAATCATCTACGTCCAATACCTTGTGCTCACACGGCTGAGTCTGATGAGGAACATGATGGGAGGGGCCAGGCTGAGAGTCCTGCAGTGCATCAGAGCCTCCCTCTGATACCAAAGGCTCTCCAAACCCCTCCTCCTCCTCCTCTTCAGAATCATCACTCAGCTGACGGTATCACAGGCTGACACTGAATCACAACACCATACAGCATTAACCTTGTGAACTCTCAAGCTTCCTCCTTTGGTTATATATTCAAGATGGACAGTATTTAATATTTATTTGTTATGTAATGTAGTATTACATTGTTATGTAATATAATACTATGTTGTTTATAGTATGGTTAAGTGTGTGTCATGTATGTGTTTCACTTTGAGAGCGGGCAACTAAATTTCATTTTTGATGTGTGTAAAAAAAATGACAATAAAGGTTAAAAAAGATGACAATAAAGGTTATCTTATCTCTTACAATTGCCTTTTTACTCGCCAAAACCAGTGGAAGCAGAATGTACTACCTACCCCTTAATGGCCTGTTTATCTCCAACCTTTGCATGGCATTGAACCTCCAGTTACTACCCTGCATCTGGCACAGTGCCATTGTCTATGATCTTGTTGACATCTTTGCTATACATTTCGTTGTTGGTTGCCTCTAATACAGTTTGAATCTTTGAACAAAACAGAGCATCGATGCTGATAACCTGCCCATTATTCATATCAGTGCACAACATCCCACAATGAAGGACCACGTTATATTTTATCCCATGATTATTAGCCAGCAGATTTACAAGTTCATTTCTCGCCCATCTTAGAAACAGAATAGCTTTGACTCCATCAATAACATATTGCTTTGTAAATCCTTTGATCGCAGTCCTGCTTTATCTGACTTGTGGTTTGGTGAAAACACAATGGATTTGTGTTTTGAGTGCTTTGAGCTTTTCATTTACAACTTTCTTTGGTTCATCGGGTACATGGTTAATAATCCAATTAGCACATTTGCTGATGGTGGTTTGGCCTTGTTTCAAAGATTTTTAGGAGCAGCTGATGTTGGAGGTACAACCTATATATCTGGAACTGGTGTTGGAGGTACGCCCTGTATGTCTGGAACTGGCTCACTGAGTAGAATTATCAGCTCAGCCTTTTTAATTTAATAATAATTTAATATTTGCATTTGTATACCGCCCTTTCCCTGAGGACTCAGGGCGGTTTACAGGGAATTAAAAATCAAAGCATACAAAAGTTAAGACCAATTTAAAAAGCATTAAATTCACCCTGTACATTAAAACCCCAGTTAAAATTTTCCCCTCAGCCTGGGCCCGAGAGCTCAAAGAGCCAGGTCTTCAGGCCCCGGCGGAATGATCGAAGGTCGGGAGCAGTCCTCAGCTCTACTGGCAGCTGGTTCCAGAGGGCAGGCGCTCCCACTGAGAAGGCCCTATCCCTGGGTGTCACCCGCCGGCAATCTCTCACCGGCGGAACCCTGAGCAGACCCTCCCTGTGGGAGCGCACTGGGCGAAGGGCGTTTGATGCCGGCAGCAGGTGTTCCCTCAAATAACCCGGACCCAGGCCATGTAGGGCTTTATAGGTGATAACCAGCACCTTGAATTTCACCCGGAGGGCAACCGGAAGCCAATGCAGCTCGCGGAGTAGAGGTGTTACATGGGAGTATCGGGAAACCCCCATTACAACTCGCGCGGCCGCATTCTGCACCAGTTGAAGCCTCCGAGTGGTCTTCAAGGGCAGCCCCATGTAGAGAGCGTTACAGTAGTCCAAACGGGAGGTCACAAGCGCATGAGTGACTGTGCGTAGGGCGTCTCGGTCCAGATAGGGACGCAACTGGCGCACCAGGCGAACCTGTGCAAAAGCCCCCCTGGTCACGGCTCCTATGTGATCTTCAAAATTGAGCCGTGAATCCAGGAGGACGCCCAAATTGCGAGCCCTATCAACGGGGGGTAACACCTCACCCCCCATCATTAGAGGTGGAATAACTTGGCTAACCCGAGACGCCGATATGCACAGCCACTCAGTCTTGGCGGGATTGAGACGAAGCCTGTTTCTCCCCATCCAGACCTGGACCGCCTCCAGGCACCGGGACATCACGGAGAGGGCATCACTGGGTTGGTTCGGGGTGGAAAGAAAAAGTTGGGTATCATCAGCGTACTGGTGATACCCCACCCCAAAACCACGAATGATCTCACCCAGCGGCTTCATGTAGATGTTGAACAGGAGGGGCGAGAGAACCGACCCCTGAGGGACTCCACAAATGAGAGACCTCGGGGCGGATCTCTGCCCTCCTGTCAACACCGACTGCGAGCGGCCCTGGAGGTAGGAGGAGAACCACCGTAGGACGGTGCCTCCCACTCCCAACCCCCTGAGACGCCGCAGCAGGATACCATGGTCGATGGTATCGAAAGCCGCTGAGAGATCTAATAGGACCAGGACAGAGGAGCAACCCCTGTCCCTAGCCCTCCAGAGATCATTCACCAGCGCGACCAATGCCGTCTCCGTGCTGTGTCCGGGCCTGAAGCCCGATTGGTACGGGTCCAGATAATCAGTTTCCTCCAGGAACAGAGGGAGCTGATGCGCCACCACACTCTCAACAACCTTCGCCAGAAAGCGAAGGTTGGAGACTGGACGATAGTTGTTTAAAACAGCCGGGTCCAAAGCAGGCTTCTTGAGGAGGGGTCTCACCACCGCCTCCTTCAAGGCGGCAGGGAAGACACCCTCCTTCAAAGAAGCAGTTATCACTGCATGGAACCAGCCTCGTGTTCCCTCCCGAGCCGCATAAGCTAGCCAGGAGGGGCACGGATCCAACAAACAGGTGGTGGAGCTCAGTCTCCCCATGATCCTGTCCACATCATCAGGGGAAACAGGGTCGAACTCAGTCCAGATAGCGTGCTCAAGACCGCCTGATTCCTCCACATCAGACTCTGCCCAGTCAGAGTCCAAGCCGGTCCGGATCCGAGCGATTTTGTCCGTCAGATGATGACTAAACTCCTCGGCTCGTCCCTGCAAGGGATCCTCCCTCACCTCCTGGTTAAGGAGGGAGCGAGTCACCCTAAACAGGGCGGCCGGGCGATTATCTGCGGACGCGACAAGGGCGGCAAAGTAATTAGACTTCGCCGTCCTTATCGCCGCAAGATAAGACCTTATGAAGGTTCTTAACTGCAATCGGTCGGATTCGGATCGGCTGGATCTCCAACCGCTCTCTAGACCTCGTCTCCGACGCTTCATCTCCCGGAGCTCCACAGAGAACCATGGAGCCCAACGGGATCTGCGCCGAGTCAGAGGTCGCATGGGTACAACACAGTCGAGTGCCCTGGTGGCAGCCGTTTCCCAGGCCTCCACCAGAGCATCGACTGGGCTGTGGGTAAGGGTGATAGGTATCGGCCCAAGCGCCCTCTGGAACCGATCCGGGTCCATTAGGCGCCTGGGGCGGAACCACCTGGTCGGTTCCGCCGCCCAGCGGCGGGGGATGGCATGACGGAAAACCAGCCTCAGGAGGTGATGATCTGACCATGACAGAGGGGTGATGGACGGAGAACCCCCTCCCAGATCATCCAACCACTGTCCAGACAGGAACACCAGGTCGAGAGTATGATCCCCCTCGTGAGTAGGGCCCTCAATAACCTGGGTCAGGCCCATGGCTGTCATGGAAGCCATGAACTCCCGAGCTAACTCCGACGACCCCCCCAGTGATGGCAGGTTGAAGTCACCCAGGACTATAAGCCTGGGGAACTCCACCGCCAACTCTGAGAGGGTGTCGAGCAGCTCAGGCAGGGCTGTTGCCACACAGCTGGGCGCCAGGTATGTGAGCAACAAGCCCAACTGAACCCGAGGACCACATCTCAAGAGGAGGGATTCACTCCCGGCCATCTGGACAATGGTGGCCTCCCGGGGACACAAAGTCTCCCGAATAACCACTGCCACCCCACCACCCCTGCCCTGAGCCCGTGGCTGGTGCAGCACCCGGAAACCTGGCGGGCATAACTCGGTGAGAGGCACCCCTCCCTCCGAACCCAACCAAGTTTCCGTGATGCACGCTAGATCCGCACATTCCTCCTCGATCAGATCACGGATGAGGGGAGCTTTGTTAACTACGGATCTAGCGTTAAAATAGACCAACCTGAGCTCAGGGGCCTGATCACCCTCATCCCCGGGTAGGAGGGTGCTAACCGGAGGGTCGGAGCGCGCCACCGCTCGGAGATAGCGGGGGCGCGATCCCAGATGTTGATATGGCCCTCCGCGCAAACACCTGCTGCCATACCCTATCGCCGTGGGGATTCGATGCCCCACCCCCACATTCCCAGCGCCAGCAGCCACCTCCCCCGACCCCATCCCGTCGGGACCTCTAACAGGTCCAGACTGAGTGCCGGTTACAGATTCCTTCCCCACCCTCCCCTTCCTCCCCCTCCCTAACCTCTTAAAATAACCGGCTAAGAATCTTATCAGGGGCCTCTTAGCGCGTCTTAACTCGAGGCCCCCGTCCAAGCCCAACCACCTCTCGGAGTCCCAAAGCTTGGACCCGTCATTAAGGGGAGTATGGAAACAGGCGACAGGTCGCGCCCATGAGGCAGAAACCGCCCTAAGGGCATACAAATCCGCTTCGGAATAACGATAGATCATATTGTGCTCGAATAGTCTCTCAGGGCCGATGTTACTAATATATCCAGAGGATCGCTCGTTGATGGTACATAGATGGAGAAAAAAAAAAGTCCAGTGGGCGTATCTCTCAATCTGCAAAGCCATCTCAGCTCTCACCTGAGATGGAAATCCAAAAGACAACCTCAGCCGTCCTCTCACTCCGGCTGAGGCATCTGACTGGAGCAGAGAGAGAAAAAGGGGATCCTGAGCCAGGCCCACCCCAACTGGTCTCTCACACCAGTGAGGCGGACGCTGACCAGTCCAAAACCGTCCTCCCACCACGGTTCGGTCCCGTCCACATTGGACTATCAATAGGGAGATCTTAATTCCCATCAGGTACGGAGTCAGTCATAACGCCTGCCAGGCAGCAAAAAGTAAAGGACAGGGAGGCCAAGCCTCTGTTGATCCTCACACCGCCAATCAGCGCCGTCAGTCAATGCCCGTCCGCCAGTCCAAACCATCTCCAACGGAGGAAAGAGGTAGTCCCAGCAGCTATATTGAATAAAAAAGTTCGCTAGCATGTCCGCCGAGGCCGATGACCAGGCCCACAGTCTGCAACCACCATCCGGGAGGAGAGGAGGCTCCGCACCGCAGAAAACGGTGCCAGCCAGCCAATGGTAGTAGAAGAATCTCCGTCCGGTGGGATCATCGCCGCTGCCCCTCCAACAACAGAGGGTATCCACGACGAGCAAGCAGAGGAAGGAAGACAGGCAAGACATCCCGGGCTTCCCGGTGCTATAATAGTGCTCGGCGCCATAACGGAGCTCAGCAGGTCGGCAGGAAATTCTCAGCGCTGCTCGTTCAAATCAGCAGACCGCTGGTTGGGGGGGGGGCTCGGCGTCAGGAAAAGCAGCGCCCAGCAGCTGTTCCAACAATCCCCAATCCCCAAAGCTGCCTCAGCCCGCGAGCAGATGGAAACAAAGCAGACGCCCGAGGTTCACGACGTGGCAGCGCTCAGCGCCATGATGAGGCTCAGCAAGTCAACAGACAGTTCTCGGCACCGCTCGCTAGAATCCACAAAACGCTGTTTCGGAGGGGGGGGGCTCAGCGCTACAGAGAGCAGCGCTTAGCAGCTGTTTTAGAAACCCCCGAGTCCCGGAGTAGCCACAGCCAACAGCAGCACGAAGTCGCCTCGGCCAGCAGCAGATGAAAAAGCAGGGCTGACATCTCGGGTTTCACAGCGTAGCAGCGTTCGGCGCCATCATGGGCCGGCAGGTTGACAGGCGGCAGATGTCAAAAGCCGCTAGCTCGAAGGGGGGGGGATCAGCGCCGCAGAAAAACAGCGCCCAACAGCTGTTTTTAGATCCCCCACCCCCGGAATCGCCTCGACATACCGTGGGCTTCCCCGAGCTAAATCCTTTAAAGCCCTCAAAGAGCGCCCGAAGCCTAAGTTGCGGCCGTCGCCATCTTGGGCAGAAAAAAAAAAAAAAAAAAAAAAAAAAAAAAAAGTTTTGAGTCCGTAGAAGTACGTCAATGCTCACTGTTTTGCAATAAAACATAACTCATAAAGAGTCTTATTGTCCATTTTATTTAGGCATAAGATTTTTTTATGGTGTATTCAATTTTTCAGAATGAATGTTATTTCATACTTATCCTTATACAGTTTTCTGTCACTGTTTGTTAAACTCTTCCATGAGCATCTTAGTGCATGTTTGAGGGATACTTGTTACAACCCTGCTTTCTAGGTCTTTAACTAACACCTTCCTTGGATTATGACAGGCTGATTTAAGGTACTCGTATTTTGGATCAATCTCTTTCACAATCTTTTATCCTTTTGTGAGGCCCTCAATAGGAAGAAGCCCTCTTTCAGCAAGAAGTTTCAAGATATGTTTATAGTTGTTGTGCCTCTGATATTATTATCTCTCATTATTTGTTTTAAGGCTGGAAGTGGATATTTATTTACTGTGGACATGTTTTTATAAAGAAGACAAAAATGTTAATGTGTGGTAGGGGCTTAGTAGGTTAGAGTGTGGATGAGGCTAGTGTGGTTGGAGCTAGAGCAGTGATGGCGAACCTTTTAGAGACCGAGTGCCCAAAACCCACCCCATCCACTCCCCCCACCCCACCCGCAAGGCTACCCACCACCTCCATGGCCCACCACAGATCACCCAAGCGGTCCTGCAGCGCCATGGTGGCCATGCCCTCTACCTGCACCCTGTAGCATCATCTGCGCACAATGGTGTGCAAGAGTGGAGTCTTGTCCCTGCTGTCCAGCTGCCATGTGCTTGGCTACGCTGCTTCATGCAGGCCGTGCCCAGGGGTGACTCTCCTCTGGAGGGGCTGCTGGCGAGGAGGGGGGCAGGGGGAGCCGGGGGCCGGGACAACAACACACATGCCCACAGAGAGGGCTCCGAGTGCCACCTCTGGCACGTGTGCCATAGGTTCGCCACCACTGGGCTAGAGTGTACATGAAGCTTAGTTAGCTAGAATGTGGATGAGGTTTAGTTGGCCAGAGTGTGGGGGATTTCCCAAAGTGGTTAGAGTGTGGTTGGAGTTTTGTGTTTTGGGGGATTTTCAATGATGTCATGGGTGGGCGAGGCTTAAATCATGTCACTTGTTTAGACCAATCAGAGCTTGCATGTGGATTTATATTGGGTTTAATGGGGATGGGCAGGGCTTAATGTTCCAGAATGCTCAATATGCTGACTACTTAAGTTAATATGTAAGACTATTATATTTTTTAAAAAATACTTCAATAATAAAATTTGCTTTAATTTTAATTTTTGCTAGTTATTCAATGCATTCATTGAATAATAACAGTATAGCAGACAAAGTAACTAAATAGAGTAGCTAAAATAACTAAACTAAAATACGAACAAAAACAAATACCCACATAAATCAATATGAAATTAATTTCATTGTAAGCTTGTTGTTAAATTTTGATCATATGGTAATATAATTTGGCATTTCATTTTTACAGCACAGAGACTTTTAAAAGACTAAAAACAACATCGCATCTTGGATCCATTTCTTTAATTAAAAAATTATTTTCTTACTATTTAAGTGTTAAGCTGTACCCCAAACTTAATAAGGCAAGGGTCTTCACAAGATGAAAAATCAATATTTTAGAAATTTAAATCAACATTATATAGGGATTCTTAAATGTATTTAAGAGAGATGGGTAGTTAGGAAACATGAAATATAAAAAAATATTTCTTCAAATAAACATATTAATTTGAAACAAAAAATGGCTCTAACAGAATAAGATCAAATTAGGTATGTTAAAGAAATTTCAAATGTCTTACATGGCCAATATAAAAAGTTTAATGTCTGCCTTTTTTAAACATTCTATGAAAAATCCCAAAGAACTTTAATATTTTTTTATTTCTGTTTCACAAAAAAATAGAGTACGATGGTAACTTTTATTTCACTTTTTAATACCATATAAAATTGGTTTGATCTGTTCAGTGAAGGATCTCTTAAGGAAACTAAAATTGCACTCAGTGACTACTAAAGAATATGGTCTACATTATTTCGTTAATATATGTTTCAATTTTATATATTGCCAAGTGTATTTGAAAATACAATCTCCAAAAATCTTTAAAATTGTCAAAATATTAATTTATACACTAAACTCTTGTTAGCACCACTATTTTCAAAAAAACATTTTGTTGTAATGCTTAGGCTAAATTAGGGACATCATACCATAATATCAACCTCTCGTGTGCTTCACAATCAAATCATAACTGCTTACCTATTAATAACTAAACACAAAAAAGGAAGATCCTAGTTCAATATTCCTAGACCCCAATAGCTGCCATGATTTCAAAGGTGTTACATGTTTGCTTTCCAACAGAGGAAAATTATCACAGTATTTATTTATTGAATTTATATTCCACCTTTATTTTTTATAAACAACTCAAGGTGGTGAACACATCTTACATTCCTTTCTCCTACTATTTTGCCCACAGCAACAATCCTGAGGTGAGGTGGTTGGGCTGAGAAAGTGACTGGGCCAAAGTCCCCCAGATATCTTTCATGGCTAAGGCTTGACTGGAATATAATAAGTCTCTTATAAGAAAAAATACAGATGTTAAAATAAAAGCTCAATGATATAGTTGATTAAATCTGCTTGACTGCAATTGTCAAAGACACATTAGTCTAGATATGATAGCCAAAAATCAGGAAGAGTCTAGTAGCATCTTTTCTGGCTAACAAATGTTATTAAATTATGATGAGCTTCCAGACTAATAGGCTATTGTCTAATTATCTGCTACCTGGATGTTTTGTGGCTGATACATTTAGCACTATCAGGATACCAAATAATTAAACCATGGCCTGTTAGCCTGAAAATACATTATCACGGGATTGATACTGGCAGGAAAGCCTTCACGATATAAAATATTATTAAAGCTTATGCCTTTTAATAAAATTTGCTAGCTGGAAAAGATATGACTAAATTTCTTCTAATTTTTGGCATCCTCATAAAGTAATCAAAATTTGGCCTAAGATCTTTTAGGTTCTTCTGCTATAAATATTTTGTCATTAATTTATTTATCTTCATGATATATCTAATGAAATTAACACTGGAGTTTCCTTGGAAACATGTAGTAATCTCCATTAATATTTATGTAAATGAAGTTAATCTTACCCCAAAGTCTTACAACTTACAATCAAAATATGGGCATGAAAATTCATTGTTAAGTACTACAGTTAAGTGAGATATCATTTGACTATACCCAATTTTATGACTTTTTTCCCCTGCAGCTTTGCACTCTGCTGTTAGGGATTCTTGGGCAGCTGAGACATTTGTATTGCGATATAGGGGCTTCTTGGGGTTTGATGGATTTGTACTATGAAACCATGGCGGAGAGATCCAGAGTGCCCAAGGCTTCTGACTGTAACTGAGAGACATCTTGCAGCCCCAGAGTTATAGCACACCAAGAAGTTCCTGAGCTGCAGGATGGCAAGCAGCTGCAGAGCCACATAGTTCTGCAGCTGCTTGCTATCCCCCAAGGCAGGGTGAAGGGTGGCCAAAAGTGCAAAGGTGGGAGGACAGCAGGTGAGAGGAGTTGGAGGCAGTCCCTTACCTTTCCAAGGGTCAGAATTGGGAGGGTCCAAGCCTGGAATTGCTTGGATTGGGGTGAAACCCCAGGAAAGGAATTCACTTAACAATGTCAACAAGGTATGCTGGGATTGTCCTCATTAAACAATGCATTCACATGATGCTGTAAGTGTAATATATGATCATATCACTTAGCAATGGAAATTCTGGTCCCAATTAGTTATCAATTGAGGACTACTGGTAAAAATAATAAAACTGTAAATCAATAGATTCTCCTTCAATAAATAATTGTCCATCATTAATCTGGATTCCATGTAAAAAAATTCATTGTTTCTGTTTTAAAACAAAGTGCCCAGAGCATGCCAGTTTTCTCTCCGATTTCCAGTATTTCTGCCTAGTATATTTCAGAGAATATCAAAATTGTTCTGAATATAACAGCCCCAATTTAAACTTTGCTGCTGTCAGTGCTTGATATGATTCATCTGTGAGGTTTCCAGCATAAAACAACAGTAAATACTTAACCAACTGTATAAAGTTGGGATCTCTAAGCCTCTTTTTTGCTGAAGCAAAAGAAAAAATGAATCTCCTAATAAATGCTTAAACAAGTCCCATAAAATTAAAGTCTTAGTTTTTAGATTTTTTGAAAAAGAACAAATCTACTTAACCAGAAAAAGAAATTCTCTTAGCCTTGGATTCTAATGACAGAACTATTAATGTACCATCTAATTCGTAATAATTAGCTAATTCATAATAATTTCCAAAACTAGAATCAGTATGATTTGAAATTGCAACAGGACCTATAAAAGAGTCCATAATGTGATCTACTGTAGCAAAAATAAATAAATAAAAATCTAAACTGATCTAGTCTAAAACAGCTTTGATGTGTACATAAAAAAATATAGTACCTGTGTTTTGGATTTTAAAAAATGTCAAATTACTTCATTTGAATTCCAATATACATTCTTATAATATCTTCCAATTCTGCAAAAAAGTAAGAGGGTTTTTTTAAATACAAGTGAAAATCTTAAATTTCATTATTATTGGCCATACATACTGTATAAGGTACTGAAACTTGCAGAATTTTGCAAAATAATTATGAAATATTTCAGAATAAATTAATAGGACCTCAAAAGGGCAATATGAAAGAATCTATGTTAAATATCAAGAAATAAAATATCCTTTACTACCACAACATTCATACTCCATCAATTTTAAGACTGCTAATAAATATGATAGCTACACCATTTTTTGTTTGACTGTCTACCAATATAACTTTATCCAATCCCTTGAGAAAAATGGAATATCTGAAAAAGATTTGGTAAAATCTGTATTTCTTGTATCATAATGATATCAGGTTGTAATTTTTCCAACCTGTTGTAAATTTAACCCTTATTTTACTTTATTTTTTAAAAAATCTAAGTCTGTTTATATTCCAAACAGCTGCCTCACAAGTGCCCATGGCTGTCATGGAAAACTGTAACTGAGAACTGTGAAGGTCTTGATTAAAAAAACAAAATGTTAATGTGAGTAGCTAAATAGGGTGCAGCTGCTCTTTTTCAATGAACAGGCATCTCTTCTCCATTCAGCTGTGAAGAATGGCACAGACTATAAATTGTTCTCTGTGGATAGGTTCTGTGTTATGAACAAACTAAACTGCTTTCAATTCTCAAAACCATATATCTCTATCTTGACATCCATCCATCCGGAAAGTGCTATGTTTTGATTATTTAATGCTCACAGTTTTAGCCATAGACTGCATACATACAGATAGCAAAATATTGATCTTTTGTAAAATTTAGAACATGGTCAAAATGAAATAATAAAATAAAAATACTATGTACCAGTATATATGTCCCAACACCACAGTAATTAAGATAAAATTTTAACTTCATCCATTGAATCCACAAAAGACAAATTAACCATCTCTAATAAATTAGAGTACTTAGCATAGCGTGACTGATTGAAAAAATGCTAATTCTCCTAAAGGTGTAACAGTAATATACAACCCAAAAATTGAAGACCATTATGCTTGGAATGAAAGCCACTGTGCTGTAGTGATTATGATGTTGGATTTGGCCTAGAAGACCCAAAGGCTCTTTGTCCTTTTTTACCTACCACCAGTGCTTTTTTTGTAAAAGAAAAAGGTGCCAGAACTCATATGTCATACAACCCACCTTGCCTATCCTACAAGGTTCTATCCAAAAAAGGTGCCGGAACTCCGTTCTGAGCGTTCTATGAGAAAAAAAGCCCTGCCTACCACTAGGGATAAAATCTTATTTGCCACCATGAACATAATCAATTGATAGGATACCCTTGTTCTAATAAACAGCCAGTTTGATGTAGTAGTTAACGCTAGAAATGAGGAGATTGTGAGTTCTAGTCCCTTCTTAGACATGAAGCCAGCTGGGTAAATTTAGGCCAGTCACTCTTAGTCATAAAGGAAAAAACTGAGAATTTTTTTTTACTTTTTATATATTATTATACTTATAGTAAGATACCTGCTTACTATTAATACTATGAAACTCATTCATGGAAGATTTATCATATAAAAACTTCCTAACATTTTCTTTATTGTTCTAACATAACAATTATAATTATTATTCTGATTAGTTATGATTTTTGTGGCATCACGTTTAAATATTTTAGTCTCCTCATCATCATATAAAAAGGTAAAGGCAAAGGTTCCCCCGTATTTCATCCTTAATCAGACTGAGAAAATAAAACCAATCTCTCTACAGAAACACTGGCTGGGACTCAGAAAATTTCATTAAGCACATTCAAATCTTGGATATACTTTGCGAGGTTTTTTTTAAAAAAGCATTTTTCTTTAAATAGCAAAGTCCACGTCACTCCAAAATATTTTTTAAAACAGTCTCCTTGGATTGATAAAATAGTATAGAAATACTGCTTGAGGATATGACCATAGATCCTTTGGAAATAAAAAGTACAAATGGTATGTGTTTATTATTATTTTAAAAATGAATCAGAATATGAACAGATGTTCCCTGTTTATATATATTCACAAATTCTATATCAAAGAAAGAACATACATGGAAAAAGGGATATTGAGCTCAAACTGTAAATCCAACAAGCTATTAGAATATAAGCAAATAGCAGCATAAACTCTGATACAATGGTTATTAGTGACTAATTGCTCTAGGTTCAAGAATTATGCATGCATGGAAAAATACTGAGGAAATTAAGAGTAACTCTTTCTAGATTTTGTTACAATTACTTGCCAAATTTACAAAATATACTAACTTCAATCAAATACAATGCATATCACTCTTTTCTGCATAAGTAATTTAGGTGAGATGAAAATTGCCCCCCAAATCAGAAGAGCCTGTGGAAAATAGAAGAACAGAGATAAGTAGGAAGAAAAGCATTCTTCAACAAATACATTTATGTAAAGAGAACTGAATGTCTTTGTACAGTACTTCCAGGAGTGGAATAGTCTCTGAGAGATTAGAATTTAAGAGCCAAAACAAAATAACATTTTGTACTAGTCAGCTCTTTCTTAGTTGAAGGATATACCATATATTTTTCGGTCTTTCCATAAGTGACATATATTGCTTCAGATCTAGTTATATATTTATGAAATTCATAATCCAACTGAACCCTGGGTGATTTCAAACAAAAATGCAACAATATAAAATATAAAATATGCAGGTAATCCTCATTTTATAATGCATTTGAGCCTGGAATTATAGTCGTTAGATGTTGTAGTTGTTAAGCAGATCACCATGTGACTGATTTTGTGACCCTTTTTGTGGAGGTTGTTAAGCAAATGCCTTGATTAAGCAAATGCTATGGTCATTAAATCAATCCATTTTATCCAATGGGCATTCTGTTTTGCCAAATCCAGAAACTGGCAAAGACCATTGAAAATGATAATCTACTCTTAACCAATAGAGGTAGTCCTAAACTTACAGTTAACAAATGAAGTCTCAACACAGGGGTGCCTTGGGGTAGGTGAGGCTTGGTGCAGACCACAAACAAATTGGGCAGAGTATATTGATACAAAGCAAACCTAGGAGGGTTGTGAAAGATGCCATAGCCTGCTCAGAAATTATAAGCTCCAGCCTTCCCAGCCCAGCCTTGCCCTGGGATAGGTAGAAAGAGAAGGCAGGAAGCAGACAGGTCACAGCCATTGTAGAATCCGAGCCTTTTCCCACACATGGCAAACAAGCCATTCTACCAGTGGCTTCCTTCTCACTTTCCCTACCATCGCAATGTTTACCCCAGATTTTGCCTGTGGGGAGCCAGTGAGGGGGACTGGGAGGAAGATAGGTGATGGGGGCTGCCACAGAGTTGCTGTGGTTGGTCAGAAGAACTAATGACTGTGGGGGCACTGTCACAGCCCTAACTTTGAAATCAGATTGTAAGTAGCTTGGGGTGTGTGTGTCCATTATAACTTTGACTAGTCACGAAGTGATCAGTTAAATCAAAGAGTACCTGTACACCAAACTGTCTCTCAAACTATAGGTAGCCACCCCCAAAATAAGTTAAAAGCCTGTGCAGCTGGTGCCGTCACCATGAGGTGAGGCAAAGCAGATGGTGAAGGAGTGGAGCTGCCCCATGCACCCACTTATTTCAGCCCCTGCAACCAGGCCACCCTTGCCCCGACACCTGCCTCACCTCATGGCAGCAGCACCCACAGCTCTGTCCAGCACAAACCCACATGTCTGCCACCGGCCCACTTCTGCGCATCACTCCCAACCTCCATTTCACCAGCAGTGACCTTAGGAAAAAGGGCTCTTATTTACTGAAGGCCTCTGCTGGCAAAATGGAGACCGGGGGGCAACGTGTGTGTCAACCTGAGGCTCTGTTCTCAGCTGCAGAGGCTTTTCTTAAAGCCCTCTGCTGGCAAAACAGAGGCTAGGGGTGACACGCGTGAGCGGCTGCAGTAGAAGTGGGCTGGCAGCAGCACATAGGCTCCTACTGGACAGGGCTGTTGGTGTCACTGCCATAAGGGAAACACAGGTATAATAGCATTATCAACATTATTTCAATGCTTTATAAAATGTAACTGATGAATATAACAACAGAATGCTTCTAAATATGCAGTGTCCTTCTTGGAAAAGGCAGGTTTCTAGTTTCTATTTTGGAGGGACTAGATTTTTTAAGAGTGAGATTTTAGATATGGAATGTTGAAAATCACTTAAGCTTGGTTTGACTAAACTAACTCAGGCACTGTGGTTTGTAAACAGTTGTTTATAATTAGTTTTTATCAATCCAGCAAATAGTATTAATATCAATAAACCACAATTAAGTAAACCACATTTTAGCAAGATTTGCAACATGTTCCAAAATATAGAGTAACTTTGCACATAGCCTTAGCAAGTATTTTCTAAAGGTAAAGGCAAAGGTTTCCTGTCCAGTCATGTCCAACTCTGTGGGGTGGTGCTCATCACCATTTCTTAGCTGAAGGAGCCAGTGTTATCTGTTTCCATGGTCATGTGACTAGCATGACTATATGCTGAGGCTAACAGAATGCTGCTACCTTCCAACCAAATTGGTACTTGTTTATCCACTTGCATTTTCATGTTTCAAACTGTTAGGTGGGCAGGAGCTACCCCTGGCTGTCAATCTTCCAGTTGAAAAGTTTAGTGTTTCTAATCACTAAGCCATTTTTATCTACCTATAACGGAAAAGGAACGGCATTTTGGGTTTACATATTGTTTCTTTATATACAGAATCTTTACATGTGGGGACCCAGTACATGTAAATAAATACCTGTAGAAGGAAATGACTATCAGTGGAAATATCTTTCACAGCCAAGCATACTGTAGTTGCGTGAATTTGTCTATTGATATAATAGTTCCTATAAATAAGCTTTAGATCATATTTAAAATATTACATAAGATGAGCAAAGACATGAAAATTTTAATACTTCTGGGCCTTGTTATATATATAAGATAAGGTCCATGTGCAAATTATTCTGACCAATATTTCTTTGGTTTTTCACCTAAATACACTTACATGTATCAGGTTCTCCTCAACCAGGGCTTAGCAGTAAATCATAAATTTGCTGATTTTACATATAAACTCATTTCCTAAGCTAAGGCTTGGCTGAAATCTTGCAGTCACTGTTTGGCTAGGTAAGAATCCTTACTGAACACATAAAGGAGGCCAAATGAAATAGCTGATTGCCCTCTGCCAGAATGACAATATTAAGTACCTCATACATTCATATATGATCAAATATAAAGCTTTTTCTTTCTCACAAATTAATGGACTCTGAACAATGTTTGTGTTTATATTTCATCTTTATTATTTTATAACTTTGGCAGCAAACATACTGAATACTCCTTCTTCCTCCTATTTTCCCCACAACAACATCCCTTGGACAAGAGTCAGGCTGAGAGACAGTGGCTGGCCCAACGTCACCTACTGACTTTTATGTGTCAGATGGGACTAGAATTCATAGTTTCTAGCTGGTGTCTTAACCATTAGATTAAACTGGCTCTGAACATTTGGTCTCTAATAAGAATATAATATTATCATCATCATCAGTCATGAATACAATACATAATAGAAATAGTAACATGGATTTACATCAAACTAAATCATAGATTCCTTACATTATCTTAACATAAACCATGGCTAAATTAATAGATCATGCTAAGTCAAAATCACCCCTTCATGCATTACTGCCTTGTCGTGATGAACGGGCTTGCGTAACTCAATGAAGCTATGAGCTAGGCCATGCAGGGCCACCCAAGACATACAGGTCATAGCAGAGAGTTCTGAAATGTGATCCACTGGAGAAGGAAATGGCAATTCATTCCAGTATCTTTGCCATGAAAACCCCATGGACAGTATCAAAAGGCAAAAAGATATGATGCTGGAAGGTCGGAAAGTGTCCAATATGCTACTGGGGAAGAGCAGAGGGCTAGTACTAGTAGCGCCAGAAAGAGTGAAGCAACTGGGCCAAAGCTGAAAGGACGCTCAGCTGTGGATGTGGTGAAAGGAAAGTCCGAGGCTGTAAATATTTTTTCTCCATAGGAACCTGGAATGTAAGATCCATGAATCAAGGCAAGCTGGACGTAGTGAAACAAGAAATGACAAGACTGAACATTGACATCTTAGGAATCAGCGAGCTAAAATGGACAAGAATGGGTGAATTTAATTCAGATAACTATCAGGTATACTACTGTGGGCAAGAATCCCTCATAAGAAATGGAGTAGCCTTCATAGTCAATAAAACAGTAGGAAAAGCAATACTGGGAACAATCCCCAAAATGACAGAATGATCTCAGTGCAAATCCAAGGCAAACCATTCAATATCAAGTAGTCCAAGTCTATGCCCCAACTACTGGTGCTGAAGAGGATGAAATTGACTGGTTCTATGAAGCCCTACAGCACCTTATAGAATCATCAACAAAAAATTACGTCCTTATCAATATGGGGGATTGGAATGTTCAAGTAGGAAGCCAAAAGATAACTGGAATAACAGGCAAGTTTGGCCTTGGAGTACAAAATGAAGCAGGGCACAGGCTGATAGAATTTTGTCAAGAGTATACGATGATCATAGCAAACACTCTTTTCCAACAACCCAAGAGACGGCTCTGCACATGGACATCACTAGATGGTCAACACAGAAATCAGATTGGCTATGTACTCTGCAGCCAAAGATGGAGAAGCTCTATACAGTCAGTAAAAACAAGACCAGGAGCTGACTGTGGCTTAGATTATGAGCTTCTTGTTGCAAAATTTAGGCTTAAATTGAAAAAAGTAGGGGAAAATACTAGGCCATTCAGGTATGAACTAAATCATATCCCTGATGAATATACAGTAGAGGTGACAAATAAATTTAAGGAATTAGATCTGATAGACAGAGTGCCTGAAGAACTATGGACGGAGGTTCGCAACATTGTACAACAGGTAGCAACTAAAACTATCCCAAAGAAAAAGAAATGCAAGAAAGCAAAATGGCTGTCTGAGGAAGCTTTGCAAATAGCTGAGGAAAGAAGGGAAGCAAAAGGCAAGGGAGAAAGAGAAAGATACACCCAATTGATTGCAGAATTCCAGAGAATAGCTGGAAGAGATAAGAATGCCCTCTTAATTGAACAGTGCAAAGAAATAGAAGAAAACAATAGAATAGGGAGGACCAGAAATCTCTTAAAGAAAATTGGAGATATGAAGGCAACGTTTCATGCAAAGATGGGCATGATAAAGGACAAAAATGGCAGGGACCTAACAGAGGCAGAAGAGATTAAGAAGAGGTAGCAAAATTACACAGAAGAACTATACAAGAATGAGCTTAGCGTCCCTGATAACCACAATGGGGTGGTCACTGACCTCGAGCCAGACATCCTAGATGTGAAGTGAAATGGGCCTTAGGAAATCTGAGCAACAACAAAGCTAGTGGAGGTGACAATATTCCAACTGAGCTATTCAAAATCTTAAAAGACGATGCAGTAAAAGTGCTACACTCAATTTGCCAGCAAATTTGGAAAACTCAACAGTAGCCACAGGATTGGGAAAGGTCAGTTTACATTCCAATTTCAAAGAAAGGCAATGCCAAAGAATGTTCAAACTATTGCACCATTGCACTCATTTCACATGCTAGTAAAGTTATGCTTAAAATCCTACAAGCTAGACTCCAGCAGTATGTGGATCGAGAACTTCCAGAAGTACAGGCAGGATTTTGAAGAGGCAGAGGAACTAGAGATCAAATTGCCAACATATGCTGGATCATGAAGAAAGCTAGGTAGTTCCAGAAAAACATCTACTTCTGCTTCATTGACTATGCTAAAGCATTTGATTGTGTGGATCACAACAAACTGTGGCAAGTTCTTAAAGAGATGGGAGTACCAGACCATGTTATTTGTCTCTTGAGAAACCTATATGCGGGTCAAGAAGCAACAGTGAGAACTGGACACGGAACCACTGATTGGTTCAAAATTGGGAAAGGAGTCCGGCAAGGCTGTATACTGTCACCCTGCCTATTTAACTTATATGCAGAGCACATCATGACAAAGGCAGGGCTAGATGAATCAAAAGTTGGAATTAAGATTGCTGGGAGAAATATCAACAATATGCAGATGATACAATTCTAACAGCAGAAAGTGAAGAGGAACTAAAGAGCCTTTTGATGCGGGTGAAGAAGGAGAGTGTAAAAGTTGGTTTGAAACTCAACATTAAGAAAACCAAGATCATGGCATCCGGCCCTCTCAATTCCTGGTAAATAGATGGGGAAGAAATAAAGGTAGTGACAGATTTTATTTTCCTGGGCTCCAACATCACCGCAGATGGGGACTGTAGCCAAGAAATTAAAAGACGCTTGCTCCTGGGGAGGAAAGCTATGGCAAATCTAGACAGCATACTAAAAAGCAGAGACATCACCCTGCCAACAAAAGTGCATACAGTCAAGGCTATGGTTTTCCCAGTTGCAATGTATGGCTGTGAAAGCTGGACCATAAGAAAGGATGAGCATCAAAGAATTGAGGGCTTTGAACTATGGTGCTGGAGAAGACTCCTGCGAGTCCCCTGGAATGCAAGGTGATCAAACTGGTCAGTCCTAGAGAAGATCAACCCTGACTGCTCTTTAGAAGGGCAGATCCTAAAGTTGAAACTCAAATACTTTGGCCACCTAATGAGAAGGAAGGACTCACTGGAGAAGAGCCTAATGCTGGGAAAGATTGAGGGCAATAGAAGAAGGGGACGACAGAGAATGAGGTGGCTGGATGGAGTCACTGAAGCAGTAGGCGTAAGCTTAAATGGACTCCAGAAGATAGTAGAGGACAGGAAGGCCTGGAGGAACGTTGTCCATGGGGTCACGATGGGTCGGACACGACTTCGCAAGTAACAACAACAACAAAGTCAAAATCAAAGAAGCCATATTATGGCTTAGTGTGTTATATTAACTAATTCATTTCTAGGGTGCAGGCTTTTCAAGAAAATTTCTCCATTATAACAATTACTACAATTCACATGGAACAGAGGAATCGGGTAATGTAGAGTATTTTCAATAGAAGGATATGATAATAATATACATCTATAATACTGCTTCAAGGATAGCTTTGAAATTATAATCTCCAAATTTAATTAATATGGAAGAGAACTTGCAAATATTACATATTTATTACATATATATGTTGTATATCTAGCTATAATAGATAATTTCCACTACTCAACTTCTAAAGAATATTTTATTCACTTTCAACTCTTATTTCACGTATTTTGTTCAAAGATGATAGGACTTCCTCTTTTTTATAGCAACATTTTTGAAAGGAACTCTGATCTGCCTTTTAAAAAAAAGGCTTTTTTCTGCAAACTTTTTCTAGGTCAGCCTGTACAACAACATGACACTTTCCTGCTACAGTACAACTGGTTTAGAATGAACGGGTGATAAAACATGAAAGGAAAGCAGCAGCAATGTATATGGTTTGACTGAAGACTTCACAGCTGTATGTCTTCTAGCCTACTTGCTAAACTATGAAAAATTTTACTGTGGAGAAATTACTGTTACTGTCAGTATGTGGGGTGCAGCCACAGCTTATGTGTGTCATGCTGTTATTTATTTTAACAATTAGTAATGCAAAGATATCTTTACAAAAATACATTGTTAATACTGTTTAAAGGTGCAAATGCAAAGACTAATAGACTGTGGTTGTTTGATGGTTAATGGTGTTTCACATGTGATCTGCCCAGAACAGGGTATTTTGCACAATGCTGCAACCATATACTTTGTTTTTGTTGTAAGGTGGAACTGCCAATAGAAAAGTGATACAAAGGATAAGTTGCACCCATTCCTGGATCAGGAAGCTTTAACCACATAACTCATGCCTTTGTGACTTTTTGTCTGGACTACTGCAACACATTCTGCATGTCCTTGAAGTGCATTCAGAAGCTTCAAATGGCACAGAATGCATCTGCACAGGTAGTAAAGAGTGTTGGGTATCTGACACACGTAATATCACTGCTTTGTGAAAGGCATTGGTTGCCAGTATGTTTCTGGGTATAATTCAAGATGCTGATTTTCACCTTTAAAGCCTTTCAGGGCTTGGAGCCTGTTTACCCAAGGGTCCATTTTCTCCAGTTGTTTTTACCAGGCAGGCAAGTTGAGCATGCCGCAGGTCCCATCAGCCAAGAAATGTCAGTAAGCAGGACCAGGAGATGTGTATTCTTTGCCATAGTTCCTGCCATCTGGGATATTTTGTAAGGGTGTAAAGACTTCACTTGGAACCCCAAGATTGTTAAGACTTTCATTTCCTCGCTGTATTAACATCCATAATAAGTTTTACTTCATGCCCTATATATTTATTTTTACTGCTTTAATTGTTTTAATTATCTTTATTATTTTATGATATATGCCTTCCAGAGTCACTTGCTGAGATAGGTCGCTTTAGAAATCAAATAAATAAATGTATTTTATTTATGAATTTTAAAACCCTAACATCAAACATTAACAATTAATGCTTGTCTTTCAGTTTGAGAGAAATACTAATTGAAAAATATTCAGAGATTAGCTTTCTTCTCCTGCTAGCTCAGCACTTCAAAAGTTAAGATCTAAAAGTTTTGTCTGTTGAAAGAAGATGGGATGTCTTTTCTAATCTAAATCAACTTACTTTTAAATGGAAATAAGAATGTTGCACAGGGATGTAAAATGTTTTCAAAATATTTTACAGTATTTTGGGGGGTGGGGGTGGTGGAATTAACCCTTCAGAGATTTTTTTTTCTCCCCTTCACATTAGTTGGCTATTAGCAGATTTCCTACCTACAAACTCTTCTGAGCCCAGGCTGAAAAAGAAGAGGATTTTCCCAAATTCCCATTTTTCCCCTGATTGAAAACTTTGAGTGTTATTTACTGAAATAGAAAAGTTGATGCATTTCAACAAAACATTTCAAGTTGGGTGGTTCTTTTTTCAGGCTGAAAGCACATCTTACTTTCATTTCAAGCCTTACTTCCTGTTTATTTCTGAACCAATTCAAATTATGATTATCATTTTTAAGCATTAAATGGTTTAGGTTTGGTTATTTAGTGCAATCTCCTGAAACATCCAGATTTTGGTCTATAATCTTGTTTTCAAATCTAAGTTTTATCCCATCAACATTTTTAAAAAAACATTTGGAAAGAATGTGGGAATGGAGCTTTTTTTGTGTACTGTACATAGCTTTGAATTCATTACAGCAGAATCATAGATTAGAGTGTTTTCTCATCACTTTTGGATTCAGCAGCAAAATATTAGTTTCTGCAGATAGAAGCCTTCACTGACTCTTGTTCTATAATTTATTCTAATATTTTGTTGTTTTTGTAGCATTAATTTCATAATGCTTTTTAACATTTTAGCCTATTGTCAATTCTGTTTCAACCCGGACCTGGATGTTAACATAAATATGAGAATAAGTAAAGGAGGGACTTAGGGAAGAGATTCTGTAAAATAGGAAGGAGGTTGGAGTGGATATGTAACTGATTTTTTAAAATATTTCAGTACAAGTTTACATTTAAAATGTTAATTAAGTTAACTCCCTGAGGGCTTTAAAGCTCAATGAATCTAAGAGGACCAAACACAAATTCCCATTGGGTATTGGGTATGCATGTATTAGAAAACATGTGGCTATGTTTAAAAGGAAATTTGAATGTTTAAAATGTTCTGAGATTCTACTGAGAACACTTGAAGAATAATTGGAGTTTGAAATAAATCTTTTCATCCTAAATCTCATAATTAGGTTGGCTGGTAACACTTATTAACTACCTATATCCAAATACAGAAAAAGTTTGTCAAAGGGATTATTTAAAAAAAAGTTTTAAGTAAATTATTTTAGGAACCATAGAAGCCATAATTTAAGAAAACATTTCTGTAGCCCTGCATATAGATAGCTACAGTACCTAGAAAAGAACAGTTCACATTGATTCATTTCAACAGAACCCATAAACATAACAAAAACTTACTGCTTACTGGTTTGTATTTATCTCTTCCTTATATATAAGCAGGATGTAAACTGCTGCATATAGTACCGTATTTTTCGGACCATAAGACGTACCTGACCATAAGACGCACCCAGTTTTTAGAGCAGGAAAACAAGAAAAAAAATATTCTGAACCAAATAGTACCGGTATACTAAAACAGGGCTTTTCAACCTTTTCATCCATTGTACCACTTTTAGGACAAGGCAATGTCCGAGTACCACCAGTGGCCCAGCAAGGTGTCAAAAACTTGACCCCCCCCCAAAAAAGGAAAAAAAATGATACAGGTAGTCCTTGACTTACAATGATTCACTTAGTGACTGTTCAAAGTTACGACAGCACTGAAAAAAGTGACTTATGACCATTTTTCACACTTATGACCATTGCAGCATCCCCAGGGTCATGTGATTTACATTCGGATGCTTGGCAATCGATTCATACTTATGATGGTCACATTGTTCCAGGGTCATGTGATCACCTTTTGCAACCTTCTGACAAGCAGTTAGTGGGGAAACCAGATTCACTTAACAATCATGTTACTAATTTAATTTCTCTCTCCTTCTCTTTCTCTCTCTCCCCCTCCCTCTTTCTTTTTCTCTCCTTTCTCCCTTTCCCTTTCTCTCCCTATTTTTCTCTTTCCCTCTATTTCTCCCTCTTTCTCTCTCTCCATTTCCCTCCCTTTCTTTCTCCTTCTCTCTCTCTCCCTCTTTCTCTCCCTCTCTATTTTTCTCTTTCCCTCTTTCTCCCTTTCTCTCTCTCCCTCTATTTCCCTCTCCCTTTCTCTTTCCCTCTATTTCTCTCCCTTTCTTTCTCCTTCTCTCTCTCCCTCTTTCTCTCCCTCCCTATTTCTTTCTCCTTCTCTCTCCCCCTCTCTCCCTCCCTATTTCTTTCTCCTTCTCTCTCTCCCCCCCTCTCTCTATTTCTTTCCCTCCCTCTCCCATTGTCCCTTCCTTTTTTCCTTCCTTCCTTTCCTCCCTCTTTGTCCTTCCCTCTCCGCGTTAGAGCAGTACCCGTGGAGGCGGCCCTGCGGCCTGGCTTTCTCTTGCAGAAAGCAAACTGAAACGGAGCGAGGGATATTGACAGGAACGCGAATTGGCCGATCTCGCGCTCCTGCGATCTCCCTTGTTCGGTTTCAGCTTCCCTTGCTACAAGAGAAAGCAGGCTGAAACGGAGCAAGGGAGATTGCAGCAGCGCGAGATCGGCCAATTCGCGTTCCTGGCAATCTCCCTTGCTCCGTTTCACCCTGCTTTCTCTTGTAGCAAGGGAAGCTGAAACTGAGGGAGATTGCAGGAGCGCGAGATCGGCGTTTCTCAGCACGTGCCGATTCATGCTCCTGGCAATCTCCCTTGCTTTCCACTTGCAGAGGTTGGGGCTGGCCATACGGATCACCTTCGGACCACAAGACGCACCCTCGTTTCCCCCCCACTTTTTGGGGGGAAAAGTGCGTCTTATGATCCGTAAAATACGATAATTTGCCAGCAATACTCAAAAGGCAAAAACAATTCAACTGTTGCACTTACTATGCAGCTTAAATCAAAATCAATAAAATGCACATATAAACATTCAACAGTTGAACAAAAACACATCAAACAATATATTTTTACATCTAAATCTTTCAGAAAGACACAAAATTCCTTCCTGGCTTTCTGCAATAATTTAAAATAACCAAATTGCTGGAAATTCTTATAACATTTTTATTGGTCTGAGTGTGATCAGTTAATGATTAATAAACTTGAGATCGGATCTTGCTAGTAATCGGATTTATGTGGCAACTCAATGAATAAGATACTGAAAACAGTCACACCAGGAGAGAAAATAAATAATCCAGGAAAAAGAAACAATTGCCAGAAAGAGCACAGACGGTAATAACAGATAAGGATAAGAACTTAATATAACTGATACCAGTGAGTTTCAGCTGCCTTAGTAAGCATTACCAGCTATCTGTACTATTACAAGGAACCTGTGTAATGTCAAAGTTGCATCACTTTTCAGCAACTGAGTAACAGCCAGAACTGTCAGTATAGTTTTAGACATAACAACTATGAAGCAGGTGACCATTTTAAAGTAAGATATAATTCCTTCCTTGTCAATGTCACTTCCAAAGGGCCTTTTGATATTAATATTCCTAAGGCCAAACTAAATTAGAAAAGCAAAATGTTACACTGTACCACTGAAAAGAACCCAACATTATTTTATACATTAAAGTACTTTCATAACAAGAATTAGACAGACAGGTTTCTAAGATATAAATTTATAGTTGTTTTTCACTTTATTTCATCTGTCATATCTTCAAAACAAATAATATAAAGCTTGATCTTAATGTGAACATCAAAAGGGGAATACCATGTTCCTGTTCAGGATGAATTAGCTGTCAAGGTCTTCTATATTTCTTAATAAACATTTGTATTTCATTTCTGACTTTCCGATCAATTTTATTTTATCTAAATAATTAGATAAATCTTATCATTTGATTATATTCAGTTTTCTAAATGTTAATTTTTCATCTTAAAACAGCAGTAAAATAGAAAAGCATACAAAGATTACCGAGGGACGCGGTGGCTCAGTGGGTTAGGACGCTGAGCTTGTTGATCAGAAGGTCGGCAGTTTGGCGGGTCAAATCCCGAGTGCCGCGTAACAGAGTGAGCACCTGTTACTCGTCCCAGCTTCTGCCAACCTAGCAGTTCGAAAGCACGTAAAAATGCAAGTAGAAAAATAGGGACCACTACGGTGGGAAGGTAACAGCGTTCCGTGCGCCTTTGGCGTCTAGTCATGCCGGCCACATGACCACGGAGACGTCCTCGGACAAGCGCTGGCTCTTCAGCTTTGAAACGGAGATGAGCACCGGCCCCTAGAGTCGGAAACGACTAGCACGCATGTGCGGGGGAACCTTTACCTTTACCTTTACCTTTACAAAGATTACAGTGAGACAAAAATGGAATCAAGCAGTTTTTTACACAAACTTTATTTTAGATTGGAAGGTAACTTCCATTTAGATTGGAAGTTAACTAAATATTTGATTAAAATATACAATTAATTATACCATTATTGGTTCTGACAGGCATTTGTTATTATTTCAAATATGGATAAAATGTTATAAGAATTGAGTTTATTTACAGACTCAGATCAATAAAATTGTTATAGGAATTTTCAGCAATATAGTTATTTTAAATTATTGCAGAAAGCCAAGAAATATATTAAAAAGTAAGCTACAGGTAGTCCTAGCTTAGTGACTGTTCAAAGCTGTGGTGGGACCCCCAAAAGTTACTTACAACCCAATCCCAAAGTTACAGACCGGGAAGACCCTCATGGAAGTTTGTTCTTACAATCAACTGCAGGAAAGCTGTAGAGCTCCTCCATCTATCTCCCAACCCATCCCCTACAGGCCTTGGGCCTCCCACCATGCAGACCCCATACCCTGCTTCTGACTTACTTTTTGTAGACCTTGAAGCTCAGGTGGTTAGGTTAGTGAAGAAAGGCAGGCACCTTCATTACTGGGCTACATGACATGATCCTGGAAGTGGTGGAACACTGCAGAGATCATGCTAGCAAAATAAAGCAAGGTGTTCCATTGTTGGGACTGCACTATGATCCCTCCAAGCAGCTGTCATTTTCTGAGCAGAAACTTTCAGGATTACTTTGCACAATCACAAACTGCTTTGTTGCTGGGCCGCATGGTGCAATCCTGGAAGTACTTATATGGAAAATGAAAGCTGCTTGTGGGATTGTGGCTTGCAGCCCAGCAATGGAAAGGCTTCCTTTATTTCACTAATGTGAGCTCTGCAGCATTCCACAGCATTGAAATACTGTGGAATGTTACAGAGCTCACATGAGTGAAGTAAAGAAAGGAGCTCTGTTAATGGACTGCACAGCGCCCCCTGGAATTGGTCACCATTTTCCATATGCAATTCAAAGTGGCTGATTGGAAAACAGCTGCCGCTTCAGGGATCGTGCCATGTGGCCCAGAAATGGAGAGGCCTACTCTACATCCCAACCCTGATCTCTTGAGCTCTGAAGCTCTTCAAAAGGTAAGTGAAGAGGAGGAGGTCAGTCCTGATGAGTAAAAAGTAGGTCCAAGGCCTGGGGGACCCACTGACGAGGAAAGGCCTGGGGAAATCCTGTGGAGGGAAAAGCGCAAGAACTGTGGATATCCTGATGGGTGGGAAGCAGAACATTGGGTGTCTCATGGGGTGCAGAAAGCCTTGGGAGGGCCAGACTCTGGTCTGAGGCTCTGAGCTAAGCATTCCCCACCCAAGACACACATGCTCCACTTAACAACCAGCACTGTTGTTTAACGTCCTTATCAGGGAGAGCAGGGGTGGAAGGCTAAGCAAGGCCATCTTGCTTAATGACTATCACTACTGGTGATAGTGAGAGGGGAAGGAGAACAGCCCTGCCCCACATGCCTCTGGGGCGATGGTGCACATGCCCACAGAAAGGGCTCTGAGTGCCACCAGTGGCATGGGTGCCATAGGTTCTCCACCACTGGTATAGCCCGAATTAAGGTGAAGAAAGCCATTGTTTCCCAGTAAAATAATAATAATAATAATAATAATAATAATAATAATAATAATAATAATAATAATGATGATGATGATGATGATGATGATGATGATGATTACTACAAATACTTGGGTATCTTTCAAGCTGACAATATCAAGCACACTGAAGTCAAGAAAAAGATTAGAGGTGAATACATCAAGAGAGTGAAGAAGATCTTAAAGTCCAAATTCAATGGAAGAAATACCGTGAAGGCAATCAACACCTGGGCAATTCCAGTCATTAGATACACAGCTGGAATAGTGGACTGGACTCAAGCAGAACTAAAATCAATGGATAGGAAGACCAGAAAAATAATGACAATGAAGCATGTCCTCCATCCACACAGTGACATTGACAGACTCTATCTACCAAGGCAAATAGATGGCTGCAAGTACAACAGATGGCTGAAGAAGAAGAAATGGCTTTGGAAGAATATCTAAAGGACAATGATGAAGATGCACTAAAATTAGTATATCAGGAAGGCTTACTGACTACTGGAGAGACCAAACTGGCCTACAAGAAAGACCAAATGAAGAAGAGAATAGAGGCATGGGAAGACAAAGCACTACGTGGCCAGTACATTAAAAAAAACAGCTGGGAAAGCATATAATAAAAAGACCTGGCAATGGCTAAGAGCAGGAAAGTGGAAGAAAGAGATCGAGGGACTAATTCTGGCTGCACAAGACCAAGCCTTAAGGACAAATGCATACAAAGTCAAAATTGAGAAGACAGCAATGAGTGCCACCTATGAAAAGAAGCTGAAGAAATAGTGGACCACCTGGTAAGCTGCTGCAAGAAGATTGCACAGACTGAGTACAAGTAGCGGCATGACAAAGTAGCAACAATGATGCATTGGAAGATCTGCAAGAAATATCATTTGCCTGTAAGCAAGAACTGGTGGGATCATAAAATAGAGAAAGTCATAGAAAATGATAAAGTTAAACTGCTCTGGGACTTCAGAATTCAAACAGACAAGCACCTGCAACATAACACCCCAGACTTAACAACTGTCAATAAGAAAGACAAAAAAGTCTGGATAGTGGCCGTGGCAATGCCTGGAGACAGCAGAATAGAAAAGAAAGAACTGGAGAAGATAACAAAATACAAAGACCTACAAACAGAAATAGAAAGACTGTGGCAAAGGCAAGCAAGGGTATTACCAATAGTAATAGGTGCCTTGGGTTCAATCCCAAAACAACTGGAGCACCATTGGCATTGACCAATTCGCCATTAGTCAATTGCAAAAGGCGGCCTTACGAGGAAATGCTTCCATCCTGCGACGATATCTGTAATACCATTGAACATCCACATCTGCCTATCCCAGTCCTTGGTAAGGACTTGATAGGTAGACAAAAATGCCAAATCCAGTCTGAACATCTGGCTGACTGTGCGATGATCAATAACAACAACAACAACAAAATACCGCAACCTGGCCATTGAAACTATGCAATTATGGATGAAACGTGTAACAGTGATACCCACTGTCATCGGAACACTGGGAACTACATCCAAAAACTTTGCAAAATACATCAAGAAACTGCAGCTTCCTGCAATAACTCCAGCAAAGCTACAAAAAACTGTGCTACTCGGAACATCTTACATTTTAAGGAGATACCTGGTTGATACCTAGGATGCTGGCAGCAACACGTGTCAACCATTAGTGCCAGTCAATTTGAGTGTTCTGTTTGACTGAGTTTCATGTTTTATGAATAAAAGTTTAATAATAATAATAATAATAATAATAATAATAATAATGATGATGATGATGATGATGATATTCTGTTGAAGAGCCACACTAAATTTGCTCCAAATCCTTTTAACTATGGTAAACACATCAAGTGAATTCTAGAGTATCGCCCAGATCAACAAGATTCATATTGAATAATATGGTTCCTGGATGTTCAGAAAAAAATATGCCACAGGGCTCAGCTCCCTCTGCTAGGCAACTAGCACATAGAGTTGACAGGCAACTGGAGGACGAACAAAAAAATGAAAAATCTGGACAAAGAAAGAAAATTACTCAATTATGAAAGCTTATTATCAATCTGAACCAACAAAACGTGGATTTCAAATGTGCATGTTCAAGATTTGGAAGGAGAATCACCTGGATATGGAACTCAATAAACAAAGTTAAGAAGCTAGGAGCACAAGTAGTGTTCTCATCAATACTCCCAACGAAAGGCCAACACCCATTGAAGGGAAAAATTTTTTTAGAAATAAACCATTGGCTAAAGGCTTGGTGTCGCAAAGAAAACTTTGGTTTCCTGGATCATGGACTGCATTTCCTATGCGAAGGGCTCTTGGCAAGGGATGGGCTGCACCTCACGAAAATAGGCAAAAATGCACTCAGAAAAAGACTGGCCCAACTCATCAGGAGGGCTTTAAACTAAAATTGAGGGGGAAGGATGACCAATCTTTAGAATTTCTAGAACCCAAAACCAATCATAAATCCCAAGAAAACAAATAAACAATGAAGTAGGCAGCAATGAGAAAAAAAGAAAAACTTAAAAAACAATCAGGAGATGCAGAAAACATACCCATGGACAGGCATAAAAGTCTTAAATGCTACAAATGCTCAAAGGTTGAGGAACAAACAGGGTGAACTAGAAGCAACAGTACACGAGGGAGGGTATGACATAATTGGCATTACAGAAACCTGGTGGGACGAAACCCCTGAATGGAATGGACTGATGGATGGATACAAATTGTTCAAAAGAAACAGGTCTACAAAAAGAGGAGGGGGAGTTGCACTATATGTAAGAGAACACTACATATCTACAGAAAGCTTGTAAGCCGCCCTGAGTCTTCGGAGAAGGGCGGGATATAAATGGGGGGAAAAATGCACATGATCCAAGATAAAATATCTCCAGAATGTATATGGGTCAATATAAAAGAGGAAAAAAAGTGAGATTGCATAGATGTATATTACAGGCCACCCAACCAACCAAAAGAAATAGATGAACTGTTTGTCAACCAGTTAACAAATGTATGTAGGATGTAGTCTCCCATAGTAGTAATGGGAGACTTCAACTCTCCAGATATCAACTGGGAGACAAACTCTGCAGCAAGTGGGAGATCAAAGAGATTCCCAACCAACCTAGCCAACAACTTTGTCAACCAAAAGGAGGAGGGAACTAGACGTAAAGTTATACCGGACTTAATTCTTACTAATAGAGAAGAAGTGATAGAGGGAGTTGAAGTTATTATTTATTTATTATATTTATTATATTTGTATACCGCCCTTCTCCCGAAGGACTCAGTTGCCGGAATCTTGGGTGAAAGTGACCATGTCATAGTGGAATTTAATATAATGCAAACACTAGCAATAGAAAACAACCCAACCAGTGTCCTAAACTTCAAAAGAACTGACTTTAACAAACTCAGAGAGAACTTAGGAAAGATCCCATGGATGAAAATACTAAAGGGGAAAACAACCCAAGAAGCATGGGAAACTCTGAAAAATGCGATCATAAAAGCCCAGACCAGCACAATACCACTGAAAAAGAAAAACTAGAAATTCAAGAACAAACCAACATAGTTGCACAAATTTCTCTCTGACAAACGGAAAGACAAAAAGGACAAATACAAAAAAAGGAAAGACAGGGACATAGCTAAGGCCGATTATCAGAACATGCAAAGATGAAGTCAGGAAAGCAAAGGTTCAGAATGAACAAAGACTTGCAACAGAAATCATGGATAATAAAAAAAGCTTCTTCCAACATATTAACAACAAGAAAAAAGTCAAGGAAATTGTAGGCCCACTAAAGAGAGAAGATGCAAGGAAATAACAGGCATCAGGGAGAAAGCAAAGCTGCTTAACTCATACTTTGCATCAGTCTTCACACAAAAAGAGCCTTGGTGGAGCAGTGGGCTAATGCCTCCTTAAGTAACACCAGCTGCCTGCAATTAGTGCAGGTTCGCATCCCACCAGGCTCAAGGTTGACTCAGCCTTCCATCCTTCCGAGGTAGGTAAAATGAGGACCCAGATTGTTGGGGGCAATTAAGCTGACTTTGTAATAATGCCGCTTGGGGGTGTGTGTGAAAGCCCTAATAAGCAGGCATATACATAGAATGAAGGCTACTGCTAAGTTTGTAAGCCGCCCTGAGTCTTCGGAGAAGGGCGGGATATAAATGGAATTAAAATAAAAAAATAAAATAAAAAATAAATAAAAAGAAACTATAGCCCACCATACTAAAAAAACCACTGCAAAAGACAAGCTAGAAACAAAAATTAAAATAAGCAAAAAAATGGTCAGAGAACACCTATCCGACCTTGACGAATACAAGTCACCGGGACCCGACAGATTACGTCCCAGAGTTCTGAAGGAGCTGGCAGATCTCAGAACCATAGCACCACATCTTTCATAAATCCTGGAGCCACCAGGAAAGTACCCGAGGATTGGAAAAGGGCTGATGTGGTTCCCATCTTCAAGAAAGCAGGGAAAAAACATACCCAGTAAACTACAGACCAATCAGTCTAACATCAATAGCTGGAAAGATCCTAGAAAAGATAATCAAAAACCAGATCTGCAAACAACTAGAAACAAACAAAATCACAACTAGTAGCCACCACATGATCTGTTTGTTAAAAACAGATCATGCCAAGCCAATCTTATTTCATTCTTCGGTAAAGTGACTAAACTAGTAGACCACCAAAATGCTATGGATGTAGTATAATTAGATTTCAGTAAGGCATTTGATAAAGTAGACCACAACCTTGGTAAGCTAGAAAAAGATGGAATAGACAACATTAAGAGGTTGCTCAATCTGGCATCAATGAGCAACATTACCTAAATGAGCAACATTACCTAAATTTAGATATTACTGGAAAATGTGCTTTGTTTAAATTACCAAGTTTTTAATTTTCTTTACAAAATAGAACAGAAGAAAAGCATACAGCCTTAGTTTATGTATAACATACAATTACAATTATGTTTGAACTGGGGCATTTTCAGTAGAATTTAGATAACTATTCTTGAATTAAAAAATAAAATTTAAAAAGTTGGTCTGACTTTTTATACCTCTTAAATAAGTTTCAGCACAATTATCACATAAAGATTATTATTGGTCCCAGGGCAGCGCTTTATTTGAAATCATAACTTTGGAAATGATTCCACAGCTCAGCAACACATTTCTACTAACCTTTCTTTAAACATGTGCTTGTTTCTTTTGACTTTGAAACTACTGTTTCCTCGTTTTCCTGTGTTCAGCCATCTCTGCGAATCACTGTTTCCCTTTTCTTGGCACAAACATTTTACCTTCATTTGCTGGTATTTCAAACTTTAGCCTATTTATTCTGCAGTATTTATACAATTCTCTTGCTAAGACTGAAAGAGACAACAGTGTACTAATGGATAGTATTACTAAAAGTCATTTGTTAGCACTCGCAGATCCTAGGGAAGATGTGTGATAAGAAGAATGCTCTGGGTAATACAGAGCTCAGTCATAGACCTCCGGCTTAGCACAACTGCTGAGAAGGAACGGATCTTCCCATAATATATATATTTGTTCACCAGTCTTTGGCAAATATAATACTGTATATATTACAATAAATTAAAAAATTTCACAGAAGGGAAAGTTGTACAAGTAGCCCTGAGATAAAAAAGGCAACTGGGACCAGAATTTCTGTTGCTAAGTGATGCAGTTGTACAGCATAATGTCACATGATGGCATTGCTTAGCAATGACAATACTGGAAGTCCTGGTTGTTGTTGTAACTCCAGAACTGCATAGGTGTTAAGCAAAGACTTCATGTGACTACAAGATGGCAAGAGGAGTCCCATGCAAGCAGGCCAGCAGGTGGGTGCTACAGAGCACAGGATGGTAGGAGTTGTGGGCAGGAGCTACAAAGTACAGACAGATGGGCAAAAATGCAGTGGGAGTGGGAGTGATTTGTGACCTCCTGCCGGCTCCCCGATTGAATTTGCTTGTTGAAAGCTGGCAGGAAAGGTTGCGAATGGTGATCATATGGCTGTGGGATGCTGCAATGGCTGCAACTTCAACAACTGGTCATAAGTTCCGTTCATTCAGTACTATTGTAACTTTGAATGGTTGCTGAATGAGTGATTGTAACCCAAGGATTATCTGCAGAAATGACCTGACCATAAGTACATATTTTTAAGAGAAAATTGATACCTAGTGTGAAACATGAGGAAAGACAGAGATTGCAAAGTAACTCTAAATAACAGATCCATTTACAGGGTCTTGGACTATTTGGAATGTTGTTATAATTTCATATGAAGATATTTAAACACATTTTAAAGGCTAACTAGATAAAGATATATGTGGTGGATTAAACAGTAGTGCAACTTTATAAATTTACATAGGTCTCATGGCAAATTAAAATATTCTCTCTATATAGGTTAGCAGCTACTCTCCTATTTTATCCAAATGTAGCAGATACTATTTTTAAAGGTTACACCCACTACAGAACTATATAACTGTATCTATAAATAAAATTGCTAGAAGACAAACATTTGTGTTTGTAGATACCAGTGGGAACACTCAGACCTGACACTATACAAAGTCCAGAGAAAGCAGTACATAGAAGATTCTATTGTTAAGAAAAACATCCCTTACACCACAAAGTATTAGTCCTTTATTATCTAAATTCTATTAATCTGCATTGGAAAATACCTACCAAGTTCATTCAGCCAAAATATGATGGCATTTGTGAAGTTAGCCAACATATATACTGTACTTCTTACAATTTTAATACAAAATGAAGCTTATAGTAATTCCTATTCCTGCACTCCTTTATTGTCTCTTTAAAAATATACAAATTCACTTCTTTTAAGTATTTTGTTTTCCAATGACACATCAGTAATCATGCTTTGGAATAAATGATGAAACATGTCTTGAGATTTCTATTATTTCAGACTTACTAAACTGACTACAAATTTCATTACATTAATTTTGTAAACACATTTAAAATATCGAAATATGATTTTAGGTAAAAGAACAGGCTGGTAATAATGCTGCATTCAATTTAGTCAAGGAGCATGAGAACATGAAGAAATATGCCACCTAATGATTCAAAAGCATACTGCACTTTGTTTTTGTGTAAAACAAGTACCCAAGAGGATTACTTGACTCCACACTGAATGAACAGATAGCAATTATCTCCTTATGCGACTAGAAATCAATGACACTGGAGAGGGTTGTTTTTCTGATCTCCTCATAGTTCTTGCTCATTGAATTCAAAGTACTGAAATTAGACATGTGGAACTTTTAACCCTATTATTCACAAAATAGACAACAACAAAAAAGCCAAAAATCTCTCACTTCTGAAAGTAGTTATTACATAAAAGTAATCTGTAAACCAAAATCATGAAATGGCTTTTATAGAGGAAGTTATCAGGTGGGAAGTCTTATTACTTGCATCAAAGTAAAACAGGGGGTCCGAGACGATATTCCATGGAGTGCAAAAACTTGGGTTTTCAAAATTATAGCGTATATGCATAATTCATTGCTGTTATTTTGAACTTTTGTAAGGGGGGCAAGAATATATCAGAGGTGTTCTAGGGGTGCGGGCTATAGAAAAGGTTGGGAGCCCCTGAAGTAAAAGAACACCTCACAAATAACACATATTTGGTAAAAGTAACGAGTATAGAGATGTTGCAATTTTGCTACTGAAAAGGCAGTAACTAAGAATGCATGTAATTTTTTCCCACTTCCCTTTTGAAAAGTCATAACCTTATCTGTAAACTACTGCACATCTGTTTGTTATGACTTTGATGGCAACATGCTTGAATACAAGAATATTCTATTTTAAATTCAGATTACATCAGTCCAAATATTAGAGTAGTGGTCTGTCAGTGTTTAGGAAGGAAATCTTGCAGAACAGAATCACAAACTATTTCCTATAGACTACATAGGATTAATACTGACTGTTGACTGTTCTCTTAAGGCAAAAAGCTCACATATTTTGGGCAAATAATATGAACCAGACAATTATCCTGTGCCTAGAAAATTTGAAGTGAGTAGAAGATAAACATAAGGTGGATGAATGAAAACAGATCAGAATAAGATTTGTCTATATGTAGTCACAAGGATCTGAATGTGAGTTATGTTACCTAACTAGTTAACACAAAATATATATAAAACTAGAATTCAACAGACCACAGGCAATGAAAAAGGCTAAAATTTCATGTGCTGTACTTCGTTTTCCCACATGAAGTAATGTTGTTTTTCTGTGTTCCTAGCAAATTAATTGTTCTGGCAACTTTCTTTTCCAGAAACATCAACTATATTGTATACCCACTGGGAAGCACATGAGCGCATACCCTTGAGCATGCATGCCTTGGCAGTGGGCAACTCTTACTGAAAAACAACACATAGTAAGCAGTAGTACTACCTAACTCCCACAGGCACATGATTGGAATAGTTTCCATTCTCATTCTCTAAAGAAAAAACCACAAAGGATTTGAGATATGACGCAGCATATAAAATCTCATGGGAAAGAATTCTGAGAATCTTATTTGCTATTTGACAAAGTCATACATTGAAGACTACTTTTGAAAAAGACTAGTATTCCCACAGAGAAATAGTGCAATGGGAACATCAGCAATAGAAACAACAGAGGAACAGTTAGCTACTGAAAAGCAAAAACTCTCCAATCATCTTTGCTTTTTTGTTTCCCCCACAATTGTTTTTCTCACAATTGCTTCTTCTCTAAAGTACATGATTCAATTGAGATATAAAACTATGGGTTACTTTTTAATCTCCTTTATTACTGAATTCATTACATTTTTTAATGTTTTAAGACAACAATCAAAGCAAAATCAAGTGTATCAACAAATAGAAATATATAATTGTGTTTGCAGCCCCTGTAAGTGGTGACTGTTCAGTAAGTTTTGTATTCAGTTTTGTATTGGAATTATTTTAGAATAGCTAAATAAACCCTGCTTTAGAACTAAAAGCAACCATAATATGAAACTTATTTTTAGACTGTTATAACCAAAGGAAATAAATCACAAACTATATTATTTGTTTATTGAGATAGTTGTTACACATGCAAAGAACCTATACCAAAGAAGGAGGGCAAAATAATTGCAACAGCTATAAGCTATTCATTTATGTTCTTATTCCCAAAATAATAATTTATTAAAAAATATTGACTGGATTAGTAACAATCTGTACTTATTCAACCACTACATTGTATGTACTTTTCAGTCAGCACCTTATAGCATACAGTATCTAGAAAATAATTTTAAAAAATAAATGATTTCTATGTGATTAAAGACACTTACCCAGAAAAACAAATCCATCTGCTTCTTTGTCAGTCACCACTATCTTTTTGCTATCCTGGCCTTTTCTGAATAAATTGAACATCTCTTTGCAATGCAAATCTAAGAACAAAAAGTAAAGAGATGGAACATTTTTTGCTTAAGCAAAACAAATTCACATTTTCAGAATTATCAAAATAAATTTTGGAAAGCATTCCATGTGGAAGGGGTAAACTTAAGAGAGACAATGAAATAATTACCATTAATTTAAAAAAAACTACCTAGGTTTTGTATGTTGAAGCAGGAATGGTCAATTCCCAAGCATTAGCATTTTGCACAATAAAGCAGAATTCCAGCTCCCTAAATTTAACAATAAGAGCTGGAGGTACTCCTTTATGCAACTATTCTAACTTAAATTTGGATTGTTCTTAGAAGAACCAGACTACTGGATGGAAAAACAGTTGATAGTAAAATATTCAATAATTTAAAAAAGGGTTTTCTGAAAGATACTCAAATGCCAAACATCAGTAGCAGATTAACAATAATTTAAATTAAGTTTTATACTTTAAATATAGGTAGTCCTTGACTTATAACCATTCCTTTAGTGACCATTTGAAGTTACAATAACACTGAAAAAGTGACTTATGATCATTTTTCACACTTATAACTGTTACAGCATCCACATGATCATGTGATTAAAATTCAGATGCTTGGCAACTGGTTCATATTTATGTTGGCTGCAGTGTCCCAAGGTCATGCGATCACCTTTTGTGTCCTTCTGACAAGCAAAGTCAATGGGGAAGCCAAATTCACTAAACAACTCTGTTACTATTTGTTTGTTTGTTCTTTCATTCAATCTCTATAGCTGCCCAACTCACCAAGTGGCCTTTTGGGGGCGGGGGCAGCAATTTCAAAAACATTAAAATAAACATCCACACAATAAACAAATACAAACAGCAGCCATTATAATCAATCAACCAATAATAAAGCTAAGTAACAGGGCTTTAACCCATCCTGAGCCGCAGACGGATATCTAACCACATTTTTAAAGCTTTGCGTAAAGCCCACAGGATTGGGGCCATTCTAATCTCTGAGGGGAGAATATTCTATAAGGCAGAAAAAGCCATTCTTCTAGTTCCCAGCAGTTAACACTCTTTGGCTGAAGCATGCCCTGTTGGATTGGATTTACCAGGTAGAAACTCTTGCAAAAAAGACGGTCCTTCAGGCAACCTGGTACTGAGCCATGTAGGACTTTAAAGGTGAAACCAGCACCTTGAATTGCATTCAGAAACATTCTGGCAGCCAGTGCAGTTCATGGAGTACTGTAGTTACATGTGGTGTGTAAATGCCACCATTTATTATCCATGCAGTATTTATTTATTTTATTTTATTATATTTGTATACCGCCCTTCTCCCGAAGGACTCAGGGCAGTGAACAGGGCAATACATGTTAATACATGTATGTTACATCATTTGAAGTTTCCAAATGGTCTTCAAGGGCAGCTGTATGGTAACCGACTACAAAAAAGTTCTTATTTATCTGTCCTTTAACACACATACTTTCTTAGTAATTTAGTAATTCATTTTATTCACAAAGTTTTATAAATAAGTGAATTATTTTGCCATTTTTATTGCTGCTTCATTTCTGAAACTACATGGGACTAGCAGATGGGAAGAGGCTACTTGGAAGTGATATTGTTAATCTTGGTTGTTTCCACATTCCAGACACACCTAACAAAACTAACTTGAGAGTGAAGCATTTCTGAAGGGCTGCCAAGAAGCCTGCTAAATCCACCACAAATTTCAGCAAGCAATCTTACTGATAGACTGGTAACTCCAATCAATATTGTCACAAAAAAGTGATTTCTCCATGATAGTGATGGAAAAATTCCATGTAACCAAAATGACCACACTTCTTCTCTGAGATGAACACTGGATCTAAAGATGGCAGTCAAGTTGGACCAGTCATGATCTAGTTCAAACCCATGCTTGCATGACAGCCATGAACTGCTAAACCACAGTTCCCCAACCTTTCTGGCTTTGCAGACTGGCCAGGATAGGGGATGGTTCTATGTGAGTGGTGGATATGCACGCAGCTCCATTTGCGTGAGCAGCTGGCATGCATGTCTGCCATTCACACAAATGGAGTATATGCATGCCTTCTCACCTGCTGCTCATGCAAGTGGGGATGTGCACATGCGTGCATGCTTGCCTACCACTTTTGCAGCCTGGTTCCAAATGGCTCAAGGCCCAGTAGTGGGACATGGCCTAGGTATTGGCGACCCCTGTCCTAAACTACTTCTAATTTCAGAAAGAGGAGATTGAAAATACTCTGTAGCAGTTCAGACTAGTCCCCAATCATATCTGCAGTATGATCAAGTTTTTTTAGTGAGCCACCATGCAGCTAGAAGAATGGTACAATAGTAAGGATTCCCATGCTGTCTCTTTAACCCAATTATTATAAGCAAGGTCTCCCATTTGGTCACCTACAAAACAGGCCTTTTCACAATACTAGTGTCTCCCAGTAAACAATTGCCATCTAATTTCCCCTATCTTAAAGATAGTTGTTACATTTCCCATAACACTCAAGAGCTAATCATATATTCCTCCTTATCCAAAACAAGTCACAAGTGCTTATAGCCTAGCTCCTTCCAAAAGAAATAATATAATGCATTTTAAAAAACATTTTGTACAATAGCTGTGACAGAAAAGCACTTTCCAGGAACAGAAAGAATGGTGTGCTTATATTTGGGGCTACCTAGGCACAAAATTAAACCAAATTTTGTAGGATTGGATGAATTTATAGGAGTTGCCAAGGTGTTCTAGCACCACTGTAAGCTGCAAATGAGACACAGCTTGTAGCTATAGCAACAAGCTTAACCGTTGCCAACACAACGGTTGTCATAAATAGCTGTATACTCTAAATAAGACTGAAGGAACTAATTTGATGTACGGGTTAAGGCACAAACTGGAAAGGATTCTCACTCCTAGTAAGAGGCAGTAGCAAAACTGAAAATATTGTTAAGAAAACTGCATACACTCACACACACACACACACACACACACACACAAACGAATACGTCTGAAGAGATTTCTAAATCAAGCTTGTGCATGACGGATATTCTCGCTAATCATGCAGATAAAATGTCAGAATTGCTTCATGAATTCCGAAACAGCTCATGAGCACATCTGAACCCTTCGCCCGTCAAAATACTTTAAACGTCAAAATCACCAAATTAACCAACAAATTAACGTATCATTCCCTATATAATAATTGAGAATATCACGCAATTAGTGTCCGGCGAGTTTCATTTTTCCAGCTTCCCCTCTCAGCACAGCGGAATCCAACTATAATATCAATCCTATTCTGCTCCATCAAACACCCACCTCTTCCAGACACCTTCCCACAACAATCTTCACTTCCGGTTCACTAAGGACGCAACCTGGAATAAGCCTGCATTGCACGTTGACACGTTGCGCCTGCGCATTACTCTTTTGCCAACATTCCTTGTCGCCTGCAAATCACGTGTAGCGGGGGGGGGTTTGTAGCTCTGGAACTGTATTGGAGGGGGGAAGGAAGTTTCGAGCTTCCACGTGTCTTTAATTGCTGTGGTGATACGCTCGCGCTCTAGCACGAGAGCGGAAGTCAAGTTTCCCGCCAAGGCAAAAAGCTGAGTCGTTATCCAGGATTTCGTTCTGAAATGGCCGATATATTAGAGGGTCCCCGCGTTCGTGTCAACGCAAGTCAACTGTCGCAATACGTTGGAAAGCTTGTCTGTTTCGTGGGACGCCTTGAAAAGGTATTAGTTAGGAAATAGTTGTCTTTGATATTAGCGCCATTAAGTTAGACCTTTGTTGATCTGGGAAATGGCAGGTAGATGCCAGCACTTTATTTCAAGAGCAACCTTGGCTCGTTTATGACTCGTGGACTTCAACTCCCAGAATTCCTGAGCCAGAAAGCATGCCATCCGAATTATAGGTCATGCCCCTCTAGGTATAATAATCTTTTATGTCTTAAGAGTTATCCATTCTTTTAACCAAGTTAATACAGATGCTTGATAATTTAAGGTCCAATCTGGCAGCCCAAATCCTCAATTTTCTTTCGCTTCTTGTAGCATTTTCAATCTAATTCTAGCTTTTTTTCCTTGCCATATGAATTTCAAAATCAATGTATTTAATTCATCAAAAAAGATTTTCCCCAGTTTTATAGGTATTGTTTGAAATAAAAAGAGTAGTTTTAGTAAAATATTCATCTTCACTGTTGCTATTCTCCCTAACATTGAAACTTGTAGATTTTTCCAAGTCTAATTTTATGTGTTTTAGTAATTTTTCGTAGTTATCTTCTTTTATTGTTGCACATCTTGCTGTTAAATATATCCCCAAGTATTTTACTTTCTTAACTATTTGAAGGTCTGTTTTTTTCTGTTTGTTTATCTGTAAGGTTTTTAGTTATCACTTTGGTCTTTTCTCTATTAATTTTCAGTCCTGCCACTTCTCCAAATTCTTCTATCTTTTTCATAAGCTTGAGGCTAATACAACGGAATGCTTGTAATTTATATTTTTCATCTTTTATCTCCAACCCTTTAATTTCTGAGGCTTGTCTAATATTTTTATTCAGTACTTTCAGTATTAATATAAATAATGGGATAATGGACATCCTTGTCTTGTGCCTTTTTTGATAATAAAGTTTTCTGCATTTTTTCTTAGAGAACTGATATGAAGTATCACTCATCTTTCTAGGGTTAGATGTTCCCATAACACAACAGCTCCCAACCTATTCTATAACCCGCACCTGCAGAACGCTTCTGATATATTCTTGCACCCCTTACAAAAGTTCAAAATAACGAATTATGCACATACACTATAATTTTGAAACTTCTAAACCCCCCCCCCCTGGAATATCATCTCACAACTTTGGTTGGGAACCCCTGCCATAACACAACTAAATGCAGCTAGTTTAAACTGTTTAATCTGGATCTGTTTAGATTACAGGAGTTAATTGACTGGATCATTTGTCTTATTCTTGGTATTCGTACATCACATTAAACTCACCCTGCTCTAGTTGAGCAAGTATACAGTAACAGAATCTCAGGCTTTTTTTAAAAAAATCCCATTTATATCCCGCCCTTCTCCGAAGACTCAGAGCGGCTTACAGACTAAGCACAAATCAATGTGCTTAGCAATAGCCTTCATTCTATGTATATGCCTGCTTATTAGGGCTTTCGCCCCCCCCCTAAGCGGCATTATTACAAAGTCAGCTTATTGCCCCCAACAATCTGGGTCCTCATTTTACCTACCTCGGAAGGATGGAAGGCTGAGTCAACCGTGAGCCTGGTGGGATGCGAACCTGCACTAATTGCAGGCAGCTGGTGTTACTTAAGGAGGCATTAGCCCACTGCTCCACCCAGGCTCTGTTAATCAGATGAACTGTAATAGGCTAGGTAAGAAATATAGTAGTATTTTTTTTAAAGCTGGAAGTTATTTCTAAAATGCTGTTGAGTACATTTTTATTGCTAAAACATATGAACTTCCAGTAATTCTGTGATAATTTTTATAATGGTAGAATGAGCAAAATTTACTTGAGCAGAGTCTTTCAATTACTACAAATACGGTAGATCATAATTCAGTATCAACCTTGAAATCAAAGGAAGGCCAGTACCATTTCTTTTGATTAATAGATTTATTAAGAAGCACAAGCCTTTTCATTCATTAGATGCACTCTGTGCATGTGGTGAAGTGAACTGCAGTTTAAGAAAGTTTGTCTTTTGACAAAATTTGTTAGTTGGAAAGGTACCAACTTTTCCTCTTGGGATTGATGGATAATCAGTTAGAAAAAAGGCATGAAACATGAATATGTTTACATGATAGCTGTAGAAAGATTGTTGTACACACAAAGATGGAAAGATTTGGCATTACCATAGAGGAATGGTTGGTGAAGATGACTGAGCTCCCTGAAATAACCCAATGTGTGTGTGTGTTTGTGTGTGTGTGTGTGTGTGTGTGTGCATTCACATAAACACACACACACACATTAATGTTATTGCAAGTGTTAAAACAGAACATATAATACAAATAAAAAGAACACACACGCACAAAATGGCCAAACAAAATTTAAAAGTTAGAGAAAAGGCAATGCTATGTTTATTGGGGCTTAGAAATCCCTTATGGACTTTTTGTATAAAAAAGAAAAGTAACTTACGGTTTTGTAACATGAGTGGCAAAACTTGAAGGTGGAGTCAAAAGAAGAATTAGCCTAGAATCTCTGCATAGCCTCAAAAGTCCAACCCCTCTTGAATTCTGTTGATCTTTATTTAGCATCAAAATAATATTACACTTATTTAAGTAGATTCCTGTTCACAGACACGAGTAGTAATAAATCAGTTTAATTAGAATTTCATGTGTGATCCTAATATTTTGCCCCTGGCAGGTTTCAATATCATTATGATGTAGCTTTAGAGAGGTTATATTATAATTATATTTATAACTGTTATAAAAAAAGATTGGAAACTATTTTTAGCACCTCTGTTTCTTTCTCTTATTTTTCCCCTTTGTCTCCTTTTCCTTTTTTTAGTTTGTCTTATTCTTACGTTTAATCATTTTCAGTAAAATTATACATACAGATAGTCCTCAACTTTATGACCAGTTGCATACTGTTCAAAGTTCCCATAAGGAGTCAGCCCCACCCAGCAATCATGTGACCACACTTCAGATATTTGGTAACAGGTCTGCATTTATGGCTGTTTGCAGTGTCCCATGCAGTGTCCTCTGACTGCATTTTACAACAGTTTTGCTGAAAACCGGCGTTTACTTCCAGTTTGGGGCAAAACTGCACCTATAGTGAAGGATTACATTAGTTTGCTTAACAACTGCAATGATTCAGTTAGTAACTGCCACCAAAAAAAATCCATGACTGGATTTTACAACCATCATAAGTTACAGCTAAATTGATTTGGCTCTATTATCATAACTCAAGGACTACTTGCATATAAAAAGGAAAGGTGCTATTAGACTTCTGATTCTGACACAGCGTTAACCTTTTTCCTTGTGTGGATCTTATCTTGTATTAAAATATTACTATTAATTATTGTTTGGTAGATCCATCCATCTGGGAAATTCTTCTTTCTATCGGATGGAGAAGGAAAAAATGCAGCAATTGAGCTAAATACACCTGTAAGTATGAATATGCATTAAAGGGCCTTGTAATTTATTACAAGTTGTCATTTTTATTGGCTTGGAAGTTTTCATTTCAATGACAATATCACGTTGTTATGCACCAATATCAGGTTATGAAAAGGTTATCCTGAAACTCTTATCATTCTAATGTTGCTGTAGTATCAACAAGGATCTTCTTAAAACATGTATTGATGTCTGTTAGTGTCCCATTCTCCTAGCACTATCATTTCTCCTGATATGATTTTGTTGGGATGATATATGCCTCTTTCTTGTCATCCATACTAACTGATATAGGACTCAATTACATTTTATTCTAACAGAAGCAAAGCACAGTTTCAGGTGTTGTAATTTAAATTTTTTTTTAATTCCATTTATATCCCGCCCTTCTCCGAAGACTCAGGGCAGCTTACAAGCTTAGCAGTAGCCTTCATTCTACGTATATGCCTGCTTGTTAGGGCTTTCACACACACACACCCCCAAGCGGCATTATTACAAAGTCAGCTTAATTGCCCCCAACAATCTGGGTCCTCACTTTACCTACCTCGGAAGGATGGAAGGCTGAGTCAACCTTGAGCCTGGTGGGACGCGAACCTGCACTAATTGCAGGCAGCTGGTGTTACTTAAGGAGGCATTAGCCCACTGCTCCACCAAGGCTAAATGGCTAAATGACAATAAGAGAGGAGAAACAAGCATTGACTAAGCCAAATGCTCTTAAAAAATTAATTTTAAGTTACAATGTGAGGAAATAGAAATTATTTCTATGAGCAGAAAATACTGAGTGAGATCCTTTCTATTCTACTATGGCCTCTTAACATCTTTAATACAACCTAAACCTTTTTGTTAAAACATTGCTTAATGGTTACTAGAAAGTTTTATTGATGAATTTTAACCATGAAAATAGGGTAAAGATTTCATTTTAGTTTTCCCCAAATTTCATTGAAATGATTGGCATAACTGGAGGGCATAAATAGAGGGCATAACTCGGTCAGAGGAACCCCTCCCTCCGAGCCCAACCAAGTCTCCGTAATGCACACCCTGTTTTTTAATCACCCTGTAAACCGCCCTGAGTCCTTCGGGAAAGGGCGGTATATAAATGTGATTAAATAAATAAATAAATAAATAAATTAAAATTCCTGATTTTTGGAGATGCTAACTCTCATCTACTTTGCTAGCTTGAAGAAGAGATCTCTGGTGTTATTGAAGTAGTAGGAAGAGTTACAAATCAATTGAATATCATGTGTTCATCATATATGCAATTCAAAGAAGATAAAAACATGTTTGGTAAGCAAATTATTTTTGTATTTCGTTGTGGCTTTTTCTTAGTCTTTAATAAGCTTCTAATTCCTTAAAGTCTCTTGCTAATTCTTCTGTAATATATACAATTTCATTACATCAGAATTTAAATCCACATGGAGCCTCTGTTTCAGCATAATAGTTTTTGTTTCCATGCCTAAGCATGCGAATACAGAAATATTCACGATAACTTTGCAGAAGCAAACCAGTTCTCAAAATTTCTTAATTTGAAAAAAAAATAAAACCATATATCCAGCTGAGCAGGATCCTACTGATGCTTAGCCTAGATTTTTCAGTTACAGTTTTTCGTCTATATAGAAATTTATTATGGATATATTTATATACCCTTCTGCCTTGAAAGAAGCAGTGGTGAGGCCCCTCCTCAAGAAGCCCACCCTGGACTCGGCAATTTTGAATAACTATCGTCCTGTCTCCAACCTTCGCTTTTTGGCGAAGGTTGTTGAGAGTGTGGTAGCGCATCAGCTTCCTCTGTTCCTGGAGGAAACTGATTATCTCGACCCGTACCAATCGGGTTTCAGACCTGGGCATAGCACAGAGACGGCATTGGTCGCACTGGTGAATGATCTCTGGCGGGCTCGGGACAGGGGTTGTTCCTCTGTCCTAGTCCTATTAGACCTTTCAGCGGCTTTTGATACCATCGACCATGGTATCCTACCGCGGCGTCTCAGGGGACTGGGAGTTGGAGGCACCGTTTTACGGTGGTTCTCCTACCTCCTGGGCCGCTCGCAGTCGGTGTTGACAGGAGGGCAGAGGTCCGCCCCGAGATCTCTCATTTGTGGAGTCCCTCGGGTCGGTTCTCTCTCCCCTCCTGTTCAACATCTACATGAAGCCGCTGGGTGAGCTCATTCGTGGTTTCGGTGTGGGGTATCACCAGTACGCTGATGATACCCAACTTTTTCTTTCCACCCCGACCCAACCCAGTGATGCCCTCACTGTGATGTCCCGTTGCCTGGAGGCGGTCCGGGTTTGGATGGGGAGAAACAGGCTTCGTCTCAATCCTGACAAGACTGAGTGGCTGTTCATACCGGCATCTCGGGCTGACCAGCCTTCTCCATCATTAACAATAGGGGATGAGGTATTACCCCCGGTTGATAGGGCTCGCAACTTGGGAGTCCTCCTGGATTCACAGCTCAGTTTGGAAGATCATATAGGAGCTGTGACCAGGGGGGCTTTTGCCCAGATTCGCCTGGTGCGCCAGTTGCGTCCCTATCTGGACCGAGATGCTCTACGTACAGTCACTCATGCGCTCGTGACCTCCCGGTTAGACTACTGCAATGCCCTCTACATGGGGCTGTTCTTGAGGACCACCCGAAGGCTTCAACTGGTGCAGAATTCAGCCGCGCGAGTTTTGATGGGAGCTTCCCGATACTCCCGTGTAACACCTCTTCTCCGTGAGCTGCATTGGCTTCCGGTTGCCCTCTGGGTGAGATTCAAGGTGCTGGTAATGACCTATAAAGCCCTAAATGGCTTGGGTCCGGACTATCTAAGGGAACACCTGCTGCCGGCATCATCTTCCCCTCGTCCTGTGCGCCCCCACAGGGAGGGCCTTCTCAGGGTACCGCCGGTTAATGAATGCCGGCGGGTTATTCCCAGGGGAAGGGCGTTCTCTGTGGGTGCGCCTGCCCTATGGAACCAACTACCCACAGAACTTAGGACTGCGCCCGACCTTCACTCATTTCGCCGGGACCTGAAAACTTGGCTCTTCGATCTGTTTGGTCCAGACTGTGGAGTTGTTAATTTAACTGGGTTTTAGATTTACTCTTGGGGCTTAAATTTAATTTAATTGTTTTAATTGTTTTTAATTTTTTGTATTCATGGTTTTAACTGCCCTGTAAACCGCCCTGAGTCGTACGGGAATAGGGCGGTATACAAATCCAATAAAATAAAATAAATAAATAAATAAATAAAATATATGTGAAAACTCTTGGATATCCAGTTTAATTTATCCATGGATTCAATCATATTAAAAGCAATTCCTTGAAATATTTTGCATCTGGATTAAGGTTGTAATTCGCTTTTCTTTTAAAGTAGATGAAAAATATGATTAATATTGCATCATTAGAACACCTGTATTTTCCTATAGAACAATACATTCTATTTTCATTTTCTGTCCAATTTCTTTCAGATCTTTCAATGTACAGTGAGGCTGTAAAAGTTATCCATGAGTTTCCTGAGTACTACCCTTTCAGTACTGATGTATGACTGATGTTTATCTTGGTATTTGAGATCCTTTTATAATGTTTATTGAACAAAAGTATGAAGAACATCAGTGAGGAACAACTTTCCTACAAATCTAATTTTCTAATATTTTTTTTATCTACTATATGTTGCAAATGTTTGGATTTCATATTTGTTTTCCTATCAGTGGACTTCAGTGGACAGTAACCTATCTTTGATGTAAACATTTTGAGATAAATCTATGTGTGTGAAAAATACTCAAGTTAAAAGAAGTTTTATTGAGCTGATCACACTTTTACTACAATAAAGGTTCAGCCTGCCTTGAGTATGCCAGGCTTGGAAAGAATGACAAAATTCCTTATCTTCTACATATGAATAACTGTCCAAAAAGAATAACGCAATTATGGAAATGTATACATGATGTTTATCAAAGCCTGAAATACTTCAACTATTTTTGATATGTTAATGAGGAATGATACCTGATTTGATTTACTCTATGTCTAGCCAACAATTAAGCTTTTGTGTAATCTGTTACAATCTGTTTTGAGATAGTGTCATTTTCATCATTAATAAACTTTAAACATTTGTTCTTCAAGCAAATATTATTTGCTTGAATTCATTCTAAATTTATTTCACTTGAGGGTGGGTAAAATCCTGCTGTATAGAAGTACAACAGTTGAATTAAAAGCTAAAGGAGAAAAAAGTTTCACTTAAAGATGTAATTAACAATTATAAATAAAATAATTCAAATTTAAAAAAATCGGTTAGACCCTTAAAATGTCTAACCAAATGAGAAAGAGTGTATGAGTTTCAAATTATCTTGTATTGTTTCTCAGTATGATTGTATATATGTTTTATAGAATAGCAGAATAAGGCAGTAACATAAAACCAACTTTTTACTTTTATATAATAATATGTACTAGCTATTTCTATAACAACAAACCTATCTAATCTGCAAAACCCAAAATCAAAGTTTCATTTTTTCCATCTCAAACGCAAAGTCCAAATGCAGTTTCTAAGTAGAAACAAAATTGTGTTTTTTTCTCTGACTAAAGCAGTCAATTTTGCCATCTCTACTAATTCCATCAAATTTTGCAACCATTGGTTCAGTGTGGGAATAAAAGTATCCTTCAATTTTTGTGCATAAAATATTCTTACTGCTGTCAACATATATAACATTAAAGTTCCATTTTTTTTCCAAATTCTTTATCCATAAAGAAGTAAAGGGTAAAGGAGTCCCTGCAGATTTACTCCAATAGTCTTTACCAAATCTAAGGACGTCGCTCATCTCCATTTCAAGGCCAAGTAGCCAGCACTCCCACAAGATGTTTTCGCAGTCATGTGGCCAATACAATTTAATGCAGTGCTATTACCTTTCCACTGAAGTATCTATTAATCTCATATTTGCATGCTTTCAAATTGCTTTGTTTGCAGGAGTTGGACAAGGATGGGACATGTTCTCCCATTGCCTGCTGAATCATGTAATACTTAACATACTCTTTCTCCAATTTTAATTACAGTTTATACACCTTAGCAAAAATATGTTCATGTTTCAAACAATAGGATTTCCAATTCATTTTTCACAAATTTACATCCATAGCTTTTTAAATCTAATTTAAATCTTTATTGTACACATGCAAACCAATTGCATATTTCTATTGTAAATATGCAAACCTTCTGATTATAACTCCTCTTTAGATCTGATGATAGGGTAACCATAATTGAAAGATGTTATTTGACCATAATTCCACCAATTTGGCCTCGTCACCATTTCATTTTGATAAAATGAGGTGCTGGTGATGACTTATAAAGCCCTAAATGGCATGGAGTACCTTTTGCCGGCGTTAACTTCCCATCGTCCTGTGCGCTCCCATAGAGAGGGACTCCTCAGGGTGCCGTTGGTCAGGGAATGTCGACTGGCAGCCCCCAGGGGGAGAGCATTCTCTGTGGGCGCGCCTGCCCTCTGGAACCAGCTTCCTGTTGAGCTCCGGATGGCTCCCGACCTTTGCTCTTTTCGCCGCGACCTGAAGCCTTGGTTATTTGAACTTGCCAGCCTGGACTGAGGGATTGGGGTTTTAGATTTTAAATTCCAAATTTTAAATTTTAGAACGTGTTTTATTGCTTGGGCTATTTGGTTTAATTTGTTTTAATTTTTGTATATTATGTGCTGTATATTGTGTTTTAATTGCCCTGTACACCGCCCCGAGTCCTTCGGGAGAGGGGCGGTATATAAATCCAATAATAATAATAATAAAAAGGCTTCCTGGAATGAACCTTACTTTATATTTATTCCAAAGTCTTAGGATGGCACATCTAACAATGTTTGAAATCAATATTTATTAGCCTTACCATACTATAAATATCTATGCCATCCAAATCTTAATTCATGGCCCTACAGCTCAAGCAACCTGTTATTTTGGAGAATCACCCACTCTTAGCCAAACCAAACAACAGGCATCAAAATACAATTTCAAATCATAAATCCAAAGCTCCTTAGCATCTTGCAATAATTTATATCCAATTTTTTCTTTTTTTCTTTGCCATATAAACTTAGATATGTCCATTTGCTATTGCTAAATGGAATATCAGTTATAAGTATTGGTAGAGTCTGAAACAAAAAGCATCATTAGTAAGACATTCATGTTAATTACAGATTTACCCAATAATGGGTAGAATTTATCACATCTTAATTAGACTTTTTTAAATATCCCAAAAAGGCACCAAGTTATTTTGAAACAATTTAGTATTTGTATTTGTCAGTATAATCCCCAGGTATTTTAACTTTTCTCCACCTTAAAACCCAACTTTTTAGTCAATATTTCATAACCCTGGGAGGTCATATTCTTAATAAGCATTGTTTTCTGTTTATTTTAAAGCCAGCTAAAGCTCCAAACTCATTTAGTTTCTTCATCAAATATTCTATATTGCTTTTGGAGCCTTGCAAAAATGTAACTAAATCATCAGCAAAGGCTCTCAATTTATAAACTTGATTTATTATATTTATACATGTTATTTTTTCATCTTGTCTAATATTCCTTGCCTAATATCCCTAGTATTCAAAACTTCCAAGACCAATATAAAGAGCAAATGAGATAAGGGGTATCCTTGTCTCATACCCTTTTGAACATGGTTTAGTTAACTGTCCATTAATAATAATCAAATAATAAAGTTGTAAGTCAATACTTTTTTTTTCTTTCTCCCTTATCCTGCCCATTTTTCCTCTTTCCCTTTTCCTCTCTTTATTTTTCCTTATTTTCATATTTCTGTATTTTGATAAAGTAATAAAATATTTGAAACAGTATATGTTTTATATCACCCTGGGGAAAATATAGCCCAACTAAAATGTTATAATTTACCTGTGGTCTAATGGAATACAGCTCAAAAATAGTTCAAATATTTCAGCCATTGGAACAGTGACAATCCAGAAAAAGGTTTTCCCTTCTGTTACACCCATGTTCTACAAGGAAGAGTATTATTTTGTGCTGAAGGCTACCAATAATCTGACTTGAACTATACGATTAAAAATATGTACCAAAGATTATTTAAAAAAATAAAACTCCCAGTGTAGAAGCTGGGAATAATTTGTTTATTCTTACTTTCTTCATTCAGCTCAAGTGTCCTTTCTCTGCTTTGGAGATATGCTATTAAAAGCATTATGAAAGGAAAACTATATCTTTCAAATTAAATATCTTTAGGAGGAAATCCTGTCAGGTAATTAATTCCAGTCATTCTATTTACATTAATATTGTTCTTTTAAAGTAAATCTCTTAAATTAAATTTCCACTTAATTCTACACTCTATCACCACTCTGTATTGCTGGCAATTTACAGTACTCTTTCTTTTAACAGTAGTGGTCAGTAAGTCAAAGTGAGATCAGATGCAGTTCATCAATCTTAACTGGATGAAATATGTGAGGTGAATTAAACTTAAGTAACAACTAGGTATTGTAGCTTAATGAAGAAATGGCTTAGAAGACACCTGATTACAGTCTTCCAATATCTGAAAGACTGTCACAGGGAAGAGGGTGTCAATTTATTCTCTGTAGCACCAGAGGGCAGAACAAGAAGCAATGGGTGGAAGTTCATCAGAGGGAGATCCAACCTGGAATTAAGGATGAATTTCCTGACAGAAGGATTAATCAATGCAACACTTCCTCTTGGAGTTATGGGTGCTCCATTATTGGTGGTTTTCAAGCAAAGATTAGACAACCATTTGTCCAGAATGGCATAATGATTCCTGTCTTGGGTTAAGGCTGTACTAGAAGACTTCCAAGATTCATTCAGGTCCTATGAACATTTTGCTCCCTGCATCAGTGGTGCAGAAAACGTTGAAGCTGCTTGTTTTAGTTAGTATGACATCTGCTACTTCAGCCACTTTGCAGTTCTCTACTGTCTTTTAGAATAGGGATTTTGCTGTTAATCAATTTGCTTTTTCTAATCCTGTCCCTTTCTCCTTTCCTCTGAAAAAATGCCCTTCTAGCTGTAGATCTCTTTTAATCACAGATCTAGGATAGCAGTCCCTCATTGTACTCCATAAATGCCTATTGCTTTAGTCCAAGTTTATTTCCAATTCATCCATTCAGCCTAAATCAATAGCAGGAACACAACTGATCCTCCCACTATACTATAAGAATACAGAAGACAAATTTAGAATCACATGTGAAACAACACAGAATGCTTGAAAATGTTCTACTTAAAATATGTTTGGTTTCTAAGCACTCAACACTTGAAGCAGTTCATATCTGATGTAAGAGGTTTTTTTAACCATTCTGTCTGCAATGGAATCGATAGACTAAAAAGCTTTATGAATAGTAGGTACCATTTCACTCTGCATTCAGAAAATGGTTGCTCTCTTAGAAAGCAAAGACCATTAGCCACAAATATTACTATAATTGGTAAATGCAATTGCTTGGTTTGACAAAAATGCAAAACAACAGACTAATTAGTGATCCAGGTGACGTTTATTTCTGAAAGATAATTACTTTGAAGAGGAAACATAAGTTGAAGATTTGAAACTTTTTAAATACAAGATTGAACTATATAATTTGTAAATATTAAAAAGAAAGTATCAATGCAAAGCTTGCTGTAGTAAGGGCATATTCTTTTGGAAATAAAAAAGCAACTGAAATAAAGTTGCTGTTGTATTCAACTTACAATGGCAATTGGACTCGAATGTTCATTGCTAAGTGATGTGATTGTAAAGTGCAACTTCAACACTTAGTGGTGGCAATTCCTGCAGTCCTGGTTACTGTTAACTAAACCCCATTGTCCTTAGGCTAGGCAAATTCCTGCTGGCTTCCCACAACCAAGTCAGTGGGGAAGCCAGCAGAAAGTTGCAAGTCCCAGATGGCTCACAATCAGGCCAGTAGCAGGAAAGTGGCTGCCAAGGAGAGGCATAAGAATGTAAGGGAATTATGGTGAAGTTTAGGAAAGGTGCGCAAGGGAGTGCTAGAAACCAGGAGACTGAATTCTAGTCCTGCTTTAGGTGTGAAAACTAGCTGGATGATTTTGTGCTTGTGACTCAGCTCACCTCACCTCACAGGTTGGTTTTGTGGGAAAATAATAGGAGGAAGAGTATTAGATATGTTTAATTAACTTTTAAATTTAAACATAGATTTTTAATCCATCCTTGCCTTTTTAAACATTATATACTGTTTTTATGTTTTAATATTTTATTTGAACATTGCCTAGAATCCCACTGTGACAGAGATGTATGGTTTCAAAATCAGATAAATAAATGTTTCCCACTTTTGAGTTTTGAGATGGATTGGAGTAGTGGTTGAGGTGTTAGCCTAGAAAATAGCAGGCCGAGTTCTAGTCTTGCTTTAGGCATGAAAAACCATTGGGGTGACTTTGGGCTACTCCAGACTTGGGCATTTTATGACCCCTGGCCACATCTGGCCTTTCTGCATTCCAGTCTGGCTGCCATGAAGTTAATAGGAAATTGAAAATCAAATATAAATAAAAAATAACATGCATTGTTCCCTACTTTACAAAACCCAAATATTATCAGTTCATGTTTACATAAGGGTAGAAGAAGCTTTAGCTTCTGCGCATGTCTAAGATGGCTGCTCGCTGGCTTCTGAGCTCTTAGTGCGGAGCGGTTTTCGGCTCTGCTGGGTTGCCATGGGGCTTTTTGCCATCGTTTGGCCCCCTGTTCGGTCGGTGGAGCTGCCGGTGGAGCGTTGGTGCCCTCCCGTCAGGATACAGCCTGGAATGACAGAGGATGGAGGAGGAGAAGCCAGAGAGGTTGATTGTCTAGTTCACCGGTGAGAGGACGCTGGCGGCTGGGTGGGGCTGACTCAACTGGAACTCCTGTTTGTGGAGTTCCTCAGGGGTTGGTTCTCTCGCCCCTCCTGTTCAACATCTATATGAAGCCGCTGGGCGAGATCATTCGTGGTTTTGGGGTGGGGTATCATCAGTATGCTGATGATACCCAACTTTTTTTCTCCACCCCAAACCAACCCAGCGATGCCCTCGCCGTGATGTCCCGTTGCCTGGAAGCGGTCCGGGTCTGGATGGGGAGAAACAGGCTTCGTCTCAATCCTGCCAAGACTGAGTTGCTGTGCATACCGGCATCTCGGGTCAACCAGACTATTCCATCTCTAACGATGGGGGGTGAGGTGTTACCCCCCGTTGATAGGGCTCGCAACTTGGGCGTCCTGGATTCGCAGCTCACTTTTGAAGACCATATAGGAGCTGTGACCAGGGGGGCTTTTGCCCAGGTTCGCCTGGTGCGCCAGTTGCGACCCTACCTGGACCGAGATGCCCTATGCATAGTCACTCATGCGCTCGTGACCTCCCGTTTAGACTACTGCAACACTCTCTACATGGGGCTTTCCTTGAGGACCACCCGGAGGCTTCAACTGGTGCAGAATGCGGCCGCGTGAGTTGTGATGGGGGTCTCCCGATACTCCCATGTAACACCTCTACTCCGCGAGCTGCATTGGCTTCCAGTTGCCCTTCGGGTGAGATTCAAGGTGCTGGTAATGACCTATAAAGCCCTAAATGGCGAGGGTCCGGGATATTTGAGGAAACACCTGCTGCCAGCATCAAGTTCCCTTCGTCCAGTGCGCTCCCACAGGGAGGGTCTCCTCAGGGTGCCGCCAGTTAAAGACTGCCGGCGGGTAACACCCAGGGGTAGGGCCTTCTCAGTGGGTGCGCCTGCCCTGTGGAACCAGCTGCCCATGGAGCTTAGGACTGCCCCCGACCTTTGATCATTTTGCCGAGACCTGAAGACCTGGCTCTTCGAGCTCTCTGGCCCAGGCTGAGAATATTTTTAATTTTAATTTTAACTGGGTTTTAATTTTCTCAGGGTTCTATTTAATCTCTTTTAATTTTGTTTTAACGTTTGTATTGACTGTTTTTTAAATGCCCTGTAAACCGCCCTGAGTCCTTTGGGAAAGGGCGGTATATAAATCTAAATAATAATAATAATAATAATAATTATAATAATAATAATAATAATAATAATAATAATAATAATAATAATAATAATAATAATAATAATAATAATAATAATAATAATAATAATAATAATAATAATAATAATAACTGTTTCCCTGCTTGTTCGAGCTGAGCAGAGCTGGGCCGAGTGATTTTGTGCCGGATTTCGGACTCTGCTCGTGCTTGTTTGTTTTGTTGAGACCAGGTTTGTGGCAGGGGGGAAGGGGGCTTTGATGTTGTTTCTCCCCCCCTGCCACTTGGCGAGTTCAGCTCCGTGAGTGCGGTGGACCTGTTGGCATTGTGGTCGCGGCTATGGGGTTTGCTGCTGCTGCTGTTTCCTTGCTGCTGCAGAGGTTGCAGCTGCCCTTGTCGCCCTGCCTGAATCCTGTTGTTTTGGGTCCGTCGCCATTGTCATCGGGCTGCCTTTTTTGGACTTGTCATCATTTGCCACCACCACTTTGTCATCACCACCTTATGGCTTTTGCTGTTGCTGCCGCTGATTACTCTACTGCTACCACGATTGTGACCTGCCACAGGCTGACTGAACTATGCATTACCATCTGCTGGCACCCTCCATTGTCTGATGCTACCGTTTTCCTCTGTATGCCAGCGTATACCTTTGGAGAACTTTACTCACTGCGAGATTCCCCCCTCTCACAGGAGCGTCCATCTGTGTTACATAAGAACTTTCTTGATGACGGGTTGTGGGACCCTGAGAGATGGCATGCTTCAAAGAGGAGTTTGCGGGGATTTTTAGCAAGATTTTTATTTAAAATTTTAAGGGGATCTGGGAGGGGGAAGGCCCAAGGGATCCGGAACGAACTAGGGGGAGTTCGATCCGGACAGCAGTCCAGACCATTGGACGGTTGCGGGGGGAATAGGGGTTTGGGGGCAGACTCAGCTCCGAGTGAGGAGGGTCTTCCTATTTTGACGGTGATTGGGAGAGGCAGAGAGTGTGGGAGCAGAGGGCTTTATCGCAATTGGGGAACGGGCCACCACTGTCTTCAAGCGGTTGCCTGTTCCCGCCCTCATGGCTCTTCTTGCTCCCCCGGGGGCATAGGATTGCAGGACCCTGGGCTCAGGTTGGTTTATTTCAACGCCAGGTTCGTGGTGAACAAGGCTCCCCTCATACATGATCTTATTGAGGAAGAGAACGCGGACCTGGCCTGCATCACGGAGACCTGGTTGGGCCAAGAGGGGGGGCCCCCTCTCAGAACTATGCCCACCGGGCTTCCAGGTGCTTCATCAGCCGCGGGCCCAGGGCAGGGGTGGGGTGTGGCGGTTATTATTAGGGAGGGTCTTTGTCCACGAGTGGCCACTGTCCCTCAGATAGGCGGGTGTGAGTCTCTCCTTTTGAAGTGGGGTCCTGGAGTTCAGTTGGGCCTATTGATTACATACCTGTCTCCCAGCTGCGTGTCATCGGCCCTGCCCAAGCTCCTTGACATCTTGCCCGGGTTGGCGATTGAGTTCCCCAGGCTTATACTTCTGGGGGATTTCAATCTGCCTTCTGTGGATGAGGCGTCTGAGTTGGCTCGGGAGTTCATGGGTTCCATGACAGCCACTGACCTGACTCAAGTAATTCAAGACCCAACGCATAATGGAGGGCACACACTCGACCTGGTTTTTATCTCTGGACAGTGGTTTAATGATCTGGGTAGGGGGGATTTAACCATCCAACCCGTCATGGTCCGATCATTTTCTTCTCCAGCTAGACTTTCAGTACACCACCCCCCGCCGCTGGGAGGCAGAACTGACCAGGCGGTTCCGCCCCAGGCGCCTGATAGACCCTGAGAGGTTCCAGATGGAGCTTGGGACATTTCCTGCTTCCCTTGCCCACGACTCTGCTGAGGCCCTAGTAGAAGCCTGGGAGAGGGCGGCTGCTGGGGCCTTGGATCCAGTTATGCCTTTGCAGCCTCTGACCCAGCGCAGATCCTGGGTGGCCCCCTGGTTCACTGAGGGTCTCTGAGAGTTGAAGCGCCAGAAAAGATGCCTAGAGAGCTGTTGGAGGTCCAGCAGATCTGAATCTGACCGAACACAACTAAGAACTTATCTTAAGTCTTACATAGTGGCGATGGAAGTGGCAAAGCGTGTTTACTTTTCCACTCTCATTGCGTCCGCAGATAACCGCTCAGCCGCCCTGTTTAGAGTGACCCACTCACTGCTTAATCAGCGACCGAGGGATGACCCCTTGCAGGGTAGGGCTGAGGAATTTGTACAGTATCTGCAGGACAAAATTGCTCAGATCCGGACTGGTTTGGACTCCGACTGGGTGGAATCCGGTGGAGTGGACAGGTCTTGGTTATACCATTTGGGGTGAGTTTGACCCTGTTTCCTTGGGTGATGTGGACAGGATTATGCGTAGACTGAGCGCTACAACTTGTCTATTGGACCCATGTCCCTCCTGGCTGGTTTCAGCCACTGGGGAGGTGACAGGGGGCTGGCTCCAGGCAGTTGTCAACGCTTCATTGATGGAGGGTGTCTTCCCCGCCTTAAAAGAGGCGGTGGTGAGGCCCCTTCTCAAGAAGCCTGCCCTGGACCCGGCCTCCTTGAATAACTATCGTCCTGTCTCCAACCTTCACTTTGTAGCGAAGGTTGTTGAGAGTGTTGTGGCGCGTCAGCTCCCGCAATTCCTGGATGAAGCAGACTATCTGGACCCACACCAGTCTGGTTTCAGGCCTGGTTACAGCACAGAAATGGCATTGGTCGCACTGGTAGATGATCTCTGGCGGGCCCGGGACAGGGGTTGTTCCTCTGTCCTGGTCCTACTTGACCTCTCAGCGGCTTTTGATACCATTGAGCATGGTATCCTGTTGCGACAGCTCGGGGAGTTAGGAGTGGGAGGCACTGTTTTATGGTGGTTCTCCTCCTACCTCTCGGGCCACTCACAGTTTGTATTGGCAGGGGGGCAGAGATCTACCCCAAGGCCCCTCACTTGTGGGGTGCCTCAGGGGTCGGTTCTCTCGCCCCTCCTGTTTAACATCTATATGAAGCCGCTGGGTGAGATCATCCATGGCTTTGGGGTGAGGTATCACCAATATGCAGATACCCAGTTGTTCATCTCCACCCCGAGCCAACCCAGTGATGCCCTTGACGTGATGTCCTGGTGCCTGGAGGTGGTGTGGGTCTGGATGGGAAAGAACAGGCTCAGGCTGAACCGCTCCAAGACTGAGTGGCTGTGGATACTGGCATCTCGTATTCTCTTTTGATGGGGGGGAGGTATTGCCCCCCTCAGAATGGGCCTGCAACTTGGGTGTCCTCCTGGATTCACAGCTTAACTTGAAGGCCCCAGGAGGGGGCCTTCGCACAGGTTTGCCTGGTGTGCCAGTTGCGCCCCTTTTTGGACCAAGATGCCCTATGCACGGTCACCCATGCCCTTGTCACTTCTTGCCTGGATTACAGCAATGCTCTCTACATGGGGCTGCCCTTGAAGTGCACCCGGAGGCTTCAGCTGGTGCAGAATGCGGCCGCGCAGATGCTTATGGCAGTTTCTCGATACTCCCATGTTACACCACTCCTGCGCGAGTTGCATTGGCTTCCGGTTGCCCTCCGGATGCGATTCAAGGTGCTGGTATTTACCTTTAAAGCCCTACATGACTTAGGCTCAGGGTACCTGCTGCCATTGTCAACCTCCCATCGCCCGGTTCGCTCCCAGAGTTGGCCTCCTCAGGGTTCTGTTGGCTAAGCAATGCTGGCTGGCGACCCCCAGGGAGAGAGCCTTCTCTGTGGGCGCGCCGACCCTCTGGATTGAGTTGCCTCCGGAGCTGCGGATGGCCCCTGACCTTAGGTCCTTCCGCCGTGACCTGAAGACATGGCTGTTCCAACAATTGAGCCTGGACTGACTATAGTTTTAAAATAATTTTATTGGGTTAATTATTATGTATTTATTACATTTATGATTTAATTATTTTTTAAATTTTGTATTTTATGTTTTTTAACTTTTTATTGTTGTGAGCCGCCCTGAGTCCTTAGGGAGAAGGGCGGCATATAAATTTAATAAATTCAATTCAATTCAAATTCAATTTACTATCCATGCACCTCAAATATAAGTACTTCAAATACAAGGACACAAAAATAGTTTCTAAATTGCTCTTAATGGCTTAATAGATAATTATTAAAACCAGTTGATTGTTTATTATTGCAAAAATATATAGTAAAATTAAAAACAAACAAAATTTTGATTGGAAGTGGTCTGAGAAAATCTACATATTATGCAACAAAACTCTATACATAAAAATAAATATAATTTTATCCATTAAGGATTTTTTCCCCTTTAAACCAAGTAGGCATATAGATGTTGCTCAGATCCTGAGTACAAATGGAAGCCATTTTCATAAGCGAGAGAAATATATTTTCTATATTTCTTTCATTTGTGCCCATTATCTAGGTTTCTGAAGAACATTTTTCATACAAAAAGATTTTTTCAAGAAATAGAAAAGAAGTGAATTAAAATATTGCATGGTTCTTAGATCCTAACTTGCACAATACAAAATATAAAATTGACAATTAGGCAAATGTTATATAAAGCGGTTACTAAATTGCACTGAAAGTAGAGAAGCTTCTAGTTATCTACTGAAATTTTGAATAGCTGCTTGTTGTATTAGTAATTGATAGAAAATATGTAGACTAGTAAGTAGACCAGACTATACCAAATGTTGTCCAAATGAATTTCTACTCATGCAGGAGTAGAAATTTCCATCACTTCCTGATCCGGGAACACTAAATGTACAAGAGGTAAAAAAAAAATCCATTCTATCAGCAAGAATAAGCTTGCTATTCCAATCAATTTATTGTTTTGTTGTTGGTAACATGTTTACAAAACTTCTATTGTATGTTAAACAGATTTTAATCAATGGAGAAACACTTGCAGTGAAAGATTTGGTGCAAAAAAATGATTAGTATAATAATGGCAAGTGGCACCTACTATTATCAGTGATTAAGCTACTTTTTCAGATTGTTATTACATTTAATTCTGTGATAGAAATGAGTGTCCTCATTCAAAACAATATTCAGATGACTATAATTCACATTAACCTGAAATTCAGTTTTATTATCTATTTATTCAAACTAAATAAAACCTAATCAAGATTGTCATAGGATTGTCGCTAAACCATACTATACTGTGAGCAAATAAAATACAGAAACTTTCTCAGAAAAACACTAATAGAAATGGTGTAAAATACATCTAAAACATTTATTTGCCTCATGGTGAACAGTTTTCTAGAAGTTTATAAAATTCATAGAAAGATAAGTGTTCAACAGTATTTCATCTTTTGTCTCAAGGTGCAGATAGCATGTCTTCCTTCACATTTCAATGAAGCTTCTGAAGAGCTTCTGAACAAACCACTGAATAAAACCCACATGACCTTTGAAAAACTCAGTCTAGCAGAACTTGGTTATACAAAGCACATCAAAAACCATCTGCACAAATTGCTGATGTGATAAAATGATTTATATTTCTATTATTATCAAGTCATGAATAACTTGTTCTGAGGTATGTATTTGGACTGTGAAGAATACGTATTAGAGAGATGTGAAAATTCTTAGAAAAGCTCTGTTCTATGGTTGAACAACCTCTGCTGGGATGAGATTTCCTGTTGTATCCAGCTGCATACACTTACAGGAACATGCAGAAACAGGGCATTCATTATGATCTCTGTATAAGAAGAAAAAGCAGAATAATATTATTTTGTTCAACAGTTCAAGAACAACTGCTTTGTTCACACAGTATAAATACATACCTATGCATATATCTTTCATAAGAAATATGAACATGGTATTGTGGTACATGGTAGAAAGGGCTTAGAAAATAAGATATACATAATTTATGAATTGCTAATAAGTGTAAAATTAAGCTCCCAATATTGAAAAGTTAACTCTATAAATAGGATGGTGGATATTTAATTAGGGCCATAGGTTAGCTATACTTTTTTATAGAAACATGTTCTAGACTTCCAGGGAAGGAATGGTTAACTGAAGATGGTTTTGCTAAAAGCGGAGACTGTGACTACGGCAGAATGAGCTACCTGCAACTAGACCAACTCTTTATAATTTCCCATTGGACAAGAAAAGGATTTGGGATTGTTCCCAAATCCAAAGCTTTGCTGGCTGAGGAATTCTGGGAATTGAGGTCCACAAGTCTTAAGTTGCCAAGCTTGAGGACCCCTGCTCTAGTGGGATTTAGAGCTCTAGCCATGGCTGGTGCTTTTATGGGCACTGAATTTATAAACTGTTTTCTAATTACTTTTGGAAATTGCTGGTTAACTGCTTTTCAGCCAGTAGGAGCCTTTGGATTGATTATTTTTTTTCAGCACTGTATGTTAAAGCTTCAATTATTATTATTATTTGAATAAAGAACGAAAAGGTGATTAGAACATTGATTTTGGAAATTTACAAATGGACAGAGGGTCTAGATGGATAGGAAATAAAGAGTTTGAAATTAATGATAAGAATCCTTCCTGTGGGAAAATGATTTTATTTTTTGAATTCTTAAAAAAAATAATAGGATGGAACCTTAAAGGTTGGACATTACAGGAAACTAGATGGAAATAAAGATTACAATTAAAGAAGAAAAATACTTAAATTTGACTTACTAATACAGAATGGAATAAATACTTAACATTGGACGTACTGAGGGTTATTTGTGAATAGTGGAGCCAGTAATTAAAGAGTGTCTGCAGTTATAGCCAGACTGTACTTAAAAATGTAATGGAAGAGGAACAAGTTTTGCTGGCAACATACAAATATTAAAAATGCATTAAAAGATAAATTGGCCATTTAGTCCAATTATAAAAATTCAGACAAAAATACTGACTAGATTATGTCAGTTCTTTAAAAGAACTATATCAATACTTATGGATATATAATCTATTCTGTGAACCTTTGCACTGAGCTGCAAGTAGTATTTAGAATTATAATTGTTAGACTTCTAAAGAAAAACAGGTGGAGTTTTTTAAATCTCAAATCTTTCACTGAATGTACACAATTTTTTCTTATATTTATTAAGTGCTCTATTTTTTGCAAATCTGACTATCTCTTGATATAGTTCTTAGATCTACCTATTTCGTAGAATTAGAGTTATGCTGATATATGTTGATGTGTAAACATATTGGCTAAAGGTATAGCTACACGATAAGGCTAAAAAGGATTCTTGGCTTCACTTAGTATTGTTTTTAGTTTCTTACCTGAACCAACTAAGCATATGTCCAGCATGACCACCATGCCTGCAGTTGTGACACCAAGTAAACCAGTTGTTGAACTGAGCTAATTTCTTGTCCTTGCTGAGGTCCACTTTTTCATCTGACTTGGATCCTCCTTTATGGAAAAAAAATCAGTTAATTTGCTTTTGTAGCAATCAAGAGTTGCTTACTGAATATTGTTCCAGCAGACAAGCTGTTATTAAATCACTAAAAAGAAAAGAACAAGTTAAAAATCAGCACATAGGACAATTATTTTTATGAACACTTAAAAAAAAAGGTACAAATAGTTGAAAATTTTAGTCATGTTTTAATAATCAGACTAATAATCTTTAGAACTGATAATTATATTTTTTAATAGTGCCCATTGCAATGTTATCCCAAAGATGCTTTTTCATGAGGCAACCACTTTCTCATTTTTCTTTGAAGACGTTTCACTTCTCATCCAAGAAGGATGGTGGGGAATAGAAGAATTTATACTCCTTGCAGACAGCTGGTCATTTTCATTTTAGAGAGTCGTTGATGCCATCTGGAGGTTTATCTATGTCAGACATGTTCAACTTGTGATGTCATGTGACGTCGCACAACATATTGGGACGGTTTTGCCATTGCTGGCAATGGAGTAAACGTGGCTTCCGGATGATGTATCTGGCCCGTGGGCTGGCAGTTTGACACCCCTGATCTATGTCATCAGGGTCACCTGAGTAGTGCAAATGGGTGTGGAGCCTTCTTGGAACTGTTGAAAGGACTATGTTGTAGACTGAAGAAAATCAACAATACACACAACTTCACCAGCAAGGCTTGGAAATTAAAAATGGATCCGCATGAGACCATGGTTTCCTATTATGTGACTTCCCTCTTCACTTGCATTCCAACAATTGAAGCTGTCATCGTAGTGAAGAAACAACTGCTGCAAAACAGCACCTTAGGTGATAGAACCAACTTCAGCCCAGACCACATACCGTATTTTTCGGACCATAAGACGCACCTGACCATAAGACGCACCCAGTTTTTAGAGCAGGCAAACAAGAAAAAAAAATCTGAACCAAATAGTACTGGTATACTAAAACAGGGCTTTTCAACCTTTTCATCCGTTGTACCACTTTTAGGACAAGGCAATGCACGAGTACCACCAGTCGCCCAGCAAGGTGTCAAAAACTTGACCCCCCACCAAAAAAGGAAAAAAAATGATAAAGTACAGGTAGTCCTTGACTTACAATGATTCACTTAGTGACTGTTCAAAGTTACAATGGCACTGAAAAAAGTGACTTATGACCATTTTTCAAACTTATGACTGTTGCAGCATCCCCAGGGTCATGTGATTTACATTCGGATGCTTGGCAATCAATTCGTATTTATGATGGTCACATTGTTCCAGGGTCATGTGATCGCCTTTTGCAACCTTCTGAGAAGCAGTTAGTGGGGAAACCAGATTCACTTAACAATCATGTTACTAATTTAATTTCTCTCTCTCCTTCTCTTTCTCTCCCTCTCTCCCCCTCCCTCTTTCTCTCTCCTCTCTCTCTCCCTTTCTCTCCATCTCCCTTTCTCTCCCTATTTTTCTCTTTCCCTCTATCTCTCCCTCCCTCTCTCCCTCTATTTCCCTCCCTTTCTTTCTCCTCTCTCCCTTTCTCTCCCTCTATTTTTCTCTTTCCCTCTATTTCTCCTTCTCTCTCTCCCTCTATTTCCCTCCCTCTTTCTCCTTCTCTCTCTCCCTTTCTTTCTCTCTCTTTCCCTCTCCCTTTCTCTCCCTTTCTTTCTCCTCTCTCCCTCCCTATTTCTTTCTCCTTCTCTCTCTCCCTTTCTCTCTCTCCCTCCCTCTCCCATTGTCCCTTCCTCCCTCCCTCCCTCCCTCCCTTCCTTCCTCCCTCCCTTCCTTCTTTCCTTCCTTTCTTCCTTCCTTCCCTCCCTCCCTCCCTTTGTCCTTCCCTCTCTGCATTAGAGCAGTACCAGCGGAGGCAGCCCTGCGGCCCGGCTTTCTCTTGCAGAAAGCAAGCTGAAACAGAGCGAGGGAGATTGCCAGAAATGCGAATCGGCCAATCTCGCGCTCCTGCAAACTCCCTCGCTCGGTTTCAGCTTCTCTTGCTACAAGAGAAAGCAGGCTGAAACGAGGGAGATTGCAGCAGCGCGAGATCAGCCGATTTGCATTCCTGGCAATCTCCCTCACTCCGTTTCAGCCTGCTTTCTCTTGTAGCAAGGGAAGCTGAAACCGAGCAAGGCAGATTGCAGCAGCGTGAGATCGGCGTTTCTTAGCACGTGCCGATTCGTGCTCCACTTGCAGAGGTTGGGGCTGGCCATACGGATCACCTTCGGATCATAAGACGCACCCTCGTTTTCCTCCCCACTTTTGGGAAAAAAAGTGCATCTTATGGTCCGAAAAAAACGTTATGTGCCATGCTGGACTTCTGCCTATCACTATCTATTCTAAACACATTGAAGTTTTCTACAGACAAAAATGTGGCTGCTCCATGGGTTCACTTGCATTCCCCCGTTGTGGCCAATCTACATGGAAGACATAGAAACCAAAACCCTAAACTCCTTCATGGGAATTCCACCCACTCACTGGCATAGGTATGTGGACGATATTTGGTTCAAGATCAAAACACAGGAAATTGAAGCATTCACCAAACATATCAACTTGGTGGCCGGATACATCAAATTCACGTGTGAAGATGTTAAGGAAAATAGTCTAGCCTTCCTGGACTGTATACATTAAGGAAGACAGAAGCCTTAACATTGAAATTTACAGAAAACCCACACACAGAGATTAATATTTATATTTTGATTCTCATCACCCACTGGAACACAAAATGGGAGTTATCAGAACTCTACACCACCAAGCTCAAGGTCTGCTTACCAGCAAAGATGGGAAAGAAAAAGAACTAAAATACATCAAGGAAGCCCTCAGAACTTGTGGCTATCCCAAGCGGGCCTCATCAAATCCCCAGAAAAATCTCCATAACAGACAAAAAAGAAAACAATAAACAAAGCAACATTGTCATTCCATACATTGCAGGAATATTGGAAAAAGCTCAGGAGGATCTTCAGCCAACACAACATAGGTGCACACTTCAAACCCAAAAATACACTAAGGCAGAAACTTGTCCACCCCAAGGATAAAACACCGAGACACAAACTGAGCAATGTGGCATATGCAGTACAACGCAGTGAGTCTTGTGAAGATCTGTACATTGCGGAAACAAAACAACCACTTCATAAACGCATGGAAAACAAACCCACCAGGATAGGATTCAGCAGTCCATCTGCATTTAAAAGACAAAGGCCACTCTTTAAAAGTCAGCAAAATCCACATTTTGGACAGAGAGAGCTGGTTTGAAAAAGAGGTCAAACAGGCCATCTATGTCAAAATTGAACAGCTCTCTCTCAACAGAGGGGGAGGGATATGACATCATCTATCTTCAGTCTATAATACAGTCCTTTCAACAGTTCCATATGCGATACTCAGGTGACCCAGATAATCCTCCAGGTGGCCTCAACAACTCTCTAAAAGAATGCAAATGATCAGCTGTCTGCAAGGAGTATAAATCCTTCCATTCCTCATCATACAGTCAGAACTGAAGAAGCTTCTTGGATGAGAAGCGAAACGTCTTCAAAGAAAAACAAGAAAGTTCAGTTGCCTCATAAAAAAGCATCTTTGGGATAACTATGACCTGGATGACTGAGAAGTTCCATAGATACCCATTTCAATCAAAACTAAAATATCATTTTTTTCTGATTTTGCTGTTATGTTTCTTGTATTTGTTGTATGATCACTTTTATCTAAGTTGCTTCCTCCCCCTTCATAGTACCCCAAATTCAAATTACCTATTTTAATATAAGCTCAAATTTGGCTTTTGTAAAGGCGATAAGGGAAAATCAGACTCTTACTTGCATCTACTTATGTATGTATATATGTAGTGTGTGTGTGTGTGTGTGTATTCTGAAACTATAAGGACTCCAAATGACTTAAAGAAGTTACATATAAAATGCAATACAAGTTGATATCTCAATTAAAAATAGTAATCAAATTAAACTATTTCAATGTTAAAATTGTAAGTTAAATTTATTGAACATAGTATAGCTAATATAATTAATCTACACATGCTTGCTTAAGAAGCCCATAATGATGGGGGCTATCCTTGTGTCAGGGGACAAACTAAGGGGAGATGCTATAGAGAAGAATCCCTGCTGCTACTTCTTCTCACCGTGCCTCCTGGTAATTAAAGCTCTTAGCAAGCATTCCCTAGTTATTTTAAATACAAAGGGAAGAAATCTTTGGGAAATGTATTAGAATGTATTTATTACTTAGGGCTATTGATTTAATCTTATTTTAATTTTTATACCTTGTGTGTTGTTAGCGTTTTAATTGCCCTGTACACCGCCCCGAGTCCTTGGAGAGGGGTGGTATATAAATCAAACAAACAAACAAACAAACAAAAAAACATTCCTGGGTATTTCTAAAATACCCAGGCCTCAAGCCATATAAGGCTTTATAGATAATGATCAGTAATAATTGCTGTTGTTGTGTTGTAACTGATCCCTGAGCATGAGTGTAACTGTATTTTGGACCAGCTGAATTTTCCAGGTTGTCTTCAAGGGCAGCCCCATTCTTAGCAAGTTGTAGTAAACCATGGATGTCAAATTTGCAACGTCACGTGACGTGTCGCAGCGTATCGTGACTTTTTTTGCCATTGCCAGCAATGGGGTGGGTGCGGTTTCGCTATGATGCATCCAGCCCGTGGGCCAGCAGTTTGACACCCCTGTAGTAAAACAAACCAAGAAGAAAAAATGGTACAATCCTGCAATCAAATGGCCTCCAAATCAAGACATTTTTTCTTATTTAGGTTGAATATAGGTGTGCTTTTCCCCATTGAGAAACCTACGTCATGGCTTCTACCACAACTTGCTGTGAGCTTCTGGTAGACATGTGTAACAGGCTATTATCTGCTTATTGATGACATCTCATCCCAGACAAACAGGACAGGAAGCCCTTCATTGTGAAAAAAATTCAAAAATAAAATTTGTCATTTCATTTGCCTCTTGTTTTATGCAACTGAAGTAAATAGTTGTTTTCCTCATATATATTTGTGTTCTGAATTTGCAAAGAAAGGAATCCAAGAAATTCTTGAATTAACCCTGCATGACTAAAACAGCTTTGGATTGACAATTCTCTCATGCCAAACAAGTTGAGATAAAGCAAAACAGCATTCCTGGATTTCAGTTATAAAGTTTTTTCCCCCCGTTTGCTTATGTAACAGAACATACAAACAGTTCTTGAATTATGAGGGCAATTGGAGGACTGGAATTTCCATCACTAAGTGATGCAGTGGTAAAGAATGATATCCTATACCACATTGCTTAGTGATGGCATTCCCAGTTGCCATTACAACTCAAAACCACAAAGGTTAAACAGGAAGTGGCAGGGGATAGACAAGAAATGGGGCGGGGGGGGTAGAGTGCCAAGGGTAGGTGCTGCAGAATAGGACTTTTGGGGAGAAAAAGGGACGGGTGCAACGGGCAACCTTCTCTGTTGACTTCTCTATTGTCTTTGCTTGTGGGAAGCTAGCTGGGAAGGTTCCAAATGGTCATGATGTGATCACCAAGGGACACTGCAACTAACCTAAGTGCCAGGCATTTGCCAAGTTGCCCGGATTACAATCTATATCATTATTGGGATGGTGGGACAGCCAGAACTTCAGGAGAGGGAGGAAGATTTCTGCTTCCTGCCAGCTTCCCATGGGGGAACTCAATAGGGAAACCAATAAGAAGTCAGACATTGTTCACAATCCCACTGCTTTTTTACCCACCCTCGGATGATTCTGTTTCTCTGTTTAGATAAGAAACATCTATGAAAAGAGGACCCAGCAGATCATGAGTTGTCTGATTTTAGTATGTTTGATAATTAATGAATGCTAACTATTTTCCTGAGTCAGTCTCCTGGTACTTGCCAGAAATACTGGCTTTTTAATTGCATTTTACTATAAGCAGTTTTAACTTATATCACAGCAAAGAAAATGGAATAAAATTGAACTCAGTTACAATCAGCAGCATATTATAGACAATGTTATTCAAATATTAATGTAATATTTTTATATTCCACTGCACACCATTTCCTATACTGAACTATTTTTCAAGCAGTTTATAATGAAAACAGCAGTTAATTTTAAAAAACAAAATACTGGTTAAAAAGAAAAGGACGATTCTTTCAATAGTTATATTGGTAAGCCTGAATGAAGAGATGAGTTTTCAATAGATAGCTGAAAAATTTTATACTAAAAGCGTCCTGAATTTCATTAATTATGTACAAAGAAAAACAGCTGAAGAACTCACAACAATTGTTTTTCAGAGCTAGAAATCTTTGAATCAAATGAACAATTTCAAACTAGGAAAACACACCGGGACAGCAGGAAACTGGAGTGCCCATATTTATCAGACAAAGAGCACAGCGAGGAAGAGGTTTGCGGCAACCAGGACAACTTGTGACTTTTGATTTGGTTGGTGATCCACTTACACCATACTGACTGAAACCTCGGCCTTGATGTGGTATAGTTGAGCAGCTATAAGAGATTGATTTTCCACAGAAGTTGCAACTTACAAATACCTAGCCGAAAAAAATAAAACATACATCTCCTTATATCATCAAAACACAAAAGCAAATGATTTCCAAAATAATGTTGACAAAGGTATCTGTTTTACTGTAACTCATACATAAATGGAAGATTAGCTCTGTATGAATAGGCTTGAAAAATGTAGCAAGCAAGATAGTGCCATACTTTAATTAAGGTCCTTAAAGATACTAGATTAATTAAATTGCTACATAGTCAAGAATACTTACCTGTGCTAAAGGTTTTGAGCTGGGATCCAGCTTACTTCGATGGATGTCAAATTCAGCTCGTTTATGCCAAAATCTCCATGCATCCAACAGATTCCGGTAACTTTCAATCCAATATTGAACTCGCTCATCTTTGAGCACTTCAGAGGGAGAACCCTAAAAAGGTAAATATGAACAACAACAAAAATGCATTCAAGAAAAATATAACATTTCTGTTGAAGTTAAAAATTATGGGTTATTTTTTTTACAAAGGTAAAAAAACCCTAGCTAGTCTTCACAAAAGTAATCCTATTTTATATACTGTCCCCAAGCTTGAACTAAGTGATTTAGAAATAGTAGGGAGATGAATATTCAAAAATATTTTACTGAAGATACCACACAGATCATAAAATGAAACAATAAAATGAAAAATGATTTACCTCAAAGGCAAGCAAAAACAGAAATGTGTAAAGCAAGGCATAGTATTTTCACAAATGTTGAAGCTTGAATTATTTTCAAAAAAGATACAAACCTGCAGCATACAATAGCTTGCTGTCTGAACATCCCCTGTTCTATCTACATAACTTTCCATCAGATCAACTCCATCACTCGTGAGTCCTGTCAGTAGGATTCCTTCAAGATTTCCAGCCTCTTTCATTTCATTTGTTAGTTTTTCAACAAATCTGTTTAGCTATTAAAAAGAAATTATGATTTTCTCTATGTTTTTAACCTGTTATTACCTATTTCCCACCCACACAAATGTGGCACGCCTCTATATGGTATTAAATATATATTGTGTCAATTTTTTCTTAATATGAACAAAATATTAAATATAATATAAATTATCCATATTTTCAATGTCTTTCAGTTCAAAATATTTCTGAAATATCACCTCATTAATTTGACTTATCTGCAGAATATATATGAGAAATTGCTGGGAGAAACCACAGCTTTAGATGCTGAGGTCTCTACTTTTGATAGAAAAGAACACTTAAGGAACCTTTTCTTAACAATTAAAGAAAATGCAAACGCCATACTGTTGCTTGATAAGAGCACTAGGTTTGTGTCAATAGGAAGCCAATTCAAAATATAACAGGATTATCTGTGCTCAGAATATCACAGGGTGGTCACTATACCAATAAAGGAAAATACTTGTAGCTTGGTTAGCTTGGTGGTCTCTGAGCTTGGTTGCTTTCTGGCAGACATTTCATCACTCAAACTAGATAATATTAGCAGTGCTATTTTGAGTAATGAAATGTCTCCAAGAAAACATCCAAGCTCAGAGACCGCCAAGGGCCTGGGTAGTCACTATCAGCAATGAAATGTGAAATAAATTCAAACCCTAACTGTTTCCAATCAAACTTAGACTAGGAAAATCTGGGAGTTCAAGTATGCATCTCTTTAAGTTGCCAAGGTTGAGAAATATTGATCTATAGGCACACTGATGCCCAGAATAGCACAAAATATTTATCATTTTGATGTAGTGTGTTATTATTTGTTCTTTTCAACATAGTGTATTTTCTAGAAAGAACTTTGGAGTAAACAGAAAAAAATGGCAGCACATCTGATCACCTTACCTGCATATCAGTTAGGAATTTACAAGCGAATGCCACTCTGTCTCGTACAGCTACATTACTTTCATTCTGAAAAAACCACACACACACACACACACAGAGAGAGAGAGAGACACACACACACGAGAGAGAGAGAGAGAGAGAGAGAGAGAGAGAGAGAGAGAGAGAGAGAGAGAGAGAGAGAGAGAGAGAGAGAGAGAGAGATTTTTACCATAATCTAAAATGATTTATTTTTTCATGAAAATGAGGTAACAAGTAGGACAGTATCTATATATTGCAATTTGAAAATATAAAATATAAAGGTAAAAATGGTAAAGGAGTCCCTGCAAATTAGTCATTGCCAACTCTAGGGGGTGGTGCTCATCTCCATTTCAAGGCCATTTAGCCAGCACCATCCACAAAAACATTTCCACAGTCATGTGGCCAACATGACATCACGGAGCACTGTTACATTCCCATCAAAGCAGTACCTATTTATGTACTCGCATTTGCATGCTTTTGAACTGCTAGGTTGGCAGGACTTCGCCCGAGGATTGGAGCTCACCCCATCGTGTGGCACTCAGGTCTCAAACCTGGGTTGCTGGCTTTCCAGCTGGCAACCCAGCGTCTCAACCACTGAGCCACCACACACCCCATATAAAATATAAAAACAGTATCAAATTCTTAAAAACATGATACATTTTCATTAATCCTTCATTTTCTAATTACCGGTACTTGATTACTAGTATATATTTTGGATCAAGTAATCACATTTGATTACCTTCTCATAAATGTCAGGGATTTTTCAAAATATTTTGCATAAGAGCAAGGACAATTAATGCAAAGAAAACCTACTTTCAACTGTGTTGCCACAATACATTCTATCATAAATATCTTTTGCCTTTGTCTCAAAGGCTCAAAATTTATACCACTTTAATTGATAGATCAAACTCCTAATCTGACACTGAATAATCCATAAAAATGAATTATTTGCTACATATTTCAATAATGATACAGTTTTTAATTTTAAAAATTTGGTAAAAGCTTACCAAAACCCCATCATAACACCCTGATTCACTGGTCAAAAAAGCAAACATGGCGCATAAGTAAGGATTGTTCAGCTGCAACCTAAGAGTGCTGCACATTTCTCTCCATAAGGAATTCTTTTCATCTGTATAGCCTGACAATGCCATAGCCACCACATTAAGATTTAGATCACCTGCATTGCAAAAATATATATATATATATATATACAACCTAAAGTCAGCAGCAGAATTACCAGCAACATAATAAGCAATAAGCAACAGATCAAAATATACATAAAGTATCATTCTGTGAAATGCATCAATCTTTTTTAAAAAATTTTTTAATGAGAAATACAAAAGAAACCCCATCCCTACAATACCAAATAGGGGAAGAGGAAAAAAAATCAAGTTAAACTTTATCTGTAGATTGGCTTATATGTGAGCCTATATGGGAAATATAGTACTTTTAAAAATATATTTCCAAGCCCATGCATGGATAAGGCAAACTTAATTTTTTGGTACTTAAAATTCTCGGTTTACAGGTGTCCTTGACTTACAACAGTTCATTTAGTGATTGTTCTAAGTTACAATGGCACTGAAAAAAATGACTTATAACTGTTTTTCACACTTATGACCATTGTAGCATCCCCATGGTCACATGATAAAAATTCAGACGCTTGGCTACTGACTCATGTTTGACGGTTGCAGTGTCTTGGGGTCATGTGATCATCTTTTGCACCTTCTGACAAAGTCAATGGGGAAGCCAGATTCACTTAACAACAGTGTTCTTGCAGTGATTCACATAACAACTATGGCAAGAACATATACATGGGGCAAAACTTACTTAACTGCCTTTCTTAGCAACAGAAATTTGGGGTCAGTTATGATCGTTAAGTCGAGGGGTACTTGTATTTGCAAGTATATGCAGTCTGTGTCATATGATGATTCAAATGTAATAAATATGACAAAAATAAAAAATAAATTGAAAAAAGGAAAAGACCCATGCAATAACTATTGATAACAATATAAAATTCAATCCTTCAGCTTATCACTAAATATATACTATACTGCAAGATATGGTTTCATTTCCTCAATGTTGGAAGAGAAAGATTTTTAAAAAATAAATAACACATTCATATACTGTACCCATTCCTTAAAGTCAGGAAGTTAATTTTCCATTTATATAAAATTATCCTTTTGTTATATCCCAGTATAGTGGGATTTCCAAATAGAATGGTGGGAGGTGTGAAGAGGTGACTGAGTTTAAACACCTTGCACAGCAGAAAATGGCAAAGACTTTAACTCCCACAGACCATTACAGACAGTCTGTCCTTGTAATACACATTGCAACCATTAACAAGTAACCTTGATCGGCTCAGTGTGTCCCTGACACCCAGACTCAACCGAGCCAAAGGAGGTGACAAATTCCAGGTTTTAAGAATATAGTTTGAAATAACATTAAGATCCTTAATTATAATAGTTTCTTCCAATGTTGTATTGTAATTGTATTGTAATAATTACATGTAGTTATTTGGACCCAAAACTGATACAGATCATGACTTAAAGAACCTTCATATTTCTTACAATGCTAACAGGAAGAAAAAACAAGCAAACATCCATTCTTTATAACACATTCTTTGAGGGTTCAATAAACTTGCAATAATACTTGAATTCAATTAATTTTTAGATATGTATATTTTACAATTTCTCAACACTTGGCCCTGCTGATTCTGTAAAAATACTCTGAACCAATCCACTGAGTTGGGTACCAATCAACTCAGGTGAACTATCTAAGGCCATGACTGGAAGGAGCTGAGCATTTACTGGCTGGATGCCTTTCTTGTTCACAGCATATTTTTTCTTTGCATCCTAGGAAAGAAACATCTGCTGCTACCTAGAACTGAACTCTCTACCTTCCAAATGGGAGGTGAGCATCTTCACCACTAGGTCACCACTAGGTCACCACACAGCTCTTGTTCAAGATACTTGAATTCTAATTTTCATATACCATTAGATAAATGACGAAGTTATGGTCCAAGTGTTTCTACAAGCTTGAATCTAAAGAATAACCAGGAGAAATTAAAAGTCATTAACCACAATCCCACAGATTTTTGTGCAAGCTAAGGGACTAAACAGTTTGGTAGCAAATGAAATTTCATATGTTCTACAAATAGAAGTATAAACTAGGTCCCAGTTTTCTTATGTCATTCTATAAAGCAGTCCTTGAATCAAAAAAAGGTATTTTTTGTACCTTTGGATTTAACAATGCTTAAAGCAGTCTGATTAACAGATAAACATATAAATAATATTCAGCATGAACAAATGCTGTATAAGTGGTAGTACATCATAACACACCTTTGCCAGAAGATGCTCCTTTGTTCATTATCTGTATTGCTCGTCGGATGTCCAAATTAAATAATGCTACAGCAGCAGCTCGCTCCCAGTCTCCTTCTTGCTCCAAAGAGCACAGAAAGGGTTCCACATCCAGATCTGCCCCCTTCTTTACCCATCCACAAAGCTGCAAAGCCAGTGATCTTTCCTCACTCATATACTGAATAATATCTGCATGTCTATCAGATCCACTTCGGCTGTGCCTCAAGTTCTCTGTTGTTCCTGAAAAGGAATTATGGATTGACATTAGACACAATAAACACAACTTCTTAATATCTGAATGTATCATGTTAAATTTATCATTATAATATAGGTATTGCAACAATCTTTAAGCATTGTTTTATCATTATTATTGTTTAACATTGTTATTAGCATTCAATCATGCTATTAACTAGGACAATGCAATGTATTGGTTTCAAAGAGAAAAGTGTTGACTACATAATGTTGCACCTACTGCCACCTCTCTAAATCAAATGTTACTTTACCATGAATCAAATGGCACACCATGCAGGTCCATGGAAAAAAATATTAGTTTCTTTAAGAAGTTGTCAATAGATGAATCTGTAATACTGGGTAGGCCATGAAAGCTTAAAAGACATTCACTTTTAAATTATTTAATATGTTATCAAATAATGAAATATGCAAAATGAACTTACCCATAGAAGTTTTCACTATAGATTTGATGCCTGCATAAACCAAAGATCCTTTGTTTCCTGTGAATTTTTGATCCATATCATCAGCATATTGCTTCATAAGTATTTTCCAGTATAGGAAATAACTTAATAAGATGATGTGTGAGGCAAAAACAATATTATATTTATTAATTAATATTTCCTAATTTGCTACTGAATTAGAGGTGGTATCATAAAGAAACCAACTTTGATTTGGTTTCCTTGATCCAAGGAATTGTGCAAACACCCTCTCCAAAATTATTTATACGCTTAGTGTAATCCTCTGAATAACTAATAGCTAATAACTATATAATAGCAGAAAGTGGTTATAACAGACATGTATTATCAAGTTTGATAAGGAAACTCAGAGATTATCTTTCTTTTCAGTCTTAAATCAACAAAAATGTAGATTTCTTTAGACACATTAAGTAACAAAGGTATAGCTTTCTGAAAGCCATTAGTACTGTTTTATATAATGATGCATAATGCCAGGGCCCAAATGTCTCCTTATGTTAATCTGAAAAAAGGGACCACCCCAAATATATTCTGCACAAATCCATGTTTCAAAAAGGCCCCGGAATGGAAGGAATCAGTCATCCTGTGTGGCAAATACTATTTTAAGGATATAGTGCAGAGTGTACCAAAGTGACTTCAGTTGTGGATCTTCATTTCCTGCAAGAATATGGTTTCTCCAGACCTGTTCTGTATCTAGGCCATATCTGGATAAAGCCCTGAGGCGCATTTTGGTGGCTATGTCTTTTTCAAAAGATCTAGTTTCTTCTGTGCATTCATACAAATGTCTTCCACAAGCCCACATTAAAGAAGTAACTGGACTCCATGCCAGAGATATTCTTTCAAACACAGTAAAATCTGACATAGTCCTGTTAGAAGCCACAACGACCATTCGATTTTGACTTGATGGATGCCATGCAAAGGAAGCAATATAGTGCTCGCAAGGCTGAACACTTCTTTCAATTATTGTAGGTTCCGTTTCATCCCCTATAGGTGTGGGAGTGTGCTGCATATCGTACAGCTTGATGATGTTACTATCTCTGGTTAAAGTAGCTAATAACCCAGTTCTTGTAGGACACCATGCTGCTTTTATTAATGGTTTTGGTTGTTCTGTCAGGGTTAGTACAGGTTTCTCAAATTTTCTAAGGTCCCATATGGCAACCTGCCCTTCATAGAAGGAAGCCACACGATCATGGAAGTATGGATCAACAGTAACACCCTGAACAGCCTTGGTATTCACAAACATTTTTTGGCTTGTGTTTCTAAGGTCAAAAATAGCCAGGTTTCGGTGCATTCCAGCTAAAAGAAGTTTCTGATCTCGTGGAAGCCAACAAAGAGAAAGACAAGCATCATTCTGACCTAATTCATACAGTGATTTTGTTACAACTAATCCTGATTCAATATCACTTGAAAGCCTTAATTTCTCAGTGGCAATTGAAATTTCTGGAGTGTATTTACTACTTATATCCCAGATCAATACTGAAAAATCAGCTCGATGTTTATCCAAGCCAGCAGCAAGCCAGTTACTGTCTAATGGATTCCATGCCAAGGTGTTACACTGTCGAGCATGCTTTGGAACAAATTCTTTTCCTATCAAATCTTTACATTTTGAATTGTGGTCTTGGCCAAGGCTAGTCAAGACAACTCGACCATTAGCTTGGCCAACTGCCAGTAGACATTCAGGATCATATTTTGGATACCAAGCCACACATTTTAAATATGGAGTCTCTGAATTAATGGACAAAAGAGTAGCTGCAGTTTCTTCAGATAAACGCAGTGATCCTGCTTTGAGTTCTGAACTTACTGCAGATTCAATACGATAAAGACTGAGTTCTGAGTCACATAAAACAAATCTATCGACATGGTGTGGAGCCCACAGAATATCAGGTTTGGAGCCACTCATATCTGTTCCTCCAAATTGAATCAGGCAGCTTAAAACGTTGTTGGGAAACTAGAGCTGAGTTCACTCATATGGACCCCTTTTTGTAAAAAGAAAAAATAATAATCAATGTCATATTATCAAATTTACATCATTTACATTTACATCATTCCAAATGAGCACTGCAAAGTACCTTCAAGTTTCTTGTTCCCAGATGGCAATTACACAACCAAAAATTTCAAATGGTTTACTAATTCAGCAATACCATTCCTCATTCAAAAATTCAGGTGGCACCTAGGGTTTTGAAAAGCATTTAAAATCTGACTTTAGTCCCAGGCCTGGGGTTAATTTGTTGGGGGAAGAGGAGAGAGGGCAGCTGCCATACTGTGTTTTAATATATGTTTTTAGCTTGAGTTGCTTTCTCTATGTTTTTAATTATCTTATATTAGATTTTGTAAGCTACCCAGTTTGTTAAGGGTGGTAACTATAATGAATTTAATGAAATAAATCAATAGGTGTTTTTTTTGTTAAACCTTCTTTCCAGTCTTGCGACTACAATTGACCCCAAAATTTCTCACATGACCCCAGGACACTGCAACCGTCAAATATGAGTCAGTTGCCAAGAGGCTGAATTTTGATCATATGACCATGGGGATGCTGCAATGGTCGTAAGTGTGAAAAACGATCATAAGTCACTTTTTTCAGTGCCACTGTAACTTCAAATAGTTGTAAATAAATGATTGTAAATTGAGGACTATCTATAATCCTTTTGCTTGCTTTGTTGATTTTTCTTACTGGATTATACAGTACAAAAGGTAGGATCGATTCTTATATACAGAGTCAAGAGAGCACAGTATGAGGCATTTACTTTCTAAACCAGATAAATATGAAAGTTTTTAATCATTTCTGGGAATTGAAGTTGAGCAATATCTAGACTATCTCATACTTCATACTACCTTCATTGTTGGGGTTTATTTTTGTTTGTTTTTTTGCAGATTAAACGCAGCAAGTTAGCAATTCCCAAGTACTCTGAATTCAATTAAGCAAAGAGGTGACAAATTTGAGAGAAAAGGTCCACTATCCACCAAGCCACGTTTAGTATAAGATTTGAACGTCTGAACTACGAGCATCACAGTGATCATTAACGATTGCAACATCACGAGGAAAAAAAACACCACAGGACTTACAAGGACCTTAGTTAGTAATGTTAACGTACGTTGCAGTCTCGCCTCACGAAATTCTATCGTAATGTTAAAAAGTCTAATTACCGTGACGGAGAGCTCTAAGTTCCGTGCCCGCATTTTTTCCTAAAATCAGGTCTGAAGGGGAAAAAAATCTGCTGATACTCGAGATCGGCGACAATCTATTGAACACTCTGCGCTCCAGACCTCAGTAAAATCAGCGGCTCTGATTGCTGCCACCGCGAAGTGAAAATTGGAGAGAAACTACTTGGCAGGGCAGGGCTCCGCGACTCCCACCTCCCCGAGGCCGCCGGAATTACGCAGATTAAGACGAGATGGTGGTGGTGGTGGGAAAACACCTTTGAAAACATGAAAGCAGCTCCTCCACAAAAATTCGGACTTCCGCCTTCAGAGAAGTTTCTACTTCCGGCATGAAGAGCAAATGCTTCCGAGAAGGAAGGGGGTGGTTTTATGAAAGTTTATCAGGAATGCTACTTCCCATGAATTGTTTTTGGCGGCCCCGGCTTCCGAATTGCGGGTTTTCTGCGAATGTTGCTAGGCTCACTTTGTGGGCATCTCCGGTCGGGTTGACTGGCAGTTGACTCGAAGACTTTTTCCAGGCGGAGCTAAGCAGCGTGTCTTTCTGCCCCTGAGGAAGAAGAGCGCTGAAAGCCTGGGCCGGCTGACGGACAAGCCACAAATTATGTTTATGCGTCCATCTGTCGTGACGCAGCCTGGATGGATTTGGCTGATCTAGGAAAAAGGGCTAGAGCTAAGAGTTGCTGAACAGGAGACCACCAGGAAACTTCAGAAAGTCGAAAAAAACTTTTAGAAGGGCAAAACTTATATCTGCGGTACAGAAAGCTGGACAAACATTAGTGGTCCTCCACATTTTGGCAACCTAGATAATTAGCAAACTCAGTGTTAATGGACACCAGATATAAAGTGCAAAATCTGCCCATACACTACACGCTTCCCTGGATATTCTTGAAATGTGCTTGCCTAAATCCTATTCATCTTTAATGGATATATAAAATGAGAAAAATATATAAAGTAAACAAGGCTCCCTTGCTTTAAGGCAGGGGTCTTCAAACTTGGTCCTTTTATGACTTGTGGACTTCAATTCCCAAAGTTCCTCAGCTGGCATGCCTGGCTGAGGAATTCTGGGAGTTGAAGTCCACAAGTCATAAAAGGGCCAAGTTTGAAGAGCCCTGCTTTAAGGCTTTAATTGATAATACTTCTCTCCTTATTCTGTTAAGTTGTGGGCTTACTGTAGCTAAAACAAAATTTTATTTTTGTGCAATTTGAAAATAATTTTTATGCTGCCACCTTTTGTAATCATAAGTAAGCATTGTGCTGTGGCCTTTAAATCTTGTTGGTTTTTTTTCCTGCCATTGTTACCTAGAAGTCTTGCTGCAGCAGCAAAGGAACAGGATGATTTTCTTATTAAATTAGCAAAAGTTACAACATTCCATTCTATAAATTAGTTGATGAAGCTTCTCTTTTCATCACTCACACAAGTTTATACTTTCTAATCAAATTTGTTACATAGTATGAACAGGTGCTCCTGGTTTTTGGCTGTCATAGATAACTTGACTTTCCTCTTATAATGCCTTCCTCCATACAGAATTATATTTGCATTTCTGAATAAAAACCAATTCATTGTTTTAGTTTAAGCATTCACAAAATTAGTTTTTTAAAATTTATTAAATATGGTTGCTGGCCATCCTGCTAAAAGGAACTTTGGGTGAATTACAACATTTAAAGAAATAAAACTATTAAAAATATATAATCCTAAAATAAAAAAAACAATTTATAATTAACGACGTGAAGGAGGGAGCAGGATTCAACACCTCCAATGTGATATTCCCCGTTGCAGTCCCAAACCATCAGAACCAGGTCTTCAATCTTTTCTGGAAGTCCAGGACTGTAGGAGCAGATCTCTCCCTAGGGGCAAGATGTTCCAAACAGCAGGACCTATAGTAGAAAAGACTCTTTTCCCAGACCTTTTCAGCCAATTTCCTTGAGCAATGGGATCTGCAGCATGCCTCCTTTGCCTTCACAGATGGGGTGAGACGATCCTGTTGGTGTGAGACTCAGGTAAGCAGTTGTAGAAAATTGTGTATTTTTAAATTCAACCTACAGCTTTCATATATTAGTTCATAACAGGATTTCTATAAATAATATTTTGAGAAGGAATTGGATCTGTAATTAAAAATTAAATTTATGGATTTATTGAACATGTCCAGAATAATTTAGTAACTAACAATATTTTGGTAATTGCTGTTCTGTGCTCAGTTACTGAATAAATGAGACTGAAGTAAACTTGGATCTTAGTCATTATTTTGAGGTTGGAAATCAAATCTGGGAATAATTTTTTGATTTCTTTCTATATACTAATATAGGAAGAAAAGTTATAAGAATTATTAAATTTTATTGTAAACCACGGTGGCTATTTAATAGTTCCTGAATTAAATTAGTTGCCACTGAAACCCACAAGATGGAGCTCAATTCATATAGTTGAAAATTTAAGGACACTATCCACATATTCAGTCCTGGTACGATCTAATATAATACCTTAGAAACATCAATAAAGTACAAAGTTACAAATTTACTGCATGGCCAATTATTACAAAGATACTGAGTGCTTGATGCCTCAAAACAATTATTAAAATTCATTTTCTGAATTTTAGAAAAAATAATTGTTTTCTCACAGATCTCTAGGGACTTCAAATTATACAGTATTAAGATGAAGAGACATTGCACTTGCATCACCTTCCAAAGTAGGAAAAGTATGTAGCTGGTTTTTACAAATGGAAGTTGAGCTTCAAAATGCCCAGGTGGGCAAACCAAGGAATTGTAAAATGCTACATCCTTTTACCAGTTTATATTAAAAAAATGATGATTATGTGTTGGAGCTGGGGGAGGAGAGCATGGGGACAAATGTCAAAAATAAAAATGGCAATACAACCACCCCAATCAAAGTCTTGCTTCTCTTTGGCTATCTGGTTTATAAGGCTGCACACATAAAAAAATTGCCCTATTGCTGTTAAAATGCTTATTGGAAATTGGGGGGGAACATACTTTAAGGAATATATTTTAGAACCTGAGAGTCACAGGAGGCTCCCAATACCATATAGGTAAACTAAATAGTGGGGGGCTCTTTAAATGAACATCTATTATTTTAAATAACCAGGCAAGTCTGTAATCTTGGTCACTGGTAAGGTATAGTAGACCTGGTTCTATTTTTCTTGTTCAGCATGGTTGTCTTGTTTGGATTTGCATGTTTGTTTTTTTCTACTATTTTAACCCTTGGTAACAGAATTGTAGGTGAACAGGTTTAGAAGTCAAAATAATAGGAGAAGTAGTTTCCCAAATAGTCAGACCCAAAATTGTTTAATAGTTTACATGTTAATATTACTCATTAAATTATGCCACATAGACAATTATGTCCTGTTGGGAACCTTTATTTATCCTCTACATATGCATATATATATAGCTATGTCAAGAGACGCGGTGGCTCAGTGGGTTAGGACGCTGAGCTTGTCGATCAGAAGGTCGGCAGTTTGGCGGGTCGAATCCTGAGTGCCGCGTAACAGAGTGAGCGCCTGTTACTTGTCCCAGCTTCTGCCAACCTAGCAGTTCGAAAGCACGTAAAAATGCAAGTAGAAAAATAGGGACCACTACGGTGGGAAGGTAACAGCGTTCCGTGTGCCTTTGGCGTCTAGTCATGCCGGCCACATGACCACGGAGACGTCCTTGGACAAGCGCTGGCTCTTTGGCTTTGAAACGGAGATGAGCACTGGCCCCTAGAGTTGGAAATGACTAGCATGTGTGTGCAGAGGAACCTTTACCTTTACCTTTATAGCTATGTCATTTCATTTCTATTACTGCTATAAATAGGAATATAGGATAAAGCTTAGAGAGAGGATTAGATGGAAACTTGTGGAACATCGCAGGTCAATGGTCTAGATGTCAGATAGCAGTCTGTTGACACTGTCTTCTGAATGTGTCCTGACAGAAAGCAATTACTTTCAGCAAAGTACAGCAATTACTGTGAAATAATGCCTCAACACCAGCCAGGCCAGAAGTTGGTAGTGTCAAAAGCTGCTGGGATATCCAGGAAAATTTCACTCTTTTCATTTAGTTTTTGACATCCAGGGAGAGTATCTGGGCCCAGAAAGCTTTTTCTATTCATTTTATAATTATCTCCATTAGGCATATGACAGCAGATCCCTTACTTGTTTCATCATTTACCATAACAGTGGGTTCCAGCACAATTTAATCAGCCAGGAAGTACTGGGTTGAGCAAATAGCTGGTGGCCTTTGCCTCTCCACATGTCCTATCCTCTTCCTTCAGATGTATAAATTGAAGATAATCTACGTGAACAGGAACAGTGGTTTTCAATGCTATCTTCATATAACCTGTCCCAATGCTAGAGTTGCTGTTGAAGAAATTTGATAAACCTTCCTGCAAAGCACAATGAATATTGCTTACAGTGAGCTTCTTGGGTGTACCAGTTCCTCTCCCACATTGTTGAGGGAGTAGATATTGAATAGTACTGAAAAATAATCACTGGTCCTTTTTACACAGACACAATAGAAGAAATGAGGATATCTTCACTATATCTACTGCCATGGAATAGGAATGCAAATAGTTTTGGGAAGGGCCCAAATTCACATTCAGACTAATTTGTTCCTTCATTTTGCTACAGAGTCCACTAGATTGCTTCATTATCCTCAACTCCTAGATGAATCAAGGTGCTGCTTGAGATATGCTAGAGCAGGGGTCTCCAACCTGTGGCCCATGGCCCAGTTGTAGGCCATGGGGGGTTTGCAACTGGGCCATGGAAATGGCCTTTGAGCGCATTGCGCAAACAGGTGAGCATGTGTGTGCATGCACGGCCCATTTGTGGGCCATGGGGAGCTTGCAACTGAGCCGCAGAAATGGCCCGTGAGTGCATGTGCATATGCATTACTTGCACAAACAGTAGGCGAGTGTGTGTGTGCGTGCATGGTCCATTTGCAGCAGGTGTGCATGCATACCGCTTGCGCAAATAGAACTGCACGTGCCCTTGCCGGCCACTCATGCAGAACCATCTCCTCTCCCCTACCTCCAACTGGTCCACAAAGCCAGAAACATTGGGGAATTCTGTGCTAGAGGGAAGGGCATGCTTATGATTGATAGGGACAAGCTCCACAGATAGCCTCAGTTTCAACAGGATCCCTCAACTCTCTGAGGTTCCAGACTTGCATAAAAATAAAAATAAAAGAGATTAATTTCATGGTATTATAGCACTAGAAATATCAATATCCACCCTATCTTCTGTATATCACCAAATGGGAGAAATGACTTCTAAGGTTCAAAAAGTTGCTGTCATTAAAAACAGATTTTGCCAAACAAATCTTATTTCATTCTTTGTTAAAGTGACTAAATTAGTGAACCAGTGAAAACTGTGGACATAGTGTACTTGGATTTCAGTGAAGCATTTGACAAAGTAGACCACAGTTTATTTTTTGATAAACTAGAAAAATGTGGGATAGACACCATCTCCACCAGATTGATTTGTAACTGGTTGACAAACTACATTCAATGTGTAATCCTTAATAGAACTACCCCTGTTTCCCCAAAAATAAGACCTAACCTGAAAATAAGTCCTAGCATGATTTTTCAGGATGCTCATAATATAAGCCCAACCCAAAAATAAGCCCCATTAAGATCATTAGCCAGACAGACACATTTAGTACCGTATTTTCCCCAAAATAAGACCTAACCAGAAAATAAACCCTAATGTGTATTTTGGAGCAAAAATTAATATAAGGCCTGATCTTATTTTGGGGGAAACATGGGTACATCTACATAAAGGGAAGTAAGCAGTGGGACGCTCAAGGTTCTGTTTTAGCTACAGTACTCTTCATAAACAATTTAGATGATAGGATAGAAGGGAACTTATCAAATTTGAAGATGACACCAAGCTGGCAGGAATGGCAAACAGCCCAGAACTCTGTTACCTTCCCATCAATGTAATCCTTATTTATCTACTCGCATTTGCATGCTTTTGAACTGCTAGGTTGGCAGGAGCTGGGGTAAGTAATAGGAGCTCACCCCTTCACGCACTATTCAGGTCTCAAACCCAGACTGTCAGCTTTGCGGCTGACAAGCTCAGCATCTTTAACTGCTGAGCCATCGCACCCCTAGAGAATTTCGGTAATCCATGCATTGTCTGTTCCCTGACCAGGTCTGCCTCAAGAGCTGAGAGTAGGCTAGAATGACAAGTATAACTAAGCAGATCCCAATTCCTGACTATGTTATTACTCATATTGTAGATGAAGCATGCTAGATTGTGTCAACAACAAAAAATGCATAAGATAATAATAACAACAACTTTATTGTCACTTTGAATGTACACCAATCAGCATACATCAAAATGAAATTTTGTTGTATACAGCTCTGAAAGGGCCACCACCACCATGGCCAGCTCAAGTTTCAGAACGTCCATTTTAGTCTCTAGGAAGCAAACGACGGCAAACAGGACAGATAGAAATGGAGCCCCATGTGGAATAGCCCTTAAATAAAATAAATAAAAACTGTATTTTAAAATTGGTATAGCTGAAAACTTTAACTTGGCTCACTTGTGGGCTGGAGATGAAATAATGACAATTTATTGAAGACATGCCAAATTAAAACATTGAACTCATGTAATAGTCTGGATGGCAACTGGGGGACATAAAGACAACCATGAATGGAATTCCAACAAAGTGAACCCAGCCATCAAAAAGGATATGTCGAGATCAAGATTAAATTTACATTGTGTTCTATTTCTTAGAAGCAAAAACTGGAACCAGACAACCAGAGTATTTACCAAAAGGGTCTTTTTTTCTTAAAAAAATTATTTGGGATTTGGGGGAAAAAGGATAATCTTACTTTAAAGGTAAAGGTAAAGGTTCCCCCGCACATGCGTGCTAGTCGTTTCCAAATCTAGGGGCCAGTGCTCATCTCCGTTTCAAAGCCGAAGAGCCAGCACTTGTCCGAGGATGTCTCTGTGGTCATGTGGTCGGCATGACTAGATGCCAAAGGCGCACGGAGCGCTGTTACCTTCCCACCGTAGTGGTCCCTATTTTTTGTACTTGCATTTTTACGTGCTTTCGAACTGCTAGGTTGGCAGAAGCTGGGACAAGTAACAGGCGCTCACTCTGTTACGCGGCACTCGGGATTCGACCCACCAAACTGCCGACCTTCTGATCGACAAGCTCAGCATCCTAACCCACTGAGCCACCACGTCCCTTTTAATCTTACTTTACTTACTTACAAAAAAGAATAAAAACAGAACTGTTGAAAACTTAAGAATTAGTACAAGGTGCAAATGGTTGCTGATATTTCAAAACCTGAATACTTAGGTAGTATTCCTGTCCCCAACAATAAGGCATAGTCCTTCCAAGGATATTCCATGGAGTCATCAAATCCAGAGTGTTTTCAACAGACCTGAACACTGGACCTATATAACAAAATGAAATTCAGTGTAGAGAAAAATGAGGTTTCACACTTAGGAAAGAAAATTAAATGTACAGATACAGATTAGCTGAAATGTGGCTCAATAACTAACTGCTAGAGGGATCTTGGAGTCCTAGTGAACAATCATTTAAATATGAGCCAGCAGTGTGCTTCAGCCATCAAAAATGCCAATGCAATCCTAGGCTGCATTAACAGAGGGATAGAATCAAGATCACATGAAGTGTTAGTACTGCTTTATAATGCCTTAGTAAGACTGGAATACTGTATCCAGTTTTGATCAACATTATATAAAAAAGATTCAGAGATTCTGAAAAAGTGCAGAGAAGAGCAACAAAGATGATTAGGGGGCTGGAGACTAAAACGTATGAAGAATGGTTGCAGGAATTGGGTATGTCTAGTCTACTATAAAGGACTAAGGGTGACAAGATAAAAGTGTTCCAATATTTGAGGGGTTCCCAAAGAAGATGAGAATTAACCTATTTTCCAAAGCATCAGAAGGAAAGACAAGAAGCAATGGTTGTAAACTAATAAAGGAGAGAAGCAATCTAGAACTAAGGAGAAATTTTCTAAGAGTGAAAACAACCAGTGGAATGGCTTGCCTTCAGAAGTTGTGGGTGCTTCATCACTGAAGGCTTTAAAAAAGAGAGTGGGCAACTCTTTGTCTGGAATGGTATAGGGTCTCCTACTTGAATTGGTAATTGGACCAGAAGACCTCCAGGATTACTTCAAACTCTGCTATACTGTTATTCCTTTGAGACAAGCCCAAAACATTCTATTATAGTAACAGAATCGTTCAAGTCTGAAAGTACTTCTCCCCTTCCTCACCTTTACTGTGAAGAGAATTAGGGAGGAACCATGATCAGAATTCTTATGTAAGTCTAGAAATCTCTTGTCTGACCATTGTCTAGGGCAGGGATAGGCAACCTTGGCTCTTTTATGGCTGGCTTGGGAATTCCGAGAGTTGAAGTCCACGAGTCATAAAAGAGCCAAGGTTGCCTACCTCTGGTCTAGGCTATAATTTTTTTTCTTCCTGTCTCTTAAGTTATTTTCACAGATAATTACATAAAGCTGAATGAACAATATTTCAATATTTTCTTGCTATCTGCATGGATTGTCTTGACTACACAGTAAGGCAAATACCTCACTTTGGAGACCACTAATCTACAGGACTGTTTTCCGTGGCATGTGCCCTTCTCTCAGATCACCTTAAGAGAAATTTAAGGTTTAAGGTCTAAAATATTTTTATTTTTCAAATTTTATTTTGTGAGTCTTATGATTTACAGTACCATTTTAGTTTATTTTTAATTGATATTGGTATATATTTTATATGATGCAAGCATAATGTGTTTTACTTATTTGATGTTCAGTACAATATGTGAATCTAGCTAACTGGATTATTTAATAAGCCTTGATAATAAAATTGCAACTTACCATGATTTATATAAATACTTCATCTGATATTGCGACTGCTATTAAAAATAAAAAAATAAAAACTGTATAATAATGAACAAGCCACTTGTAAAGCAAACTCTCAGAAAAGCTGCTCCTTTAACATTTTTAGTATGTGCACCCAGATTGAAGATCTGGCCAAATGCCTAACCATTCTGCATTCAGCTTGGAGCAATGAAACATGAGTCAAGGATCAAGTTCCAGATGCAAGGTACTATTATTTGCATCTGGACTAATTAGTTATTCCAGAACATCGCAATTGTTTAGGAAAGAAAACTAATCCCCTATCCCCAGAATGAATTTTCAAGATCATATTTATTTAAAAATTATTTACTCTCCAGTTTGAGCTTCAGTGCTTTCTAAAGAAAGGTAAGATGATGATGATATGATGATGGTGATGATGATGGTGATGATAAAAATAATTTATCTTAGCAAAATAAATGCAAATCCGAAGCATAACATTTTTAATTTTAATAAGATATGATCAATGATCAACTGAATTTTAACAGTTGTTGAAATTAGCGATATAAGTATAGTACCAGTAAAAAATAATGCATTATTTTCTGTTGGAGGATAGAGTTTCACAATATTATATAAAATTCATTTTGGCATTATCAGTGAATCATAGGATTGAAAATGTTATGTTGGTATCACAAGTTAATATTGAATTTAGTAGAGATACTCTGAGTAAAGCATTTAAGACCAATATTGAGTTTTCTGCATGTAAGCCCCATTGAAGGCAGACAGTAAGCTGTATAAATTTCTGCAGTCCTGCAAAATTAGTAGTTTTTAAATATACTTTGTATTAGGTTCTACATTGTAGATATTTTCTAATGAATGCAAAATAGTTTTCTTTCTAAATAGAATTAAATGCTGCACATGAATTCTGATTGAAATGACTCTGCTAAAAATGCAGTTTTGGAACAGAATTACACAAGCAATCTTTTTTTTAGAGAAAACTGGTCTGATTTTTTTTCAAGATAAATAACAGAAATAAGAGTCATTTCAGCAATTCTTTTGCACATCTAAAAGAAAGATGCTAATTGACTAAATTAAAAAAGAGGATGATGCTAATTTTTATAATTATATTACCTAATGCAAGCCATGTTTATCCCATTATCTTGAGACAGAAAAGCATAAAATATCTATCCTTTAAAAAGTATAAGAAATAAGCAAGATTTGTGAAACTTGCAAAATGTATGATTTGAGAAATCTGGTATATCAGCTTGAAGGAAAAAATGCATAAATATTTTCTCTTTATTTATTTAGAATAGTTTTTCCTTGTTTTTTTATGTTTTATGAAAGCTTACAATAGAAAAATGAAATAGATTTTAAAATGAAGTCAATAAAAAGAATTTAGATACAGCTTTTTCCAGGCCTAATACCAGTAGTAATAGGAAGATAAGACAGTTTAATTTAAATAATGAAATACTGCAATTTAATTACAAGGTTGTAGATGTTTATAATCATTTAACAATGTTCCATACAAGTCAGTATTTTGGGTTTATTAACATGATGAAAAGTTAATGGCTTTTTTTTTTATTAGCAGGAGCAGTAAGCAGTCATTGGATTTTGAATACAAGTCACAATGTGGAAAAAACACTCCGTCCTTTACCTTTTGGTTTTGGCCATTGCAACAAACAATGTAGTATATGGACAAAACAGAAGGAAGGGACAAAGGTTAAGTCCTCTAGCAAGAAAAGACAATCTTCAGGGTAAATTCCTAGAATTTGATATAAGCATTATAAATAAAAAAGGAAGTGCTATAGGTTGCATGAAAAGATTCTGAAGGGAGAGTGATACCGTATATGTCTCTACCAGCATTTTGTATCTTCATAAATCTCATGGAATTCTATATGTAATCTATTCTGTGGATTACAAAGGACATTGTTATTCTCTTTTGAATGTGTATCTCTTTCTAATGGCAGACATGATGCATGGAATATGCATTGAAAATCATATAGGCCCCTCAACCATATTTTCAGAATAGTTTGAGAGATATTCAGCTGGTTCAGTAATCATATCTTTTGATAAACATGACTGTCATTGCCACTGGATTATATTGAGGTGTCGATCTAGTAACATCTTAATAAAGGGGGGAGGGAATAATATAAAAGAATTGTAGAATAGAAGTCCCCCCTGCCTACAATTTTGAATTATTTATATTTATTGAAGGCTACCTATGAGATAAATATTTAAATGGTACAACTATTATCTCCTTGGTGCTCTTTCTCTCTAGTGTAGGACATTATCATTTTGAATTTGTGGCGTAAATATCCATTCTGTTCTGCAATTCTGTAAATCAGAGTTGTACAACTAGAATTGTGAAACAGCTCTAAACAAATCATCTTAAAAATAATGAATGTTCAACAGTGAGACTATTTCAGAAGGAATTATACTGTATACATATAAACTGGGCATGAATTGTTAGGAATGATGTATCTGATATTTCAGATTTTGCATTCAGCAAGGGAATATTGGGATAAGTTATTCCCAAGGTCCTTTCAGCACTCCAGGATATTGAGTGATGCTTAATGAGACTTTTCAAGGAGTGATTTGTATTTTGTTTCATGCTTAAGAAGAGATGTATCCTGTACCAAAGCAAAAAGGAATGTTATGTTGTAAAACTTCCCTTGTTCTGTGCATTTACTCACAGTTATTCTGTTATGTGAGAAAGAAGTTGAAACATAAACCTCACTCTTTACATCAGTGCAGTTAGTATAACTTATTAGCTTCTACATGACTGAAGCTACATTATCTTATTGGCATGCTATTTAATATTCTTCAGATAGCAAACCATGTTTAGGCCTAGAAGATTTGATGTATAATGGAAGGGTAAGAATCTCACTGATGTCCAAAGATGCTTTTTTCAAAAGGCAACTAGACATTATTAGGTTTTTTTCCCTTTGAAAACATTTTACTTCTCATCCAAGAAGCTTCTTCAGTTCTAACTATCTGAAGGGAAAAGGAAGGATGTATATTCTTTGCAGTCATTAACACTCTGAATCAGAATACAAACGGTGTGGAATCTTCTTCCTTCGTTCTTAAGAAGATCCACACTCGTTTGCACTCTGATTCAGGTGACTCTGAGGATACAGATAAATCCCCAAGTGGCCTCAACAACTCTGAGTGCTAATGACTGGATGACTGCAAAGTATATACATCCTTCTACTCCCCTCCAGTCAGTTAGAACTGAAGAAACGTATTGGATGAGAAGGAGAATGTTTTCAAAGAAAAAAGTTGCCTTTTGGAAAAAAAGCTCCTTTGGGGCAACCATGACCTAGATGATTGAGAATCTCCATAGACAATTTTACTGATGTTTTATTGTTCCAATTTGTACCACTTTTAGCTGAGGGCCTGGGGTAGAAATTCTTTGGTTTCACAAGTTGTCCATTCTTACATGTAAAACAATTGGTAATATAGAGGTATAAAAATCCTGTTGTACATCAATATCCTTTGAAGTTTCCCCTTGGTTGCCTTGATAGTGATGTCCATGGAATGAGGAATCAAAATTATGAAATCAGCCCATTCCTTTTGTACATGGATCACAATGCTGCCTTGCCTACTTTTTTTTAGTATATGACTTTGCTCAATATGTCATTTTTAATCTTGTCCTTTTTTAGATTCTGTCTGTTTTATTGACATCATCTTTGTTCTGGATAGTTCTGAAAGTGCAAAGGGTATATTATTTGATAAGCAGAAAGAGTTTGCTATCCTCTTAAGTGATAAAATCTTCCTCATGAAGCCCACCCGTGCCCACAGGTATGACATCAGACTGGCCATCATGCAGTTCAGTAGTTCTGTCAGAATTGACTGTCCTTTTTCAGCGTGGAGAAACTTGCAGATTTTTAAGCAAAAAGTCAATGAAATGAGCTACATTGGGCATGGCACTTATTCCTACTATGCTATTTCTAATGCAACTCAGCTACTCAAAGCAGAAGGTCATAAAACAAGCATCAAAGTGGTTTTGCTAATGACAGATGGTATTGATCATCCCAAAAATCCCAACGTTCAAGACATATCAGAAAAGGCCAGAGCTCTTGGAATATCTTTCATTACCATTGGTTTGTCTAATGATGTCAATAAAACGAAGCTGCATTTGATAGCTGGTGATTCTCCAGGGAAATCTGTTTTCATTTTGAATGAGCCCAGCCTTTCAGATAAAATAAGGAACCAGTTGGTAAGTTATATTTTTAAAGTTTAATTCATTTTAATTATTGTTGAAGTTGCAAGGCCTCAAAATAGGGAGCACATGATTTTAGGATTGGGCAAATAAACTTATACTATGGCATTTGCCAACATGATATAGATGTGGTGGACAAGGAGTCCCAGAATAATTCAAATTGTAACTCATATGGAAGACAAAATTAAGAGAAAATGATGCAAACTATTGCAGTTATACATTAATCTCAGTTTTAAAAAATGTAAAATATAAGGATGGACTATTTTCTGAAATAGTCCTAAGCAGCACCTTTTCAACCTTGCATTTAAGTTTTTTTTACTGGTGAGAGTTATTACTTACTATTTTATAACTTTTGCACATGCAAATTATTATATTATTCTAATTTAGTTTTTAATTGTTTAAATTACTTAGTTTAAATGGTTTAACTTTAAGAATTCAATTACTTAACTAATCATAATAAAATACCATTATTTAATTGTTTTATTAAAAATTTTCTAACTTATTCTTGTTTGTTAGCCACTTTGAGTATTATTTTTCTTTGTTAGAAAGGCAGGATAACAATCCAACTCATATCTATTGTCTTTCTTATTCTAACATGACCACCAATCATTATTGAAATGCTTGTTTGCTTGTTTAGACCTCAGAGAGTTCTATATGAAAGTTATAGAACTGTCTTGAATCTGCTGCCCCTCATTCCCAGCCCTCTCCTGCCCCCTCTCCGCTCCCCACCCAGCCTTGCAGTGTCACAACCATCAGACATTCTGCAGTAACTTGATGATGACACCTTACCAATGTCTACTTGTTGGTGGACATGAGAAACTTCCAGTCGATACTTCTTTAATAGTTGACCTACCTCAAAGTTTGATACATTTCAAGATCAAGGGAATGTCAGAGTAGGAAGAAAATATGCTTCAGCAGAATGAAAAAGAAGGCAGTCTCAGAGTATGGGCAGAATGGAAGACCAACATTATAGTTATATTTTATGACACCCATGCTTTAAACTGCCAGTAGAACAATATCCCAAATGTTGAGTATTGTAAATAGAGCGAGCAGTGTTGTGGGTAGTATTTTTCTTTGATTCAGCTTTGGGCACACTTTCAGGCCCATCGTCAAAGACATATACAAACTATAGGTATGGTCTAAACTAGGGCGATACAACATATGGTCCATTTAGCAGGCTTATGCAGCCCATTGGCATTTTTTTGAAAAATAGTTCACCACCATCAAATGTCACCACTGTTAGAAAGAATATGCTGCCACTTAGACTTTTGTCAAGCCATCCAATGTCTTCATAGGCAGTGCCAGCTCCAACACTTGCCACCACACTCCTAGCTGCCAAACAGGTATTCCTTTTTGGTTTGCAAATATATTTAAGGTGGCAAACTGGCACTTGCCCCTCTATTGTAAACTTATAATAAAGTAGAGCTAGTCCTTCTGGGTGTGCTTCTTGCCTGGATTACCTTACAAGACTGACTGCATCTGATAATGAGGTTTTCACTTTCTACAGCATGTTTTAAAAAGCTAAAGGAACACTGAATATTGTCACACATCACAAATTAGGATTTTTTAACCAAGATTTATTGAATAAATCCTTATTAGCTGATTTAGTCATAACCACAGACAAATCACATTACGGCTTAATGCAGCACATTCATTGTGTAAACCCACTGATCCACATGCTACCCAATCATTTTTTAGTCTAATATGCTGTGAAAATTTAGTCTGTTCAGGAGTTAACATGTTTTCAGCAAAATACACATTAATACACCCTTTCAAATTTCTTGAAATTTTCCAAAAGCTGATTCTTTGGTAGAAACATACTAGCATGTGCTGAGTTCAGTTTTTAATGCAGTCTGGGTTTACATAACAATTTAAGCTAAATTAAGGTAGTCAGGTAGTGACTCAGCAAATCCATCCATTATCTGAGAAGTTCTGTGATCCAGAGTATAATCAGCATAAGCATAATATAATGTATTATTTGGAAAGTTAGGAAATGTAGCAATTATGTTTTTAAAAACCAGATATAGAGATTAGTGTATTGTTGAACCCAGCCACTGAATTACATTAATATTTAGCACTTAGAGTAACATTCTAAGCCACAATGTGGTTTACTTAGCACTGAATTAGCATCTTATGAAACCCAGTCACGATGTCTTATTTAATATATTAAATAATGGTGTACATGGTGATTTGTAAATCTAATCATAAAATTAGAAATTATAAAATTAAATACAATAGCAGTGTACTTGCTTCATGGAATAAACAAGCAGAGAGAGCAATTTTGTATGGCAGGTTCTTCAGAATATCTTGCATAAACATAATACAAAAAATAAACAGGATACAAGTAGATCAGAAAGGAGCACTAGACATATCAAAGTTCATAATAGCATTACTTGGGACTATTAGAAGCTGCTCAATCTACCAGCAAGACTTAAAAAGCAAGAACTGTCATGGAAAATAACAAAATGAGATCAGTTGATGTACTTGTCCTTGAATATCTAGAAACATCAAAGACTGGAAAAAAAATAAAAGATATTTTTTAACCAGGTGCAGCCTTTCCCATCAATTCAGCTCTGTGAGGGGAGGAATTGCTATTGCTATTTTAAAAAATATTTTAGTTTTCAACGTTTAAGGTTTTTCTCCCAGAATCAGGACCTGAAAAGATCAGCACATATGACTTAACTTGTTTTAGTTTGTTTGCATGTATAACCACTTATTAACCACTTATTATAAATTGTTTCCTGCATCATTAAATGTTTCTGATATAGAAAGAATTTCAAGCAATAGATATATGAGTAAGTAACAACCTACATTACATTACATATAGTACATATATACATTATTCCATTATTTCTCAACAGATTGCTTATTTCTCTTTTAAAAAAAATGACAGGAACTGTTCCTCACTATTCCCAGTCAATTAGACAGCAGAAAAGTGGGAAGAATCTGAATCCCAGGGATCCTTAGATAAAACTTACATGGTGTTTTATTTTGAACTCTTAAATCCTATTAGAAAAATAAAAACAAAATTAGAAAATAAACAGTAAGTCCAAAGTAAACAATAAATAAATAAAATTACATGCAATCAATTATATAGTAACTATACAATCACATCAGTTCATTCTATTAAACAAATATTCATGAGATTTTGTTGGTAAGGCTGAAATCTTTTTAAGTGAATAAAATAAATCTGTGCCACTGTTTAGTATAGTTACCTGCCTATTTAGTATAGTTACCTGCCTATTTTTTGCTGTAGTCAACTTTTCTTCATACATTGCAATTTTTTTTTAATCCCATTTATATCCCGCCCTTCTCCGAAGACTCAGGGCGGCTTACAATTTAAGCACAAACCAATGTGCTTAGCAATAGCCTTCATTCTATGTATATGCCTGCTTATTAGGGCTTTCACCCCTCCCCCCCAAGCGGCATTATTACAAAGTCAGCTTATTGCCCCCAACAATCTGGGTCCTCATTTTACCTACCTCGGAAGGATGGAAGACTGAGTCAACCTTGAGCCTGGTGGGATGCGAACCTGCAATAATTGCAGGCAGCTGGTGTTACTTAAGGAGGCATTAGCCCACTGCTCCACCAAGGCTCTTTAAATACTGTATGATAATATGAGCTCAGTGTAAAACTTGTAGATGTTTTCCAAGCTTTTGTTTGTTTGTTATGTTGCCATGAAAAGAAATGTTAATCAGGCCTTTGAAGTTAATATGGCACCAGTATCATTATAATTGGTGAAAGAGCCACTTTTGCATTAAAGATCATTTGTTAAATGATAATTTTTCCTGAATAGACTAGCATTCAGACATAATAATGGAGTAACAGAATAACAGAAAGGACCTTGGAGGTCTTCTAGTTCAGGGCTTTTCAACCTTTTCACCGATTGTACCACTTTTAGGATATGGCAATATTCGAGTACCATCTAGCAAGGTGTCAAAAACTTGATGACCAAAAAAAACCCTGTTCAAAGTTGCAATTGCACTGAAATGACTTATGACCATTTTTCACACTTATGACCATTGGAGCATACCGAGGGTCATGTGATTTATATTTGGATGCTTGGCAACTGATTCATATTTATGATGATCTCAGTGTCCCAGGGTCATGTGATCCCCTTTTGCAACCTTTTGACAAAGACAATGGCAGGGCTGCTGGTGGCCAAGTGCTAAGGCGGGACTTCCCTCCCTCCTTCCTTCCATGCCTCCTTCTTTCTCATTCCCATCTCCTTCTGAAGGAAGAATTTGACACACACACCCTATATTTTCTCTCTTCCATTTATTTATCAAACAAGGAAAAGCCTCCAGAAATAGAAAAGACACACTGCTGAGTGAACCAGCTTAAAAAGGCACATTCCCCTTAGCTTGTCGATCAGAAGGTTGGCAGTTTGGCGGGTCGAATCCTGAGTGCTGCGTAACAGAGTGAGCGCCTGTTACTTGTCCCAGCTTCTGCCAACCTAGCAGTTTGAAAGCATGTAAAAATGCAAGTAGAAAAATAGGGACCACTACGGTGGGAAGGTAACAGCGTTCTGTGCGCCTTTGGCGTCTAGTCATGCCGGCCACATGACCACAGAGACATCCTCAGACAAGCGCTGGCTCTTCAGCTTTGAAACGGAGATGAGCACCGGCCCCTAGAGTTGGAAATGACTAGCACACATGTGCAGGGGAACCTTTACCTTTTAGAAAGGAAAGTTAAAGAGCTGGCAGGAAGAAAAAAAAATTAGTAAGTACTGGCTGCCAGCTAAGGTAGCCTCCCCAAATGGCTCCATTCATAAGTATAGGAATGCTACAGACAAAATCCATTCAGGAGAAAAATACTTCAAAATCTCTTGCAGCAAAACTTACAGTTAACAATAGCAGAGCAATAGAATCTAACACAAGACATCAGCCATCAGCCAAATAGAAATTGCCAAATACTCCTTAAGAACACAAAGCCCATGTTGTACAAATCCCAGAACTTCAAAGTCACAAAAGCACATAAGAATCCTTCCACTCTCCGTCTCCCTTCCTCCTTGCCTTTCTTCATTCCTCGTGGAGGGCAACCCCTCCCCTGCTGTGTTTCTTGCCTGTTTGTTGCTGCCAGCACAGATGGCTGCCACAGAAGTTGTAGATCAGCTCATGGTCGGCCTGCTTGATCTCTGCCCCCCCCCAAACTCTTCCTTTCTCTTTGGTGCAGCTAGAGCTGACTCTGCCTCCTCCCAAGACTGCTTCTTTTTTCTCCCTCTCCCTCTCCCGCCCAAACTGTCTCCTTTTATAGTCTCTCCTGTCTCTGCCCCCTCCTTCTCCTTTCTCTTCTGGGTGAGCTGGAAATGCCAATCCTGGGGCCTTTGCCTCACCCCAGCCACTCTGCAGCTCTGGAGGACTCTCTCGTAGTAGGTCCTGCACTGCGCTGGCTCATTTCCTCCCCCACTACACTTGGCTGGGCAGGGCCGCTTACCACTTACCACATGCTAATGTACCACAGGTGGTACGCGTACCACCAGTTGAAAAGCCCTGTTCTAGTTGAACCTTCTGCTCAAGCAGAAAACCCTATATCATTTCAGACAAATGGTTATCCAATTTCTTCTTTAAAACTTCCAATTTTGGAATATCCACAGCTATTGGAGGAAAGTCATTCCTTTGATTAATTGTTCTTACTATTAGGAAATTTCTCCTTAGTACTAGTTTGGTTCTCTGACTGGTTTACATCCATTGCTTCTTGTCCTGCCTTGTGCTTTGGAGAATAAGTTGACCTCCTCTTCTTTGTGGCAGCCCCTGAGATATTGGAACACTGCTATCATATCCCCCCTAGTCCTTCCTTTCATTAAACTAGACATACCCAATTCCTGCAACTGTTCTTCGTATGTTTTAGCTTCCAGTCCCCTAGGCAATATTCCAAGTATGGTCTTACCAAAGCATTAACAGTGGTATTAACACTTCCTGTGATCTTGATTCTGTCACTCTCTTAATGCAGCCTAGGACTTGTTGGTCTTGTGTGCATATATATTACCTGTCCTTTATAGCATCTTGGTTCCTGTTTGCTAAACTCCTGTTTCAATGTAATGAAATTCATCTACAACATTCCCATAAATTAAAATAAATTAAAGTAAATTGAAATAAATTAAAATAAATGAGTGCATGATTCTATCTGCATGGAAACTTAGAATGGCAGGAGCAGCTAAAATAAGGAATAGGAGCTGGTGATTCAAACAGAGATGGTAAAAGAAAATAGGATGATTTAGAAAAAAATGCTCCCCAGTATAATTGAAAGTCAGGCAGTATAAAGGTTGAATAAATTATTGTTATTATTATCCTTTTTCCTTTATCTTGTCTTTTACTGTCTTTTATTATCTTAATGTTTATTATATTTCAATTAGCTTATTTATCTGATTTTAAATACTCATGGCAAAAGTGCAATCAATGAATGAAATACATGTTAAGCTAATCTATTATTTCTTCTAATTTTTAGGCCACTTTATTTGAAGAGAGGGTAAGTTGGAAAAGTTTTATGAACATGCAGTAGATTTCCATTTTGGTATAATGTGTACATTTTCCTATCTAGAAATATCATACAAGTAAAAATATATTTTCCAGCACCTTCCTCCTGTTTAAAATTATCTTTATTCATTTGAGAAGAGTTGATCAACTGAAACCATGATGCAATGCATCTTTGAAAAAATTGAGCATTTCTAAATTTTTCAAGTAAATTTTTCTTTGAGGTGGTAATCTGAGCTTTGAACCAAAAGAGTGAATGCATGAGTGGGAGAAATGAACAGTTCTCAGAAGCTTGAATCCCACAAATAAAGCTCTACAAAGTAAAAAAATAACTTCTGTGTTATGAATAATTCACTAGTTCAGGAATGTACAGCTGTTTCTTGTTTATGATCCTGCTGCTTGTACAATAGGTTGAAAGGCAAACTAAATATAATATGTTAGCTGCAGAATCAAGTCACTTTTTCTTTAGTGAAGCTAGGATTTCAGCTGCAAGATAGTTGCTATACTGGGTTTGTATTTGAAAGGACATGATGAGCATCAGTAAGAAGACTTAAGTGAAATATGACATCATTGCACATATCACACTGTTGTGACTTCTACTGATACCTACAAAAAGGTCAATTTACGTCCTCTGTTAAACCATTTCGTGTATAATATGTAAACCCAGCCATTAAGGTTGTTAACTATGATTTATGTCTTTCTTCCTTGAATAAATGCAGGTAGATGTAGCCTATACAACAAACTATGACTAAACCATGATATAGCTAGACCGTGGGTTTAATCCAAGAGTATAACATTAAATTATTAAATTATGGATTAGTTAGAATACCTTGATCATAATTTGTAGCAAGAATTTATCTACCTAAATCCTAGCACTACATATTATCTGAAGCTAAAGAGGGGTTTAGCCTCTCCTTCCAACCTCCAGATGTATAGGCAGGAGCACCTGGGACTATTCCAATGATAGCATCATGGTTGATTCTGGCTCTTCTGGTTCTTCAACACTACTTCCCACAGTTTGTTTTTAACATGGAGTGGATTACTATAATGTATGAGGTTTCCCTTGAAGACTATCCAAAAGCTTCAACTGGGTGCAAAATGCAGCTCCATGAACAGTTTTATGTGCCCATAAGATGGCACAGGCTACATCTCTATTCTGTGACCTGCACTGGCTGTTGATCTGCTTCCAGGTACAATTCAAGATGCTGGCTTTAAGCTTTAAAAATCTACATGGCCAGACTTTTTGAAGGATTGCCTCTTGCCAGTCACATCTTGTCCCATCGGGTCGTATAGGAGAAGCATATTGTGAGTCTTGTCTCCTAAAGAATTTCATCTGATGGGGCCCAGATGGTGTGCCTTTTCTGTTGTGACTCCCAAACTTTGGAACATTGTTCTCCCAAGGCAAGGTTAGCCCCATTTTTGTTAGTATTTTGGAAGGCCCTGAAAAGTGGTTCTTTCAGCAATCTTGGGCATCCATGAGGAGGCTGATGGTTATATTGTATCTAGATGTTCTTTGCCCACAGTCTTGCTTTTATTTTTTAAAATTTTTAACAATTGGACATTGCTTTAAGTGTTGTCTGCATGCTCTCCAGCGTCACATGCTATGAGTTTACCATAATGTTGAGTAAATAAATAAAGATTGTTTTGAATAAAAGTATATAAGTAATATCTGTAAACCTATTTGTGCAGGATTGTTTCCTAAGTGAATTTAGATTTGATAATTTCAAATTGTCTTCTTAATTTCCAATACCAATTTATTTATTTTTAAATGTCTCCTAAAACTTCTAGTGTGGAAAGAGGTGTGAATGTCAGAAAGGAGAGCAAGGATCCCCAGGACCACCTGTAAGTATATACCATAGTAAGAACTGTGAGGTTTTTTTCTACTTATAGTTCATGAGAGTAAATTATAATCTCAAAAAGCTTTAAGGATAATATATTGATATTTGAAAACAGGTAAGAAAGGAAAAATCAACAAAGAAGAAAACATAAAATCTCTCCAGAAGATAGATTTAAATTTCAGTTGTGTAAAACTTTTAAGAGAGCTAGTTTGGTGGAGTGGTGAAGACATCAGGTTACAAACTGGGATATTGTGAGTTCTGATTTTGCCCTAGGCACAAAGCCAACTGGGTGACATTGGACAGTCACTTTCTCTCAGCCTCAGGAAGAAGGCAATGACAAGCCACTTCTGAAAAAAATCGGCAAGAAGACTGCAGGGATTTGTCCAGGCAATCTCTGAGAATCAGATATAATTAAATGGAAAGGAAGGAAATGTATACATTTAAGCATGAGTGTTTAATCTGGACACTTACTAGAACATGGCTACTCTGGAGACTATTTTGTGAAAAATCAGGATATTAGCCCTTGGCAGCAGTATCTTAAGGGACATAGGAAAAGGAAAAAACAGGTAAAAAGTATGGTTGAGCTGGTGCAAAAACTGTGCAAAGGAAGAAGGGAGAAAGGGGTGAGATACACTACTGCCCTATTTACTCTGTAGCATACACCCAAATTTTGTTTTTGGATTTTGGTTCAGACAAACTGTAGTCTTCTTTGAACAGTTTAGCAGAAATTCTGCAACAATTAAAATTAATAGTAAATAAAGCTAAAACTTTCATGCTATTAGTACAAATGAATAAGTCACATGTTTCATTGTAACCAAATTATAGTGATATGTATAATAATTTTAAATGTTTTCAAATATTACTAATAATTGCTTATTAGTAATAGTGGTAATAACAACTCTAGTAGTCAACTAGTTATCAGTTGCTTATATTGGTTTCAACCTTTAAAGTAGGAGTATGCAACTTTTTGTTGGGTTAAGGGCCAAACCATGTTTTGCATACTTTGTGAAGAGCCACAGTCCAAACAGGAGGACATGATTTAAAAGTTTAATCAATGTCTTAATTGTCTACAAAGAATGAAGCCCATTTTTTTCATCATCATCCCCCAAATGCAAAGAACCAACATTCTTTGGCTCATTCATTCTGCACCATAAATCATCACTCAAAATGATTCCAAAGGCACAGTTCAAGATCATGACACTCATTCTGAAGACAGTGAGACAGCAACAGGTAAACATAATTCCTGAGTGAATTCGTGATAAACAAAGATGAAGATTTTCCCAACAAGTTTAATATATGGATCTCCACAAGCAGTAGCATATTCTAAAGAGCTTCAACTGCAAATCTTAAGATTATAGAGGCAGTTATTAACATTATAACTGTGCTTGGATTTTAACCTTTGGCATCCTGTTTAGCTATTATCTGTCTTGAGATTTTGTTGGACAAATGTTAGTGATTGTTATCCAACCACTTGAAAAAAGTGTCTATGATGTGTCTATTCTACATAATTTTGGTTGATTTCTTTAATCACTGGTCATTTTGACAGTCAGACATACTTTAAATTGCATTGAATATATACTCAGTTTATAATGTATATAGTTTCTTTGTTTCTTAAGGGTGGCCATGGAGGAAGAGGGGATAAAGGTGAACAAGGACCTAAGGGGCAAAAGGTAAATCCGAAATGAAATTTCTTAAAAATGCATATTTTTTGTTGAGAAGTTACACATCAGTCCTACATCCCATGTAATTCTTTGGATGTTTATTTCAAATCTGTGTTATGATGCTTTCACTTTCATATTATTCATCGGATACATCAACTATTACAATTTTCCTAAAATATTTCTTTTTCCATGATTAGGAGCCAATTCAATGTTTATTGGGTCTTGGTTTACATCAGAATTAGGGTTCCACTGTTCTGAATTCAAAAAAAATCTGGTCCCTTGACAATTCTTGCTTGATATTTGCTAGAATCAAATTCATCTTCAAAGTTGGACATTCTAAGAAGAAAACAAGATCAGTATGGCCAACTAAATGGCTCTTAAGGGAACGCTCAGAACATATTTTTTTTAATGAAGGATTCCACATTAGTCAGAAAACATAAACATGAGTGTGGGAAAGATGTACTTGTTATCATTCCATTGTGCAGTGATTGGTACACATGTCTGGATCTTGGGTCAACATATTTAAATGAAATCATAATCAATTTAGATTCTATACTTGGTTAAATGTTGCATATGCAAGGCAATAATTTTTCCAAATACAAAGACAATTTTTAATTAGTTGCTACCTTTCTTTTCAGGGCGAGGCTGAGAAAGGAGAACCTGGTGAAAAAGGTTCAGAGGTATATGGATTGTTACAATGACCATTTAGCTAAAAGCCCATCGATGTAATGAACTGTCAGTTCTTGAAAAAGATGTTTCTGATTAGTATCTTCTCTGCCAGCTTGTTATCTGACGTCATTAGTTCATTGCTCTGGTATCACAAGGTGGTTTTTGAAAGAAGAGATATTCTATTTCTTTTACTTGCCTAGAGGAATCCCAGGTAAGCAGAAGAAGAATAGAATACAGGTGGAAGGGACCTTGGAGGTCTTCTAGTCCAGCTCCCTGCTTAAGCAGGAGAATCTATACCATCTCAGACAAGTGACTGTCCACTCTCTTCTTAAAAACCTCCAGTGATGGAGCTCCCTTGATTTCTGAAGGCAAGTTGTTCCATTGGTTAATTGTCCTCACTATTAGGAACAAATTATGCAATTATACTCTCCAAAAGTGTGCAGTTTGATATTTTCAGAATTCACATGCAGGAAATCTACACATCTAGAGGACACGTCTAGAAAGTTGATATAACACATCTGTCAGGTATAAGGAGGATAATGAAGCACTCACTTATTAAGTCAGGCAATAAAGAGTGTTCTTTTATTTTCTTGCATATAAATGTAAATTGAAATGATTAGGGATATTTACATATAAAAGCTGTATGTGTAAAAGTGTATAAATCTTATTTTCTTCCCTTTAAAGCTTGGCAATTTTTTTCTCCAAAATGCTCAACCTAGTTATTATATTATTACATTATTGATATTTCTAATAAAGTATCCTTGATAAATAAAGTAATTTTTAATTTTATTTTGTAACAGGGAAATCCTGGATATAAGGGGGAAAAGGTAAACTGGCTGAAAAAATCTTATGCTCACAATTCATACACACTGTTATTACATATTCAGAAATGCAGTACTTAAAATTAAACGTGAGTTTGTGTATTTTTAAAGATAATCAAAATGGACAGCATAATTATTTGTCTTTCTGGATCAAGATTTAGATTCAGACTAAATATTTTTTTCTGTTGAGTTTCCTGTAATGATTAAATTGAATTATTTATATCTGTCTTACATAAACACAGACAGACACAGGCACAGACACACACACACACACACGTATATGTATATATACGTGTGTGTGTATGTGTACATAAAAGGGACGCGATGGCTCAGTGGGTTAGGACACTGAGCTTGTCGATCAGAAGGTCGGCAGTTTGGCGGGTCGAATCCCGAGTGCCGAGTGAGTGCCTGTTATTCGAACAGTTCGAATAGCAGTTCGAAACACGTAAAAATGCAAGTAGAAAAATAGGGACCACTACGGTGGGAAGGTAACAGTGTTCTGTGCGCCTTTGGCGTCTAGTTATGCCGGCCACATGACCACAGAGACGTCCTCAGACAAGCGCTGGCTCTTTGGCTTTGAAACGGAGATGAGCACCTTCCCCTACAGTTGGACACGACTAGCATGCATGTGCAGGGGAACCTTTACCTTATGTATACATGTGTATATATATATACACACACAAACATATACATGTGTCTATATATGTCTGTGTATATATATATATGTGTGTGTTTGTATGTATATGTATAAGTATATATATGTATATGTGTATGTATATATGTGTGTGTGTGTATCATGATTAGTTTCATGACAATTTGGCATTTGTATTTCAGATCCATAAATGAATGAAATAATTGAAATAGACAATATTTTTTTCAGGGTGACAGAGGAGAATGTGGAACACCAGGATTAAAAGGAGACAGAGTAAGTTAAAATTATTATTTGATTATCCTTTCTGTTTAAAACTTTTACTAGATGAAGATATAAAAGTGGAGATTTTTTTGGTAATGAAAAAGGCAATATCAATAGTTATTTAAGAATCCTGGTTGATGTGAAGTTTTATATCTGTACATTATACTGGTTTTGTAGAATGCATAATTGATAATATAAATTTTCATAAAAAATGAAATGAAAAACCGGAATGAATCAAATTGATTGTATAAAATGGCTTAATAAACCAGTAAGGCTGACTAAAATAACTTCAAGTTCACTCTTACAGAATTCAAGATGAATAAGATATTTCCGGAAACAGTTAAATGTCTTCTTCAAGACTGAATTATTCAATATGGAATGCAGTATTATTAAATATAGAATCACTGGAAAATGGATAGTTGCTAGTTACACTTCAACACACACACAGATTGTACAAATTTTCTCATCAAATCATTTTTTTAAAATATGATCATAGACTAGCATACGAAAGATGGGTAAAAGGTATAGAGTCTAAATCTGACTTGATTTGATTTATACAATATTTATATATTGATTAAAAAATATGCAAAGCCCAACCTATTAAACACATCTTTTCATTATAAAAGAATCCATTTTAAAATCTGTTTTAAAATAAAAAGTTATGATGACCATGCCCTTGGCTAGACAGACAGACAGACAGACAGACAGACAGACAGACAGAACGAATGAACGAACTCAAGGGCAGTTTATGTTTCTTCCTGTTCTCTGGCAATTACAGTACTGTGCTTTATGGCATGTGTTTCCTCTAAAAAGAAAAGAATAGAGCACCTACTTGTTTTAGTTTTATTTATTTACTGGGACTTTTATGCTTCTCTAGTTTCAATGACTTTTTTTTCAAATTCTTCTTCCGATTCTCCCGGATGATATGTACTGATGTGTCATAGCAGAAGGCAAACTGACTTTGAAATAGCTAAGCTGGCTTGAATGAGAGAACTCCAAGGAATTTCAGGGATCTAAACTAGAACAGGAAGTTTTAAAAATTAGAAAACAAAACAAAAAATAAACAGTGACTGTATTCACCTAATTGCTAGAATAAGAGTTTGATGTGAATGGCACTTTACTTTTAAAGCTGTGGCATATGGCAGTTAATCATGACTGCTCTTTAGAAGGCCAGGGTGCCTCCGGTCAGAGAATGTCGGCTGGTGGCCCCCAGGGGGAGGGCCTTCTCTGTGGGCGCTCCGGCTTTATGGAATCAGCTGCCGGTCGAGCTCCGGATGGCACCTGACCTTCGCTCCTTCCGACGCAGTCTGAAGACCCATCTTTTTGAACAAGCCGGCCTGGCCTGATGGGGATATGTTGGGGTTTTAATGGGGATTTTTATATTGTTATCAACTGTTTTAGCTGGGCTACTATTTAATTCTTTTTAATTTTTGTATCCTGTATTTTTATGTATGCCCTGTTCACTGCCCTGAGTCCTTCAGGAGAAGGGCGGTATACAAATAATATAAAATTAAAACTAAACTAAACTAAGATCCTGAAGTTGAAACTCAAATACTTTGGCCACCTAATGAGAAGGAAGGACTCACTGGAGAAGAGCCTAATGCTGGGAAAGATTGAGGGCAAGAGAAGAAGGGGACGACAGAGAATGAGGTGGCTGGATGGAGTTACTGAAGCAGTAGGTGTGAGCTTAAATGGACTCCAGAAGATGGTAGAGGACAGGAAGGCCTGGAGGAACGTTGTCCATAGGGTCGCGATGGGTCGGACACGACTTCGCAACTAACAACAACAAAGTATACAAATACAACATCATCAATAGAAAAGAGTGTTATGTAGGACTGTGGAGTGCTCTGAATATCTTGTATGGTATTGAAATGTCTACAAGCAAAAAACCAAACTCAGAGATCACCAAGGATTCACAGTACTACACTATATTAATTAACATGTACTCCCAGAACAATAATTGTGTATCTAGTTAAAAAAAATGGACAAGCTGCAGTTCCTCAGAAAATAACAGTTCCAATGTTAATTTCATGTTGGCATATATAAAACATGACAAATGTAGGTTCCCAAGTCACTCTCAGTAGTTTAACATTCTTTTCAGACATTGTCTTCTGCCGATAGCTGGCAACATGATTCCCTGTTGAGAGACTGCCATTAAACATGTACCTAATCTCTCCTACTAACCATTTTTTAAAAATCCGTGGAGAAAATTTTTGTGTTAAAAATGTTTAATTTGATAAACAGGAATCTATAAGATCCATAAAGTTTTTAGCATATTATTATCATATTGTCCATTGACACTGAGAGCATCTAAAGCCATAGTAGATGATAAAGTGAAATGTGTATGTGTCTCTATGTGTGTCCCCTTAAAGAGAAAATCCAAATTAGATAGCAACTGGTGGAGAAATGGACACCATATGTTCAGATTGTAGATATGTAAGGAAACAGCTTTGTCTGGGCATTTAGATTTTTGTTCAGGGCAAAGAATAAAAAGGCACAGAACATCTGCAAAGGATTAAAAAGCCATAATGGATTAGGCACTCAAAGACATTTCTGAGTCGTCCAGATTTCTCATCACCCACAAGGTTCCCACTTGCAAGAAAAAGATGAAAAGGGTTTGCCAAAAGCTCTTTTTTTCTACACAAGACAGAAATTATGCTATGGGGAAATAACCAGACATGTAGCAGGAACACCGAGGAAAATATTAAGGGAACAGTTCCAATCTTCAAGGACCCATTTACAGTCTGGACAGATCATCATTACAATATAATGGCTGTACTGTTATATGCCCTTCTTTTGTATTTAGATAATTCATTACTTATGTTTCCCTTTGTCCCTAATTTTGGGCTTCCCCAAAAAACATTTGGAATCCCAGCTTTCATAATAGCTTTACAGATGACTGCTCCGTGGTTGAATATAGAAGTTGACATGGACTATTTGTACAGATTTTCAGAGAACAAGCTGTGTGTGGTTAAATTAAAGGAATTGCTTATACTTGTCAGATAAAGAAAATATTATGTACTCATTTCCAGAACCCAAGTAAACCATTCTAATGAATTTCACACACTCTTTTCTTTTCTTTTTCCTGTATAAAATACTTTTTCCCCGCCTTAATTCACGGGAATTTTGAATTCTTGTAATTAAATCTTGTACAGTATGTAAGAAATTGTTGGCATTGAAATGATATTACAGATGGCAACCTAGAATGAAAACCAGTGTTTTAAAAAATTAAAATCACAAAACTCTAGCCAGGTTGAAATATTATGTAGCTCTACAGCTTGAAATATTTCATTAGTTTTATACAAGTGTTTACATTTCAAGAAACTAATGTTGTTAGACATTGTATGATTTTGTGATTGTGCTAAATCATATAATGGTGCAAAAAGAAGTTGTTAATGTTTAACATACAGGTTGTCGTGCATGGCAATTGGGACTGGAATTTCTGTTGCTTAATAATGTGGTTGTAAAGCATGGTATCAAATGCTTGCACTGCGTAACAACAGCAATTCTGGTTGCCGTCATAAACCCAGGACCATGTGGGTCGTTAAGTTAAAATCTCATGAGGAGACGTGGGAGTTTCAGGCCAGTAGGCCAGCAGAGGACAGTTATGGGAGAATGGATGGAGGCTGGAAGCAGGGTCGATAGACATGAGCAGGTGCTACAGAGTATGAGCAACATAGGGTGCCATGGCCAGGGAGGGAGGTGCTGTAGGTGAGTGAGCAGGTGACATGGGCACATACTATGGAGTTCAGCTATATTCACAAATGCTGTGGATGAGTGGATGGATGCTGGGAGTTGGGGGTGCCATGGATAGATACCATGGAATATGGGTCAGTGAGTAAGTAAGTGAAAAACTGGCAGGAGAAACTTGTGATCTTTAATGTTGTTTCCTCATTGACTTTGGTTGTTGAAAGGCAGCAGGGAAGGCTATAAATGGCAATCATGACTGCAGTTCATTGCAATCTTTTTTTTTTTAGCTGGTTGCCAAGTGCCCAAATTGTGATCCTGTAAACATAGGAGGCTGCTACAGCTGCAACTTTGTAAACCAGTCATAAGTCCCCCTCATTCAACCCTGTCATAATTTTCAACAGTTGCTAAGTATGAGTGGTCATAGTCTGTAGACTATCTGTAATCCTCAGTTTACCCTCTCGTGACTGATGGTTGGAATTCTCATTTATGCTTTTCAAGAAAATCTGGGAAATTAAATGTCATAAAGACATAGGAAATCTGCTGAAAGCAATATTACCTTTCTAGGAACCAAAAGGATGTGAATATTATGTTGTTGGGTACAGGGAATCCACAGGTGGTGAGTCAGAAAAGTTAGGCTAGAGAAGCTATGGTCCTATGATGGATGGCCTACTTATTTTTTACTGGTCTTGCATGTAAGATGCATGTAAAACAGAGGCTGGCATCCTGCTATCTTGACTTTTTGAGTGCCAACGCCATTCATTTAGTAGGCTAGGGTAGCAGCTGGAGATCATGCCAAAATTAGAACCATTTTCAGTATCTAGAGATGTTGTTCACAGACAAGTATTGGGAGGTTCAGTTGAAAATGAGAAGATGAAACTAATTTATCTGCTTTTCACCCTCACAAGCCACTGTTTGAGCATTGTATTCATGGCAATTAACTAGTTTATACCTTGAGTATAGTATGCTCCATATTGCTAAATATCAATATAGTAAGTGGTGTAATATCAGAAACACTGTACAGACATTCGATATTCATATAACATGACTTCAAGGTGATAGCTAAAAACTAATAATATAAAAAAGAACAACACTGAGAAAAAGGCGAGATTGGAAAATTCTCCTGTAATGAACAGATACATTGTAGCAGAGAAAATGATGTAAAAAGCATCATTTAAACCAGAACTGACTATTAACACTTGCAGTTTTATTATTTTATTTGAACAGGGTTTAGATGGCCCTTCTGGCCCCAAAGGACCTAGAGGACCTCAGGTAAGTTTCTTAAATTCTACCAAATATTTCATTATCATTGGTATTAAAAATAATGTTTTGTCCTAATTCTCTGGGCTAAACTACCCATCATACTGAATATACACACCTATCTTCTGTTTTCTTTACATAAGCAATGGTTCAGGGGTAATTTGGGCTTGGGCAAAATATATTAGAAGGAAGATTTATCCCTTCTTTTTATTAACTGTGAGGTTAATATTGGGAATGCTGTTGTTTCACCAGTTATTTCATTCCATTTCACATAATAGGGGTCCACAACCCTTAGGCCTTGGACCGGTCCCAATCCATAGCCTTTTAGGAACCAGGCTGCACAAGCAGTGGGTGAGCGAGCAAACCTCCATCTGCATATGTGTGGGATCTAGGTTGCATACAAAGCCATCTCCCCCCCCCAAATCCACGGAAAAAATTGTCTTTCACCAAACCGGAAACAACTATCTTATAAGATCTGGGAACTGATCTCCTTATATGCTCTTATAAACCATCAGGCATCTCACATTCTAATTAAGAAAACAGCAGATGATCATTTCAGTTATTTACCTTTTAAAAAGAATTTTGAAAATGTTATCATTTCTTGGCTTTTAACAATTCTATTCTGCCTTTATTATATAAAACTGCATTTGCTTTTTAAGTTTACATTTTCTTATTTTCTCTTATGTTAATTGGATTCATCTTTAAAAAAACAAACTGATTTTTGTTAATAATTTCATGATAGATTATTGATAGTTTCATGAAGCTGACACTGATATTTTATATTATAAATTAAATTATACTGGTATCAGTAGATACCATTCTAACACATTGGGTTAAAGAGGTAAACACAATTGGGAAAAGATGGTCCACCAGGTAACTTGGTCCCAAGCCATGGAGGGCTTTAAAGATGACGATCAGCAACTTGAATTGCACTCAGAAACACAGCGGCAAGCAATGCAAGTCACAAAGTGTTACATGTGCTAGGTAACCAATACATTTACGGTACTCCAGCAGTTGAAGCTTCTAAATGTTCTTCAAGAACAACCCCATGCATTGCAGTATGGGATGACTGCAGATGGGAGGACATGTGGGCATGAGTGACAAGGAGCAGAGCTTCTTGATCCAGGAATGGGCACAACTAGAACATCATCCAAAGGGTGCAAAGGTCCTCTTAGCCATGGTTACCACCTATATTAACTATTACATCATTTGGCAGAGAAATATTAAAAACCTGCCAGTGGTACTCTTAAGGTACTGTAATAGAGAAAACATCAAACTTCTCAAACACTTGAGTCAATATAAAAGGGGGAAAATGACGTTGCCATAGGTGTATACTATAGGCTGCCCAACCAAACAGAGGAAATAGATGAACTTTTTGCTAGTCAGCTAACTAAGGTATGTAGGAAGCACATCACAATAGTAATGGGGGACTTGACATCAACTGGGAGACAAACTCTGCAACAAGTGGAAGATCAAACAGATTCCTGACAAACTATGCAGACAACTTTGTCTCCCCAAAAGTAGAGAAGGAAACTAGGGGATTGGCCATATTTAAGAAGAGACTGGACAGCCATTTGTCTGAAATGGTATAGGGTTTCCTGCCTGAGCAGGGGGTTGGACTAGATGACCTCCAAGGACCCTTCCAACATCGTCATCATCATCATTATTATTAAAAACCAAAAGGTTCTGTGTTCTCATGTCAGTTTAAATGTTAAAATGTAGCAAACCTTTTGGAGAATGAATGTGAAGCAATCTTTTTTTATAATTAATTTTTTATTAAACATTAAAATTCAAACTCCAAAAATATATATAAAAACAAAGCAAAATGAGACAAAACTACACAAAAAAGTGCATAAAAAGAAAAAACAAAACAGACATATACATAAATTGTTCCCCCTGGTTGAATACTGCTAAATATATTTCTGAGATAATAACTCCTCGTCCCTTGTAAAGCAGCCACCCAATTTATAAATTTGTACAATACTGTTTACCCAAGCCACTTAACCTGATGTTGATCTACTATATGGAAGCATACTTAACAGGTTAAAATATAAAGCAATCCTAATACTAAAATAACAAATCTTGCTGAAAGCAAATAGCATGGCTTTTACAAAAGACATTTAGAAATTATTTGAAACATGACAATAACTTGCCTTTATGTAATCTTAAAATTGTTATAAAAATGAATTTTTTAAAAATTCTTGTTTGGCTTGAGTTTCATGGAGGTATCTGGCAAATGTTCCCAGATGCTTGAACGCTGGGTGCATTCCAGTATCATAGCATAAGCCTTTTTTTGTTCAAGAGACTCAAATAACTGAGAGCACTGTAATGTTGCCTTCTTAAATATGCACAGATTTTTGTCTCTGCTTTTATTTTTTATAGCTATCAATCTCTGGATTGTCATTTATTCCTATTCAGTATTCTGTTCTACAGTCCTTAGCTTGAAGTAATACTGTGAGAACATTTTTGTCTTCTCGGTGGAATTGCTAGCTTCTCTCCCTGCCAATTCTTTAGCCTTTAGTAGAAAAAGTATCTAGCATTTCTCCATGTTTATTCTTCTGTTTAAGATAGATTCCCATGGTAGAAAGTTGTATTGCTACTGAACATCCCTAGTTGATTTGGAGTTTACTTTTTAGATGTTTTGGACTTCAAAACCCTCAGTTCAACCAACCATACCAGATGGAACAAGACTGGAGAAGCCTATGATTCTAAGGCAGTTTTTCTAGATTGTCATCCTAGCATTCTTGACCATGGCCTCTAGGAACATGTCTTTGTTGTTTTGAAATACCAAACAGGATGATCTTTTTTGTGGGATTTGAATATAAGAGCATGATATTTCCAAATAAAATTCCCAATCCTATTTTATATTATCTGAAAATTGTGTAATTGCAATTCTGAAATTTTATTGCTGAATATTGGTGATATGACTGCATGACAGTGTGACCAGTAGATCCTGTCTCTTGGTCTTGTTCAGTGATTTTCAAACTTGGCAATTTTAAGGTGTGTGGGCTTTAGCTTCCAGACTTCCCCAGGACAAGCATGTTGATGCCCACACATCTTAAAGTTGCCACGTTTGAAAACACTACTCTAATAATTCCAGAGAAATGACAGTGAAATGACTCATTGGTTTTGTTATAAAGCTGAGTGCTGTGGGTTAGCAATTTCTGTATGTGAGTAATAACTTTTAATCGACTACTGCTCGTATTGTTTTGAAGGACCTGTAGCTGTCGGAGTTTGTTCCTAAAGAATAATTATATGTAGGCCTGCATATACTGCTTCTATTTCTTATCACTGCAATGCGTAGGTTGGTAATTGCTTTCCAGATCTAATAATTTTTTCCATCATTACAATTGGAAGAAAAGTCCCTTATGACCATTTCCTTGGTTTTTCAGAGGCCTATTTATTACTTTTGATTCCCAGCAATGGCATTTATTTTTTAGTAAATTGCTTTTGATTTGTGTTTTTCAAATTTGGCAGCCTTAAGAGGTGGATTTCATGCATCCTCCTGGGCAATTCTGGGAGTTAAAATTCACACATCATAAAATTGCCATGTCTGAAAAATACTGTCTCACATCTTTATTCTCTCTATAGTTAAACAAGAAATTAAATGTATATTTGTAGCCAGGTCTTTAAATTTTAATAATTTTAGTACTTTCAAATTTTAAAATGATTTTAAATTTTTATATTTTGTTTCTTAAAATTACACATACTAGTGCACAATTTTTAGTATTTGTGCACTTACATATATTGTTTGTGTTTGATCATTCTCAATGAAAAAAAAGTATACATGTCAACTATTCTATATACTGTTAATAAAAGAGAAAGATGGCCTTACATTGAGAAAATAAATTATATTTTTAAAGCATTTTCAATACATAACTGCAACATTCACTTCGTTTTTTTTCACTCTTTCATAAACTGGATCTTTATGCTTAATGAAAATCCATCAGAATGTGGTTGTAAGGTGTGACTTAATAACTAAATATAAGAGGAAAAGCAGATGCTGAAAATGCATCATTACTTCATAGAAATACTTCCTGTGTAATAGTTGGCTTTGAGTACTATTTTTATCACAAATGTTCATATCATATATTTCTTTATATGCCTTTAATCACCTCAAAAATAATAGAATTTAAGCAATTGTTTCAAATGACTAATATGGGGTTATGCAGTATGTCACACATATATATGTTTGTGATTAATCCTTGTATGCTGCCCAGAGTCATTTATGTAAAGGGACAGTTAATATAAATCATATAAAAAAATAAATATAATTCAGACAGGAGAACTATAGAACAAAATCTCTTTTGTAATAAAAATCATTCTGCACTTTGTTGTACTTCAAGATTTTATGTTTGTTTGCTGGTTGCTTTTGTTGCTGTTATTGAGACTATTTTCTAAATTCCATCTAGGATATCTAAGAAAAATACAACTTCTGATGCACAAAGCATGATTCATAAATGTAATAATAAATATATGTCAATAGGTAGAAAATTTAATTCTCCCCCCTCTTTATTTTGCTAAAGGGTATTAGTGGTCCATCAGGTGATCCTGGCCCAAAAGGCATTCAAGGAAACAAGGTAAGAACCATATTATATATCATTTTACAAATACAGTAATACACTAATCATGTCCTTTGCTAAGATATTCAGCCACTGCTTCCACCACAATTCATAGTTTTCTTTTTTCTTTTTTTCAAAAGGGTTATTTAATGTTCTCTGATCAATGGAATAGTTTTATTTTATGGGCTCCCCCCAATTAATATTAAATTGGTTGATATATCACATGTAAAACTTCAAGAAATGTTTAGATAATAGAAAAATTGGGGGAAAGGTTTGTTTTTTTAAATAGAAATTTTCAGAGTGTTGGCATAACTATCTTATGTTTTTTACACTTTTGCAGAAACAAAGTTATATGGGGAGATAGAACATAATTGCCCAGACAAATGCACATAAATAATATCCAGGGTTTCCAGATAAAGGTGGTCCTTGACTTACAACCAAAATTGAGCCCAAAATTTCTGTTGCTAAGTGAAATGCTTGTTAAGTGAATTTTGCCCAATTTTACAACTTTTCTTGCAACAGTTAAGTAAATCACTGAAATTGTTAAATTAGTAACATGGTTCTTAAATGAATCTGGCTTCCCCATTGACTTTGCTTAGAAGGTCACAAAAGATGATCATGTGACCCTGGAAGACTGCAACCATCATAAATATGAGTCAGTTTCCATGCATCTGAGTTTTGTTCATGTGACCATGGGGATGCTGCAACAGTCATAAGTAGATAGATAGATAGATAGATAGATAGATAGATAGATAGATAGATAGATAACTATTGTCATTTTTTTTTACTGTGGGCACAATGGCACACATTAAAAATGAAATTTAGTTGCTTCCTCTCAAATTGTACACATACGTAACACATTTAAATATACTATATACAACATATGTACATATAAGTAACATATAAATATTAATCAGTGTCCATCTTGAATACATAACGGAAGGAGAAAGCTTTAGAGTTCACAAGGTTAATACTGTATGGAACAAAACTGTGACTGAACGAACTGTTGTAATCCGAGGACTACCTGTAGACCCAAATCCCAGGCAGGGGAACATCGTCTGATCTTAAAAGATTTCCAGAATATTTGAAGAGTGGAATCTGTACATATCTCTATGAAGGTGCTGTTCCAGAGGACAGACGCTATGATAGAAAGGCATACTTCCTTGATCCCGTAAGGAGACATGGCCAAGAGCACACCTACTCTGCCTAATTATATGGAAGAGACAGAAGTAATAGGAACTGATTCTGCTTTTGCAATACTTTTTTCAATATCTCAGTTTAAAATGGAAATGAGATGTAAAAGTGTAGGTATGTTGCCTATAGAGGGGAAAACACTCCTAGAGACATAGTTTTCAAATTAGAATGTTGTGGAAGGTTGTTATATCAAATTTATTTATTTATTTTATTTATTTATTTTATTACATTTATATACCGCCCTTTCCTGAAGGACTCAGGGCGGTTTACAGGGTGATTAAAAACAAAAATACAAAAGTTAAAAACAATTAAAAAAAATTACATCTGTCCCTGAACAAATAAAAACCCAATTAAAATTAAAATTAAAATTAAAATTCTCAGCCTGGGCCAGAGAGCTCGAAGAGCCAGGTCTTCAGGTCCCGGCAGAATGAACGGAGGTCGGGGGCAGTCCTAAGCTCCACTGACCAAGAAAACTGCAGACATAGCTCTTTTTCCTTTTCCCAATCTTTTCTTTCTAGTACACATTTATATCAATATTATCCTTGATACTTTTCACATCAATTCATGTTTATGGTGCTAATACTCCTCTTTTGCATTTGATTGTTAAATTATTGTACTCATAATGAATGCAGTTTCTATTGCAGTATATGTGGGTGTGCCTGATGTGAAATATCTTGGCCTTATTTCTGAGGCAACCAGAACATTTGAGGACACAGAGAAATGGTTTACTTTAGGCAGAACACATTTGTGACAGTAAGGATTTTGGAATTTTGGTCTCTCTTCTGCTTTTTCCTTGCGTTGACTATTTTTATCCTTGGCTGGTCATCTTTTCTATAGATCACTTCTGTTATTTCAGCAAACAAATAAATAAGCAAATGGTTATGAGAATAAATGCCATGCATTAATGAATCTAGAGCTTTTAAATCGAATGGGTTGGATTCAGCTGGGGGCACTTGCAACTGTGCTAATTGTAGTACAAGCCCTTTTTCTTCATGATAAGGCCTTAGCTTTCCCCTAAATTGCTATAGAGATGCCCACCTGAATTGGGATATGAAGAGTTGTTATGAAGAGATCCATATTTTAATTTCTTCCTAAGTATACATTTGGGAAACTGCCTCAGGGAATTGAGATCAAAGAACATTTAATGTTTTTATTTTTGCTTAATATTTTTGAAGGTAGGAAAAATTGTTATGCTGTGCTGCAAATGTGAATAATAAGTTCTAGTAATATAAGAGCGCCGTAAAAATGGATGATTAAAATTAAACATTAAAAACCCACTAAACCAATAAGCTGAGCAACTAGGTAAGAATGGATAATGAAAACACTGAAATGGTGGATAGTTTTTATCTTTTAGGACTTAACATGAAGAGAAAAGAATTCAGTAGTCAAAAATAAACGCAATGCAATAGCAATGAAGGCCTTGAAAAATATATTTATGTGACATAATGTGTCTATACTTACAAAGATTAGAACTATTTGGACAATGGTTTTTCCTATAGTTTCTATGGATGAGAAAGTTGGACTTTTAATAAGCAGGATTGAACAACTATTCATGCATCCACCTTCTGGTATTAAAGAAGACTCCTCAGAATCTAATGAATAGCCAAGGAAACTAATAAATAGATCATCTGAGTCAACTTCTGTCCAGTAGCACAATATTATTAAGGTATGGAGAGATTGCCATCTTTGAACAGATTAATTTTATCCTGAAACATTTGATTTAGAAGACTGGCAATGTTAAACTTAAGGTACATTACTTGGGCAGTAGGGAGACTGTATAAAATCCTTAAGAGTTGTGGTGGTGCAGTGATTAGAATGCTGTTGCATGCTAATTCTGCCGACTGCCAGCAGTTCGATCCTGACTGGTCAAGATTGACTCAGCCTTCCATCCTTCACAGGTTGGTAAAATGAAGATCCAGATTGTTGGGGACAATGTGCTGACTCTGTAAACCACTTAGAGAGAGCTGTTAAGCACTCTGAAACTGTATATAAGTTTAAGTGCTATTGTTTTTGTTATTAATTATTCTGTTTATTTATTTATTTATTTATTTATTTATTTATTTATTTATTTATTTATTTATTTTATATACCGCCCTTCTCCCAAAGGACTCAGGGCGGTGAACAGGGCAATACATGTTAAAAGACAAAATACAAAAATTAAAAGAGATTAAACAAATGCCCACAGCTCTTACAATAGGTTAAAACACATTAAAAGTAATAAAAAACCCAACCCATCCCATCAGGCCAGGCCAGCTTGTTCGAAGAGATACGTCTTTAGATCGCGCCGGAAGGAGCGCAGGTCGGGCGCCATCCGGAGCTCAACCGGAAGATGGTTCCATAAATCCGGCGCGCCCACAGAGAACGCCCTCCCCCTGGGGGCCACCAGTCGGCATTCTTTGACCGGTGGCACCTTGAGGAGGCCCTCTCTGTTTAGTAGGTAGCAAGTGAGCTTTCTAGCATGGCAAATAAGTTTTGTTCTAATAGAGAAATAAAATGATGCCTAATTGATCCTCATTCTTAACCAAGATTTTGCAAGGCTGTATATTTGAAGAACTCCATTGATTACTTTCTAGATTTGCAAATATATAAAGCTATAAAAGCCATCAATATTAAATAGTTGTATTTCAGTATTCTTTAAATTTCTGATAAATGAATTCCTTACTCAGGAAGAAATTATCAAGTAAAGTGAATCATTGTTTACAGTTAATAATTACCCATTCAACTAGAAAAGGTCAGTGCCGTTTTCATGTCAGTACTATGGCTGACACAAATTTTGTTATCTTTATAGAAAGATCGTTCAACTATTCTTTTTAACTTTCCAGACACTTATGAATGAATTCTAAGTCTAGTAGTTATTTATATGATGAGTACTCTTTCCAAGTATATAAATAATAAGTCTGTTCTCAAGATAATGCCAGTGAGTGGAACAATTCAGTTGCTATAGAAGAGCTTTCTCCAAGAGAATAATTAATTATTGGAGAGTTGCAGAAGAAGATCTAGATGGTTTTCTCAACTACAGAACAAATATGGCACACACTTGGAACTGCCTGTGCTCAGATCTTCTGTTGATACATTCTTGTGCTATATAGAAATAGGTATTTTATTATACATGTGGATTGTTAAAAAGCCAATCGGTCACAAGATGAATTGATAGTTCCTGATATTCTCTTTGAATCACAGTCAGGAAAATTGATAGTTCATGGGGCAAAGCCTTATGACCAATTCAGATGTTTTTTTCTATACTATCTTGCATAATTTGCATGCTTCAACATTATTAATGTAGTTATGAAATATGCTTTCTTTCTCCCAACTTTGATATTTTCATTGTTGTTGAAGCTTTTTTATACATGTTATTGATTGCCGTGAGGTTAAGTGGACTCCAGAAGATGGTAGAGGACAGGAAGGCCTGGAGGAACATTGTCCATAGGGTCACGATGGATCGGACACGACTTCGCAGCTAACAACAACAACAATTGATTGCTGTAGATTTTTAATAATAATTTTAGTACTTTTTAAAGAAACGTTTACACAGTGTTATTGTCATTAGAGATGTTTTTGAGCAGATACAGCTAGGAGGCATTTTACTGACAAAAGCTGAGGTTGTAAGTATAGAGAAAATTCATAGCTCATTCCTTTTCAGACACAGAGTCCTGTGTACAAGCACTGTTGTTTTCATGTAAAATAGCTTAGTTATTAAATGAAGTGAAGAAATCTTGCCTAAATTCATGGTAAAATGGCAGAAATACTAGGTTACAGAGACCAAATTTTAATGAGTTGGTATAAAACAGTACTTAACACTCAAAATAGGCTATCCATAGTTAGTGGTCAAATAATGAAACTTAATATCTATATTTAGAGTAACTTCTAGTCAGAGTGTCATATAGGTGCTTTTTTAAAAAAAGGCAGCTGGACTTTGTTTTTCCTTGAAGACATTTCCCTTCTCATCCAAGAAGCTTCTTCAGTTCTTGGATCCATTCTTCAGAACTGAAAAAGCTTTTTGGATGAGAAGCAAAACAACTTCTAAGCTTGTAAGCCGCCCTGAGTCTTCGGAGAAGGGCGGGATATAAATGGAATTAAAATAAAAAATAAATAAATAAAAAACTTCAGGGAAAAACAAAGAAAGTTGTCTTTTGAAAAGCACCTTTGGTACAATCATGACATGGATGACTTGAGAATCTCCATAGACATTCTACTCAGACTGGTAATTATGGGCATACCTAAATCTCTGCTGGACCATAAGAAAGGCTGAGCGCCAAAGAATTGAGGCCTTTGAACTATGGTGCTGGAGAAGACTCCTGTGAGTCCCTTGGACTGCGAGGCGATCAAACTGGTCAGTCCTAGAGGAGATCAACCCTGACTGCTCTTTAGAAGGCCAGATCCTGAAGCTAAAACTCAAATACTTTGGCCACCTAATGAGAAGGAAGGACTCACTGGAGAAGAGCCTAATGCTGGGAAAGGTTGAGGGCAAGAGAAGGGGACGACAGAGAATGAGGTGGCTGGATGGAGTCACTGAAGCAGTAGCCGTGAGCTTAGATGGACTCCAGAAGATGGTAGAGGACAGGAAGGCCTGGAGGAACGTTGTCCATGGAATCACGATGGGTAGGACACAACTTCACAACTAACAACAACAACAACAAAATCTCTGCAAGAAATACAAAAGTGCTTTTCTTAAAAAAAGTATACATTAAATGCTCTGAAGGTTTTTTTTAATATAGTTTCTTGAAAGGATGACCACTTTGCAGGAAAAAAAATCAGATTTAGTGTTAACTTAGAGATTTCAAGAATAGATCTATTCAAACGGCCTATTTTTAATATTCTATGAATTATTGGCTGAAAAGAATCAACATGTAGATTGTGCCAAAATAAATGACTGCTTATCTTTATTTTATTATTCCACTACTTAGGAATTCTGATTCTATTATTTAGATTAAACAAATGCCAATTTTAAAAACGCTAGGTTGCTAAGGTTGCTCTTTCCCTTTTATCTAAGCATTGCTATGTTACCAAAATGTGTGCAGATGGCCACTAAACCTTGATAGGCAGCAATTAGAGTAAGGAGAAATTAGTCAGTATTTGAGAGTATGGGGTTAAATAAACCCGCATATAAACATTTGTACATAGACAAATGTTTTGAAATTAAAACTACATTTTGAGTTAGAAGCATATTTCAAGTTTCAGTAGGTGAACAGCTAGAATAAGTTGTCATGAATCTGAAAAAGGATCTTAAAACTCAAATGCATGTATGCTTTAAATAAATCAGCAGAGTTTCTTAGGGAGTCATGTTATAAGGGTTCTTAATTTTGATAACAACTTATAATCCCATCATTATGATTTGTAAACTTTTGATTTCATTTGATTTGATTGTTAATTGATTGATTGGTCATGTGCTATCAACTCATTTTCAAATCCTACTGACCAAATGGAGAAGACTTGAAAGAACAGGTAAGGGACACATCAACATGGAGAAATGTTCTCCATGTTGATGTGTCTCTTACCTGTTCTTTCAAGTTTTCCAGTGGTGGACTTGCTGTTGGTTGTACTTTTTTCTTTTGCTGCATTTTTACCAGCTTTACAACCTTTTCCAGAGAAACCTATGGTTTATCACTTAGTATTATAAGTGATTTATCTTTTATAGATAATAAATGATTTTGTCTAGTGACCATATCATTGCTGAAAGAAACAATGCTTTGTTTGGTCACGAAGGAATGATTTCTTTTCATATATCCCAATATATATGTTTTTTCATCTGTATATCAAATGAACATATGCAACTGATTTCAAAAATATATCTACTCAACAACATTAAATGTTTTAAAATTGGATTTAATTACCATATTTAAAAAAAATACTATACTTGATATTTCTGTTGCCTTTAAAATTATATGCTTCTTTATAGGAATTCTATCAGCATAGAAATTTTGCCAAGATAATTAGAAGAAAGTAGACACATATTAGCATTGTAATTTTTGGCTTTTCTTTATTTCATGCTGATGGGAAAAGTGATTTTTTTTTGTTGATAATTAACATCAAAGCTTTAACTTTTATCTACTCAAGGAACCACGGAGGACAGATTTGTAATAAATTCATATTATTTTAATAAAATATACAGAATAAAACTGATGGAAAATAATTAAATATATTCTAGCTTGAAAGAAAATATTTTAAAGGATGCAATCCTATGCTGAAATTTAATTGATTCTACTACAATGGTTTCTGGAAAAATTCTTCTGCATGCTGGCAGAACGTTAGGATACTTATTATGAAAAATAATGAGGTTGTCAAATAATGAGGTTTGTATTTGCTCACAGTGTACATCATTGCCCTGAAACCAAATGCAAATCTTATTATTAATCCTTACATTACAACACTAACTATACTATCCTTAAATATAGTTGCAAGAGAAACAATTTGGTGTAGTGGTTAAGGCATCAAGTTAGAAACCAGGAGTTTGTGAATTCTAGTTCTGCCTTAGACTTTAAGCCAGCTGTGTGAACTTGGACCAGTCCCTTTTTACACTACTTAGGAAGCAGGCAGTTGCAAACCACTTCCAGGAATCAACCATGACTTGAAGATGTGTGTGCATGTGTGCATGAACACATATTTCCACTTACTTTCAAATGAACACATAGAAATTGTTTCTCTATTTTGACTCATTTACTTCAAAGGCGAAATTAAATTGTTCTTACTGAGAACAATGAAAGAAATGGGTTTTATTCTAATTGGAGTTTGCTTTATTTTTGAGAACTTAATTTATTATAGTTAAATGGGCATTTTTATGAAATTGGCATGTCCTCTTTATAAATTTAGTCTCTTGAAAGATGGAAAATTTGTTTTCAAAAATTCTCATCCATTCATGGTTGTTGATTTGCTTGCTGATACAATTTCTGTTGTTTTTGCTTGTACTCCTTCTTAAAGTGAAAGCTTTAATAAAGGCTCTTTGTCCTAATTAATTGCTCCATGGAAAATAAACATATAACTGAAAATTCATGCTTAAAAACAATCCTTGGGAAAGGAAGTATTTCCTGGAATGGGAAGATGATAATATGTCAGACCACCTGGTATTATTCAGTGAAGTTCATGAACAAGAATAGAAGATGCAGAAGAGAGAAAGCTTTGAGATATTAAAAACAGAGATTTAATTAATTGATCTCCCTAAAAACAGATACTGTGCTATCAACACAACACTAGGCTGAAAGGGATATGGCAAAATAAAACTAATATATTGTTCAGAGAAAATTCTACCACCAAACTGGATTCACAAATCACCCTAAATGTGGTAGAGAAAAAAATCAATTCCTCATTTAACATATGAGAACCATAGATTTTTATAATTGAAAATGATAATTGCAGCTTAGCATACATTACATTATTTTTTCACATCAAGTTTTGTATGCTACAGTGCTTGCTATATGTATTCTATCATATCATATATGTATAAATATACACATATCATAGGAAAGGCATACATATATATGATATGTAGATCCAAAGTTATCAGCAGTACTGTTCTTGATCAGCAAAAGTTAAGCTTCATCCCTTGCAAAGATTGTTGCCAAATATGGTGCAGATTTTAAGCTTACAAAAATAGCAGATAATGCCCCCATTTGTTGTATATAGTGGGGAAAGGATTAGAAGTCAATAGGTTTATTGTATGGAGAGAAGAAATATGTAATGATAGAAATACTGATAAAATCTGGATCTAGAATGCAGTTGATTTTTACATCATTTTTACACTACTTTATTGCATTAAATTAAGAAGAAACAATATTGTACAGTATATATTTATTTGTTTCATCTGTGTATATATGTGTGTGTGTTTAATTTTTTCTTTTCATTTCCTTTTCTTTTTTCTTTTTAGTATTTTTCTCCCTTAGATTTTTAGTGTTTCTTCTTTCTTTTACTTATGTTTATATTATAGATTTTATATCATAAATACAGTTTTTTCTTTGAAATATACATTTTCTACAATAATATCCTGGATAATTTTACATATGATATATAGTAATAATGAATGCTTTAAATAAATTTTACAGTAATGTTAATAATAATGTTTTTATAGTTTCTTAAAAACAATTTAAAAAACTCAGAAGAGCAGGAATTTGCTGATAAATATATATGGGTGATTTGTTATAAGACTTGTAATCAACAGCATGTACAAGGTGGTGCTTTTGTCTATATCAGGGGTATCAAACTGCCGGCCCTCAGGCTGGATGCATCATTTATTTATTTATTTATTTAAATTTTTATACCGCCCTATTCCCGAAGGACTCAGGGCGGTTTACAGGGCAGCATAAAATACAATATAAAAATAGTATAAAATTAAAATAGATTAAATTACTTAAGCCCAACAATTAAAACAATATTAAAAGCTAAAACCATGGTTTCATAACAAAACCATGCCCACCCTATTGCCGGCAATGGCAAAAAAGTCGCGATATGTCACGACACGTCACTTGACATTGCGAGTTTGACACCCCTGGTCTATATAGTTCAGACAGTTAGAAGGCATTAGATTTCTCTTTATCCTTCTTTAAGAAAAGAAAGATGGAAGAAGCTTTATTGGTAGATGTAAATAAATACAAAATATCATCTAGGCCAGGGGTAGGCAACCTTGGCTCTTTTATGACTCATGGACTTCAACTCCCAGAATTCCTGAGCCAATTGAAGTCCATGAATCATAAAAGAGCCAAGGTTGCCTACCCCTTATCTAGGCTAATCTCCCAGAATAATTATTCAATTGAAAACATCCTCTGGAAGTACTTGGAAAGCAATTTTCAGTATGTGTCACCTTATAATTTTTTTTCCTCTAGCAGGGCAAACATTAAAAATAAATGCAGAAATTATCTTATTAAAGATAGGAACAGAAGAATTAATAGAATGATTTATGGAGTAAAACCATTATTTGTGAAAGAAATGTTGAGTTTTTAAAAAATATTCTGAGTGGCCACAGTCAGTCAGAATATGTTGACACTGATGGATTATAATATCTCTTAGCTGTTTTTTTGTATTACCGGTACATTTTTCTTTTGTGTTCTGTTTTAACTATTTTAATTGTTTTATTATTGTTTGCAATCCAGAGTCACTGGTTTAAATTGGTCAACTATACAAACAGAAGGAATGAATGAATTAAATGTTCTAATTTGCCTGAAGTTTTAATCAGGATCAATTAATAAAGGATCAAGTTAGCATTGTTGCAAATCCCAAAGTAATTTCTTACAATTTATTTTTCCATGATACAAAGAATTAATAACTAAATTTTTATCCATTTTAAGGGAGAAGCAGGACCAGCAGGTCCTTATGGTCCTGCAGGAGTTCCCGGAATTGGATATCCAGGACCTAAGGTAATACACATCAATTCTATTGCACTACTTCAGTCATGCAGATGGACTGCAGCTCTATAGGCGGCAGATATTATTGCCTTGTATGGATAGGCAAATGGAGCCCTTTTTTAGCCATTCATTGATTTACATTTCTACTTTTTAATGACATAGTGATTTGCTTTCTCACCTTTTGAATACAGGAAAATTAAGTATAACAGTGAAAATAGGCCTGACAAAAAGAAATGGTATAGGGTTTCCTGCCTTAGCAGGGGGTTGGACTAGATGACCTCCAAGGTCCCTTCCAGATGATGATGATGATGATGATGATGATGATGATGATTAAAAACAACCCAGAAAGTTCTAATCTTGCCATTTAATATCATCAGCACTATGGTTCTAACAAAAGCTAAATTTATCGTTCTAATAAGCTAAATTTATCCCTGGCCATCCAAAGGAGGTGTCCTTGCCATTTTCTTTAAAATAAAAGGAAGAGACTGAAACATCTCTTTGACCTGAACAACGAGCTAGGATGTATCTCTTCATGTGCAATCAAAAAGCCAGTGGCCAGAGTTCCATTTTGTTGGCAAGAGAAAAACATTAAAAAAATCAGTCAATGATGTCTTTCTCACAAGTTAATGTATCTAAGGTGTAAAGCCAGCCAAATTATTTCAGAATATGACAAAGCAATCTTGCAAGCACATATCTTGTTGGTTCATTGTTTGACAGCTAAAATGTAATAATAGCAACTTGTTCCTTATCCAATGTACCAATGCCACTTAAAATGTGAGGTGTGTGATAGCTCTCTCACGGTTCCTAAGATTAGAAGACTGCTGGGAGGATGTAAGCAGGAAACCATCTTGTATTGCAGCCATGATGGCCCAGATAAAGAATTAATATAGGAATTTTGGGGGTGGAAGATTTAGACATTTAGACATTGATGAATATCTAGAAAAAAAGAGTTTCTTCTCTGAGAGGTTTTGCATTCTAAGAATTTCAACAAGACCTTATATTACTTTCATTACTTACTATGTTAAATCACTATGCTAAAGCTTCTGTTTTTGCAGTTGGTAGGATTTGGGATTCTTTGATACAAAATGCACAACACACAGTGGTAATCTGTGCTATTTTTATTTTATTCAGCACTAACATCCGATGGAATACTCTAACATTTGTGTAAATAGTGATACAGAAAGTCATAGCAATTAATATATGATAAACCTATTTTGATGGTAAACATCATCGTTGATACTATGCATCTTGTATTCAGAAGAAAATTATATTTTTCACTTATATATATTCCAATATAGTACATAACCTGTGGCTTATAATATATTTCCTATTAACTCTGTCCATTAATTATAGTAATTTTTTTAGTTATGATATATTTTTATTTGAAGAAGTAAATTAAAAGTTATACTATCCATTCTGGTCCCTAGTCTCCACATCATCTGCAGTCATCCAACCATGATTATCAGAACAGTGATTGTCAGGGGCCTTAATAGCTAATATAGATGATGCAATAAATGACTAGTAGAGAAATTGTCTTGGAAAATCTATTTGGAGCAATAACAAGTGTCATTTTAAAAATTACTTTACAAGGGTGATAGAGGTCAAGAAGGAAGAATTGGGCTTCCAGGACCAACTGGAATTGGTGAGCCAGGCTTAACAGTGAGTAAATTTGTAAATATTTTTTCTAGAATTTTAATTACATTTTTACGTTTTGTAAACTTTAAAGTAAGTTTTGAGATAGCAATGAATTCTGAGAGGCAGCTTAAACTAATTGTGATGAATAGTTAATTAATAAATATAATATCCAGCAGCATTCTCAGATTCTGAAACACCTAAAATCTTAAAGCAACTTGTTAATTCCTTTAAAACTAAAAAACCCATAAAAAAACTGGATATGCAATATTGAGTGCAATAAAAAAATGAGAGGTTCCTATATTGTCTAGACTAGCAGTCGCCAACTTTTCGGGCTCCGCAGACTGGCAGTGGAACAGAGATGGGAGAGAGGGAATGGTTTCACAATCTAATCCTCTCCAAGTGTAAATAAAACTTCATGTGCCTGCCCACTGCTTGCACAATCTAATCCTGCATGGCCCGTTTCCAATGGCATCAGTCTACGGTCCAGCGGTTAGGACCCCTGGCCTAGACAATTGGGAGAGTATCTTAACTTCTATAGCAAGTCTCAATGGATCTCAAATTGCGACTTAAACATCAAAAATAATGTTTATAATTTATAAATATGTATAATTTATTGGGGACCCAGATTGTTGGGGGCAATATCCTAACACTGTAAACCATTTAGGAAGGGTTGTAAAGCACTATGAAGCGGTATATAAGTCTAAGGGCTATTGCTATTGTGCTATATTATGTTTGCAGAAAAAGAGACTGTCAAAAACAACAGTTCATTGAAGACGTAATAATATTTATACTTCTTTAAAACATGTTTCTACAATGTTGCTTTGCTACACTTACCAAGTTTGGAGATGGGATTAGCAAATTGTATAAATATGATTATGAGACAGAAGCTAAAACATTTTCAGAGAATGGATATGGACTTTGACAACCAAACAATATTGATTGATTTTCTGTGCCTTTACTAGGGCTAAAAGGCTGATATTGCATATATTGCAGCTCCGTAAAAATAAGTATATGGCTCCATTTATTCCATGGGTTGAAGACCTGATTGCACTTGCCTTTTATGAACAGATTGTCTATAGACATAGACTTTGTATAGACGTGTATAATGAAATATGGGACTCATTTATGCAGAATACAGTAGATTTTTTTTAAAAAAGATAGTTGTATAAATTATTAGAAATACTATTTACGTGTGTGTGTGTATTTGATTAATATTTGCATTAGACAAGTACATATAGAATTGTAACTGTTTATTGTTATAATGATGCTGTCAGGACCCACTCCAAACCACGTCTTAGGAAGACAAAAACTCTTGGAGTCAGTTCTAGTCCAAAAGGAATCTTTACTAGGACATGCTTGGTTGTGGGAATACAAGACAGGACTTAGTATTGTTTTACAAATTGAAATTTTATAAAGGGTACCCGGTTCAACCCCCCTTCCCTCAACCCCATTTGGTCAGCCCCCATCCTTCTACTTTGTGTCATCCCGTTCGTGGGAAACAAAAAGGAACTTCGAATCTTTATGGTTATTGCCTTCTTCCTCTCCAGAATCAAAAGAAAAAACAAGCCAGATATACCCCCAGTTCAAAAGGTTTCCTTGGTCTTTGAAATAACCTAAGGCAGGCTGAATCCACATATGCTCCTCCTTCCTCGGGAGATGGCAGAATCCATATGGGGGGATAATGTTTTAAACATACATTTATGAATGTGATATAAATGGATTCTGACATCTGCACAAGTATCGTAATTGGTTTTTTTTCTTTGTCATATTTCTTTCACTTTTTTGTTAAACACTTTTTATGTGTTATTTTTAAAAATAATAGTTCAAGTGTATTAATAATAATACATGTAGTGCTATAATGGTGAATGATGTGTTCTGTCTGGCAATCTTACAATAATTCACTTTGACGTGTAAATAGCAATTCTACTGTTTTCCCTTTTATCTTCAATGGGAATGACCAACTTGTTTGGTCTGGTAAGTGCATTTGGCATTTTGAGAACGTGTTCCAAAAACCTTGCCTAATAAATTATGATACCAGATGGTTGATCAAATATGCAATCTTAAAGTTTTGAAATATCCAAAGAACAACTTTGATACTTCAAAACTTTGTTAATGCTTTATTATGATTCTATTCCATATTGATTGCGATTATTTTGGTCTGCCTGATCTGAATCTTATGCTGATTTGTTCTTTGTGAAGATTTTTTAATGCTGGTATAGTATTGTTTTTATAGTATTAATTTAGTTTTAACTGATGGATACTATGGAAAAAACTCCTGTTGGGTAGCCTAAAAATGCCATTTATCAAAAAGACAATGAAAATAAACAGTATACTTGAAGTTAAGCTAATTCTATACTTTGCAGCAAGGGACGCGGTGGCTCAGTGGGTTAGGACGCTGAGCTTGTCGATCAGAAGGTCGGCAGTTTGGCGGGTCGAATCCCGAGTGCTGCGTAACAGAGTGAGCACCTGTTACTCATCCCAGCTTCTGCCAACCTAGCAGTTCGAAAGCACGTAAAAATGCAAGTAGAAAAATAGGGACCACTATGGTGGGAAGGTAACAGCGTTCCGTGCGCCTTTGGCGTCTAGTCATGCCGGCCACATGACCACGGAGATGTCCTCGGACAAGCGCTGGCTCTTCGGCTTTGAAACGGAGATGAGCCCCTAGAGTCGGAAACGACTAGCACGCATGTGCGGGGGAACCTTTACCTTTACCTATACTTTGCAGCAAAGGAATCTAAATTAATTAAAAATCAAAGTCTTCAGTGAGGGCTCTTTAGTGTCAGGAAAACACGGAGCACATGGGAATATTCCACAACATTGAGGAAGGCGGTCTATATAGAGAGAATAGTGTGTCCATGAGAGCTGTATCATCTGTTCACAAGATATATTTTTTTCTTCGAAATTCAGGGTCCGCGTGGTCCTGAGGGAATGCAGGGCGAAAGAGGTCCACCTGGTGAAGGACTCCCAGGACGGAAGGTAAATATTCTATCTAAAACAAATAGACTTCCAACTAGACATAGTGATTATTTCTTGTTTGTTTTAATTATTTCTTTCTAGGGAATTTGTTCATAGGCAATGTCTTCTTGCCACTAGGTTTTTCAACTTTAAAACATTTCTTCGTCCCCTGAAATGCACGAAAACATGTTTCCTCCTTTTCATTTTCTAGACGGCATGGGTATGACAATTCTTCAGTCTTATGGAAGTTTTATTACATGTTGTAAGCAGAAAAAAAAATGAGTAAAGACAGAGGGCTTCCTGAGTAAAGACAGAGGTATGAAAATGATACATGGAAGAAGTAATTAGGGATAGGTTTTTCAGCTTTATGCATATTTTTAGAAATCAGTTCACCTATTTAAGTGAATAGTAAGGGGCTTAAACAGATAAAGGGAATTTTTTGCAAGTAATGTATACTTAAATGATTGTATTCCATAAAACATAGTGATGACCTGAATGGCTCTAAAAAGTATTTAAAGTAGTTCAGGAGCTATGCTAAAATACTTTTTAAAGCGACCAGCCTGATGCCTACAAAGAGTTACACAATAGTGCCTTTGCACTCATGTTTTTCAATGTGGAAATTCAGAGGAATGGGTTTTCTCATAGCAGATTTGTGGTATTATTTTTCCAATGTCTACCTTGCAGTTTCTCGGTTTTCATCAACTGTGAAGAAGGCTTTTATTTTATTTTTTATTTTAGTGTTTGAGGATTTCTCTTAGGCTGTTTTGTGCCTATTTTAGTGTGGGAAAGGCAACAGAGGGTGACACTCAGATGTTTCTTAGCTAAGGGTCAAGCAAGTCCAAATGGTGAGCATAATTGTGGATCAAAGCCCTACCCTTTTGTACATATGTCAGCATAGTATATGTGTACAGCTCATTCAGTATCTTCAGTTCAAACCATCATTCTGGACTCTCTTGGCCCACCCATTGCAAATGCACATGGAACTGCTACTGGTGTTGTTATTTTCTCTTGTATATCTATCTATTACTCCAAAACCTCTCTGGATCCCTAAGCTTTCTATTCTAAAGAAGTTCAGAAGGAATGGTTTCCCCATATTGCTTTCTCTAAAATTTAATGGAAGCTAGGGAAACCGTAGGTCACTTGAGCTTTTACAATGAAAATACAGGATTCTGTAATTAAATAAGAATCCCCTACTGCTCTCTATCCGTGCAGGTATCACTGATCTTCATAGGAAGAAAACAGACCAGCAAATTCATTCACATCATATTGAGTGACAATTGACAGGAAAAAATGTGTGTTTTCTGCATAGTACCATAACTAGTAATCATTTAAAGTCTTTTCCAGTGAGACCAGCAAACATTTCTATCCTGAGCATCCCTAGCTTTCTTATGTTTTCCCAGACTTTTTGTTTCATCCGACCTTGAATTTGAATGATGGGACCCAAGGAATGTTATAATGAATCTCCATGGACATTTATGTTCTTATGGAGCATTTATGGAGCTTTTGGAAGTAAAATATGTGGAGCTACTAAGTAACAAAGAAGTTTAAAAATATAAAAACAATGATGTAATTGTGGGAATTAAAGCAATATTTATTTCCTCTTCCCACATGTATCCTGTATTGACCAATATACACTGGAAGATTCATGACCTCCTGCTGATTGAGATTACTCATTTGTTTTTCTACAGGCTTTTCCTGTCCAATTTACAATTTATTCATATTTAACTGAGGGAACTCTGATGACAAAATTTAGCAGGAATTAGATTGAAACCAATTCATTTTACTACATATGCATATGGGGGGGTGAGGTTGTCACAGGGTGTGTGTGAATGCTTGAAAAAACACTATGATTTAAATCTTATATCTTGGGGGTCTGTGGCCATGGTCCATAAAGATATTTAAAGGGGGACCATGGTAAAGAAGTTGAGAACCATTGGTTTAAGTCATAAAACTGATTCACGGCTCAGTTTTGAAGATCACATAGGAGCCGTGACCAGGGGGGCTTTTGCCCAGGTTCGCCTGGTGCAACAGTTATGACCCTATCTGGACCGAGATGCCCTACGCACAGTCACTCATGCGCTCGTGACCTCCCGTTTAGACTACTGCAACGCGCTCTACATGGGGCTGCCCTTGAGGACCACTCGGAGGCTTCAGCTGGTGCAAAATGCAGCTGCGTGAGTTGTGATGGGGGTTTCCCGTTACTCCCATGTAACACCTCTACTCCGCGAGCTGTATTAGCTTCCGGTTGCCCTCTGGGTGAGATTCAAGGTGCTGGTGATTACCTATAAAGCCCTAAATGGCTTGGGTCCAGGATATCTGAGGGAACACCTGCTGCCGGCATCAAGTTCCCTTCGTCCTGTGCGCTCCCACAGGGAGGGCCTTCTCAGGGTGCCGCCGGTAAAAGAATGCCGGCGGATGACACCCAGGGGGAGGGCCTTCTCTGTGGGGGCGCCTGCCCTTTGGAACCAGCTGCCCATGGAGCTTAGGACTGCCCCCGACCTTTGATCATTTTGCCGAGACCTGAAGACCGGGCTCTTCGAGCTTTCCGGCCCAGGCTGAGTTTTAATTGGGGTTTTAATTGGGGTTTTATATTTTTAGGGATTTAATTTAATCTTTTTAAATTGTTCTTAATTTTTGTATCGATGTTTTATATACCCTGTAAACCGCCCTGAGTCCTACAGGAAAGGGCGGTATATAAATTCAATAAAATTCAATTCAAATAAACTTTATACAGGTAGTCCTCGACTTACAACTGTTTAGTGACCATTCAAAGTTACAATGGCACTGAAAAATGTGACTTCTAACCATTTTTCCCAATTACGACCTTTGCAGCATCCTCATGATCATGTGATCAAAATTCAAATGTTTGGCAACTGGTTCATATTTATGCCTGTTGCAGTTTCCCAGGATCATGTGGACACCTTTGTGACCTTCTGACAAGCAAAATCAATGGGGAAGCTAGGCTCATGTAACAACCAGGCTACTAACTTATCAACTGCAGTAATTCACTTAACAACTGTGACAAGAAAAGTCATAAAATGGGGCAAAACTCACTTAACAAATGCCTCACTTAAAAACAGAAATTTTGGGTTCATTTGTGGTCATAAGTTGAGGACTACCTGTACCGAAGAGCTGGTCCTTGCTAGTCTGGCTGTTCAAAGGTAATTTAATCAACAATCCTTCTGTGGTAAATGTTAAGTACGGTCCTGAATCAACTCAGAAAATCTTAACAAATCTTTCCAGGGAGATAAAGGTTCTGAGGGACCTGCTGGACCAGTTGGAGCCCCAGGCCTATCCATCAAAGGAAATAAGGTACCCTATAGAATTAACTGTATAAACAGAATGCAATACTGCTGAACCACCAGCAGTGAATCTGCCACATGAAAAATGCCTGAAAAGAATTAAAGGAAAAGCAATAAATTCAAAGCAAAGAATAGAGAGAAGGTTTAAAGCAGAGGTGTCAAACTGCCGGCCCATGGGCCGGATCCGTCATGCCGAAACCGGGACCACCCCATTGCCAGCAATGGAAAAAAAGTTGCGATACGTCGTGACACATCACGTTATGTTGCAAGTTTGACAACCCTGGTATAGAGAACAACTTATTTAGCTGTGAGGTTGCTTCGAGATAAAGTCAAGATGGTGGTCTCACATTGTAACTGATACTCCTTCACTTTTGCATATGCAACATACAGTGTTTTACGCACATACAAAAAGGCAAGATTTTTGATCATGTTGCCACAACTGCCATCTGGAATTTTCCCATGGATGTTGCAACATTAATTAACATGAGATAACTACAATATCACTGCTTTGTGACATAGTCTCATTATTTTCCAAATTGTTCTTCTCTCGTTACTCTTTCCCACCCAGCACAGTTATGTTCCTTTTGAATACTTTGTAAGCTACTGCAATCAGAATGCACATGACTTTCAAATTTGAACCTAACGTCATGATGGTGATACTTCACAATTAAAGCAATAATTTATGGGAGCATTTTTCATGTAGGGTGAACAAGGGATGGAAGGAGTGCAGGGCCCAATGGGACCACCTGGAACTGGCATCCAAGGAAATCAGGTAACATCTCATTTGGTCCCATCACCTCACAATCCATCCTGCCCTAAATATTAACAAAATTGTCTGTGGAAGGCACCTACAATGTGTGATCATGGACTACTTGCATATCTGCAGGTTAATTTATAATTCTAGGGTATTGATTTAAGTCACAGTGTCTTAAGAATTCCAAGCAAATTAGATTTGCCCAGCAGCTTTATAGACCCTTAATTTTGTACTGTTTCCCCCAAAAGAGGCAGGCTTAATGTTAAAGCAAAACCAATCAATATACAAGCTGCCTTATATCAAGTCAGACTCTTGGTCCATCTGCCTTTATATTGGTGACATAATTACCCAGAGTTTTCCCAGGGTTTCAGACTGCAGTTCTCCAAGCCTCCCAAAAGAAATCTGGGATTGATCCAGGGAAGCACTGTATGGAGAACTGGTATTTCATCACTGGGCTACAGCTCTGTCATTTTAAGAATGAAAACAATGTATCTTTTCATAACAATTTATATTTCTTAATATAAATTTATTAAGAAATGTAACAATTTATATTTCTTGATATAATTTATAGCAAACATTGAGAACAGCTACAGGTATCATCAAAAGTAAACAAATTGATTTTGGATGTTTATTGAAGTGCAATGAATTATTCTAAAACTCTCAGGTCTATAGTTGAATAGGACCAGTCTAGTTTATGTGCTTTTATTCAATTAGTGTCAACTATATTTTTGTAACTTAATGTATGTCTGAGTTCATCTGCAAATCTAAATAAAATGCTTACAGTTTGTTCCTCATACAGAAAATTAAAATTTGTTTCTGTATATAAATGTGAATGACCTCTAAAATCAAGACGAACACTCTAACATTGGATTAGTGTTGATTTAAAAACTAGGAGAAGCTTTCATCCATAAGTAGCTCTAAATCTAAATCTGGATTACTTTAAAGAGTTCTCACAACCTAGTATCCTTTGGTTGTTTTGTAATGCAACCCTAGAATTCCAAGCCAACAAGGAATTTTAATTCATTATAAATCAAAGGTGGAATGCATGCGTTACATGTAGCAATTCCTAGGTTCAATTCTTGGTGTGTCAAGGTAGCAGTTAAGCTTAGATGTGACATAAGATGTGACATAAGCCGTGATGGTGCAGTGGCTACAATGCAGTATTGCAGGCTAACTGCCGACTGCCAGGAGTTTAATCCTGACCGGCTCAAGGTTGACTCAGCCTTCCATCCTTCTGAGGTTGGTAAAATGAGGATTGTCCCAGATTGTTGGGAGTAATATGCTGATTTTCTAAACTGCTTAGAGAGGGCTGCAAAGCACTATGAAGTGGTATATAAGTCTAAGTGCTATTGCTAAGTGCTATAAAAGATGCCAATACAGTTATTTTATGGTCTAGAAGTAATATTCTTCAAATTATTTGGTTCCAGCACATTAATATTTATCCAGGAAAGTCTGATGCTGCTATAATAGCATAAAAATTGTGGATAGATATGAAATTCAAAAATATGTCATACTGTAATAGAAATTATGGGACAAAAGAAATGACGCATAGTTAATCTTCAACAATAAATAAAAGAATGTTTAAGCTTGCACTTTAAAGTACAGGTTACCAAATATTTGTGAGTCAATTTTCTTTCTTTATTATATTATGACTGTCCATTCTGTCGATATAGTTGATACTTGAGCAAGAGCAAGTTTAGCCAATTGAAAAATTATATTTTCAGGGTATTCAAGGGCTAAAAGGTGCTCCTGGTATGAAAGGGTCACGAGGAATAGGACTGCCTGGACAAAAGGTATGTATGTATTAAATTTATAGGCTGATACAATCTGTTAGAACTCTGGTGCATTTACAAAATGCAACAATAAAAGCACAATAAATACACAGAATATATACTCAAAAGTAATGTCCAGAGAAAATCAACAATCAATTAAAAGATGAAAACATCCCATAAGGTGTCTATTGCCTGTTCTAATCAAGGGCCTGGGGATATGGCTAGGTTTTAAGGGCTCATTTCAAAAGGCCCAAAACGGACCCATGAAATAAATAAATATATTTTGCAATAAATAATTTCAGGCTAATGGTCAAAATGCAGTAGATACAATACAGTATACATAATTTGCAACTAGGAAGATTTCATGTGTCCATTATAATAATAAAGCATAAAAGTATTTTCTGTGATATGCATTTAATTCCACTACAACATAGATAATGACATGTCAGGGGATTATTACTGTGCTAACATATATTTAAACCATTTAAATCCCAACAATTTTCTATAATATAGTTGGTAATTAACAACATTAAGGAAAGCACAGAAGTATGAAAAATGATCCATATAACATCAGTAAAGATAGTTTAAAACATTCAAACAATAATTTGGTAAAAATATGAATATCAGATGCATGAATTGCATGAATTAGGGAATGCCCATCTGAAGTTAGCTATTACAGTTTGGAAGTAAAGGGTTTCCCCCCCCCCCCAAAACATGTCTTGCCATCTAAATGATGTTAATGCCTCCAGCATGATGCTGATGATGCTAGGTTCTAGTCAGCTCCTGTGAGACATTTCTGCTGTTGTGGACCCATTTTTTTTATTCTGTTCCCTGGCCATTATTTTCCAGGGCTACTTTAGGCCCACTTCTTTCTTTTATCAAAAAGGCATCTTTCTTGCCTCTCTTGTTAAAAATGGCAGAAAGATCAAGGGTTATCCGAAATATGTGTAGCAGAAGTATAGGTGGAGGAGACACTAAAGAGCTACTCCTCCATTTCCCTTTCCATATTCTCTGGTCACCTGATTCACCCTGATAGCTGGATTGCTTTACCATATGGAGTAATTAAAAGAAATTCCTCCCACTCATTGCATTCTCTCCCATTCTCATCATATCCATCTATCTCTTGTAATTCAGGCATTGGTTTAGAATCATACATGCAAAGACATGCAGGAAATGACTAGGCTGAGCCCAAGGAAAGGGTCAGACATATCATCAGTCTCGAATCCCTTCATGCCCACAAGAGATCTAAGTCCTACTCACCTCGAATTCATTGGTTCCTGTCTACCACCAATTTGCTTTGACTGTTAGTAGTTCAGATTCTTATAGAGATCTTAAGCTTATAATAAACCTATTAAGCCTGATTTCCTGTGCTTGGTAGACAAGTGGAATAACTTGTGACCAGCTTTGATTATCTATCAAAACTTGTCTCCTCCTTAAAGTTCAACAGCTCGTAGATGTTTTCCTGTCGACCAGAAACCCACCCATCACTTTTCTACACTTCTGTCTTAGATATGTAGTGGCAACACCAAAATCTGGAGAGAACAGTTTAGCAGAGCAATGAAGCAAGCCTTTATCTGAGTGAGAGGATGCTTTCCCACATCTAGTAATGAGAGTTGAGACAGTTTAAACTTGAGAAGGCAACATGCAAAATGAAGGCTCTGTTCTTTATATGGGAAAAATGTGCGTCTGTTTATGTCTATAAATAGATAATGTATGAATTATAAATTATTGGGAAATATTTATTCATTAATATTTTTTTTATTTTTACAAGGGAGAATTGGGACCATCTGGACAAAAAGGAGATGTAGGACCGCCAGGAATTGGGCAGCCTGGACCTAAAGTGAGCCTGTTTTGCAATCATAAATCTAAAATTTAATTTTTGCTTAATGAAATGAAGACTTGAAACTTCCCTATGAGCTGTGATTCTGGAAACTGCATTATCCAAGGGGACAATTCTTTGAATGCAGTAGGAATATTTGTTACATCAGTTAATAATAGCACACAAATATTTCTCAATATTGGCAAAACACACAGTAGTGATGATTCAACATCTGACAATATCTAAGTAAGTTAATGGACTCACTTTCATTCAAGATAAAAGCAAAAGTTATTAACCGAATTTCACCTATTTAAAGAATTAGAATGGGAGTAATCAATCATCCTCCCCAAACAATGCAAATCTGTTAAACTTTTTTTTAAAAAAATTCATTTTAAAAAATGATACTTTCTTTCAAAGGGAGACCCGGGAAGATCAGGATTTCCAGGAGAAAGTGGGAAACCAGGAATACAAGGCATACCAGGAAAAAAGGTAATTGATTTGTTTTTTTAATACAGTATATGCAGGGCTTTTTTTCTCATAGAACGCTCAGAACGGAGTTCCGGCACCTTTTTTGGATGGAACCTTGTAGGGTAGGCAAGGCGGGTTGTATGACATGTGTGAGTTCTGACACCTTTTTCGTTCACAAAAAAAGCACTGAGTATATATGGGTTTAAGACAAGGCTGCAGATCCATCAAGTGAATGAGGGAAAGGCATCCCTTCATGATCCTATGCCCCTATCATCATCATCAATCATCATCATCATCATCATCATTATGTGTTTGAAGCAAGAAGAAGTTGGGAATCTACCATGCTTGTTCATGTGCAAGAGGAGTACTAAAGGAATAGGGAGGGGGTACATTTCTACTTGCTCCATTGATGACTTATGTCTGAAAGTTCCTGCAGATCCGTTCCTAAAACAAAAAGTTTCAGTTAACACTTTTTTCTTCCCCAACAATTTTGCCCACTCATGCTGCCTTAGAGAGATCAAGTTCTAGTTGTATTTTTTTTTATCCACACTACCTTATTATGTGTATTTATAATAATGAAAATATGGATGTGGTCCTGTAGATCAGCCATAGTATCCTGTGAGGGCCTTTTCACATTCCCTTTTTCGGTCAAAAATGTGTTGGGATATGAGCCAGTTATATGCAATTATAATGAGACCGTAGAGTTTGACCTATAAAGTACGGAACCAAGGATAACTGGAAAAGCTAAATGGCCGTGCATGTGGAAGACAGGAAGTTTATTGTTTATTGCTTATATCAACAGGCCATTATATTACCTTTCTGAATAAAACTCTGATATTGGAAATCAGCCTGACTTAGAGAAAAGAACCAAGAACAGTGGCTAGAGTGGAATGCCGGTTGAGGCTTCAGCATTCTTACCACTTGCTTGCATGCCCTTTTGACTCCTTGCACCACCTGGACATCACGCCACACTTGCACATGAATGGGATGGATCCAGTATAAAAGACGCCAATGAGCTGCTTTTTTAAAATATAATTTGGGCCTTAAGCAATAAAGAGCACTCTATTCTCTATGCTGTCACAAATTTATACTAAGAAGAATAAACTGTTATGAATATATTTAGGTCACTTAAATCTCACACCTCCATTCCCATATTCTTTTTTAAAAAAAAATAGAGTGAATACTTTAGACACTTGCACTTTTTATATTTTGAATTATTATCTTAAAGCTACTGATTTTTTCATGTTTTAGTTTGTTGTTTCAGATGCGTTTTGTTTGTTTTGGATATAATACAGTATATATTTATAGTGCTGAGTGGAATTAATACCTTAATTTTGTTGATAATAGGGAGAACAAGGACTGTCTGGTCCAAGGGGCCCAGAGGGCATTCCAGGGAAAGGGGACTTGGGTCCAAAGGTATGATTTAATTTATTTATTTTATAATTATGTAGTAGAGCAGAACAGGGGATGCGGTGGCTCAGTGGGTTAGGACACTGAGCTTGTTGATCAGAAGGTTGGCAGTTTGGCGAGTCGAATCCCAAGTGCCGCGTAACAGAGTGAGCGCCTGTTACTCATCCCAGCTTCTGCCAACCTAGCAGTTCGAAAGCACGTAAAAATGCAAGTAGAAAAATAGGGACCACTACGGTGGGAAGGTAACAGTGTTCCGTGCGCCTTTGGCGTCTAGTCATGCCGGCCACATGACCACGGAGACGTCCTCAGACAAGCGCTGGCTCTTCGGCTTTGAAATGGAGATGAGCACCGGCCCCTAGAGTTGGAAACGACTAGCACGCATGTGTAGGGGAACCTTTACCTTTACTTTAGTAGAGCAGAGAAGTAAAAATTCTTGAAGAATTAAGCTATATACAATAGTATATTTTTATCAAAGATGCTTTTTCAAATATGCTTCCAGGTTTAAATATTTTCAATATAGATCATATAAAAAAACTTGTGGACAAAAAATTGCAATCATTGTATTTGAATTGAGATGACAGAGAAAAAGTGCTGTCATTTAAAAGAATCTCCAAGTTGTAGCTCAGATATGACTTGCTGAATTTTTTCCATATCTGTTAGACTTGGAGAGAAAGAAAAATCCTTTTTTATTGATTTTCTTACAAGGCCTTTTCAAGATAATTATAATGTAGAGTATCATCTGAGGGATAGGATTATTCTGTGCAAACCTTAGTTGCCAAAAATTATGACCACAGGTCACAAATTTAATTCAAAAGCTAAGGAAGCTATATTGTGCATGAAAAAAAATCTACCAAATATCTGTCATACTTCATTTGCCACAACTTGAGTTCATTGATTCTATAACAAGCAGACTACTAAGCAAGGGGATAGTAATAAAGTTGCTGAGCCATGATCTTAAAAATAAATGGAAAAAAGTGATGGCAAACAACTTCCGTATTACTATTAATGCCCATAAAAGTACCAAGAGTCAAGCTGAATGTATAGCAGATTTTACTGTATTTCTTGTTTTATATGTTGAACTACATGAAGAAAGAAGAGATTTAAATGTATTAGGTTTTCTTAGATTCTATGCAGGCTTCAGGTGCAGGGCAAAGAAGCAATATCTTGAAACAGATTTATGAAACTAGCAAAATAGTTTGCTTAAGAAGTTGGGCCCTTTTTAATATTTGGACATGGAAAACATCTGGAGTTTAAGCCTATAAAGCCTCCATCACATATTCACTGCTTTTTGTCCCATAGCATAACTCTATTCTAAAAATATTCCTAAATAGAAGTTGTCAATTCAGATTGCCACCAGGTAGATTAGGTGGAAACCTCTGTATGCTAATATTGCTTTTTTTTAAAAAAACAGGGTGAAGAAGGTCAGAAAGGTGCCCAAGGATTAGATGGACCACGAGGTATTCCAGGCCCTCCAGGACCAAAGGTGTGTTAGATACATTTCTCAATTGTTATTGTATAATGACATTCAGTATTCTGCATGCAGATTATTAAACACAATTCATATACTGTAGTTACTAGATAGCCTCCAATGATCAAATATAGCATGTCTATTGGGGAATGTAACATCTTGCTGGAAAAGGCAAGATCATATATTGATTAGCAAATCATGAAAGTCTGGTGAATTCCACTGCTATCATTATAGTTGTTTAGAACAATCTGGCTACTAGTTCAACAATTTCAAAAACTGATAAACCACAAAGTAAGATCAAAGATCAAAGTCTTATAGACAGGATATCACTAACACATATCCTACAAATGAGTTTCCTAACTTATGAATTAACAAAAAGGAAAATATGGAATTAAAATATGTGTTAAATGTTAGCTGCTTTCAAATAAGTCTAAGGAAGAAGAGGAATAACTGCAATCTAATCCAGACTTTTGACATGATTTGTAATATTCTGCTTAATATTCTAATTCAATGGTGTTTATAATAAAAGAATCTATAACATGAAACCAGACAATTATGATAAATTGAGTTCCACTGACTTTAGGGCTACACTGATTTGGATTGAAAGGTAAAAAGATATTTCAGAGTGCATTATCAGAAATTGTCTGCAGCTTCTGCTTTACTTAGTATCATGCTTTTCCCGGGAGAAGACCCAGGAACTGTAGACTAATGTTATATGAGCATAGTCATCTTTCTAAAAGCTGTATTTGCCTTTGAATCTGCATGTTTTCTATAGATTTTATAGTATGTTTGAAATATGAGTTAAGGCTCCTGTAATATCAACTGACTTATTTCTGCACTTATAAAAAGAGTCTATAGAGAACGGGAAAAGAGTTTTCTTTTCATTGAGTGTTTAAAATACAAATAAAAAATGTGTTGATATACAAGTACATAAACAGATTTTGTTCTTTTAGGGAGAATCTGGAATCAAAGGTGACGTTGGTTCTCCAGGACCTTCAGTACGTGGGTTACCTGGCCCCAAGGTATATAAGCTACTGACTGTTCCTAGGAAAAATACTTCCCTGATGTTAGCCCCGCAGAGAAGTGCAGGCAAGAAGCACAAACAGGAGTATTAACTTTATTTTTATTGTAAGGCTACAGTAACAGAATCTTGCCAAGCAGGAAATATTTCTCCCCTTTCTTTTTACTCTGAAGAAAACTAGGGAGTATCCCATTGAAAACTAGGAAGTGGCCCTTTCCCACACTCGTGCTCCTTCTGTGGGCTGAGACTTTTTTTTTACATGCACCTCTCCCGCCTGTCTCTCAAGGACATTCCCACATACCATTACATCTGAAAACAGGAATTGCCAAAAGAATAGTCATTAGTAGACTACAGCAAAAAAAATGTTGATACTTTAAAAAATTCCAAAAAAGGAGAATATTTATAGTTCAGGGTTGACATGAGGAGTCCTTGGTGTTTTCTGAGCTTGGTTGTTTTCTTGCAGACATTTCATCAGTGTTAGTCGTTGACTAACCGTGTCAAGAAAACAGCCAAGCTCAGAGATGACAAAGGATCCCTCACTTGGGGAAAAAAGCTGTATAATGGCACATGTTTTAAGAAATTAAAGTCCCCTTCACCAAATGCATGGTTCATTTTCCTGATCGAGCACCATACATACAATGCAAGAAAGGGAAAAATAATGAAGAAGAATTTAAGAGAAATGCAATATACAAGGCACAATAGTGATAATTACATTTTTGACAGTGGCCATTCACCAAACAGTTGTTAGAGTCGACACAAGCATTTTTTCATTGTTACATCTCATATATAACATGTATGTGAAAACAACAGTTTAAAAGAATATGAAGGGGGAATAAAAAATTGATGGATTAACATAGAAATTAGTATGTGGCTAACTAAATCTATCACAATGCAAGGTTCTCTTAAATATCAAACTAAATGCTCATTAAGACTAGTTTGAGGCACAAGTATCTAATGTATTTTAAATGCTTGAAATCTGCGCAGAGCCTGTAACATTGTACCTTGAAGCAGGATTAGTATATGCAAGCAGCAGAGAGGTATAGAACATGTGAAATAAATTCTTTTTATTTGTAGTTTTGGAATTGTCATAACTGGTGGACGGATCTTCTCCTAGTCATAGTTTGAAATATAACTGTTCATCAAAATTATTCAGATCAACACCTGAAGTTGTCATTTTCTTAAAAAAAATTCAAATGTAATGTGATTATTTTAATTTATTCATATTTGTATGTTTAGGGTGAACAAGGATACCCAGGCCCTCCTGGAAATGATGGAAGTCCTGGACATACAATTGTGGGGCCTAAGGTAATAAATAAATCAATATGGCTTAAGATCAGTAAAGAAAAAAAGAAAACACAAGGGCTTCCTCTCAAAATATTCTTCTTACTTAATTTCTGGTTAATATCTGGTATCTTCCCCCCCCCCCCTTCTTCCTCATATTACATTTTAGATTTCTATTTTCTAATATCCACTTGCTTAGTTATGTACAGCACTCTGTTTCAAAATTTGCAATCCTACTCTCCTATTCCTAAGCACCAAAGAATGAAGTTTAGAAGTTTAGTTTCCTGACATTTCTGAATTATTTACCAGGTTGATGCAGCATATGATCTGAGTCTAAAACACTGCTTTATTCAGAATAATCTCAGTACAAGAATAAAATAAATAATACAGTAAAGCTAGAAAACAGATCAAACTTTCAGAGTTCTTATTCACTCAGGTTCTTCCATCAGTATTGATTAACTTAGCTTCCAGTTTCTTATAGACATTCATACCTGCTGTTTTACAACTTGGATTCTCTTGCATTTTTGAAATATGTGTGTGTGTGTGTGAGTGAGTGTGTGTGTGTGTATGTGTGTATGTATATATGTATATACACACACACATACATTGTTTAACAACAGACTGATATGCTAATGAATGAAATAAAATCACAAGCTGAGATAAATGTCTTTTCATCCTTAATGCCTCATCTCAAATATGTATGTTTTATCGTAGACCTGCATTAGCAGACTTATTAGCAGTTTCAGTGAATTTGATAGGTATTCTCCTTTGTCAGACAGAGACTGAAAACTTACCCTCATAGCTACTAAGCAAAATCCAGCTATTTCATATGCAATTTTGGTGCCACACTCTGCCAGGACAAATAAGATCTATATTCTTCTCAACTTGAGAAGCTTTTAGAAGAAGCATGATTAAGATAAGTCCTTATATTGCACTATAGTAGGACATGGTGCATATGCTCTATTGCATGAGAACACAATAGCTCTATTTGCAAAGATGTAGAAAAATGGAACATTTAAACCTTTGAACTTGCACACCTGAAATGACAGTCTACATTCAGTGAGGTATTCTGACCTTATGTTGGAGAAATTAAAAGCACCATTTCCGAAAAATTGCTCTTCTAATCTCAGGAGGAAATTATTGGACAAAATACTCAGTTTTTAAGAATAGGATGTTCATAAAGTAAAACCATATGTTTGGCAACTCTGTCTTGTACAAGAACTTGGAAGTCGGAATACAGAGATTTTGCCCTTAAATTTCCTTTTTCACTAAGAAATTATTTGATATTTGAAAGATTGGCAGCATTCCAGAGGGATCCTTTGGAACATTCAATATGAATTTTGGCTTTCTCTGTCTGTCTTTTCCAGTGTTCTACCATTGTTTTTAATGAGTAATGTGTCTTCAAAATGAAAGCAAGAATAGGACAAAAAACTAAATGTGATATGATGTAATTTAAATACAGTAAGCAAACTTTATTAAATTTAACATAGTTGATATGATTGATATTTAATTATTTTATTCCTCGAAATACCATTAACATAATTTGGCAGCAACATTTGACAGGATTCTGGAGGTGACACTTCTGATACACTTTATTGTAACACTTCTAAAATTTCTGATTTAAGAGACTATTAGTTCAATGCCATACATGGTTGCTCATTCTCAGATTCAAGAATGCACTTATTGCATCAGAATCTTACATACTTTTCCTAATAGCATTGTTCAATAAGAGGTTTTACACTTTCCTTCATTTGTACTCCATACAGAGGCACAACTTGGTATGCTATGACACATTATACTGGCAACGGAACTATAACATGTGAAGTATTAGTATCACTTTATAAAGCCCTAGTAAGACTACACCCGGAAAACTGCAACCAGTTTTGGTCACCATACTACAAAAAAAGATGTTGAGTCTTTGGAAAAGTTCAGAGAAGAGCAGAACTTGGGTTTGGCTAGTCTAAAGAAAAGAAGAAATAGGGGAGACATGATAGCAGTATTCCAGTATTTGAGGGGCTGCCACAAACAAGGGGGAGTCATGTTATTCACCAACGCACTAGAGGGTAGGACAAGAAACAATGGTTGGAAGCTGATCAAAGAGAGAAGCAACCTGGAATTAAGGAGAAATTTTGTGACAGTGAGGACAATCAACCAGTGGAACAGCTTGCCTCCAGAAATCGTGGGCACGCCATCACTGGAGATTTTAAAGAAGAGACTAGGTAGTCACTTGTCTGAAATGGTGAAGGTTCTTCTGCTTGAGCAGGGGGCTGGACTACAAAACCTCCAAAGTCCCTTCCAGCTCAATTCTATTCCAATAACATCTCAGTGTTAATGAAGAGAATTTATATTAATGCTTATGATTTGTGTTCAGGGTGCTCCAGGTGTTATTGGACCTGCCGGACCACCCGGGACCAAGGGGGATGGCTTTCCAGGTCCACCAGTAAGTGTAATTTCACTTATATTTTTCTTGTCTGGCATTTAAGGATAATAAATGGGCTTATTAATGTTTTAAATAGAAACAAACAAATAAATAATGTAAGAAGCTTATATTACAGCCTTATACAGGTTAAGCCAAAAATAAACAACTCATATTAGTCTTAGTGGTGTGAACCCCTAGGCCAAAAATGTTATTCTTAGTCCTCTCTCCCCATGATTTCAGGCTTTCCCCCAGATTTTCCTGGCAACACCAGGAATTGAATTTGGAATCTTCTACCTGCAAAGTGTCTTCTTCTCCTGAATGCCTCTAATTCAAGGAAACACAGACACTCATGCAAGACTTAACCCCATCCCAGTGGTGGGATTCCGATATGTGAACAATCGGTTCTCTTTGTGGTGCCGCTTCTGGAAGTCTGTTCTGGGCCTGGGCCACAAAAGTTAGTTACCGGTTCTGCCAAAGTGGTGCGAACTGGCTGAATTCCACCACTGCTCCACCCTTATTTTCTATTGTTCTGTAAAGCTAATTTGCCTGTCTGTTTCTTTAACTCTGCTAGGGACCTCAGGGATTGCCTGGCTTTCCAGGACCAAGAGGCCTTAAAGGAGCTGGTGATCCGGGACAAAAGGTGCAGATGCAGTGGTCTTATTTACTTTTGAAATATATGTCTTTATAAATTTCAATATTGTTTTGAGAAAGCATCTTTTACAAGGTGCTCTCTATAATGGACTCTTTGGGTAATAAATATATCTATTTGTAAATGAATCAGAATAATCAGATATAATTAGTAGTAGTCCTTAGCAGTGTTTCTCAATCTGAGCAACTCTAAGATGCATGGACTTCGACTCCCAGAATCTGGGAATTAAAATCTACACATTTTAGAGTTGCTAAGATTGAGAAAAATTGTCCTACAGCATTTTTTGGCAGATGTAAAGCAGTTTGGCTTTAATCTGGTTGTCATATTTGGGTGAATTTCTACATTTCTTTGTGTCAAATTAACATTCTAACAGTATCATGCTATTTGGAGAATTAGAGCTGTTAATTATATGCAGGAAAGGCTTGCTGTTATTTGTGATGACAAACACAAATTGCATTTGTATAGCTACCATTTACTTCCCTGTAATTGGTGCTACAAGTGAGGTTCTCACCAAATTTTAGAAAAATTCAAAAAGCTCTGAGTAGACTTTGATATTTTTGCAAGACTTAAATTTGAGAATAAACTCTGTCTCTAAAAGGTGAATATTTTAAGTTGTCATGTTCTTGTAATTCAGAACATTCTTTCAAATGTGATTTGCCTTTGGCTGTATGAATAGAATTCACATTAAGGAAAGCTGTTATACTACACATTGTAGTATAAAGAAAGCCCATGTATGAAGGAACAGGTTACCTGGTGGAGGAGCGAAGTTGTATTAAATGTTATTGCAGTTATGTGAACAGTTTGATCTATGATCTCTACCAGGGAGCTAAAGCAGTGTTTCTGGATACTTTAAGATATTTGGAATTCCTATAATTCCCCAATCAGACTGAGATATTCTGGGAACTGAAGTTTACACATCTTGTAGTTGGCCAAGATTGAGAAACACTAAGCTAAAGTACAAAATCTTTTGCCTTTGAGACTAGAATGTAGCATAACTGCAAGAAAGAGAGGGAAAAAAGGAGGGAAGGACAGGAAGAAGACATATTTTGACCTTCCTGAACCTCAGGGCTATATTTCTCATCACATCATTTTATATCTGATATTGGAAATGGCATGAATCTATGGATCTAAGCAATCTAGAGATTTCTATGCCACATCATTTTCTTCATGTCTCTTATTACTGACCAGAAAAAACACTGGCATAAAAGCTTAATCTTAACCAGTCTTATGTAAAGTCTCTTCTCCCTTGCCATCATTATTAATTAACTCTTTATATTGCTTGTGGATTATTCTTCCTCTTTGAGGTAGACATGGGCAGAAAACTAGACTAAGATTCACCCCAGTGTGGTGTCGAAGAGAGGGTTCCTGCCTGGTTTTTTAAAAAAAAAAATTGTTTGTTTGTATCCCGCCTCTATTATTTTTACAAATAGTTGAAGGTGGTGAACATATCCAACACATATTCCTCAGAAGGATGGAAGTCTGAGTCAGCCTTGATCAAATGCCTGGCATATGTCTTTCCTTGTTGTCTTCAGAAAGACAGAGTGTTTTTCCTCTCATGCATGAGAAGACAGAGAGTGATTGTCTCCTTCTGCATGGAGAAGAATATGTAAGGGCAGCCTTTCTGCTATCTAGCTCTGCCTTTGAAGGTACACTACATTCAGAAAGTAGGCAAGAAGCTGGATCCAGAGTTATAGGACTAGCTGTCGGGCGGAGGAATTCTAGGGGCTGAAATCCATTCATCTTAAAGTTGTCAAATTTGGAAAATATTGTTTTAGAATATTGCCTAGGAATCCCCAACTACTTCTCTGAAAGGAGTACTCCATATTGCATTCTGCTAGGGCAGCAACGCTAATGGCCTCGATGTACGTAGGCTATAGAGCAGACATGTCAAACACAAGGCCCGGGGGCTGGATCTGGCCCGCAAAGTGGTTTCATGTGGCCCGCGAAGCCATCCTGGAAACAGTGAGGGAATGGCCCCCACTGCCTTGGCCCTGGCCCAGAGACCCTCAGATCTGTCCCACTCCTGCCCAGACCCCCATAGGCACCTTTGATGCGAACGATGTAGAGCTGGCCATGCCCACCCAGTAGGCCATATGCACTCTAGCCACGCCCAGCCAGTAGGCCACGCCCACCCTGGCCATACCCACCCAGCCCCGAGGGCAACCACAATGCTGATGCAGCCCTCAATGAAATTGAGTTTGACACCCCTGCTATAGAGGCAATACTTTTTATATCAGGATTACTGAATTTAAACTGCATACCACATAGCTGAAGCATCCAGTCTGGGTTTTAGACTTTAATATTTCTTCCCTATCCCCTGGTTTTGTAGTATTTTGATTAATCTAATTTCTGCAAAATTTAAAAGCTGGCAACACTTCATTTTGCTGTTCCTCATAAAGATAGCACTCGGTTAGGGATATTTCCCTCCATAAAATAGTACCCAATAATAATATATTATATTTATTGCTATTATTTTCCCCCACAAAGACATTGTTTTTCTTCTCTCATTATTGGCATTGTGCAAGGACGAAATCTTTTTTGACACTACCCCCAATTGCTAATTTAAACTGCACTGCTTTAATCCCCAGATACCTAAAACAGCTTTGTTTAACTAAAAAGCCCCCATCAATAAATTTGCATACAAGTCAAGCTGGAATGCCTCTAAATTTTGCAGTGTAAGAATGTTCCCTGAAGATCAGTTGGGGCTCTGTTTTCTTGGCTTGAGAAATGGCTCACACATATATCCAGCAGAGAACTGGAATTTGATGTAACAGAGATTCAATTCACACCAAATTGCCTGTGGGATGCATGAAATATATGGGCACTGCCTTGTTATTGAAACATGGTACACAGTAAAGGAGCATAGTTGTAATCACAAGCGAAAATAAAATGCATAACTTTTAAGGAATTGCAGCTTAAATAGCACAGCAGTGGCACAGGCTCTACAGTATTCTGCCTATAAAGCAGATCAAAGACCTATACCACCAACATCGTCCCTAGGAGATACACTAGGCCAGCTGCTGAAAGAATGTCTTTTTAAATTGTGACCTCTCAGGTTCTGGCTGAACTCCCAAAAAGAGCAGACTGGCTGTTCCTCACTCCAGGCATCCTATTAATCTCACGGTTAGTAACTATTCAGGACTGCTGGACTGACTCAAAATATGTTGCTACCAGAAGAAAAGGAGCAGCAATTACGATGGAATGTTCTCTGCTGCACCCAAGTCTGTTGGACAGAGGGCTTAGGATCTAATGTATGAAAAGCATAAGAAACAGAGTTCTTCAACCTCTAATGCTAATAGTGAGGCTGGCAGTATGGAATGCAGTGGGTAGGATTTTAAAGTTTGGGCCCAGCTACATAATTTTTCTGATAACTACATGCAATTACATACATCTATACATGCGTTATAAATGTATCTACTATGCTGTTATCTTATTTTTTCATTTTTTTATTTTTTAATCCCATTTATATCCCGCCCTTCTCCGAAGACTCAGGGTGGCTTACAATTTAAGCACAAACCAATGTGCTTAGCAATAGCCTTCATTCTATGTATATGCCTGCTTATTAGGGCTTTCCCCCCCCCCAAGCGGCATTATTACAAAGTCAGCTTATTGCCCCCAACAATAAAATGCTGCTATTTTATTTCTTTATTATAAAGCATTCAAAACACTCCCATCATTGCTCATTTTTGTCTGTTTTTGTGTCTCATGGTGGAGGAGAAAGTTTGGCTGCTATTCCCTACGGGCAAACCATCAATTGTTGATTTTATAGCTCTTGTATGTAAGCCATTCTGTCTTTTCGAGTTGGGTGGCCTAGAAATTTGATTATTATATATATTATACACGTTGGTAAGGCCACACATGGAATACTGCACACGGCGCCCCCCCTTGCATTTTGCTGTCAGAGGCCTTCCAGAAAGGCCTCTGAAGGCAAAATGCAGGCTGGAGGGGGGGGGGGCGCAGAAAAAGTGGGCAAGGCAGTATCGATTCATGGTAGGCTGGCTACAATGCTAACTGGGTGCAGGGCACATAGGGCAGATCCACCCCCACCCCTGCATGCGCCTTGCCCCCAAACTAGGGCTTATTTTTGGGGTAGGACTTATAATAGGCCCAACCCCCAAAAATCAAGTGGGGGTTATTTTCAGGGTACATCTTACTTTCGGGGACACAGTAGATCAGATCTATCAAATCTCGTTGAAGAGGCTGCACCTGCCTGATTTGGCTAGTTCTGCCAGGCAAAATGGGAATGATGTTTTGCTCCATCTGATCCATTGTCATTTCCATCCTCCTTCTACTGCCCTGCTTATGGAAAGAGAGGAATCTCTGTGCAAATGAAAATATATATAAAATAACAATAGAGACATAAGGAATGGATCAGAACTTCTGTTTTCCAAGAGTACTGGCAAAGATAGTTCAATGTCCAAGGGAGTTGTTGTTGTAATTCTTTTGTTTGCAGACGTGAGTTCTATTGAGTCATGACTTTACTTTAGCTACATTTATAGAACTAGGGAACAGAGACTCAGTGGCATGCAAAACAGTCTTAAGAGACACAAAAGGGATATACCTTATGCAAGAGATTGGTGCAAAGCTTGCTGGGAAAATATAATAGTAAGCAGCCTAAACTCATTTATACTGACTTTGAGATACGTCAGTGGAAAACAGTTTCTCCCAAGCATGAATTCATAGAATTGTAGTTTAAAATGCACCGTGTGTGCTCATTCTTGGCAACTCCACAAATGTCTTCAGATGCAAAATTATCTGAGTAATTTAGGAATCATTTGGCTCCACCTACTGGTAATATTTAGCACACCGAGAATCTCAACACAAATACAGGTAGTCCTCGACTTACAGCCACAATTGGGACTGAAAAATCCATCACTAAGTGAGACAGTTGTTAAGTGAGTCATACCCAATTTAATAACTTTTTTTGCTGTGGTTGTTAAGCAAATCACAATAGCTGCTAAGTGAATCACATGGTTGTTAAGTGACTCCAGCTTCCTATTTTGACTTTGTTTGTTGGAGGCCAGCTAGGAAAATAACAAATGGCAATCAGGTTTTTGTAGACATGACAAGCATCCTAAATAAGTGTCAGTTGCCAAGTGCCCAAATTTTGATCATGTGACCATGATGATGTTGTGATGGTTGTAAGTGCAAGCAGAGGTTGTAAGTCACTTTTTTCAGTGCCATTGTAACTTTGAAACGTTCACTAAAAAAATGGTTGTAAATTGAGAACTACCTATATTAAGTTCTAATTCTAATTGTGTCTTTACTAAAGCTACTTGAAGTTAGCTTTATCTAGAGTTATAGTAGATTTTTATCCTTTATAGGTGTGTGTGTTTGTCTGTGTGTGGGTGTGTGGGTGTGTGGGTGGGTGTATCACTCATACCTAATAATCCCACTTCTTTTCCTCACAATAACCACCCTGTGAGAAGGATTGGGCCAAGAGAGAGAGTGGCCCAAAGTCACTCAGCTACTTTTCATGCCTAGGAGAGGTCTAGTATTCAGAGTTTCCTGATTTATAGACCACTGCTTAACTTCTACACCAAGGTATCTCAAACTTGACAACTTTAAGATGGGTGGCTTTCAGTTCCCAGAATTTTGGCTGGAAATTCTGAGAATTTTCCCTCACTGACTAAAGAATTCTGGGAGTTGAAGTCCGTTCATCTTAAAGCAGTGAGTCTGAGAAACAATTCTACGCCCAAATGGCTCTCTGTGTTTTCTACCATGTTAGCTCATCTTTGTGTGTGCATGGTGGACAATGGGCTCACTTCCATGAAAAATTCTGGGCTGCATATTGGTAGGTCCAAGGAAATTCTGATAAGTGGAAATGATGCTAGAGATGCTGCTTTGTTGTGAATGAGCATGACATTCACCTATTTCATATTTTTACTCAAAAATCAATTGAAAAAGTGAAATGGGAGCAAAGGAAGCCCTAAAGGAAGTGTCTGTGGTCACATTGTTACCATGATATCATACTGCAGATCCCTAATTTCAATGTGGAAAGTATTTAGCTTAAATTGGTCAGTATCAACATGTATTGCAGACTGTGTATAACATAGAAAAATGGAATTAAAGCAAATGCAGCAATCAAAACTGTATCACCAGCTGTCACAGTGCTAAATTCTTTTAAAGTAGTATATCCTTTCATTTTTTTGAATCATTAAAAGAACTACTGTATAGAGATAATACATACTGTAGACTGTTTTAATTACTCCAGATTCTGCTCCTGGTATTTTCTTTACCATGAGTTTTCTTGCACATGAAAAGTCTCTGTGTGGGAGAAAAGTGGTTTGAAGTAATGAAATGACACAGAGAATGGGATACTGGGCCCCTCTCTCCACTACTAATTTGGTTTCAACAAGTGTTTTTCAACCTCAGGAATTTAAGATGTGTGGACTTCAAATCCCTATCCTGCCATGCTCACTAAGGAATTCTGAAAGTTGAAGCCTACAGGTCCCTAATGTTGAGAAACACTGGATTAAACAAAAACTGGGGAAGGAACAGACAGAACATCCACAAAAGAAACACAGAGGAAATATATAGAATATGGAATAGCCAGTGCTTTTTTTGTAAAAGAAAAAGGTGCCGGAACTCACACATGTCATACAAACCACCTTGCCTACCCTACAAGGTTCCATCCAAAAAAGGTGCCGGAACTCCGTTCTGAGCGTTCTATGAGGAAAAAAGCCCTGGGAATAGCTATTATGAAGCATTAACGTAGCTATAGTAGTATATGAAGTATCTGGAGAGAATGTAGAGAGTGCAAACCATTTGGAAATCATTTCTATAATAAATAATTAGTTTCATTTTATTTTGGTTAGAGTTTTAACTGAACTCAGCCACCACACGGCACATTTCCATGTTCCAAATATTGGAATTTACTTTTCCAAAATTTAAAAGAGCTAAAACCAGAATAAGGCTATCATGTTACACATGAGGTTCAATTGCTTGCAAGTTTACCTTCTTGAATCCAAGATCTTCATCTTTGGAATACTGTTCCCCAAGGCATCTGTGGTGTATGGCTGCATATGGCAATATCTGAGCCTTGTACTTATAGCTTTGGAGAACCTGGTTTTGAAATGCAGCATACACTTTTTGAAATTAAATGAAAATAAATTAAGCATGTTTTTTCCAGAGAACGTTGTCTCTGAAGCTTGGTGTGGTCGTCTAAGGGCTCAGTTTTCTATCATATCACAGCTCTGCTTTCAGAAGGAGAAATCCAGCATTAGATCCCCAATTCCCGTCAAATTTTGCAGATGAAAATTTTTGCAAAGGTCCCAGATAAGGGACAATGGTAGTGCTGAAAGAGTTTTAGATCTGAATTATCCAATTCCTATTTGTTTTATTGGTGGAAGTTTCCTTAGGAAGTTCTGCTGGGTGAGGAATTCTAGGAGTTGAAATCCACAAGTCTTAAAGTTGCCAAGTCTTGCTCTAAATCACAAGACACAGAAATTGCAGATTACGTGAAATATTTGACTTTGCTTTTTTGAATGTAATGCCATATATTACTTCTAATACAATTTGCTTTAAAATCATGCTTGGCTTATGAAATTGCAATGAGATTGGCCTTATCTTATATTTCCTTCCTTCCTTCCTTCCTTCCTTCCTTCCTTCCTTCCTTCCTTCCTTCCTTCCTTCCTTCCTTCCTTCCTTCCTTCCTTCCTTCCTTCCTTCCTTTTCATAAATGTATGTGATTATAATTCCTGTCTAATTTCTTTCTATTAGGGAGAACAAGGTGCACGAGGACCACCAGGACCTCCTGGACAAAGGGGAGTGGGAATACCAGGGCCAAAGGTCAGTGAGATGTTCATTTGGTTGCTGGGTAAGTGGAGATGACAGAGGTGAGGAGAACATTTCAGTTGGGCTTCAAACTCTATGGATGCCTCAATTTAGACACTCTCTAATCAATATTTGGAGAAAAATCATGTACCAGGGTTGATTCTGTTGCCTTACAACTTACTCCCTCCCCTCCAGTCAGTCCTAAATCCAATGTCTCACCAGAAAAATAGGACCACTTCATATTTATAGTCAATAACAACTTTAGTTTTTTTGTTTTACTAATTAGCTTTTGCAATATTACTTGTACTCTAAAATTCTCATAAGGAATATAGGCTTTTTCATACTGAAAAGAGAACATTGTATGATTCCATTTTTAGTATTGATTTACTCCTTGGCTGCTACTCTCTTGGAAAACTTTAATCATAATCTACATTTTATAGATCGGAGTGATCTACTTTGACCATTTTATTGTTACAATTTCAACACCTTTCTCATCTGTTCTGAGAAATAATGAAAACACAAATTTGGATAAGATATTGGCCAGAACAACCTTAAGCCTGGATGTCTTTGTTTGTGGCCAGTTCCTTTTCTGATTTCTTTCCATGGTTTCATCTTGTCCCCAGTCCACAAAAGAGGCAGATTTAGTTAAATAGCATATTCCTTTTTATTCCAACACAATCCAAGGGCAGTCTGTTGATGTGTATAATTCGTTATATTTTGTCACATCTTGGATGCCTGCAGTGACATAAAATAGAGGAAGGACATAATTTAGTAATAGGAACAGTAACTTTTATGCTAGTATAGTATTTATTTATAAATAAAATAAATGCAACGATCTTACTTCTTAGTAGCCAAGCTCAGCAGATGTAGGGCTTACTGGTTTTGTCAGTTTTTTCACCTAAAACAGGGGTGTCAAACTCAATTTCATTGAGGGCCGCATCAGCATTGCGGTTGCCCTCAAGGGGCCGGGTGAGTATGGCCAGGGTGGGCGTGGCCTACTGGGTGGGCGTGGCTAGAGTGCGTATGGCCCACTGGGTGGGCATGGCCAGCTCTACATCATTCGCATCAAGGGTGCCTATGGGGGCCTGGGCAGGAGTGGGACAGATCTGAGGGTCTCTGGCAGAAGGAGGGTCTCTGGGCCAGGGCCAAGGTAGTGGCGGCCGTTCCCTCACTGTTTCCAGGATGGCTTCGTGGGCCACATGAAACCACTTCGCGGGCCAGATCCGGCTCCTGGGCCTTGTGTTTGACATGTCTGACCTATAACCTCAAGAGCCAACAAAAGAAATGTGCAAGAGAGAGACGTTGTTAAAATTAAAGACAGCTACTTTATACGGAAATTGATTTTAGTAGTTTTCCTTACTGATAGTTGATCAGTGGTGATCCTGGCCAAGATCCCTAGCTGAGGAATTAGGTATACGGTATATGTTTGACTATATTTAACAAGAAACACATGAACAATACAGGTCACTTTTAAATAATTCAGACTACACTGACTAGTACTATAGAAAAATTACATGCTCATTACCGGATAGCTACATTTGTATTGGGAAAATTCCTCCAGTCTGGATTCCTAGACTATAAGTGTCTTAAATGTTTGCATATCCAGTGACAACTATCCAAAATCCATCCATACAACAACACATTTCTACATCTGGTTTATTAGTTTTCCATCCTTCTATCACAAGTGACCATGATGCAGCAGTGTTTATAACAGATTAAAAATATTGTCTTTAACTTTGGCCATACACCCGTGAAGGGATTTCATTGATTATCAGAGCACATTACACCAATAATACATTAGAAACTTTCATTTCCCATATAACTAAATGCTAATACCATATGTTAGAAGAGAAAAAACGAAGAATAGGTTAAAAAAAGAAACAGAAGTAATCTGGAAAAACACAACAACAAGATAGCCAGTCGCCATATAGTAACCTAATTGAGATCGCAACTCCATTGCTAAGTGAAATGATCATTAAGCAAAACATAATTGCCCACTTAGTGACAGTTCTTCCTGCATTGATCATTAAGTGACCACATGCAATTGATAAGCAGCACATCATATGACCTTGTTACTTGGGAAGGCCATCAATAGAAATTATATGACTGCAAGATGCTGCAATAGTTGTTGCAATGTGCAACAGTTGCCAAGCACCCAAATTGTGATCTTGTGAAGGCAGATATACTGTGACAGTCATAAGAGCAAGGACCAATTTTAAGTCACTTTTCAGTGTTGTAGATTCAAACATTCACTAAATTTAATTTAATTTAATTTATTAATATTTGTATACCGCCCTTCTCCCGAAGGACTCAGGGCGGTGTACAGGGCAAGAATAAAACACAAAGCTACAAAAATTAAAAAGTAATTAAATACATGCCCAACAATAAATACATTAATAAAACCCCAATAAAGTGATAGTAAAAACCCCACCAATCCCCCCTCAGGCCAGGCCGGCTTGTTCGAACAGGTATGTTTTCAGATCGCGGCGAAAGGAGCGAAGATCGGGCGCCGTCCGGAGCTCAACCGGTAACTGGTTCCATAGCTCCGGGGCGCCCACAGAGAAAGACCTCCCCCTGGGGGCCACCAATCTACATTCTCTGACCGGTGGCACCCTGAGGAGGCCCTCTCTGTGGGAACGCACAGGGCGCAGGGAGATTGATGCCGGCAGCAGGTGTTCCCTGAGGTACTCCGGCCCCCTGCCATGTAGGGCTTTGAACACCATTACTAGTACCTTGATCATCATCATCAACAACAACATCAGTGGATGCAGCAAAATTTCATAGTCTGATTTTCTACAGCATCATGATCAAGTTGCCAAAATCATATACTGGAAGCTTTGCCAGAAGTTTCGGTCTGAATGCAGTAAAAATCACTGGGAACACCAAGCTGACAAAGTTTTTGAAAATGATCAGGTCAAGATCCTGTGGAACTTTCAGATCCAAACAGACAGACATCTGGCCCAGAACACGTCTGACATCACTATTGTGCCTATGAATTATCATTAAGCACGGTCTATTTGTAATGAGGAGGAAGAAGAGGTAGTGATATTTGTTAGATTTATAACTTACTTTTCCTCCAAGAATCCATTTATTTATTTATTTATTTATTTATTTTTTTTATTAAATTTATATGCCGCCCTTCTCCCTAAGGACTCAGGGTGGCGCACAATAGTAAAAATTAAAAACATAAAACAGAAAATTTTAAAAAGAACTAAACAATAAATACAATAATTATATGACAATTTAAAAACTAGTAAAACGCTAATCAAAACCGTAGTCAGTCCAGGCCTGCTTGTTGGAACAACCACGTCTTCAGGTCACGGCAGAAGGACCGAAGGTCAGGGGTCCCCACAACAGCAACACAACAGTTAGGTTATGCTGAGAGGGAGTGGCTAGTGCAAAATTACAAGTGAGTTGGACTATTTACCTAGTGTGCATATTTGATAAAATCCAAAAAGCTCAAAGGCCAGGCTTACTATGTAAGATTGGACAGAAATTAAAACTAATCAGGATATTAGTAGGATATGAGTCTTCACCATAAGAATGTATGGGTATTTATCCTTGTGATAATGCACAATGTGTATGTTAAGCTTAAGGACTGTGGGCAATGGCAATGGTGAACAAAATTATTTTTATCAAATGTAAATCAAAATAGCCTACAAGGAACAAAAAAAGCAGGCAAAGGTCTAGCTACAAGGAGCATAATATTTAAATAGGTACAAAAGACACAGATAGCACTGAACAAAATAGGAACCAAAGCTCTTAGAAACATGGAGTTCTTAGATAAGAAAAGCCAGATAGGTATACCTGGCTAAGGAGTAATATTTGTGGTAAGGTCTGTGTATATTAGTACAATCACAGATTATGCACTAGTTGCAATGTTCTCCAGCTGCCAAAATAGCAAATGTAGTTTTGGGTTGCATTAATAAAAGTACAATGTCAAAATCAGAAGATGGGATAATGCTAGTCCAGGGGTCAGCAACCTGAAACAGTGAAAGAGCCATTCAGAACCGGTTCCCTCACAAAAGGAAAAACTGAGAGCCACAAAAAATGTGTGCACGTACATGCGCGCATGCGCAGAACAGGGTTTGAAGAGTGGAGCCAAGGCGAGATATGCACCTACCCTGCATATTTGAATTGATTGGTTGAACTTTTTTAGTCCCACTTTTTGTTTTTTTTGGACTGCACATGGCAGAGGACTGGGAGCCGCAGGAGACGGCTGAAAGAGCCGCATGCGGCTCCGGAGCCGCGGGTTGCAGACCTGTGTGATAGTCTATGTGTACTGCTCAATATTGTGTCCCATTTTTGTCCATGCAAAAATAGTTCTGTGGAATGAGAACGAGTGCAAGAAAGATAATAATGGGCTTGGAGGCTAAATGCTATGAGAGGTTAAAGGACTTTGGTAACTTTAGCCTAATGAAGGGAAGGCTAAATGGATATATGATACTAGTCATCCCACATACATACTGTATAAAAGTATTTTAGCCGGAAGAAGGTGTGGACTTATTAAGAGCAAGACAAGGATCAGCAGGTGGAAACTTAACACAGAGAGATCAAAACTTGAAATTTATTTATTTATTTAATATTTAAAGTTATTAAACAGTGAAATATCCTACCCCCCAAAGTTATGGATGCTCCATCATTCAAAGTTTTCAATTCTAGGTTGTTTAGTTTCCATCCATTGTTTCTTGTCTTGCCTTCTGGTGCTTTGGAAAATAAATTGACCCCTTCCTCCTTGTGGCAGCCTCTCAAATACTGGAATGCTGCTAGTCCTCCTTTTCTCTAGACTGGCCATTCCCAAATCCTGCCACCATTCTTCATATGTTTTAGTCTCCAGACTTTTAATCATCTTAGTTGCTCTTCTTTCCATCTTTTTCAAAGTCTCAACATTTTTTTTTATAATGTGGTGACCAAAACTAGATGTAGTATTCCAGATGTGGCCTTACCAAGGCTTTATAAAGCAGTACTAATACTTCATGTGATTTTGATTCTGTACCTCTGTTTATACAACCAAGGATTGTATTAGCTTTTTTGGCTGCTGCCATATACTGCTGGCTCATGTTTAAGTGATCGTCCACTAGGACTCCAAGGTCCCTCTCACAGTTACTTTTTTTGAGCCAGGTTTTACCTAATCTGTACTTGTACCTTTGGTTTTTCCTGCCCAGGTGTAAAACCTTGCTTTTCTCCACATTAAATATTGTTTTGTTGGATAGGGCCCATTGTTCAAGTCTGTCAAGATCTTTTTGGATTCTGAGTTTGTCTTCTGGGGTGTTTGCTATTTCTGCCAGCTTAGTGTCATCTGAAAATTTGATGAGATACCCTTCTATTCCCTTATCTGAGTGATTTATGGAGATTTTTACATATTTTTATTATTATTTAAAAATTCCATTTCTACATTGAACAGTGTGTTGTCTAGTTATACAAGTATTAAAATACAACAATCATCACATTCATAATTTATCAAAATACAATCATGTGCTAGGAAATAGCAATCAAAACATTAAAAATAGTATTACCCACATTAACATTAGTTACCGTATTTTCCGGCGTATAAGACGACTTTTTAACCCATGAAAATCTTCTCAAAAGTTGGTGGGTCGTCTTATACGCCGGGTCGTATAAGGGAAAAAAAAACAAATCAGTCGAGCGTCCTCGTTCTTGCAAAGCTGGGCTGCCCCGCGCAACCGAGCTATCTCCGGCGCGGCTCCGGGACACGGCTGGGCGGGAGCGTCGGGCGGCTCTCCCCACGCGAAGGCGGCGCTGCCTGTCGGCTCTTGTCCGTTGCAGAGGAGGCGAAGGCCCGACTGGCCCCGCCGGTCCTCCCGCTGCTCCCGCGCTTCTGCCGGCCCCCAAGGCGCAGTGTTTCCCGGGCGGCAGGCAGCGCCGGAGGGCAGCCGCCACCCCGCCACGGCCGGCGCCCCTCCTGCTTCTCCCCCCCTAGGCCTTGAACTTCTCCCATTCGGCGCAGGGCGGGGCAGCTCCGCCCGCAGCCTCTTTTTCATGTGCCGCTTCCCTCTCACCGTCGGCCAAGGCGCGCTCGGCCCGGGCTCCCAGTCCCTCTTCCCGGCCGGCTTCCCGCCCTGCCCCTCATGGAGCTGGACTGGGTGTGCAGCCTCTCGGTGTGGCTGCTTTTCCTGGGCAGCCTGGCGGTGCGGCTCCTGCGCTCGGACCTGTTGCTGAGCCGGCGGCTGCTGCTGCGCATGGGGCTGCTGGCCGTCCTGCAGGTGCTGGGCCGTCCTGCCGCTGCCCGACGGGAGGGCCTCGCGCCCGCCGGACTCACCTGTCACCAGCACCACTCTCCCCCCCGCGGGGATGCACTTCCGCCGGGCGGCGCTGGCCGAGACGAGCCAGCAGGCAGCCGCCGTGAGCGCGGCGCTGAGGGGCAGCGGCAGGACGGCCCAGCGCCTGCAGGACGGCCAGCAGCCCCACGCGCAGCAGCAGCCGCTGGCTCAGCAACAGGTCCGAGCGCAGGAGCCGCACCGCCAGGCTGCCCAGGAAAAGCAGCCACACCGAGAGGCTGCACGCCTAGTCCAGCTCCATGAGGGGCAGGGTGGGAAGCCAGCCAGGAAGAGGGACCGGGAGCCCGGGCCGAGCGCGCCTCGGCCGACGGTGAGAGGGAAGCGGCACATGAAAAAGAGGCTGCAGGCGGAGCTGCCCTGCCCTGCGCCGAATGGGAGAAGTTCAAGGCCTGGGGGGAAGCAGGAGGGGTGCCGGCCGTGGCGGGGTGGCAGCTGCCCTCCGGCACTGCCTGCCGCCCAGGAAACGCTGCGCCTCGGGGGCCGGCAGAAGCAGTCGGGGCCGGCGGGGCCAGTCGGGCCTTCGCCTCCTCTGCGACGGACAGGGAGGGCAGGGCATGTAAGTATTTTCCGGCGTATAAGACAAAAAACCTTGAAAAACTTCTTAAAAGTAGGGGGTCGTCTTATACGCCGGGTCGTCTTATACGCCGGAAAATACGGTATATAACAATCAAAGTATTTACTAATCCATTATAAATCTTGCTTACATACTGTAATCCACATATTCTCATATTTCCAACTTTCTAACTTCTGTTTTATCGGCTAACCATTGGTAAAATAAGTCCCATGTCATATAATATTCTGTTTCTTCTTTTTCTTTAATTTTTAATGTTAACCTATCCATTTCTGCGCATTCCAGTATTTTTTAAATTATATTCTCCTCTGTAGGAGTTTCTTCATTTTTCCAAAATTGTGCATATACTATCCTAGCTGCTGTTAAAATATGTAAAACTAAATAAGTATTACCTTTATTGTAATTTCCTGGTAACATGCCCAGTAAGAATATCTCTGGTTTTAGATCTATATGTTGTTTTGTCATTGCTTCCAACCATACATGAATTTTATTCCAATTTTTTTTGCTTTGGGACATGTCCACCATATGTAGTAATACGAACCTGGTATTTGATTTCATTTCCAACATTTAACAGATTTATCTTTATACATATTTGAAGATATTGAAGAGTACTGGGCCTAAGACAGAACCTTGTAGTAACCCACTGCTTACTTCCCTTTATATATATGTAGTACCATTAAGGACTACTCATTGAGTATGGTCAGCTAGTTACAAATCTATCTGGTGGTGATGCTGTTTATTATTCTGTATTTTTCTAGCTTACCAAGAAGTAGATTGTGGTCTACCTTGTCAAATGCCTTGCTGAAGTCTAAATATACTATGTCCACAGCATTTCACTGGTCTATTAATTTAGTCACTTTGTCAAAGAATGAAATAAGATTGATTTGGCATGATCTGTTTTTAACAAACCCATACTGGCTACTAGTTATAATTTTATTTATTTCTAAATGTTCACAGATCTGAGGTTTTTTATTATTTTTTCCAGTATCTTCCAAGTTATTGATGTCAGGCTGATTGGTCTGTAGTTTCCTGGGTCTGTTTCTCCCCCCCCCCCTTTTTTTTTTGAAGATGGGAATCACATCACCTCTTTTCCAATCTCTGGTAATTCCCCAGTGCTCCAAGATTTTTTTAAAGATATGGTACAGTGATTCTGAGATAACATCTGCCAGCTTCTTCAGAACTCTGGGATGTAATCTGTCAGGTCCTGGTAATTTATATTCATCAAGGTCAGACAGGTGTTCACTTACCATTTTCTTGCTTATTTTATTTTTTATTTCTAGTCCGTCTTTTACACTTATGCTTTTTGGTAGGTTTGTCTATAGCAGGCATGTCAAACTTGCGACATCACATGATGTCATGTGACATATCACAACTTTTCCCCCATTGCCGGCAATGAGGTGGGCGCAGTTTTGGTGTGACGCATCCAGCCTGTGGGCCGGCAGTTTGACATGCCTGGTCTATAGTTTCTTGTTGTGTGAAGACTGATGTAAAGAATGAGTTGAGCAGCTCTGCTTTCTCTCTTCTGCCTGTTACATCCTTGCCATCTTCTCTCTTTAGTGGACCGACTGTTTCCTTCTTTTTTTGTTATTTATATGTTGAAAGAAACTTTTAAAATTATCTTTGATTTTTGTTGCAAGTATTTGTTCATTCTGAGCCTTTGCTCTTCTGACTTCATCTTTGCAGATTTGGGCTATCTGCTGATATTTTGTCTCAGTTATATGTTCCCCTTTCCATTTTTTGTACTTATCCTTTTTGTCTTTCAGTTTATCAGAGAGATCTTTGTGCAACTATTCTTGGATTTCTTGTTTTTCTTTTTAGTGGTATTGTGTTGGACTGAGCTTTTATGATTGTATTTTTCAATGTTTCCCACACTTTTAAAGTTGTTTTCCCCTTAGGATTTTTATCCATGAAATTTTGTTTAGACTTTCTCTGGGTTTGTTAAAATCAGCTCTTTTAAAGTTTAAGACACTAGTTGGATTTTATTCTATTTCCTGTGTTTGCATTATATTGAATTCCAGTATGATGTGGTCACTCTTGCCCAAGGTTCCAGCAGTTTCAACTCCCTCTATCACTTATTTTCTATTAGTAAGCATTAGGTCTAGTATAGCTTTTCCTCTAGTTCCCTCCTGTACCTTTTGGGTAACAAAACTGTCAGCTAAATTGGTTAGAAATCTGTTCAATCTCCAACTTGCTGCAGAGTTTGTCTCCTAGTTGATATCAGGATAGTTAAAGTCTCCCATTACTACTGTGGTATGTTTCCTACATGCATTTGTTAATTGATTGGCAAAGGGTTTATCTATTTCTCCTGCTTGGTTGGGTGGCCTGTAGTATACGCCTATGGCAATGTCATTCTTTTTTCCTTTTATATTGATCCATGTGGATTCTAGGAGGTTTTCCATCCTTGGTTTTGTGTATTTTTGTACATATGTAGTGATCTTTTATGTATAATGCAACTCCACCTCTTCTTTCGTTGAGTCTGTTTCTTTTGACTTCAGTGAAGTTTGTGAATTTCTTAAATTCTATTTTTTTTGTTACCCCTTCCCCCTTTTCTTAAATAGGGTATTATGGGGCAAAAGGGTTTTCCTGGTCCTCCAGGTGCTCCAGGAGACAGCATACAAGGAAATAAGGTAAGAATATTAATGCTAGGGAAGGCTTTTGAAAGTAGATTATTCCTCTCATGTTTTGCATAGGTATTTGTTTTATTACTGCCATTTCCCTTGAATTTTAAAACTCCAACTAATTGATAGATCTCAAATCAATCACAATTATATCAACTTAAATTCTTAAATATATCCTAATACAATGGCCCTATTTTTTAGAGGATAGTCCAGCATCAATAGCTAAAATATTGCCAGGAGGTCTTCTTGTATGTGAAAATATTTTCTGTTTCAAGGTGGGGAGCTAGTTGCCTTCCAGATGTGCTTGAATTAGAGTTCCTATCAGATTCAGCCAGTGTGATTTAAGATACAGATGTTGGGCCCCGTAGTTTGACAATATTTGGAAGGTCAGCAGATCCATACTCTTTATTTAAAGAGTTAGCAATTATAACTGAATTTAAGACAAAGGAAGAAAATAGATAGCCTAAAAGTACTAATCAGTATTAAGCATTGACTTTCTCATTATGATAACATAGTAGTCCAAATTTGTGCCAGTGCATATAAATTAGCATATGCGAATAGATGCCTGCTGAGATTTAGACAATCTTAATTTTGTAGAGTTGATTTATAACTATTAGGGAAGACAATGATCTAACTAAATATATCCTTGAACACTGGTATAGACTATCCTCCCCTTCTTTATTTCTCTTTCATTCTCTCTCTCACTCTCTTGCTTTTGTGCCTTAAAACTCAATGCCAAAAAGTAAAAAAAAATACAAGCCAATTTGCCTCCGCTATTATCTATAACGACCACAAAATTTCTTTAGCAAATTTATAATGAGAAAACTAGTGGTGAATAGAACTTCTCCAACAATCTTTCAAGGGCAGAATCCCTCCTTATATTGCCTCCTTATATTGTTGAAAAAGCCCAAAGCAAGGGAGTTTGCTGCAGAGCTCTATTTTTATTTTTTGCAAGAGATATTTGCATCTGTCAGTTTTCTGGGAAAATGGTCTCATTTAGCCAAAGGGATATGAGAATTCTGGCTTTCCTTGTATTTTCTTAAAACCCCAGGATTCAGCTATTTGGAGATTTTTCAAAAGAAAATTGCTTCCTGTTGTTCAGTAGCTATAGCATTATAAAACACCTATGTTCCAGTCCTTGGGCTTGTAGATATGAAGCTGTTCCTTGGAAACACAAATCCACAAATCCATAATTGTTTGAGTTTTGTTTATAATAACTCAGTGGCTCTGTAGGCAATGGACATTAAAGCTGTGCTATTGAGAGAAATATAATAACTCAAACCTCAATAACTAAAGAGAAGGTTCTTATATGTTTGCTTTTTGTGATTTTAATAAAGATTGTTATTTAACAGACATAGTTATAGGCACATTGAAGTCCTTGTTCAAGAGACATAAAGCTAAATCACTTCTTCATTGGAACATAAAATGATTTAGAATCAGGCTGAAGACTATGCAACTCTATACACTTAATTTCCATCAGCTCAATTGGCAGAGCCAGTGATCAAACATTATGAGAATTAAAGGCCAGCCTTTTCAGAATCTACAAAATCCTTTCCCTTAAATAAACACTGAAAAGCAAAGATTTTTTTTAGCCTGATAAATATTATGGTACAAAATAGATCTTTTGCAAAGATACATTTGGAATTACTCTTACATATTATTTTCAGGGAGAGCAAGGAATTCAGGGTTCACCAGGACCAAAGGGCTCTATAGGAATTGGATTACCTGGTCCAAAGGTAAGACGTTTGCCCTTTAGCAATCAATTAGATTCATTGTATACTTTATTTAGAAATATCTTAATTACTAATGGCACTTTTTCAATTATCTTTCTGAATCAAATTTCATATTGTTTGTAGGAAAGTTTATAAATGTAGTCCTCAACTTATGACCATTTATTTAGTGATCATTCAAAGTTACAACACCATTGAAAATGTGACTTGCAACCAATTGTTACCATTACAACCAGCACAGTATCCCCACAATCATGTAATAAAAATTTGATAGCTGGGCATCTGGCATGTATTTACAATGGTTGCAATGCCCTGGGGGGGGGTTCTTGTGACCATCATTTACAACCTTCCCAGTTGACTTCCAGCAAGAAAAATCAATGGTCAAACCTAGATTCATTTAAAGACCATATGATTCACTTAACAACTGAAGTGATTTGCTTAACAACCATAGCAAAAAAGGTCATAAAAATGGCTGCAACTCACTTACGAACAGCCTTGCTTAACAATGGAAATTCTGGTCTCATTTGTGGTTGTAAGTTGAGGATTACCTATATACAAATCAGAATTTCTTCCTTAATTTTTATTCAGGGCAAAGATTAAAAATGAATAAGCATTTTTGCCCTGACATTAACTTTGGAAACAATGGGCCATGATTACAATGAGCAACTGTATTTTGTTTCTTGAAAAAAATATCAAAACATTTCCTGCAACAGAGGAATAAGGTGACTGCTGTACATTTATCACACAATCAACCTGCTTCATTTACAGTGACCAGTTTATTTATTTATTTGGACTTACTTGTTGCTGATTTCCATGGGCTCTGAATGGCTTATAAATCACCAAAGATAGGATTAGAAGCATTGCATCACTTTTGTTAACTATTTGTTTCTATTGGCCATGCTATCTCTAGTTTAGGCTAAACTTTCATATCTGTATAAGCTTTCCTGAAGAGTCAGGCTCTTTATTTTTTCAGGTTTTCTTTACTGCATTCTGTTAAAGAAGAAAAGATTCAAAGCTGTAGAACAATCTTGATTGATAGCTTCAGGGACTATTCATCTAAAAACACATAAGATTATTGCCTATCATCTTATGGATGGATTACATAAAAATTAATATTAATACTGAAAAACTAATAAATGCTAATAACCATGCTATGATCCTTTAGAACCAAATTATCAGCCTTTTTAGGTAGGTCAGATTAAAAAACTGTGCAGATATCACAAGAATCCTTGTTTATTTTTATTTATTTATTCATTTTATTACATTTATATACCGCCCTTTCCCGAAGGACTCAGGGCGGTTTACAGGGTAATTAAAAACCAAGATACAAAAGTTAAAAACAAGTTTAAAAAGAAATTATATTTGTCCCTGTATAAATAAAACCCCAGTTAAAATAAGATTAATCCTCAGCCTGGGCCAGAGAGCTCGAAGAGCCAGGTCTTCAGGTCCTGGCGGAATGAACGGAGGTCGGGGGCAGTCCTCAGCTCCACTGGCAGCTGGTTCCAAATGGCAGGCGCCCCCACTGAGAAGGCCCTATCCCTGGGTGTCGTCCGCCGGCAATCTCTTACCGGTGGCACCCTGAGAAGACCCTCCCTGTGGGAGCGCACTGGACGAAGGGAACTTGATGCCGGCAGCAGGTGTTCCCTCAGATATCCCGGACCCAAGCCATTTAGGGCTTTATAGGTCATCACCAGCACCTTGAATCTCACCCGGAGGGCAACCGGAAGCCAATGCAGCTCGCGGAGTAGAGGTGTTACATGGGAGTATCGGGAAACCCCCATCACAACTCACGTGGCCGCATTCTGCACCAGCTGAAGCCTCCGAGTGGTCCTCAAGGGCAGCCCCATGTAGAGAGCGTTGCAGTAGTCTAAACGGGAGGTCACGAGCACATGAGTGACTGTGCGTAGGGCATCTCGGTCCAGATAGGGTCGCAACTGGTGCACCAGGCGAACCTGGGCAAAAGCCCCCCTGGTCACGGCTCCTATATGGTCTTCAAAATTGAGTCGTGAATCCAGGAGGACGCCCAAGTTGCGAGCCCTATCAACGGGGGGGTAACACCTCACCCCCCATCATTAGAGATGGAATAGTCTGGTTGACCCGAGATGCCGATATGCACAGCCACTCAGTCTTGGCGGGATTGAGACGAAGCCTGTTTCTCCCCATCCAGACCTGGACCGCCTCCAGGCACCGGGACATCACGGCGAGGGCATCGCTTGGTTGGTTCGGGGTGGAAAGAAAAAGTTGGGATGGGAAGCTACAGAAACCAAATAAATAATTAAATAAAAGAGAAAAGAGACTGCCAAAGACAAAAGGGAAAGAAAACAAATTGGATATCATAAGAAACAGTGGTAATTGCTAAGAAAACCAAAGCCAAAAAGGACAAAGATTTCAGGAAGAAATCTTGTTATTCAAGAATAACTAGAAGAGAAAAGAAGCATTAGTATGACATCCGTAAATCCAGTGAAAATGGAAGCAGACACAGAAAAACAAAGAAAGTCTTCTCAAACTCTTCCAAATTCAGAAAGAGGTTTCAGACTTAGAAAAATATAGTAAAGGATGCCAACAGGCAATTGGTAACTGATTCAAAGAACAGCAGGAGACCATGAGTTCAAGTCCCATGTTAGCTATGAAAGCCAGCTGGCCACTCTTAGGCCACCTTATAGGGTTGTTGTTGTGGGGAAAATAGGAGGAGGAAGGAGTGTTGGATATGTTTACCACCTTGAGTTATTTGTAAAAATAATAAAGACAATAAAAAACAAACAAATACAATTCTGTACAATAAAGATGTCAGTGTCCAAGATACATTAAACTATATTCCTTATTTACAATATGTACTTTAGTATTAAAAGATGAAGCTAGACCAGCACACTGGTCATTACTAAGTTGGAAAGCTACAGGAATTAATGGAATATCTGCAGAAATACTGCAATCAACAGAAGAACCAATAAAAGGTCTAACCAAACTGTGCCAGCAAATCTGGAGAATGACCCAGTAGCCATCAGATTCGAAAAGGATCAATTTGCATACCAATATCATCATGCAAAGAAGACAGTGCAAACATTAATAGTAATGAACGTCAAGGAGCACAGTAAAAAAATGATGTGACGTGTCTAAACCTATAAAGTTCACCTATTAATGAATAATTAATAGATTTAAAGAAAAAAAGCTAAATATCAGTTGTAGTTTATTGCAGTGATTTTGCAGAAAGATGCTAGGATAGATTATTTATATCTACAATAGCTCTTTTATATAGTTCTTTTATTCTAGCTACATTTGATTTGTATAATTCAGCACCTTTCTTGCATTGAAATAATATTAAAATACTTCAGATATGTCTTCTTGTCATTCATTCATATAATTAAAAGAATGTTCTATCTTTTTAGGGTGACTATGGAGAGAGGGGAGAGCAGGGAAAGAGAGGTAACAAAGGAGAAATTGGAGAGCCTGGCCCTCAAGGACCAAGGGTAAAACTTAAATATTTCACATCTACAGCATTGAAATCAAAAGGACTGTAGTACATCTGACTTACTCTGGAGCCAACTCTTATTTATATTACACAACAACTATATGTTGCATAAGACTATGAAATAATATGCCATTTATTTATATTTCAGGGATTTTTAGGACAAAAGGGTGAACCTGGTCTTACTGTAAGTACATCTGTCATTTGTTGACATCAAAATAGTATTTTATATTAAAAACCATAATTACCCAGTTTAGGTATATCCTTTGCATAGGTGTGAAATTAGAATCGGTACAATCAGCCTCCTATGCTGATAATAATCTCTTTCAAATATTATTTCTAATTTATTTGCATATAGCAAATTGTGAAATTGAAGCCATATTTAGTAGTATATGTATATGTATATGTATATGTATATGTATATGTATATGTATATGTATATGTATATGTATATGTATATGTATATGTATATGTATATGTATATGTATATGTATATGTATATGTATATGTATATGTATATGTATATCTTCAGGCTGGTGTCTTCGGCTTCATGCTTGTGCGAGCAAAGCGTGATCGGAGCTGCTGTCTCTCTATAAATATTGGTGGGGGTGTGTGGGGTGCTGGCTTTGTTGCTGTAAGCAGGTTGGTTGGCTGTGTTGTTACATGTTGATTGGTTGATGGGGTTATTGTTTGTGGATTAGTCGGCTGTTTTATAACATCCTGTGTGGCTGAGGTGTTGGCTGTGTGCCCATTAGTCTTTTGTGTTGTAATGACCTGGATAATGGGCTGTGTGATGACATCCTGAGCTCTAGTGTAGTGATATCCTGAGTTCTGTGCTGCAACATCCTGGGTGGTTGGCTGTGTTGTGACATCCCGAGTTTTAGCATTGTAACCTCCTGAGTTCTGTGATGTAATGTCCTGAGCAGAAGGCTGTGGTGTAACATCCCAGGCTCTGGTTTGGGTCTGAGTTTGCAGTCTGGCTTTGTGTTCATGGCATGTGTCAGTTTGCTTTGTGTGGGGGTCGGGAGGGGGTGCAGCAGATGGAGATGCTGCCGTGGTTTGGTTTCTGGATGGTGGTTGCATTTTGTCTATGGGGTAGGTTTGGGTTTGAGTCTGGTGAGGATGATTGGTGGTGGCGTCCTGTGTTGTTGTGGGTCCAGTGTTGGTTTTTGTGGCTGGGACTTGTTTGTTGACTAGGGCTAGTTTCCAGATGTCTGGAAACTATACATATTGATTGTGTCCATATATAAATAGCCCAGTTAGTTGCTCCCTTATTTAACAAACTTCCATGTGATGGCAGTGCACATTTTCTGGTGAATCAATCAATAAAGAGCAACTATATTTTAAGTCTACCAAGGGAGAGTTATGTTAGCCTTACTGACTCAGGGGCTATCTGGGTTGGGGTATTCAAAGAATGTACTTTTGTCCCTGTCCCCTCGGTGATTCAATTAAACATACTGTAAAAGTATGGCTTATTGAAAACTATTTTTTAAAAATACTTATGGTATTTCTAATTCTGAAAGACCAAACTAAGTTCTTGCTCTCTTTCAGAAAGAAGAAATAATCAAACTCATTATGGAGATATGTGGTAAGATCTACTTAAGGAAAGAAATCATTTTACTGTAAAAATCACTTTTGCTTAAAGAATTTAAAATAAGTCTTGTCAGTATATATTGCAATTAAAATTGTTGAGTGAAAGGAAAATGAAAACAAAAGTTTGGACAAGCTTCATATTGGGCTTTATGTTGACAATCTATAGAGTATGTAGTGGGTACTTTGGTGCTCTCATAAAATGGTTGCCATAGTTGGCATGGCAAGTTCCAAAACCTACACTAGCTTCTAAGGCCTATCATCTCAGATTACCTCTGTTTTTTCTGGGCATGTTAGGAATATTTTTGTGTTAAAAGAGTACTATACAAGACGAAAAGAATCCTAGTAGTTTTATTCTAAATAAAAATGGATATCCTTCCTTGGTCTAAAAGTTGCACAGTTATAGAAACTGTTGATAGAATAACTACTTGCATATCATCAGAGAAACAAGTATTGGAGATTATAGTTAAGTGTAAGATTTGTGCATGTTACATTCATGACTTTTTTCAAATTTGGGAATTATCATTGTAATGTAAAGTGAATCTTTAAAGTGAAACTCTATTGTTTTTCTGTGATGATGCATTTTACAAGCTAATTATCAATGTGTCTGCTGTACAATTTTCTGCCTAGGCATTAATAGTAGATGAGCAGTTTCAAAACATTGCCTCTTTAGGAACTGTGGTGGCACAGTGGTTAGAATGCAGTATTGCAGGCCAACTCTGCTCACTGCGAGGAGTTTAATCCTGACTGATTCAAGGTTCACTCAGGTTTCCATCCTTCTGAGGTTGGTAAAATGAGGATCCAGATTGTTGGGAGCAATGTGCTGACTCTGGAAACCACTTAGAGAGTGCTATAAAGCAGGGGACCCCAACCCCTGCACTGCGGCCCACTACTGCGCCTTGAGCCATTCAGAATCAGGTTATGGAAGTGGTAGGGGAGTACATGCATCTTCAAGTGCTGGTGCACACATGCTCAGTTTACACAAATGGAACTGTGGGCCCATGCATGCCCACTTTTACATAGAACCATCCCCTCTCCCCCCCCTGGCTGGTCCGCAAAGCTGGAAAGGTTGGGAATCTCTGCTATAAAGCACCATGAAGTGGTGTATAAATCTGTTTGATATTGCTATTTATCAAATCAAATCTGAACCTGATATAGAGTTTGAAAAATCCATGCCCACATGACTAAGCTTTTTTTCTATTTTTCAACGCTCCATGGGAGGGGTAACAGGCACCTTTTATCTGTTTATAAGATTTGTATGACTGCCCATTTTAAATACAACTCTGAGTAGCTGATATGACAAATGCTTCGTGTTATATCATGTTTTGGAGACCTTATTAGTTTTTGGAAAATCATACATTTAACAAATTGCTTACACTCTTATTCTACCACTTATTTCAGGCTGTGAGGTTAAGTGCAGAGAAAATCCTTTGGAGCTTGTGTTTGTGATTGACAGCTCTGAAAGTGTTGGGCCTGAAAACTTTGAAAGGATTAAACGGTTTGTAAAAACTATAATTGACGCTATCATTGTCAACCAAGCCACAACCCGAATTGGCATCATCAATTTTAGCCTCAAAATAGATGTGGTGTCCACACTGCAGCAATTTCCTAGCAAAGACAGTCTGAAAAACGCTGTTGATGCAATGCAGTATTATGGGGAAGGCACATACACTGCTACAGCTATCAGCAAAGCCATAGAGATATTTCAGATGGCTCGACAAGGAGTTAGAAAAGTGGCAATGGTTATAACAGATGGGCAGGCAGATCAACGTGACCAGTATAAACTGGAAGCAGTGGTGAAAGATGCCCATGCCCTCAACATAGAAATTTTTGTAATTGGAGTGGTGCAGAAGACTGATCCCAACTTTGAAAATTTTCGAAAAGAAATGGATTTAATTGCTACTGATCCAGACAGTGATCATGTTTACCAGATCGATGACTTCATGACTCTGCAAGGTAAGAGTGAGCTGCCTTTATTTGAACTTATGATATTCATAGGGCTAAACTGTGGATGCATCACAAGAAAATGACAAGAAATGATGACAAGAAATCTTTATAAACTTACAATATTAATTGTCAGTCATCCTGGGTAAACCAGACATGAAACAAGACTTGATGAACTAGATCCATTTTATTGTAAGGTGACACTGACAGAATCTTGCAGATCTGAAAGTAAAAAGCTTCCTGCCATCGCTTTTAACTGCTAGATCTACTAGAGTCCTCCTTTAGTTTCTTTCTCTGATCATTAAACCACTGGGACCTCCTTCCTCTCTTGTCCGTTTTCCTTCCCCCCTTTACCCAAGATAATTCCCATATTCCATTACAATAATTAGTTGAAAAATATGACCTTATAAAAATGAAGAAATTATTGCATGGGAAAATGAAACATTCACATCAGTAGCAGACATTAGGTGGAGAATGAATTGATTATGAAAATTCATTTAGTCATATCCCTTTGATACTGTTAAAGGACTACAATGCTTTCAACTTTAGAATATAGGTCATATTGGAAGATCAGATGATGGAATTGTTTATTTAAACTTTGACCATCCGAAACACATAGAAAGCAAAGAAAGTCATTCAGATCTGCTTCTCTTGTTTCTACTTCAAATGAATGGTTTTCTCTTTCACTGAACTCCAAATCAAAGGATTTTGCCAAATGTAAAACTGGCATTGAGGCTAGAAGAAAGTAAGCGGCAGTCAACCATTCTATAAAAATGGACAATACTCTGCACCACTTCAACCTTTCTGAGTGATTTTGAATTTTGAGGCGTGCTCCCTAAATAGTTGCCATGGCCCCATTCACAAAATTACTATCAAAACACATTTATTTACCAGAAATAAACTGTTTGTGACAATTTGCTATTGGGATTTTATGAGATCCAAGATATTTCTTTAAATAGGCTGGTATTATGCTTTGAAGCATGCTACCTTTTTTTTTCTCTCTCTCTCTCCCCTCCCCCCCATATATGTGGACAAAAATAGGTCACATCTAATTTCAAGTAATTCCTCCCTTCCTCCCCCCCTCTCAAAATAGATCACATCTAATTTAAATTAATTCCTATCTATACGCAATTCCACTTCATAATACTGTTTTATTTTTCATATGTTTAGCTCTTGAGGATAAGATTTTCAGACAAATTTGTGAAAATGACTTGAGTTCCTACATCACCAAAGTGCTTAGTTCAGCTCTTTCTCCAAAATTTGAAACCAGCGAACATGGCAGTCAGGTAGCCAAAATTGATCTTCCTGGATCATATGCCCCCCCACTACAGCCAGAGACTAGTGATTCTGTAAGTATTACTAAAAATGACATTTGCACAGGAGGGACAAAAATTTAATGATAGAATTCATGCTTTGTGCAAGTCCACAGTCTTTGAATAAAGCATTGCTAAATTTTATTACTGTTTTTTTTCTTTATTGTAACTATAGTTTTCAAAGAGACCCAGTGAGAAAGGAGCATCCTATTTGGATCAGGATCACAGTGTTTCCTCAACCACTTCCAAGCATATTCCTGAACATCATAGACGGCCAGTCAGCCAAGATTATTTGGAATCTAGCACTCACCGTCCGGATTTAGCAATTGTGTCTAATGTAACTAGACATGTGCAACCTACACCAGCTGTTGTTCCACTTCCTACAGTAATACATGTTATGAAAGGTATGGAAGCATTCTAAAGATGAAGAGATAAAACGGATGAGCAGACTTCATAGGACAATTTTTTTTGTTATCATAGTTTCTAGTATCAAAAACCAAAAACAGAAATTCACAATTGCTTTGCTTTGCTTCTATTCTTCCTTTCTTTTGCACTGGCACTATTCACACTACTTTCTTGCCTCTACATGGAATAGCAATGGAATATTTCTAAATGTCAGTCAAACCTTGTATACAGTAGCTCACATTGTTAACTCATGTGCTCAGTTATACCTAGCAGTTGCAAACCTTCTTTGAAACTTTGAAACTTTCAACTTCTTTGAATCAAGTCTTTGCTTGATTGTAATGGTGAACACTTTCATGTCTTGTAAACTTTAGGAGGAGCTTTATTCCCTTTGGATAAATTATATTATTATAAGCACCTGGACTGTGCTTATGATTACATCTTTCAGTTGTGGAGACTCAACAGTTGAGGGTCAGCCTGGCATGCCATCAACCATTATTTTGTCTATCTGGCAGCAAAGCTCTGGAGACAGTTTATCATGAATAAATAATACAGGTTGGGTGCAGACAGTCTGGGTTAAGAGCCAATAAATAACTTGTATTTATGAACAGACTGCCTATTACCAAAGTGACAGCGTTCTTCTTCCTTGACCTGACAAACTCCTGAAGCTACGCAATGTTTTCATGAACTGCTGAAACTGCATATTTTAAATGAACAGTAATGTTACGTTTTCAGAGGTTTTCAGTGGTTTGAGAAAACACTGTGCATCTTCAATGCTTTGTTGTTTGAGGCAGGAGAATGCTATCTGTCATTCTTAGCAATAGAGGGTAAGAAGCCTATCCCTAAGAACAAATTCTCACTTAAATACAAATTTGAGACAGAAGGATGGGTCTCATTCTTAACTTAAGGACTGCCTGTTTACCATTCTTGGTGGCTTAGAATCAGATGGTCTAAGGTTTTAAGACAGAAGCAAATTTTGATCTTAAAGCACACATATTACCTATCATATCCTGTTATTTTTAGCCATTTACATCTAATCAATACATTTAAAATGCAAGAGGGAATTAAGTCTAAGTTTCTTCAATTTATCACCTTCCATCTCCCTATTTTCTACAGAAAGCAAACAAGATGGAGCAATAGTGCATAACAATTAATGAACAACCAATGGAAATAAAAAAGTGTAATTTATTCTTATAGATCTCAAGAATGAGTATGTGTGATATTTAAACATTCAACAGACTGAAAAAACTGGAGAACCAGTTTGGTCTAGTGGTTGAGGCAGTATAGGAAGTCCTTAACTTACAACCATTTGTTTAGTGATGGCACTGAAAAAAGTGATTTATAGCCATTTTTCACACTTACAACTGTTACAGCGTTCCCCTGGTCATGTGATCAAAATTCGAATGCTTGGCAACTGGCATGTATTTATGACAGTTGCAGCGTCATGTCCCAAGTTCATGTGATCACCTTTTCTGACTTTCTGACAAGCAAAGTTAATGGGGAAGCCAGATTCTCTTAATAACCATGTTACTGACTTAACAACTGTGGCAAAAAAGGTCATAAAATGGGAAAACGTAGTTAACAACTGTCTTGCTCATCAACAGAAATTTTGAACTCAATTGTGGTCATATAACAAGGACAACCTATAGTCTAGAAAGTTGGAGACTACAGTATAGGTTTTCGTCCCACCTTAGCCATGAAAGCCAGTTGGGTGACCATGGGCCATTTACTCTCTCTCAGCCTACTTACCTCACAGGGTTGTTGTGGCAAAAATAGGAAGAAGAAGAGGTGTTAGATGTGTTCATCTCCACGAGTTAATTGTAAAAATAATAAAGGCAGGATATAAATAAATAAAAGGAAAGTCAGTTAATTATAAAGAAAATCTTAATGTTTCAATTATGTAGGGTTATTCTATTTTTATTTTTTTTATTAAATTTCTATGCCTTCCATTTCCCCTACAAGGTCAGTCTGGGCAGCTTATCAGTTACATGTCTTCTTAAGTAAAAGCCCAATTGACTAAAGGGATTTCTGTTTATAATAATTTTAAAAAGTACTGATTGGAATATGGTCAGAAACTTGGAAGGTGAATACACTGTGTATTATCAACCTTTGAACCCTCCAAGCATTACAAAGGAGGGTTGTATCTACCAGTCAATCAGCGCTATGTACAGCTAGCACCACAGCAATCTGGCAGAACCAGTTAAGACAGGGAAAGCTAAGAGTGTCATGAAAGCTGAAAACAATGCAATTGTAACTCTTCCTTATATTTCATAGTAAAAATACAGTTAGTGATAAGGATTTGTAGTAATAAAGTTGTGTAGACAAAACATTTCAGCTTCTATAGAAGTACATCAAAACAATAAATATGCATATATATTGTTTTCAGAATCCAGGTGTTTAGAACCAATGAAAACTGGAAGCTGCCGAAATTATCAAGTGAAATGGTTTTATGCCAAGGATACAAATTCTTGTGCCCGATTTTGGTATGGAGGTTGTGAAGGCAACCAGAATAGGTTTGAAACTGAACAAGAGTGCCAAGCAATTTGTGTTCAAGGATAAAGGTAAGTGAGATGTCTTAAATAAAATGCTTGTATTTATGGATTTTATTTATTTTGAAATAGCGATGCAAATCCTTAAATAAACATATTGGTTGTTTAATTTGAACTGTATGCTGTCCTCTAAAAATCTGTACATGTAATTTTTTTAGGAGTTAACATTAAAATGTATTTCTCTCTTACAGAAATCACAAGATGTTATGAGAAAATGAAGTCAAAGTTTGCATAATCATACTAAAAGAAGTTCAAATACTGTATTAATAGTACTTCTATAATATACTTGGTGCTTTTATGAAACACTGATTTTTTATAGTTTTATAATGTCTTATAATGGCATGATATGATATGATATAGATTATAGTGTAATACAATACTGTATCTTTATAGATGATAGTTTTACTTGATAAAAAGCAGTTTACACTTTTATGCTTATTGATCTATGTTTCAGGAGCAATTTTTAATAAGCCAGATATCAAAGATCATAATTAGCCTTCATAAATATGGTTTTATTATGTTGAAATGAAAATATTTTGTACCACACAATATACAGAATAGAATGTGAATTCTAGATCATCATCAGAAACTGCAGCAGCAAAAAATGGACAACTGTATCATAATTGGGAACTTTCAAAATCGAATCTCTGCCTATGGATACAGCTATAACTCTTTTCCTACATCAAAGCCTATGTAATCTTGCAGCTAAGGATAATGAAAATCTGGTTGTTTGCTATTTCCCCTTTGGTTATCTTTCTTCAGATGCCAAGATCCAGCTATAATTGTAGCAACAATAATTAATGGCTACAGGTGTCCTGTTCACATCAAGACACCATCCTGCCAATCCAGTAATAGATTTTAGCACTATTAAGGGTAGTTTCTGATGCAAAAATCTCTGAGTAAAACAGGACCAGTATTTTGAATGTTATTGTTATTCCATATACTCTTGTTACTCAGGGGTCTTAAACTAAAGAGGAAAATAAATTCATAGTAAATGTCAAAATCAATTATAGAAGAACAGGGGAAAGCACTGACAGATGTATATAAGTATATTTTTTCATACTGTATTTTCCTTTTAAACCATATCTCTGCACCAAAAGTACTGTATATGCTAAAACTGATGAGTGATAATTAAATATATCACGTGAACAAGTTGTTCAGTTGCAAAGTCATATTCAACTCTTCGCGACTCAATGGACCATAGCATGCCAGGTTCTCCTGTCCTCCACTGTCTCCTAATATTTGCCCAAAATCATGTTTATCGGGCCAATGACACTGTCCAACCATCTCATCCTCTGTTGTCCCCTTCTTCTATTGCCTTCAGTCTTTCTCAACATCAGGTTCTTTTCCAATGAATTCTTTCTTCTCATTTGAGCATCAGTTTCAGTACCTGTCCTTCCAAAGAGCAGTCAAGGTTGATTTTCCTTTAGGATTGACTGATTTGATCTTTTTGTATCCAAGAGACTCTCAAGAATCTTTTCCACCATCACAATGTAAAAGCACCAATTCTTCAGCACTCAGCCTTCCTTACAGTCCAGCTCTCACAACCATACAGTACTACTGAGAAAATCATAGCTTTGACTAAACACATGAACAAGAGGGCTGTTTTACTTGAAAATGTGGCAATGTGAACTTTTCTCCATAAACTTAAATCAATTCAGCTAAAAGATAAAAGTGTTGACGTTAGCAATGAAAATGACCATAGAGCAAATCTTGCCATGATTTCAGGTAGAACGTAGTTGGCTAGCTGCAAAAACGTAGATAAACAAGGACACATTATCAAGAATTGCTATACTATATAAGTCTTCATCCCTATACAAAGCAACAGGTTGAATAAATTGTGGTTCCTAAGGGATAGGGACACGGTGGCTCAGTGGGTTAGGATGCTGAGCTTGTCAATCAGAAGATTGGCAGTTTGGCGGGTCGAATCCTGAGTGCCGCATAGCAGAGTGAGTGGCTGTTACTCATCCCAGCTTCTGCCAACCTAGCAGTTCGAAAGCACGTAAAAATGCAAGTAGAAAAACAGGGACCACTATGGTGGGAAGGTAACAGCGTTCCGTGCACCTTTGGCGTCTAGTCATGCCGGCCAGATGACCACAGAGACATCCTTGGACAAGCGCTGGCTCTTCGGCTTTGAAACGGAGATGAGCACCAGCCCCTAGAGTTGGAAACGACTAGCACACGTGTGAGGGAACCTTTACCTTACCTAAGGGATAGTGTAAAACCATATTGAGTTAGCTCATGAGACTCTGTAGAGTGGACATATGGGTTGGGATAGGACCATTTATAAGATTTTATCAGATCCTGGATAATTTCTATCTGCCAGGGATCTATAAAGAGGTGATCCAATACTGCAAAATATGGCCAGTAAAGCCAAAAAGGCAACAAGACAAAGTTTCTATGGAAAAGGTATCTTTAGTCCCATCCTTTTTTCAAAAGTTACCATGGATATTGCAGGCTTTTTACCATGTTCCAATAAAGGCAATGAGTATGTTCTGGTGGTCTGTGACTATGGCAGTTGGTATCTGGAAGCAGTTCCATTAAGAAATATGACCACTAAAATAATATAATGGAGGAAGTGGTCATAATTTAAAATTGAGTAGATATACCACAGGAGATTCTTACAGATCAGGGCACAAATTTCCAATCAGGTCCCCTGAAATATCTATATGCAGACCTGGGAATAAAAGGGTGTATGCTAGTTCTTATTACGCACAGGCAAATGGTCTTAATGAACGAACTTAAGAATGTGCTAAAGAATATGCTAAAAAAGAATATGTTAAAAAAATGTACAGGGCAGGACCCAAAACATTGAAACACATGGCTGCCATTTCTGCGGTTCATATAGGGAGGTTCCATAGGCATCCACAAGTTTTAGCCCTTTTGAATTATTATATGGGAAACAACACTGTGATATATTAGATATAATTAAAGAAGGGTGGACTGGAAACCTAGAAACCTGACTGAATACATCCTGACACAAAGGAATAAGTTGAAGGCCGTAGAACACTTCACCCAGAAACATTTAGCAACTGCCAGGGAAAGCCAAAAACACAATATGATTAAGGGTTAAAGACTAAGAAATTTGATGTAGGGGACCAAATCTTATTATTATTGCCAAGTAAAGAAAGTAAAGTACAAGCACAGTGTGGTCCCTATGCAATAAGGAGAAGAATTGGTCCAGTAAATTATGAAATAGAAAAGCTATATATATCATGTGTACCTCCTACATAAATGGCACAGTAGGGTTGACCCTGGGATGGCCCTATTGGTATTGAAAGAAAGTAATCCAAACTTAGTGGATCAAGCTTGGAAGGTAATACAGCAACCATCCCAAGGGATCATGCATATAAATCTTGAGCTAAGAGAGAATCAAAAAGACAAGTTAAGAAGAATATTGGAGAATTATAAATGGTTACTGGACAGCCAGGTACAACTACCTTAGTGGAACACAGGATAGACATGGGGGAAACCTGACCTGCTTGTATAGGATCCCTGAATGGTTGAAAGAGTTGCTACAAAAGGAGATAGAAAAAAAAGTTCCAGATGAACGTAATAGAACCATCTATCAATGAATGGCATTGCCATTTCTGTTGGTGCCAAAAGCTGAATAGTGACATACGGTTTGGGATAGATTTCTGCCAGAGTGGTGAAATTTGATAGCTGACCGGGACACAGGATGGACAAGTTTCTGGATGAGCCAAATATCTATCTTCTGTAGACTTAACAAAGGATAATGACAAATCCTACCAAAACCGCAGTCCAGAGAAAAGACTTGTCAGTATTTGTCAGTTCCCCAAGAGTTTTTTTTTTCAGTTTAAGAAAATGTAATTTGGCTACATGAGGTGCCTTCATGAGATTAATGAACAAAATCCTTCCCGGGCAAAGAAAATGATGTCAATTTTATTTAGATGATATCTGGGAGGATCATGTGCATCATGAGGAAAGCATTGGAATGTCTAAGGGAAGCTGGATTTACCCTGAACCAGAAAAGTGCTACCTGAATTTTCAAGAAACCCAATATCTGAGGTTTATGGTAGAAAAGGGATACATAAAACCTGAACAGAAGGAAATGGAAACTCTGAGACAAGTAGAAACTCCCAAAACAAAGAAAGATGTAGTATGTTTTTTCCTGGGATTGGCAGGATATTACCAATGGTTTATCCCCAATTCTTCCCCATTGCTCAACCCCTAACAGAGCTAACCAGGAAAACTTCCAAGATAAGGTGGACAAAAGAATGTCAGGAGGCAATTGAAAGGTTAAAAGTGCTCCATGTGGAAAACTGGTGCTGAAGTGACTGGATTTTATGCAATCATTTGTTGTACAAATAGAGGAATCCAACAGAAAGTACCCCTCTCTCCCAATTCTTTATCAAAGAAGCTCCTCCAATAGGAACAGAACTATAATACCATCATGAAAGAGATGTATGCATTGAAATGGGTGATCAATGACCTCCATGTGTACTTCAGGGATCAGTAATTCATAGTGATCACCAGCCATCAGCCACTCACATGGTTACAGAAGATAAGGAACACAAATGTTGCATATTCTGGTGAGAGACAAGTTCTGTGAGGTTGAGCTATAGTATTAGTCTGAAAGATTAGATGACTAAACCTCTGGCCCCGGTTACTGATCCAGATTGGATCTTGCAACATTATCCTGGGACATATATATTTGCTTTGATTCATGAATGATTAATTCAGGGGTGTCAAACTCAATTTCATTGAGGGCTGCATCAACATTGCAGTTGCCCTCAGGGGGCCGGGTGGGTGTGGCCTACTGGGTGGGCATGGCTAGAGTGCATATGGCCTACTGGGTGGGCATGGCCAGCTCTACATCGTTCGCGTCAAGGGTGCCTATGGGGGCCTGGGCAGGAGTGGGACGGATCTGAGGGTCTCTGGCAGGAGGGTCTCTGGGCCAGGGCCAAGGCAGTGGGGGCCGTTCCCTCACTGTTTCCAGGATTGCTTCGCGGGCCACATGAAACCACTTCACGGGCCGCATCCGGCCCCCGGGCCTTGTGTTTGACATGTCTGGATTAATTTATCACTGCAGGAGAGGACATTTCTGAAGCTTTTTAAGGAGACCCTGCTTCACACTCTCCTTAAAAAGCCATCACTTGATCCCTGCCTAGACAATTTTCATTCTGTTTCCCATCTTCCTTTTTTAGATGGTTGCCTGGGAGCTTCAGAAGGTCTTAAGGAAACAGATTATCTGGGCCCCTTTCAGTTAGGAGTCTGGTCTGTTTATGGCACAGAGACAGAATTCATCACACTTATTGATGATCTCTGGCAAGACTGGGATAGGCTAGTGCAATCATCCTCAGTCTCCTTGACCTCTAAGCTGCCTTTGATACCATCAATCATGGTATACTTTTGGGTTGGACATTAGGCTAGGGGCAGTTTTGTGCTGAAAAAGCACCTTTCTCCAAGATTGGTCCCAATTGGTGTTAATAGGGAATGATAGATTTAGCCCATGGCTTCTCTCTTAGAGCATGCTCCACTCCTTTTTAACATCTACATGAAACCGCTAGGTGAGATCATCCATCACCACGGATTGTGGTATTATCAGTATGCTGATGATACTTACCGTATATACTTGAGTATAAGCCGAATTTTTCAGCCCACTTTTTGGGCTGAAAAATTCCACTTCGGCTTATACTCCAGTCAACAAAAAAACTTACTGAGGACTTGTGCGCGGCCGAGGCTTTGGAGCTTCCGGGATCGCGCTCACCTCTCCCAAGCCACCGCCGTCCGGAGACCTGCCGAAGTTTGGGGAGGTTTGGGGAGGTGCGCGCGCACCTCCCCAAAAGTCCCCAAACGAAGCCGGGTCTCCGTTCCTCTGCGCCCTGCCTGCCTGCTTCTTTCCACAGCGGAAAGAAGCAGGCAGGCAGGGGGCGGAGGAACGGAGACCCGGCGACGTTTGGGGAGGTTTGGGCGCCTCTCCAAATATCCCCAAACGTCGCCGGGTCTCCGTTCCTCTGTGCCCTGCCTGCCTGCTTCTTTCCACAGCAGAAAGAAGCAGGGAGGCAGGGGGCGGAGGAACGGAGACCCGGCGACGTTTGGGGAGGTTTGGGCGCCTCTCCAAATATCCCCAAACGTCGCCGGGTCTCCGTTCCTCTGTGCCCTGCCTGCCTGCTTCTTTCCACAGCAGAAAGAAGCAGGCAGGCAGGGGGCGGAGGAACGGAGACCCGGCGACGTTTGGGGAGGTTTGGGCGCCTCTCCAAATATCCCCAAACGTCGCCGGGTCTCCGTTCCTCTGTGCCCTGCCTGCCTGCTTCTTTCCACAGCAGAAAGAAGCAGGGAGGCAGGGGGCGGAGGAACGGAGACCCGGCGACGTTTGGGGAGGTTTGGGCGCCTCTCCAAATATCCCCAAACGTCGCCGGGTCTCCGTTCCTCTGTGCCCTGCCTGCCTGCTTCTTTCCACAGCAGAAAGAAGCAGGGAGGCAGGGGGCGGAGGAACGGAGACCCGGCGATGTTTGGGGAGGTTTGGGCGCCTCTCCAAATATCCCCAAACGTCGCCGGGTCTCCGTTCCTCTGTGCCCTGCCTGCCTGCTTCTTTCCACAGCAGAAAGAAGCAGGGAGGCAGGGGGCGGAGGAACGGAGACCCGGCGACGTTTGGGGAGGTTTGGGCGCCTCTCCAAATATCCCCAAACGTCGCCGGGTCTCCGTTCCTCTGTGCCCTGCCTGCCTGCTTCTTTCCACAGCGGAAAGAAGCAGGGAGGCAGGGGGCGGAGGAACGGAGACCCGGCGACGTTTGGGGAGGTTTGGGCGCCTCTCCAAATATCCCCAAACGTCGCCGGGTCTCCGTTCCTCTGTGCCCTGCCTGCCTGCTTCTTTCCACAGCAGAAAGAAGCAGGGAGGCAGGGGGCGGAGGAACGGAGACCCGGCGACGTTTGGGGATATTTGGAGAGGCGCCCAAACCTCCCCAAACGTCGCCGGGTCTCCGTTCCTCCGCCCCCTGCCTGCCTGCTTCTTTCCGCTGTGGAAAGAAGCAGGCAGGCAGGGCACAGAGGAACGGAGACCCGGCGACGTTTGGGGATATTTGGAGAGGCGCCCAAACCTCCCCAAACGTCGCCGGGTCTCCGTTCCTCCGCCCCCTGCCTGCCTGCTTCTTTCCGCTGTGGAAAGAAGCAGGCAGGCAGGGCACAGAGGAACGGAGACCCGGCGACGTTTGGGGATATTTGGAGAGGCGCCCAAACCTCCCCAAACGTCGCCGGGTCTCCGTTCCTCCGCCCCCTGCCTCCCTGCTTCTTTCTGCTGTGGAAAGAAGCAGGCAGGCAGGGCACAGAGGAACGGAGACCCGGCGACGTTTGGGGATATTTGGAGAGGCGCCCAAACCTCCCCAAACGTCGCCGGGTCTCCGTTCCTCCGCCCCCTGCCTCCCTGCTTCTTTCTGCTGTGGAAAGAAGCAGGCAGGCAGGGCACAGAGGAACGGAGACCCGGCGACGTTTGGGGATATTTGGAGAGGCGCCCAAACCTCCCCAAACGTCGCCGGGTCTCCGTTCCTCCGCCCCCTGCCTGCCTGCTTCTTTCTGCTGTGGAAAGAAGCAGGCAGGCAGGGCACAGAGGAACGGAGACCCGGCGACGTTTGGGGATATTTGGAGAGGCGCCCAAACCTCCCCAAACGTCGCCGGGTCTCCGTTCCTCCGCCCCCTGCCTGCCTGCTTCTTTCCGCTGTGGAAAGAAGCAGGCAGGCAGGGCACAGAGGAACGGAGACCCGGCGACGTTTGGGGATATTTGGAGAGGCGCCCAAACCTCCCCAAACGTCGCCGGGTCTCCGTTCCTCCGCCCCCTGCCTGCCTGCTTCTTTCCGCTGTGGAAAGAAGCAGGCAGGCAGGGCACAGAGGAACGGAGACCCGGCGACGTTTGGGGATATTTGGAGAGGCGCCCAAACGTCGCCGGGTCTCCGTTCCTCCGCCCCCTGCCTCCCTGCTTCTTTCTGCTGTGGAAAGAAGCAGGCAGGCAGGGCACAGAGGAACGGAGACCCGGCGACGTTTGGGGATATTTGGAGAGGCGCCCAAACCTCCCCAAACGTCGCCGGGTCTCCGTTCCTCCGCCCCCTGCCTCCCTGCTTCTTTCTGCTGTGGAAAGAAGCAGGCAGGCAGGGCACAGAGGAACGGAGACCCGGCGACGTTTGGGGATATTTGGAGAGGCGCCCAAACCTCCCCAAACGTCGCCGGGTCTCCGTTCCTCCGCCCCCTGCCTCCCTGCTTCTTTCTGCTGTGGAAAGAAGCAGGCAGGCAGGGCACAGAGGAACGGAGACCCGGCGACGTTTGGGGATATTTGGAGAGGCGCCCAAACCTCCCCAAACGTCGCCGGGTCTCCGTTCCTCCGCCCCCTGCCTGCCTGCTTCTTTCTGCTGTGGAAAGAAGCAGGCAGGCAGGGCACAGAGGAACGGAGACCCGGCGACGTTTGGGGATATTTGGAGAGGCGCCCAAACCTCCCCAAACGTCGCCGGGTCTCCGTTCCTCCGCCCCCTGCCTCCCTGCTTCTTTCTGCTGTGGAAAGAAGCAGGCAGGCAGGGCACAGAGGAACGGAGACCCGGCGACGTTTGGGGATATTTGGAGAGGCGCCCAAACCTCCCCAAACGTCGCCGGGTCTCCGTTCCTCCGCCCCCTGCCTGCCTGCTTCTTTCCGCTGTGGAACGAAGCAGCCTGAACGAAGCAGGCTGCTTCTTTCCACTGCGGAACGAAGCAGCCTGCCTGCTTCTTTCCGCTGCGGAACGAAGCAGCCGGCGGCGGAGGCTTGCAGAACGGCGGATCGGCTTATACTCAAGTCACCAACTTTTTCCAGTTTTTGGGGGTGAAATTGGGGGTCTCGGCTTATACTCGAGTCGGCTTATACTCAAGTATATACGGTAACTCTATATGCAAATCAAGGTGCTGGTTATCACTTTTAAAGCCCTTCCTGGCATGGATTTAGGTTCCTTGAGGAATTGTCTCATCCCAATGGGATTGGCCCATCCCAGTTGTGCCAGAAAAGAATGCGTGCTGTAGGCCCGTTGGCCAGGAAATTCTGGCTGGCAGGTCCAGAAGAGCTTTCTCTGCCATCACCACTGCTCTTTGGAACATCCTGCCCCCCAGAAGGTCAGCTCCCACCTTCCTGACCTTCTGCAAGAGCTTGAAGACCTGGCTCAGCCAGTTGGCTTGGGAATCCAATGGAGAGTATCACAATGGAAGTGGTCGGTAATAATAGATCCCACCTCCTCCCTGCTCATCCTACTCCCTCTTTTAGTTATAGTAGATAATTTGTACATTTATAATTCATTTTTATTATATACTAGTTTTTGATATTTTTCTAACATAATAGAAATGGGCAGCAAAACAATTTAATAGTCATTGGCAGAGAACAGAAGTAGCCCTCAAAGAGAAGTGGCTCTACAAAGTTAGAATATTTTATAGAACATAGGGATGTGAGGGCGATCTGGCTGCAACATCTATCACTCCATTGATCGTCAGGGTTGATTCAGCTGATCTGGCTGGTTAGGCGGGTGTCCCCTTCCTCCCTCACCACTCCATGTATGTCCCTCCCGAAGCTGCGCACTCGATGGAAGAGGACGACCATCCCAGATAGGAGTGTACTGATCTTCGGTCAAGGGTATAGAATATTAGAATGTTTAATTTGAGCATTTATATTTTTATTAAGATCCAGAAATCATGTCTTATTTTGTTTTAAGATATGTTGCCTTACCTACTTGTCATTGTAAGCCTTGAAGAAAACTTTCCTGGGAATGAGATAAGGTGTACCGGTGAAAGACATTTTCTCATTAGATAAATCTGTTTTCACAAAAGATAGAAGCAAGGAAGAGAGGAAGTTCCTTATATGTAAAGGAAAGTTTCCTGTGTGTGACTGTATTAGGGGGGAGGCAGATATAAAAAGCTGTTAAACTTTCTTAGGAATACAGAATAAGGTTTGGGACACAAACACCAAATCTCCTTTTCTTAGAACACAATAACTGAAATATTATAAAATTTCCAATTTGCCAAGTAATTGAAACTCTAATAGCAAGGACCATTTTAAAGAATAGGTTAATCAGAAAAAATGTGCCCATGTCTCAAAGTATTTTTCAAATTTCTCATGCTAAATAGCCTTGAAGCACTATAGCACCCTATAGCAGCAGCCCTTTGACCTTCACAAAAGCTATTAAGGACTACCGCTAGAATAGCAGGAATAGGAGTTGCCGGACCTAACCAGTACCTATACTACCAGACACTCTAGGTGCAAAAATTAGCAAACCAAATGACTAAAGCAATGTATTCATTATAAATGAATATCAGAAACATCATAAATGAGGGTCTGTCAAAAACCTTTGTAGGCCAAGTTGCAGTGAGGAGGAAAAAGTGATATTAAGGAAGATAGGGATATGGACTGAGACCGTTTCCTGATGAAAACTTTGGTTGTCCTTTCTATTAAAAGCTATTATTTCTCAATCAACTACTTTTTGAATAATTAAGAATCATTTGGGTATATAAGATTATGTAAAAGGCGTTAGTTTGCTTTCTCCGCAGACTAACCATATAATTTAATGGTAATTTACATTAGATATTTGGGAAAAATACTTTGTGGGTACGTAATATGAATACTACCTAAGCTATATTTATATAAATAAAAACAAGAAATTATGTATGTGTATGTGTGTGTGTACATGTATATATATATATATACACATATATATTCAATATGTATTCAAAATTTTGTGACTGACAAAGAGTTAAAGGGAGACTAGTATAGCTATTTCAAGCTCCTTAGCTTTGATCAGCTAGTCTTACCCCTCTGGGATTCAAACCTGGGCAGCTTGCATGTTAGGCAGCTGTATTAACCTTTAGGCCACAGGCTCCACCTCACTCCTGTCAGTAGAGGCCAGAGAGGGTAAGACACACAAACACACACACACACGTGAAATTGCAGGATATATAGAAGCATCAATAAAATTCTTATTAAATGCCATCTGATCCTAAAATTAATCTGCTAATAAAAAATAGTTGCATATTTATCTCAGCAAAGGAGTCACTGAGACTTTATGAAATTTTGGTAGTGAATTGTTTCTTCAAACTTTCCCCATGATTAATCTAACAGTAAAATAATGACATGTAGAGCAAAGTGTTTGTATACTTTAATTCTAGTTTCCAGAAATTCTCCACGTCACATTTATAACATATAATTACTTCATATTTTCTTCAAATAAATGTTCCTTATATGTGACATATCATTAAGACATACTGTATAGTAAGACAACAAAAAACAATATTCCAAGCAAAAAAGCCATAGAAAACTGTGTGCAATTGTGAAATCAACACTTTAATAATTTGTCAATTTTATCTTAAGTTATCAATAGAAAGTATAAAATACAAACTTATATAATGATTTTTAGCAGGATTGTTTGAGTAAGGAATTCTGGAGCATCAAGACAAAAACAGGAAGATTCAATACATACACACACACACACACACACACACACACACACACACTGAAATTGTGTCACAGTTCAGTGTATAGTATAATATAATATAATAAAGTATAATATAGTAAATAAGTATTATATAATAAAATAAAATATTACAAACACTTTTTAAACGGTCAAAAGTACATCCATTACAGCCAGTAAACAAAAGCAATCTATTATTGTGAATTTAAAATTTGGGCTCTTAACCTATTTTACAAAAATTTGTATTTAAATTTGGTTAACTGCAACAAAGAATGATGCTGTGAGTTTTGTCAGCTGACTTAACAGATAAACTTGAAGATCTTGAAAAACATCAGTTTCCAATTTAAAAAAGCAAATAAACTGAGAAAAAATAGAAAAACAACAGTAAAAAGAGGACCACAGTGTTGAAGATCTTGTGTCAATAGGATAAAAGTATTTGTTCCAATTGAAGATTGATTCTATGTGTCAGTAAATCAAAACTTTGAAAGTAGTACTGCATACAATCCCGCACATATGAAAAATGAACCAACATATTAGAAAAGGATACAAAAGAACACTATGAAATATCCTTAGGAAAATCATTTTGACATTTTCAGCTGAATAAGGCTCCTTATTTAGAAGTTTTAAGAAGATTTTTTCAGCTTTGATTTTAAAAACACTTCTAGTATCTGAACAAAAAAAATTTGTTTGGCGTGAACAAAAATTCACATTACCTAAATAATCCAAACTATTAAAAAACAAAAGAAGAGATTAAAGATTTGAAAAAAATGTATTTAACTTGAATTAAAATTGGGTATGTCTATTTCAACCAAATTCCAAAGAATAATTCTTTAGAAATTGATTTCTCTTGCAAAATACTAACTTCCAATAAAATAAATAAAATAAATTGAAGGATTTCTTTTGAGAAAAAATGAAAATAATTCTAAGGTATCATGAAAAAAAATCATGGATTCATATTAAAAAAAATTCTGCCACAATTCATATTAAATAGAGATGTGTAAAATAGTCAAAAGTTGTAATAAACAGTTAGTGAGGATTAAATAGAAACCATCTAACGCAAAATTGAAACTAGAAACAGCTGAAATAAAATCAGAAATATTACTTAACATTCTAATATAAACAAGTCCAGTTGTCAATATATAGAATTAAACCTGCAAGTCTATATTTCTACCTAATTCCTATGAATACTTCTCATGTCCTCTGGATTTTGGTTTCCAGGAGAAACACCCTACGAGTAGTTCTTAAGTCCTGTAGAACATGAATTCCAGAGGAACCTCAAAAAGCAACAGAAAACCAAAACAGTAATCTGAAGAAATAAAATTTATATCGTCTTGACAACAATCATTTCAAGAAGTGAAATATATTTACAGAACTAAAGGAATTCTATTTACATGTCCATTTAGGATAACCATTTTTTAAGTATGCAAGATGGGAGACAAAAAAAGACCAAAGTGTTGAAGCATTGAAAAAAACCGTATTTAAATCTCAAGTGTTGGAACCAAATAGGATGCTGGGGTTTTTGTCAGCTGACTTCATGGGAGAAAGGGTTTCTTTCATTTAGAAAGTTAATTTTGTTGCAAAATACCAATTTCCAATAAAAATAATCAAATAAATTGAAGGGGTTCTTTTGAGGTAAAAATGAAAAAAGTTCTGAGTAAACTGACGAAAAGAAGAAGAAAATACAGATTCATAATAGAAAAAATATTCTGCCACAATTCATAGTAAATATTGATGTATAAAATTGTCAAAATTGAATAAAATGTTAGTGAAGATTAACTAAAAAGCATCTAACCCAAAATTAAAGCTAGAAAAAGCTAAAAGAAAAAAAGTCAGAAACATTACTTAACGTTCTTATATAAACAAGTCCAGTTCGGAATATATAGAATTAAACCTGGACATGTTTATTTCTACCTAATTTCTATGAATACTTCTTATGTCCTCTGGATTCTGATTTCCAGGGGAAGCTTCCTATGAGAACTTAGATCCTCCGGAATATGAATTCCAGAGGAACCTCAAAAAGCAACAGAAAACCAAAACAGTAACGTGAAGAAATAAAAATTATATTGTCTCGACAACAATCATTTCAAGAATTGAAATATATTTACAGAACTAAAGGAATTCTATTTATACCTCCGCTTCAGATAATCGTTTTTTAACTATGCAAGATGGGAGACCAAAAAAAGACCAAAATGTTGAAGCATTGAAAAAAAACAGTATTTAAATCTGAAGTGTGGAAACCAAATAAGATGCTGGGGTTTTTGTCAGCTTGACCTCATTGGATAAAGGGTCTCTTTGATTTAGAAAGTTAATTTTGTTGCCAAATACCAATTTCCAATAAAAATAATCAAAATAAATGGAAGGGGTTATTTTGAGAAAAAATGAAAATAGTTCTGAGAAAAATGGCGAAAACAAGAAGAAAATATAGATTCATACTAAAAAAAATTCTGCCACAATTCATAGTAAATATTGATGTGTAAAATTGTCCAAGGTGTAATAAAATGTTAGTGAGGATTAACTAAAAAGCATCTAACCCAAAATTAAAGCTAGAAACAGCTAAAAGAAAAAAAGTCAGAAACATTACTTAACGTTCTTATATAAACAAGTCCAGTTCGGAATATATAGAATTAAACCTGAACATGTTTATTTCTACCTAATTCCTATGAATACTTCTTATGTCCTCTGGATTCTGATTTCCAGGGGAAGCATCCTATGAGAACTTCTTAGATCCTCCGGAATATGAATTCCAGAGGAACCTCAAAAAGCAACAGTATACCAAAATCATAATAGGAAGAAATAAATATTATATTGGCTAGACAACAATCATTTCAAGAATTGAAATATATTTACAGAACTAAAGGAATTCTATTCCACCTCTGCTTCGGATAATCGTTTTTTAAGTAAGCAAGATGGGAGACCAAAAAAAGACCAAAGTGTTGAAGCATTGAAAAAACCCATATTTAAATCTGAAGTGTGGGAACCAAATAAGATTCTGGGGTTTTTGTCAGCTGACTTTATTGGATAAAGGGTCTGTTTGATTTTGAAAGTTAATTTTGTTGCAAAATACCAATTTCCAATAAAAATAAATAAATTAAAGGGGTTCTTTTGAGGAAAAAACGAAAATAGTTCTGAGTAAACTGACGAAAAGAAGAAAATACAGATTCATAATAGAAAAAAAAATTCTGCCACAATTCATAGTAAATATTGATGTGTAAAATTGTCAAAAGTGTAATAAAATGTTAGTGAGGATTAACTAAAAAGCATCGAACCCAAAATTAAAGCTAGAAAAAGCTAAAAGAAAAAAAGTCAGAAACATTACTTAACGTTCCTATATAAACAAGTCCAGTTCGGAATATATAGAATTAAACCTGGACATGTTTATTTCTACCTAATTCCTATGAATACGTCTTATGTCCTCTGGATTCCGATTTCCAGGGGAAGCATCCTATCAGAACTTCTTAGATCCTCTGTAACATGAATTCCAGAGGAATGTCAAAAAGCAACAGAAAATATATTTACAGAACTAAAGGAATTCTATTTACAGCTCCGCTTCGGATAATCGTTTTTTAACTATGCAAGATGGGAGACCAAAAAAAGACCAAAATGTTGAAGCATTGAAAAAAACAGTATTTAAATCTGAAGTGTTGAAACCAAATAAGATGCTGGGGTTTTTGTCAGCTGACCTCATTGGATAAAGGGTCTCTTTGATTTAGAAAGTTAATTTTGTTGCCAAATACCAATTTCCAATGAAAATAATCAAATAAATTGAAGGGATTGTTTTGAGGAAAAATGAAGAGTTTTGAAAAAAATGGCAAAAACAAGAAGAAAATATAGATTCATACTAAAAAAAATTCTGCCACAATTCATAGTAAATATTGACGTATAAAATTGTCAAAAGTGTAATAAAATGTGAGGATTAACTAAAAAGCATCTAACCGAAAATTAAAAATAGAAACAGCTAAAAGAAATAGTCAGAAACAATAGTTAACATTCTTATATAAACGTCCAGTTCGGAATATATAGAATTAAACCTGGACATGTTTATTTCTACCTAATTCCTGTGAATACTTCTTATGTCCTCTGGATTCTGATTTCCAGGGGAAGCATCCTATCAGAACTTCTTAGATCCTCTGTAACATGAATTCCAGAGGAATGTCAAAAAGCAACAGAAAATCGAAACAGTAATCTGAAGAAATAAAATTTAGGTCGTCTTGACAACAAAAATGACAAAAACAAGAAGAAAATATAGATTCATACTAAAAAAAGTTCTGCCACAATTCATAGTAAATATTGATGTGTAAAATTGTCAAAATTTAATAAAAGGTTAGTGAGGATTAACTAAAAAGCATCGAACCCAAAATTAAAAGTAGAAACAGCTAAAAGAAATAGTCAGAAACATTACTTAACGTTCTTATATAAACAAGTCCAGTTCGGAATATATAGAATTAAACCTGGACATGTTTATTTCTACCTAATTCCTATGAATACTTCTTATGTCCTCTGGATTCTGATTTCCAGGGGAAGCATCCTATGAGAACTTCTTAGATCCTCCGGAATATGAATTCCAGAGGAACCTCAAAAAACAACAGTATACCAAAATCGTAATCGGAAGAAATAAAATTTTATAAGGTCTAGACAACAATCATTTCAAGAACTGAAATATATTTACAGAACTAAAGGAATTCTATTTACACCTCTGCTTCAGATAATCGTTTTTTAGGTATGCAAGATGGGAGACAAAAGAAAAAGATCAAATTGTTGAAGCATTGAAAAAAACTGTATTTAAATCTGAAGTGTTGGAGCCAAATAAGATGCTGGGGGTTTTGTCAGCTGACTTCATGGGATGAAGGGTCTCTTTGATTTAGAAAGTTAATTTTGTTGCAAAATACCAATTTCCAATAAAAATAATCAAATAAATTGAAGGGGTTCTTTTGAATAAAAAGTGAAAATAGTTGTGAGCAAAATGATGAAAAAAAGGAAAAATACGTATTCATACTAAAAATTTTTTTGGCACAATTCATAGTAAATATTGATGTATAAAATTGTGAACAGTGTAATAAAATGTTAGTGAGGATTAACTAAAAAGCATCTAACCCTATTGTTTCTGATTTCCAGGGGAAGCACAGTATAAGTGCTTCTGTCCTCTGGAACATGAGGAACCTCAAAAAGGAACAGAATACCAAAACCGCAATTGGAAGAAATAAAATTTTATGTGGTCTCGACAACATTCATTTCAAGTATTGAAATATATTTACAGAACTACATTAATGATATTTATACCTCTGCTTTGGACACCATTTGTAAAGCATTCAAAAAAACAGACCAAAGTGTTGAACATTTTAAAAATCGTATTTGAATTTGAACTGTTGGAAACAATTATGCTGCTGGAAGTTTCTTGATTTAGAAACTATTTCCGATATAATGAATCAACATTTAAGGGTTGTTTTTTTTTAGTAAAAATGCAATTCTTACTATGATGAAAAGTAAAGTATATATATTTATAGCAGAAACTCTCCCACAGTCCACAGTCAATATTGGTGTGTAAAATATTTCAATTTCAATATACTGTTTGATTGGTCAATGGGACATCCATTGCTTCCAGGCGCAATGTATTATTGTGTATTTGAAGCTCAAAACATTTACATATCCCTAATTCCCAACTGATTGGTATGTTGAGAAACAAATCAAGAATGAAAAAGTTGTCAATAGTTGTAACCAAAATATTAGTGAATCTTAATATATGTAACTCTAAAAGCAAACTAGAAGCTAGATACTAAATCTAGAACATTAGTTAATATTCTCTATGAAGCTAATATCTAGAATTAAATTTGAACATGTATATTTCTACCTACTTTCTATGAATACTTGTGTCCTGTTGAATTCTCTTTTCAGAGAAAACTCAAAAGAACAAAACAAAAGAAATTAAAAACAGTAATCTCAAGAAATATTTCCTTTCGTTTAGACAACAATTGTTCTATTTACACATATCTACATACAATATTTACTTCACTTTCGGCTACCTATACAATTAGGCTGTGATACAAAAAATGAGATTAAAGTGTTCAAGCTGTTAATAAAATCTTATTTAAATTTGGACTCTTTCAACCAATTTCGATCCGGCCAGTTTTTTCAGCTGACTTCATGAATGTCTTCATTTTCCGGTTCAATAAAGGAAATAAAGTGAAATTTTAGTTACATAACGGGAAGAACACATTCAAATCCTAACAAAATGGATGGCAATGTTGAAGGTCCATGTGTGAACAGGAACAAAAGTATTTGTTTCAATTGAAGATTGAAAGTGGTACTGCATGCAGTCCCTTGGCACATGAAAAAGTGTACCACATATTAGAAAAGGATACAAAAGAACACTTTGGAAATATGCTTAGGAAACTCATGTTGCCATTTTTAGCTGAATAAGGCTCCTTATTTAGAAGCTTTCAGAGGATTTTCTTCAGCTTTGATGTTCATACCACCTTTTGTGCTCTCACTTAAATTCTGTTTTTCTGGGAGATCAGGATTATATCTGAACTGATAACCATAAGGACGGAGATGATAAATCAAATATTCCAAATGATACATAGTAGTAGCATCTACATAGTGAAAAGAAACTGCTAGATCAGAACAGCAACCAGGGCCCTACAAAAAGAAAAAGAAAAAACAAAATCAAAAGGCAAAAAGAAAACAGTTGTTAATTAAATGTAGATCAGATGACTCTAACTTCAATCATGATGGTTCTGAGAGTATTTGTTCTGTATTTGGTCTCTGAATATGAATTGTATACAGCTGCTTCATAACAGTGTAGTGGATTCACATCAGGGAAATTGAAATATTTCAATCTCTTCCATATATGGATGCTCCCTAGTATATTTTAAAAGTAGGAAATATTAAATTTAATGTTACTGAGTTTCCACACATAAAGCTCAGATATCTCCCATTCTGAAAACATCTGTTGTGAAATAGTAAAATTTATGCCTGAGATCATGGTAATATCCAACACGTCAGGAGACTATATGGATCCTGCATCTGATGCAAAAAAGCAATTACAGAAGTTCAACAAAGTTAAAAGATTTTTAATAAGTCATGTTAATCTTTATAATCACCCCCAATAATAAAACATACCTCTACAGCAGGGTAATAGTTGTAATTCCAGTACCAAAAATTTTTGGGAAGGTATCCTTTGATTAAATGATGTTCTGGCACAAATGGGTGGAAGGTTTCCTTGCCGCTTGTATCCCGAGAATCTCCAGCTTCAACATTAATGCTCTCCATACACTTGCCTAATGCTAAGTCTTCAATGGAAGAGCTATGAGTACATTTTTTATTTTTGAAGGCATCCACAAACCTTTTCAGAGCTTCTTTGCTAAGCACATATCCTGCCCCACCACTCATATAGCCCTGTTTTACAAAAGGCTTAAATCTTCGCCCAAAATAAATGGGCTTTTCAGGATTGTATTTTGAAAGGAGCCATCTCAAGTTGTCCAGTGCAACATAGGTGTCATCATCTGCCTTCATGAACCAATCTGCTTCATCAAAATAATGTTCGTGTACATACTGGAAAGCTTTAATAGTTTTCCAGTATAAGTGATCCCTGCCTTCTTTGGTCTCTAATCCCACTGTTGGAAAGTTCTTGTTTTCCTCAGAGCTCATGAATAGGATTTTGTTGCAATGCTGGGCCCAAGTAGCTTTGACATGTTTGGCTTTTGTTTCCAGATTTTGGGGGCCTGTCATCACCCAACAAAGTATTCTTACCTTCTGGTACAAGTCTTCAGCAACATTTTTATTTTCATCTGTGGAAGGTATGAAGACATATGTTATTAAATTTAACCTTCACAAAAATCAGTAATATACACAATTCTGAGAGGCAAGGGATGGAGTGGTATGGCACCACAGGAATACAGCGAAGTGGGAAATGGGTTAGTGCAGTTCAGCATAAGTTTGACCAGATGGGGAGAGATGCTGCAGCATTGCACAAAAGGAAGCAGGTATGCCTGAACTATGGACTGCAGGAAAGGGGGCTGCAGGTGGGTATACACTACAGAATATGAGATCCTGTAGTATATTTTTCTGAAGAAAAGTCAGTGGAAACCACTTACAGGAGTAACTTGTGACCTTTCCTGCCAGCTTTCCCACTGATTCTGCTTGTGGGATGCTGGCAAGGGAACTCACAAAGGATAATCTTGTGATTGTGGGACACTGGAAACCATCACAATCATGTGACTACAGAGGCAATGCAACAGCTAGAACTTCAAAGACCAGTCATATGTACCACTCATTCAACGACATCGCAACTTCAAACAGTTGCCGAATGGGTGCTCCTTAACTGATCACTTAGATCAGCTCTTTTCTTGAGAGTGCAGCATTTAAAATATCACCATAAACAATATTTTTAAATTTTATTTACAATCTTTCAAGTAAACATGGTACTTATGATGTAGAAAAATAAAAAAACTGCTCCAGATATATAAATACCTTTATGTTGCCCGGCGTCAGCATTGAAATTCATTTGTCCTTTCAGGTTATTGTTTTCATCATTATCTGAATGATGGCCATGAGGATCATTATGAAGAATGTGAGGCTCAACCTTGATTTGTTCGTCTAATCTTAAGTTAAACAGTAAGTAACATAGGAGAAAACCAATTGCAGATCCAAAAGTGAAGGTCAGAATATTCACTAGGGATTTTGGAGATGCCATTTCCTGAGGGAAGAGAGGAACCATTATTTTATTTTAAGTTACACATAAATGAACACAGAAAAAAGACATTCAGCAATGAAATTGAATAATCATTAATCAGGACTATATGTCCTTAGCGACAGCAAGGGAGAAAGGAGGGCTGGATTGCCCTCTTCCAAACAAATGAATAAATAATAAATAAATAAATAAACAAAATGAATTTAGACTCTGAAACAAAGGATACAATGTTTGTGTGTGTGCATGTGTGAATGCATGCAAGAGAAAATTCCTATAAGTTTATGATCTTATTGGGAAAGAGATGAACCCTGAATGCAAAATAGATTAAAAAACATTTTAAAGGTATTTCATTACAAAGGCACTAATGGATTTAAAAAGTATATATAGCTTTTGTCTCCTACAACTAAAGAGAACAGCAACAGAAAGGCATAAATCAATTGCATATATTTATACCTCCGCATTTAACATAATGTTCAGATAATTGCACAGAACCACTTGCCACCTAAACCAGATACAAAACATTTAAGGATATTTCTTTTATTGAAACTTATAAGGGTCCTTTGCTCATGTCATTCCAGGTGCAGCATCTTGTACGGAATATAATGGAAGCAAAATACAGCTATTCTTTTTTTCTATCGCTATCACTCCAGGAAGCATTTTTTTTCATTTCAGCTTGGCAAATATCCACTGCAGGTATGGAATAATTTGTGTCTCTTCCTGGTTCTTAAAAACTCCCTTTCCTCTCATTTTCTATATGAGTGAACTTTTAAAAATATCTTTCAGTGTGGGATATACCCTGGAAGGAAAGTTTGCAATATTTTTAGTACTGCAAGCTACAAATTTAACATATCCATCATTGCGACTGTTGGCAGATTAACTCCTTTGCTTCCTGCATGAAACCATGAGTGGACAAGGTGTAGAAAAATATGATCATTTGGATCCTCTTGCTCTGCAAGCATTGGTACACACGATACAACTGCCATCCTTAATCTCATGTTAATATAGCCACAGTGATAATTAATAACACCAGGCTTAATAGGTAGATGAACCCAAACACATCAATCAGAGCAAATTTAGATGTATTAAACTACAATGTTTACCATTTAGTTGGCACATCCTGACCAAACTGGTCGGGGAAATATGGAATTTATGGCACAATTAGGCCCATTCCTGTTATTCAAAGATGAAAAGCTACTGCAAGAAAGAGCAACATTTGAATTTAGCAATCTTGAACCCATTTTTTAGGTCTGTCTTATATGAAAGTAAAATTGGCTGGAGGAGGAGGAGGGAGGGAGGGGGAGTAGAATATCACTTTACAAAGATCACTAATCCACTTCTTCCTCTTGTAATTAATGACCAGACTAAACTAATTAACCTGCACAAATCAGAGCCAACAGGTAAATCCTTTACACATTCTTCCTTGAACCCACAAATGAGTTGCCCAAACTTAACCCATACTGTCAGAAAAAAGAAGTCTGTAAATAGGAGAAAAGCTAATTAAAATCCTTTCCACACTGGAGTTACACAGTCACCCTACACGTCTTCCCAAAAACCACTTTCCCTATAAAAGTACCTGGTCTCTATATCCCCATTTGTAGCTTACCTTTGGGGGTTGTCTTTACGTTCTCGAATAAACCTTTTCCTTTCCAAAGAGCGTGTCTAGATTTCATTCTGATTTGTTGTTGCGCAACTCCCGCTCAAATTGGGACCCCAAATATTCCCTTGACAGTAACAAAATAAAACATTCGCCATTGATTGGGACGATAGAATTGTGATAAAACACTCCCGGAAAACTCAAAGACTGAAGCGCGGCCCCACTGAAATTACAACGATGGCTTTCATTTCAATATCCTTGTTGCCAAATGCGTCTCAAACAAGATTTCAGCCCTTTGTACTCCACGCGGCGTTTTTCTTTCCACCCCACTCTAAAGGACCGTATCTTACGCGCCTCGTCACTTTTTTATCTTGCCAAACAGGCAGCGCCTCGCCCTTCGCTCTCTCGCCAGGCCCACCACCACATTTCTGCCTCTCCTCTTACCTTAATTCTTAACAGCCTCTTCCAGGAGAACAGCGCGGAAGGCCGAGAACTCCGCTGAGGAGTGCTCCGGGAAGAGAAGAGACCATGCAAAGACCGCTGTCACCGCTCTTCTCCCCCAGCAACCTTACGAGCAGGCTGCCAAACCGCAACTACCCAGACTGCAGGTCTCCGGCCGGAGAAAAAGAGGGAACCCGAGCCGAGCTCCGCCCCTCCTGCTCCTCCCAGCGTCTCATTCGCTCGCGGATAGAGCCCAAGCGCTGAAGCTGTGGAAACGGGGCGGAGTTGCGCTTCTTCCCGCCTACCTGATGATAGGGAGGGGGAATGCCATGGCCGCTTGAGGGCGGAAGAGCGACGTCCGAAGCAGGGAAATAGCGGCCAGGAAGGCTGCCCTTGTGGGTGACTCAGAAGCGGTCCCACTTTCGCGTCTGTGTTCAGGGAGCCTTTACACCAAACCAAAGAGAAAACAGGCTTGCATATGCTGTCACTAAAAATATTTTATTTTTATTTATTTATTTTAATTCCATTTATATCCCACCCTTCTCCGAAGACTCAGGACGGCTTACAAGCTTAGCAGTAGCCTTCATTCTATGTATATGCCTGCTTATTAGGGCTTTCACACACACCCCAAGCGGCATTATTACAAAGTCAGCTTAATTGCCCCCAACAATCTGGGTCCTCACTTTACCTACCTCGGAAGGATGGAAGGCTGAGTCAACCTTGAGCCTGGTGGGATGCGAACCTGCACTAATTGCAGGCAGCTGGTGTTACTTAAAGTACTTTTGTTAATAGTGGCCAGAAATTGACATATAGTATTTTTGTTTTAAACCAACATGGATTGTTTTACTGTGCCCAGTATGGGGCAAGAGTAGAAGTGATTATATGTATTAAGAAGAACAGCTCTTAATTTCAGAAAGTTGTCCTTTAGATTTAATTTAATTATTTTCTTACTTTTACTCTTTTCTTTTGTAAAGCAAAATTATCAATATAAGCATTTTTTTAAAAAAATCCTTATGAATTCCTTAAAGATTTGACCCCTTTCAGATTTGTCTTTCATTTTTCTCCAAGAAAATATGATTAGGTATGGCTTAAAAGGCCAGGCTCTCTTTCTTAAAAATAGCTAAACCTTGTCATTAGTATAATACGGTAGGAATGATCTTGGGAGACAGGGGAGACCAGTATGTAAAAGATGTCTCAGCCCTGAAAAATAGAGTTTCACTATTTCCTTTTTAAATAGAATACAGAGCAACAGAGTTGGAGTTTGGTCCATCTAGTCCAGGGATAGGCAACCTCGGCTCTTTTATGACTCATGGACTTCAACTCCCAGAATTCCTGAGCCAGCTATGCTGGCTCAGGAATTCTGGGAGTTGAAGTCTATGAGTCATAAAAGAGCCGAGGTTGCCTACCCCTGGATCTAGTCCAAAACAGGAAACTTACCATTTCTAACAAGTGGCTGTCCAGTCTCTTCTTGTAAACCTCCAGTTAGGAAGCACCCACTACTTTTGAAGGCAGGCTGTTTCATTGGTTACAATCACTGTCAGAAAATTTCTCTTTATTTCTAGGTTGAATCTCCTTGATCAGTTTCCATCCATTGTTTCTTGTCTGGCCCTCTTTTGCTTTGGAAAAAAGGTTGTCCCCTTCCTCTCTGTGACAACCCATCAAATATCATGTCACCCCATCCTTCTCTTCACTGGACTAACCATGCCAAGTTCTTGCAACTGCTCTTCATATGTTTTAGCCTCCAGGCCCCAATCATCTTTGTTGCTCTTCTCTATAGAGTCTCAACATTTTTTATAGTGTGGTGACCAAAACTGGATGCAGTATTGTAGGTGTGGCCTTATTAAAGCTTTATAGAGTGATACTAGTACCTCACGTGATCCTTATTCAATTAGTCTGTTAATGCAATTTGGGATTGCATGGGCTTTTTTGGCTGTTGCTGCACACTGCTGTCTCATATTTAACTGATTGTCCACTAGGGCTCCAAGATCCCTCTGACAGTTACTGGTATTAAGCCAGGCTTCACTTAATCTGTACATGTATTTATACTTGTACAGAATAGAACTATATCTGCTGTATTTTTCCATCAAACAGCATTTAAAAAACACAGAAAAAGCTCTGAGGTATTCTTGATTTCTGGAAAAATATTTTTAAACTATATGCCTAAAATAATTACTAGGAAGTAAACTTCCTTGAAAGCAGAAGGAGTAGTGTGTTGAAAATATAGGGAATAGGCAAGCTGAAAGTTTACTCAGTTGATCAATAACTTGGGGAAATGATTGTATCCTTATGATAAAATTACAATCATGTCCAGCAAAATGTCTGACTTAATCATTCATATACTGCATTTTTAAAAGCATTTCCTTCTGTTTTTTATGTACATCGTATCTGAAATAGAAACAGATATTACAGGTAGTCCTTGATTTACAACCACTTATTTAGTGACCATTCAAAGATACAACAGTCCTGAAAAAAGTGATTTATGACTGTTTTTTACAGTTACAATTGTTCCAGCATCTACATGGTCACATGATAAAAATTAGGATGCTTCCTGGGGATCACATGGTCTTTGTTAAATAGCGGATTCTTTGGCGCAAGAATGAAGACGCGTAATTCATAGTTTATTTCGTGCAGAAACTGTACTGGGGAAATGGCTGCAACTAGCTGCAATATATAGTCTAGCCCCTAGGTGGCAGCCAATAGGTTTGAATCAATGATTGCCACCTGGAGATAGCCAATTGTAGCACAAGAGACTTGGAGTCTGGGTTGCTGGAGAGGCATTAGCTGCTCTAGCAACCCATGTGATATTTCTCAAGAGTCCAGTACATAACACCCCTCCCCTCTTAGAACAGACCATAATAACACCAATTAGTCTCAACAATTGTCAAGACTCACTATCCAAACACACTAAAGTAAAAGTGATAATAATAATAAAAAAACAATGTAGGTTACAACGTCTGAATGAATAGGCTTCAAAGACGGCACTTTCAGACAGTTACATCATAGCACTAGTTTCTGTAGTATAGTGGCAAACAGGAATTACAACAATATATAGTTCTTTATTTTACAACGTAATCTGCAAGATATGAAGGAGGCTTGTGTGCCCTAGAGGAACGTCTTGGAGTTCCCATCACTTTGTGGTCTACCAGCTTACCCAGTGGGCTGGGTAGACTTGTGTCCCTTTGTGCTCCTGAGTCAAGGGGATTCGATGCACTCTGGCTGGCCTTGCCAGGTTGGCCCACCCCAGAGTCAGACTGTTCGGCAGTGTAGGCACAGTGGTTGCTGAAGTTCGGTTGGCTTGCTCCTTCAGGGGATACATGTTGCATTCCAGGGCTCCCCAGTTCTCCCTCTGGTTCCACCTCAGTTAAGAAGGAAAAGTCCTGATAGTCCATGTGAGGACTGGCTTGGTCGCAAGTTTGAGGACCTTAGGAGGGACTTATGATGCAGTCTCACTTAGTGGCCATTCTGGAAACCGTTTCCTGAGCTGATCAATTTGTCATCTGACAACTCGCCCTCCATTCAACCCCACTTCATAAGATAGGAGTCCGGATGCCTTGGTAATTTGACCAGAAATCCACAGATTCCCATGACCATAGTTCCTGGCCCAAACCCAATCGCCCATGTGCAGCACCCTCAGGGGTTTTGGTCGAGAGGCTTCTGCCGCCACTCTATCTGGATACAACCTGTCCAATTTAGTGATCAAACGCCTCCCCCAACATAGTTCTGCAGGACTTTTGCCTGTAGCAGTGCAGGGCGTAGAATGCTGGCAGAGTAAAAAATCTGCCAATCTGTGATGCCAGTCACCTGTGACAATGCACTTGACTGCTTCCTTCATTGTCCTCACCATGCGTTCAGCTTGACCATTAGTAGATGGATGAAAAGGCGCAGATGTTGCATGTCTGATGAGATTAGCTCTGAGGAAAGCCTGCAATTCAGCAGCAGTGAATTGGGCCCCATTGTCTGAAACTAAGACATCTGGCAACCCATGTGTGCAAAGAGTTTTCTCAGCACCTGGATGGTCCTAGCAGTAGTCATGTTAGGAACTGGAATTACTTCCAGACATTTTGAGTGGCTATCCACTACTATAAGGAAGAGCTGTCCCTGAAAGGACCCAGCGTAGTCTATGTGAACCCTAGTCCAGGGAGTGTGCATTTCCTCCCACCTGTGAACTGGAGCCTGTGGCATTTCAGGCCTAGATTGCTGGCATGTATAACAACCATGGACTTGAGCCTCAATGTCCTTATCAAGGCCAGGACACCAGAGGTAGCTTCTAGCTAAAGCTTTTATTCTGACAATGCCTGGATGGCTTTCATGTAATGATTGTAAAACCCTGTCTCTTAGGGAAGTAGGAATTATGACTCTCTTTCCCCATAAAATGCACCCTTTATGGGTAGATAACTCATGCCTCCTGACAAAATAGCTCTGAAATTCTGAGCCTGGACTTTTATCCAACCAGCCCGTGTATACCCATGACAACACTCTACGAAGTATTTTATCTGTGGCAGTTTCAGCAGCAATGTTCCTGCATGGAGGGGAAATTCAGGTATGTCCTGTATGGACAATATTGTAGTAGTTGGAGCCGGATCTGGATCCATTAATGTCAGTGGTAGTCTTCTGAGGCCATCAGCATGGCCCATTTCCTTGCCCAGTTTGTGAATTAATTTAAAATTGTATGCAGATAGGAAAATAGACCATCTTAGCAATCTTGGAGATAGTATGTGGGTTTTTTTTGTCTGTTGTGAAAAGTCCCAACAGAGGTTTGCGGTCAGTGTAGACTGTGAAATCCCTGCCGTATAAATAGTCATGGAATTTTTTTATTCCAGCAACAATGGCTAGGGCCTCTTTGTCAATCTGAGTATAGTTGCGCTCAGCATAGGACAATGTCCTTGAGTAAAATGCTATAGGAACCTGTTTCCCATTTTTTTCTATGAGACTTAAAACTGCCCCCACACCATAGGGAGATGCATCACATGCAAGACATACAGGTTTAGACTCTTTGTAGTGAGGTACAGTGGACTTTTCTGACAATAGTGGAAACTTTTTTCATTTAAGTTAGTCCATTTCCATGGAGCTATCCTATCTAGAAGCCTGTGGAGGGGCTCTGCTATTGTGGCCTTATGAGGTAGAAATGTGTGATAGAAGTTTAGGAGGCCCAAGAATGCTTGTAGCTCTCCTTTTGATTTGGGCCTAGGAGCCATTTTAATGGCCTTCACTTTAGAATCAGCGGGGTGAATGCCATTAGCATCAATTCGGAAACCCAGGAATTCTGTTGAAGACACCCCAATACTACACTTGTTCTTTTTTAATTTGAGGCCTGCTTTGTGAAGCCTATGCAAGACAGCCCTGAACCTACTGGCCAACACTTCTGGGGATTCCCCTGCAATAAGAACATCATCAAAATAAGGGCAGACGCCCTGAATACCCTTGAGTGTACACTCCATGATTCCTTGAAAAATACACGTTGAAACACTGACTCCAAACTGTAAGCATTTAACTTTGAAAGCCCCCCTGTGAGTCATGATCATTTGAGCCGTGGCTGTGGCCTCATCAACTGGCAATTGCTGGTAGGCCTGTGCTAAATCAAGTTTAGCAAAAATAGTACCCCCTTGCAAGGAGGCTAAAATATGGTTGACCACTGGGACCGGGTAAGCGTGTTGCTTGAGGGCTTTATTTAGAGTGCATTTATAGTCAGCACAAATGCAAATTTCCCTGTTGGCTTTAAGTGGAGTGACTATAGGAATTTCCCACTCCCCACTATCAACAGGCTGTAACACGCCCTGTTCTACAAGCTTATCGATTTCAGAATCAATTTTATGTTTTAAGGCAAAGGGGACCCTACAAGGCTTAACCCTGATTGGAACTACGTTGGGATCTAGCTTAAATGAGATAGGTGGGCCTGTGTATGTTCCTAGGGTTGAATCAAAAACATCCGCATATTCCTCGCATACTGACGTGAGGTCTGTAGTTTGTGTCCGGTTTATGCCAGTAATCTGAATACCTAAGGCATCAAACCAATCGAGTCCAATGAGACTCGTTCTCTGGCCCCCAACTACTATTATATCCAGGTGCCCCCCAAACCCTTTAAACTTTACCAACAAAGTGGCTTCTCCCATAACTTTAACGTGAGCATTTTGAAAGTCCGTTAGGATTATATCTGAGGGTCTTAGTTTGGCCCAATTGTTACTGCGCCTACACACGAAGTTAAAAGTGTCTTGAGAAATAATTGAGACTGCAGAGCCAGAGTCCAATTCCATCTTACATGGAACTCCTTGTAGCTCTACCATGAGCTTAAGTCTGGGTTTGAGGGGGCGTCAAGCCCCGGTGTGGCATATGCTTCTACGGCTTCTGAAAAACCCCACACTAACTGGACCCTGGGCCCCAGTACCTCTCCTAGTCGGTTCTTCCAACTGGTGTTTGGGTGACTGGTCTCTCTGGTGGGCTCTGCAAACCACTGCGATGTGGCCTGTCCTTCCGCAAGCTCTGCACGTGGCTGATCGAAATCTGTAATTGGCGTGAAAATGGTTGCCGCCGCACCCCTTACATCTCGGTAAGAGAACTGCCTTGTAACTGTCCTCTTGCTGCTGGCTGTTGTGGTGTTGCGCGTTAGGTTGCTTTTGGAGTCGGTTGATTTCAGGTTCTTCTTCCTCGGAAGATTCTTCTGTGCGTTTGGTGTCCTCAAGGTGGACCGTTTCTTCAAACTTTGTCAATTTGGCAGGCTGTACTGTTTGAACTGTGCCCCCGGTGGCTTCATCGGCCATCACCTCATCTTGTGCTTCCGAAAATGTTAAGTTTGGCAAAGTCTCTGCTGAAGCATTCTGTCCCATAGGCCACAGACGAGCCGGTCTCGTAGTCGCTCTTTTAAATTTGTAAATTTGCATAGGCGTGTGGCCTGCCTTAGGCCCACAATGAATTCCAAAGCTGATTCACCGGGTAGCTGCACTCTTTGGTCAAACTTGAACCGCCAAGCCATTTCAGACATCTTGGGCTGGAAATGCCCAGTTAGCTTCTTTTTGAGATCTGCGTAGGAGACCGCTTCAATTGGTGTCGGCACGAAAAGGTTCTCAGCCAAATCAAAGTTGCTGGGCCACACATGCAGAATAGCGTTGCGGCCTTCAGTCCTTGTTCTGCGATCTGATTGGCCCTGAGGTAGTTTTCTACTTGTGATAAATATGATGGCTATTCCTCCAGGTGTTTCACGTCAAATTCTTGCAGTTTTCCAACCTTTGGCATTCTTTCTTGCTGGTTTCTGTGTTCTTCCAAATCCTGCTTCCAGGCTCAGGGAATGAGTCCACTGAGCACGAGGTTGCTAGCATAGCTTGCTAGCCAACCTTGGGGGGAGGGGGAAATGCCTTTTCCCTCCGGCGTGCGCTGCCTTTCCCTCGTAGACTTCAACTCTTTATTCAGTGAAGCAGGATCCCATCCTTGTCGCCACTGTTAAATAGCAGGTTCTTTGGCGCAGGAATGAAGACGCGTAACTGAGTACAGGGTAACTCATAGTTTATTTCGTGCAGAAACTGTACTGGGGAAATGGCTGCAACTAGCCGCAATATATAGTCTAGCCCCTAGGCGGCAGCCAATAGGTTTGAATCAACCATTGCCGCCTGGAGATAGCCAACTGCAGCACAGGAGACTTGTAATCTGGCTTTCTGGAGAGCCGTTAGCTGCTCCAGCAACCCACGTGGTATTCCTCAAGAGCCCAGTACATAACAGTCATCATTTGTAATTTTCATAGCTGGCTTCTGACAAGCAAAGTCAATGGGAAAGCCAGATTCACTTAATAACCACATGATTTACTTAACAATTGCAGTGATTTGTTCAACAACTGTAGCAAAAAGGTCTTAAAATGAGGCACAACTTACTTAATAAAAACTTAGCAAAAAATGTTGGGCTCAATTGTGGTCGTAAGTTGAGGACTACCTGTTCTTTGAATGATAAGTAATTGACTTGTTATATAATAAAGATTTATTCCTTAAAGATTAAAATAATATGAATTGTAGGCAGGAAAGAACCAGCTGCCTTTACATCATTTCATATTGATCTGTTAATTGTCCTGGAAATTGAACAAGAAGCTGACTACAAAGTAACAGTTTATGTAATATTTATCTTTGCGTGTAAGAGAGCTTTTGAGATTGTATTCCTGATTCAAACTCTTGTCATTTCTATTGTTGGCTAGAAAGTTACTGTGGTATGAAAACCTGGTTAGCTGCTTTCAATCACTGTAAATAAGGAGTTTGCAAGGCAATTCCCATGAGCATCAGTATGAATTCCCTTAATATCTGTCGGATCCTCTAACCACTGGCTCTTTTTGATATTATTTTTTAAATCAAAAGGGGTTTAGAAGCAATGTTTCAAGTATTATTTGAATTTATAAGAATGGGTCTCGGCCATTTTCAGATAAATACAATGAGTTGCAGTTCCGGTGGTTTGTTCTGAAATTTTAACCTTTGCTTTCCTTTTGAGAATGTAGATAAAATAAAACTTTGGTAAGGGCAAGGTTTTGAGGCTCAGGAATGTTGGAAGTAGGTTTCTGTGGTTGTTCGTTACTATCTCTACTCATTTAGATAAAAAAATGTCAGAGTGTCCATTGAATCAAAAGATTGTACATGCCAGCTATAAACAATAAAGTGCTGGAAGGTCAGATTTAAGATTGGGTGTTTTTTAGATTTCAACCTCAACGTTACAAATGAAGCCAGGGACAATAATGGGAGACAGAGTTGTGTCAAAAAAAGGTCAAGATATCAGCCACTTTATGACTGAAGTCTGTCCTTTTTTTTACTACAGACATTAAAAATGAGGCAGGACTTCAGTTCTGTGGTTGTGGCTGTCATTATCAGTTTTTTGACCTTGCATGAATGTGCATTTAAATAAAATATTTTTGAAACATTTCTGAAACAGAACTTCTGAAAGAAGTCCATGTGTGATAGTTTAGTTATATTCAAAATGTATTGTAGGTTCTTGTTTCTTGTGTGTTCTGGTGGGATCAAATGTTAGCATCTAGACAATCCTTTCCTATATCTTTGTATATTATTTCAAAACTTGAATTTTCGCAGTAATCACTATTGCTACAAAACTGTTTGCCAGTATGATTGGGGACATTTTGAAAAATAGCATTGTCTCTAGTTACTAGACCCTGCATTATATGCCATGGGACTCCTATACAAGCTTACTTCCAAAATTTGCAAGATGCAAATTTGATTGTATTATATGCATACTAACATGATTTCTATTGAATAGCTACTGGTTTTGAGGTATAATAAAAGCAGTTGGATTGTAAGATAGAGCTTATTCACTATGCTTGCCTTTGGCATTTTCTGCTTCTACCCTATTTGATTTACAGGCTGACAAATAATGGGAAGGAAGAAAACATATAATTAATGTCTGCGTAAATCTCTTATTTATTAACAATGAAGGTCAAATAGAACTTTCTGTTGAATACCTGAACAACAGTAGTCCCAACAGATGAACCTATAAATCACAGACCTATAAATCACCAGAATCACACTGACTAATTTTCAGTTGAAGTAAAAATAATATCTTGTTGGAGCTGTGAATCCAAGGGCAGTAACTCTTCAGCACATCACTTGTAGAATCAAGAAGTTACTGTGTATCCATTATTTCACTATTACTCTATTCTTCACTTTATGGTGTTGCTAAATTAAGATCATTCCACTTGCCTTTTTCATCAAGCATGCCCACAGCAGCAGGTTCTTTGACCTGTCTCCTGATAGGGAGTAATTAGCTAAGTGATAGATTTTACCCTTTTTATAATGCACTTCTTATGAATAAATCTCCTTTCTGTTATAACTGTAAAATCTGCTTCATTAAATGTGACTCGGATGAGCTTGCTACCGTCAGGAACCGGCACATATGGACAAAGAATGCTTCAAACTCCAAGAGAACCTAAGTACAAAATATTAAGAAATCATAAATTTGGAATATATAATTTAATGAATGAACCTTTATTGTCAAAGTACAACCATGTATACATTGAGATTGGCTGAGCCTCCCTTTGTGCCCCCCCCAAACTCACAGTGACAACAAACCCTCCATCTTATTACACCATGTGAGCTAATTGCACAACACACCGACCTTGCAAGTCAGACATACATAAAATTATAAAATTATTTCCCATTCAAGAGCTTAACAGCCCATGGATAAAAGCTGTTCTTCAGCCTCTTGGTATGGCTGGCTATACTCCTATATCTCCTACCCGATGGTAGGAGAGTAAAGAGATACCGACCAGGGCAAACTATTGCATAAAGTAAGGAAAAGCAACTACTATAGCAAATTAAAATGCTAGTTATGGATCATACAGTTAGTCCTTGACTTACGACCACAATTGAGCCCAACGTTTCTGTTGTTGAGACATTTGTTAAGTGAGTTTTGTCCCATTTATGACCTTTCCTGTCACAGTTGTTAAGTGAATCACCACAGTTGTTAAATTAGTAACAAAGTTAAGTAAATCTGGCTTCCCCATTGGATTTGCTTGGCATATGACAATGGGATATTGCAACTGTCATAAATACGAATCAGTGCCAAGCATCTGAATCTTGATCAGGTGATCATGGGAACATTGCAATGATTGTAAGTATAAAAAATGGTCATAAGTCACTTTTTTCAGTGGTGTTGTAACTTTGAACGGTCACTAAATGAACTGTTGTAAGTCAAGGACTACCTGTATTTTTTTTCCTGTATGAACATTACTTAAATTCCAAAATTGTATAGTACATTACATTTATTCATGGAATAAATGGAAAAAACTGACAATTTACTAAGTATTTAAAAGATAATACAATATTTTGAATAATGTTTTTTTTTTCATTTGAGATGTAAATCCTGAATCTATTTTCAAAGGAAAAACTGAAAAGATCACCAAAAATTATTATATAGTTCATCCTCAAGTTATGACCGCTTATTCAGTAACCATTCAAAATTACAATGGCATGAATGAGGGAGGCTTACGATTGGTCCGTGAAGTTGTTAGTGTTGCAGCATCATCGGGGTCACAGGACCACGATCTGGATTTTTGGAGGCCCAGGTTGTAATTACAATATTGTAATGAGTAGTGGTCATGTGATCACCATTTGTTACTTTCCAGACAGGCTTCCAGCAAGCAAATTCAGTGGGTAAGCCAGCAGGTCGCACATCGCTTCTGTAAATTGCTGCTAATACTGAGGAGTACTCAGTGCTTTTTTTGTAAAAGAAAAAGGTGCCGGAACTCACACATGTCATACAACTCACCTTGCCTACCCTACAAGGTTCCATCCAAAAAAGGTGCCGGAACTCCATTCTGAGTGTTCTATGAGAAAAAAAGCCCTGGGAGTACTAGATTTCAGGGATATCATGCTCTGTAGCAGGTCCCACCTGCCCATATTCCATACATAGTACATGCCTTCCCACAGCAACCTCCTGTGCACCTGCATGGTTGGCCAACACATCTGCAATCTCTAGTGCCCATAGCCCTCTGCTTTACTACAGCAGTGTGCTTCATAGTGCTTACTGCAGCAGTGCAGCACCTACCCCCTATTCCTTGCTTGGGACTCCCACCTTTTCCTGTTTAATGACCTTCTTGGATTGTCATCACCAAGCAATGTGGTAACATGCTTTATGAATGCATAGCAATGGGAATTATTACAGTCCCAATTGTAATAATAACCTGAGCATTACCTGTATGAATGCAGTATACATTCTAATTAATAATATATACTGCACAATGTGCAGACTGTGATATTCACATACTTGTTCAGTTCAATGAATTCATCTTAAATTATAGAGTGAATAAAATATTATCTGAATTCTAGTTTCTGCTTGATTTAATTTGTCCTGCTTGATTTAATTTGTCCTGCTTATTTAACAGGCTACTGTGATTGGGAGCTAATGCAAGTATTTTGAATACATGAGCTTTCTTTCTGAATCCAGACTGCTTTCTGAATCCATATCTTTCACAGATCCTGGAGCACCAGGGAACTACCAGAGAACTGGAAATGTCCCTATTTTTAAAAGTGGGAAAAAAATCTAGGAAACTACAGACCAATCAGCCTGATATCAATACCTGGTAAGATCCTGGAGAAGATTTGCAAGCACCTAGAAAAGAAGTTATAGCCAAAAGCCAACATTGGTTTTTCAAAAATAGATCATGTCGAACAAATCTTATTTCATTATTGACAAAGTGACTAAACTAGTGGACCAGTGAAATGTTGGGGACATAGTATACCTAGATTTCAGTAAGGCATTTGACAAAGTAGACTATAACCTACTTCTCAGTAAGTTAAAAAAAATGTGAGATAGATAGGATCAACACCAGATTTGTAACAGGTTGACAAATCATACTCAACATGTAGTCCTTAATGGGCTACATCTGCATGGAAGGAAGTAAATAGTGAGGTGTCTGAAGTTTCTGTTTTAGGTCCAGTATTTTTTAATATCTTCATAAATGATCTAGATAATGGGTGTTAGTGTTACTCGCCGTGTTACATGATGTGTCGCGATGTATCATAACCTTTTTTGCATTGCTGGAGCTGGAGTAGGTGTGGCCTCCACATGATGCAACTGGCCCACGGGCTGGCAGTTTGACACCCCTAATCTTTGCAGATGACACCAAACTAGCAGGAATAGCCAACACCCCAGAAGATAGGTCCAAGATCCAGATAGATCTCTATAGATTTGAACTCTGGGCCCTATCTAACAAAATGAAATTCAGTGTACAAAAAGCAAGGTTTTACACTTAGTCAAGAAAAACCAAATGCACAGGTACAAACTATGTGAAGCTTGGCTCAACAGCAGTAACTGTGAGAGGGATCTTGAAGTCTTAGTGGACAATCACTTAAATATAAGCCAGCAATGTGTTCCAGCTGCCAAAAAAGCCAATGCAATCCCAGGCTGAATTAACAGAAGGATAGAATCAAGATCACGAGGAGTGATACTACTGCTTTATAATGCCCTGGTAAGACCACATTTAGAATACTGCATCCAATTTTGATCACTACAATATAAAAAAATGTTAAGACTCTGGAAAGAGTGCAGAGAAGAGTGACAAAGGTGATTGGGAGGCTGAGGGCTAAAACATATAAGAACGGTTGCAGAATTGGATATTTCTAGTCTAGAGAAAGGAAGAACCAGGGTGACATGATAGCAGTGTTCCAATATTTGAGGGGCTGTCACAAAGAAGAGGGCATCAACCTATTTTCCAAAGCATCAGAAAGCAAGACGAGAAGCAATAGATAGAAAATGAACAAAGATAGAAGCAATCTAAAACTAAGAAGACATTTTCTGATAGTAAGAACAATCAACCAGTGGAACAGCTTGCCTTTAGAAGTTGTGGGTGCTCCCAACACTGGAGGCTTTTAAGAATGGACTGGACAAGCATTTGTCCAAATAGTACTGGATTTCATGCTTAAGCAAGGGGTTGGACTAGACGACCTCCAAGATCCCTTCCAACTCTGTTATTCTGTATTCTATTTTTATTCTGAAATAAGTGATTTTCATTGGCTTGCAGGTACTCACTTAAGTACAACTTTGTTATTAACATAGAGATTTTAGGAAAGTATTTTAGTCCTTGATCTTAGCTCTGCAGCTGAGCTAGAATTTCAAACAAATCTTAGGACTGAATTACAAACAGACTCCCAGACTTCTTGGCGAGTTCCTGTGGTTTTCTTAGCAAGGTTTTCCGGAATTGGTTTGCCATGGCCTCAACAAGGTCTACGTGACAAAACCAAGGACATACAGCTCGCTTTGTGACTAAGGCAGAAATAATGATTTCTGAGTTTCTAGCCTGATGCCTCAACTACAACACCATACTGGCTCTCAGGTTCTCCAATATTAGTTGGCAAAGCACATTTCTGACTCTATTATTCAATGGACTAAAACCTGATGTTGCCAGTAATTTATGAACAAATTTCTTCTTGGTATATATAATATATGAGCAAATAAAATACAGTCTTTTATCAAAAAAGCAATGGGAAAATAAATACAAAATATATTGAATGGTCTGACAGATATTACTTTTGTTGAAATGACAGTGATAGTAAAGAGATGATGGGTGAAAGAAAAAAAGAGATGAACTTAACCCCTATTTCCTAATACATAGTTTCTTTTCATCAGACCCGTTTCCAAGACCAAACACATTTGAAAGCTCATGGATAAGAAAAGTTGAATTCTTGCAACTTTTTCATAGAGGTCATTTCAAAGCACAGTTTTGAAAACTTTTAACACAATAAAACTTTGTCCTCATTTAGCTGAAATGGAAAAAGCTGACAGTAAGCACCAAAGCAACAGCTCTCCCTTGTGACTGAGAAAGGAAACAGTTATTTTATTCTTTAATATTTCAACTCTGGTATCCAATTATTTTTGTGTGACAATTATTGTTTGTTAAGAATTATAAAAGGATTAATCATTTCTATGGGAATCATGTAGTTCAGTGCTGTGACAAAAGGATTATTATTATTATTATTATTATTATTATTATTATTATTATTATTATTATTATTATTATTATTATTATTATTATTATTATTATTATTATTATTATTATTATTATTATTATTGATTTAATCCTCAATTCAATTCACAATCTGGGACTGGTAAAAACTTAACAGTTAAAGTCCTAACCAGGGACCTAAGAGCTGTTATGGTAACATCTGAGGATATAGGCATTTCCAGATAGGGTGATTTTTTTTGCAAAGTTGAATATTCAGGTCTAATAAGTTCAAAATTTCCATGTATCTAGGCAGCCCTAGATACAACCGTTGATTTCTTCCTCCATATTTGCTCAACTTCAGTTTGCAAATCACAATATTTCATTATTTTTTCTAGCTGTTTCTCTTCAATTCATGCATCATCTGATATTGCAATATCAATGAATTAGACTTTTTTCTTTTCCACAATAGTGATGTCAGACGTGTTCTGGGCCAGATGTCTGTCTGTTTGGATCTGAAAGTTCCACAGGATCTTGACCTGATCATTTTCAAAAACTTTGTCAGCTTGGTGTTCCCAGTGATTTTTACTGCATTCAGACCGAAACTTCTGGCAAAGCTTCCAGTATATGATTTTGGCAACTTGATCATGATGCTGTAGAAAATCAGACTATGAAATTTTGCTGCATCCACTGATGTTGTTGTTGATGATGATGATCAAGGTACTAGTAATGGTGTTCAAAGCCCTACATGGCAGGGGGCCGGAGTACCTCAGGGAACACCTGCTGCCGGCATCAATCTCCCTGCGCCCTGTGCGTTCCCACAGAGAGGGTCTCCTCAGGGTGCCACCGATCAGAGAATGTCGATTGGTGGCCCCCAGGGGGAGATCCTTCTCTGTGGGCGCTCCGGAACTATGTAATCAGTTACCGGTAGAGCTCCGGATGGCGCCCGATCTTCGCTCCTTTCGTCGCGATCTCAAGACGTTTTTGTTTGTACAAGCCGGCCTAGCCTGATGGGGGATTGGTGGGGTTTTTTTATTTTTGTATTCTTAATATTATCTTTGGGGTTTTATAATTGTAATATATTAATTGTTTTAAAATCGGGCAATTATTTAATTTTCTTTTAATATTTGTAACTTTGTATTTTATTCTTGCCCTGTGAACCGCCCTGAGTCCTCAGGGAGAAGGGCGGTATAGAAATATTATTAAATTAAATTAAATTAAAATTTGCTGTCTTCAAGTCAGTGTTGACTCTGTGTGACAGCATGAATTAGTCCCTGCAGATTTCTTGGCAAGATTTCAGAAATGGTTTGCGCTTGCCTGCTTCCTAGAACAGTGAGAGTGTGATTGACCCAAAGTTACTCAGCCACTTTCATGCATAAGGCACGACTAGATATCCTGGTGTCTTAATCATATATCAAGCTGGCTCCCTGACAAGTGGAATATTGAGATTTATATTATAATAATTTTTTTTGGGGGGGAATTACATTAGGTTCCACAGGATTTAGTGCTCTCTTCCCTCCTACAGTATTCAAAATCTACATGAAACCTCTGAAGGAAAACATTGAGTGGCAAAGGGGATACAGTATACTGATGATATCCAAATAGGTTTCTGCCCCAGAAACCTAAGCAATGCTGTTTATGTCCTATCCCTGGTGCCTTGAGAATGTGGGAGCCTGGGGGAGAAAAATACCATAGGATTCAGCTGAAACCTGGCAAGACTAGGTGGCTCTGAATGTTGGGGCCTTCCATCTCAGGGTATGAGATCCTTGGTGCTGGATGGGGTTGCATTGTCCAAACAAATCCAGTCAGCAACTTAGTGGTCCTCCTAGACTTGTGATTTCTGCTCAAACAACATATGGCAATCATGAGTAGGTAGATTTTTGCAGCTTTGTATTGTGTGCCAGTGCAACTGTTCCTGGACTAGGAGGCTCTGCCCAGTCATCCATGCTCTGCTTATCTCCGAAGTGCACTACTGTAATGTAATATATATGGGCTGCCCTTGAAGAAATTTTGGAAGCTTCAGCTGGTGCAAAATGCAGCAATGTGAGCAATTATGTATATCCCTAGAATGACACACATTGCACCTTTGCTCTGCAAGCTGCATAGGTAGCCACTTTGTTTCTGGCTCAGTTCAACGTTTTTGATCTTTTGATCTTTAAAGCCCTTGCCATGGGGGTTGTAAAATGCAAAAATGCCAACAGCTTTCAGGGCTGGACAACAAGACAGCCCTTATTCCAGCAACTGAAAGCAACTGAAAGTAGAAAAGATCCAAGAGCTAACAGGATCACCAAGTGATGCAGTGGACAATCCCTTGCAGGCCTCGAGGCTAGGAAAATTGTATTATTATTTATTGTGAATTGACTCTTTATATATGAAGAAGTGGGTAAATATAACAGGCAACATTTCATTTTGCTCCAATGAACTTAGTAAACTGACAAATAGGTTCATATAACGATATTCTTGGGACACCCATGTATATGCTAAGGTTGCATTTAGCTTAAGAATGTATTTGATACGGATACATTTTGTTTGATTATACGGATATAATCACATACATGCATAAGCAGCTATATGTCTGCAAGCTACTGCTACTTAAATTCAATCAATCTATCAGAATAGAGCTGGAAGGGAGCTTGGAGGTTTTCTAGTCCAGGGCTTTTCAACTGGTGGTATGCGTATCACCTGTGTTATATTGGCACCTGGCAAGTGATATGCGACCATACTAGAAAAGTGGTAGTGGGGGAGGGGAATGAGCTGAACTGGCGGCAGCACCACACAAGCCGAGTGAGAGACGGCTGGAGCTGCAGGGCTGTCAGGGGTCAGCGGAAGTGCCAGGATCAACACTGTTTTTCAGTTGATCGGTGCTTCTTCAGGGCTGTCAGGGCTCAGAGGAAGCACCAGGATCAGCGCCAGGGTCCAGCTGGAGCTCGGCACTGATCCTAGTGCTTCTGCTGAGCCCCAAAGAAGCACCAATCATCTGGACAGTGACACTGATCGCGGCGCGTCTGCTGAGCCCAGAAGAAGCACCGATCAGCTGGAATGTTGCAGCATCTCCAGGATCTTCTGATTTACATTCAGATGATTCATATTTATGATGGTCACACTGTCCCAGGGTCATGTGAAGTGACCAAAACCTGCTGCAACCATCCAGCAGATGGGGGGAGAAATAAAAACCAAACACCCCCACCCCACCCCACCCCCGCTACCAATCCTCAAAAGAAATGCTCACAACAATGAAAACCTCAGACAGGAGGAAGAGTGCGGGCAGGCAGGCAGGCAGGTGTCTTTCTCGGCTGTGGCTTGGGGGGAAAGGGGGCAGCTTCACCCCACCAAATGCTGCCCTCTCACGAAAGCAGGATGAAAATTCCAAAAAACGACAAGGGAAAAAGCTTAAAACAGAAGAGTATCTCCCGATAGCTCGCTTACCCATTTCCTTCTAGCAGTTTAAATATGTAAAGACCACAAAAGAAAAAACTTGGCTTTCTTTCATTGTAATTGAGAAGGGAGGAACGGGAGGATTGGGGGGGGGGTTGTTTGCTTCAAAGGAAGGGAAAGAAGGGATTTGGGTCTGTGGGGGGCACAGCAGGTAAACGGTGATGGTGCGTGGCTTCTGGTGTTGGGGGGTAGTCTTTTTAAAAGAGCAAAATTATGCTGGATGCGGATGTGATCTTTTTTTTGTTGCTGTTGTTCAGAAGAGACACTCTTCTATTTTAACCATTTTTCCTGATCGTTTTTCAGAGTTTTCATCCTGCTTTCGTGAGAGGGCAGCGTTTTGGGGGGCAAAGCTGCCCCCTTTCCCTATACCGAAAGCCGCCAGCCGAGCAAGACGACTGCCTGCCTGCGCTTTTCCTCCTGTCCGAGGTTTTCATTGTCGTGAGCATTTCTGTTGAGAATTGGCAGTGGGGGGCTGTTTGGTTTTTATTCCCCCCCTCCATCTGCTGGGTGGTTGCAGCAGGTTTTGGCCACTTCATGTGACCCTGAGACACTGTGACCATCATAAATATAAATTCATAAATATAAATTCATAAATATGAATCAAGTATCTGAATATGCCAAGCATCTGAATGTAAATCACAAGATCCTGGGGATGCTGCAACTGTCATAAGTGTGAAAAATGGTCATAAGTCACTTTTTCAGTCACTAAGCGAAGTGTTGTAAGTCGAGGACTACCTGTACTTTATCACTTTTTTCCTTTTTTTTTGGTCATCGTTTTTGACACCTTGCTGGGCGACTGGTGGTACTTGGATATTGCCATATCCTAAAAGTGGTACAATGGATGAAAAGGTTGAAAAGCCCTGGACTAGTCCAATTCCTGATCAAGCAGGAAATCCTATAACCTTTCAGATATGTGGCTGTCCAGTCTTTTCTTAAAAACCTCCAGTGATGAAGCACCCACAACTTCAAAAAGCAAGCTGTTCCACTGGTTAATTTTCCTCACTGTTAGGAAGTTTCTCCTTAGTTCTAGGTTACTTCTCTCTTGATTAGTTTCCATTCCTTGTTTCTTGTTTTGCCTTTGCTTTGGAAAATAAGTTAATTCCTTCTTTGTGGCAGGCCCTCATATACTGGAATACTGCTATCAAGTCACTCCTAGTCCTTCTTTTCTCTAGACTAAACATACCCGGGGTGTTATGTGTTGGGTTAAATGGGAACAATTGCAGCAGCTGCGCAACCAATACCACCAGGTGGCGCTGTACCGAAACTGCTGTGGCAGGGATCAGCTTTCGGTGGGAAATCTGAGGTTTGAAATGATTGGTTGAATGTGTACCTGGCTAGGTATATAAGAGGCACAGGTAAACCTGATTTCCTAGTACAGTTGCTACCACCAATAAAGAGCTGCATGCTGTACTCCCCTGCCTGGCGTCTTCCCTGCGTTCCAGAACCCACAACACAATACAGTTCCTGCAACCATTCTTCATATGTTTGTGCTTCCAGTGTCAAGGTTCTGACTGATGATCCCAATGAAGTAAGCACAGCTTAGAATCATTTTAGTTGCTCTTTTTTGCACTTTTCCGCCAAAGTCTCAAAATCTTTTTTGTCATGCGGTGACCAAAACTGGACACAGTATTCCAGGTGTAGCGTTACTAAGGATTTATAAAGTGGTACTAATACTTCACATGATTTTGCTTCTATGTCTGTTTATACAATCAAGGATTGTATTAGCTTTTTTGGCTGCTGCTGCACACTGCTGGCTCATGTTTAAGTGATTGTCCACCAGGACTCCAAGGTCCTTCTCACAACTACTGTTTTTTAAGCCAGGTTTCGCCTAATCTGTACTTGTACCTTTGGTTTCTCCTGCCTAAGTGTAAAACCTTGCTTTTCTCCACATTAAATTTCATGTTGTTGGATAAGGCCTATTGTTCAAGTTTGTCAGGATCTTTTTGGATCCTGAGTTTGTCTTCCAGGGTGTTGGTTATTGGCTGGGGTGTTTAGTGTTACAGCTAGTGTTGCAGGCTATATGCCTACAAGTTACTGCTACTTAAATTCACAATGGCAAACCAAGAATAAGTTGAAAAGGTTTAAAGGGGCTCTAAGATACTATGCTACCTGATAGTTTCCTCTTGAAAATTTATGGAATTAAAATCCTGCTCTAATACACAAGAACTTTCAGAGAATAAAAGGCCAGCCTACAGTATATCCTGCATGAGACTGGGTCTGGTCTTAATAAAAATGAAAAAAACAACCGGTTACCATGAAAACAAAACAAGGCACATCACTCCAAACAGCGTGACCCTTTGTTAGATAAAAGAATAAGTGTTTCTTTTGTCTTGAAGTCTGGGCCAAATGCCCTCACCCCTCACCCTCCCCGCGCGCATTCAGATGACATACTGGAGTAACCGAACAGTAATTTGTACACACATCTCTAGTATAGAAGTTTTTTTTTAGTGACATCATCCTTAACGGAACTAGGTCATGTCTAAAAAGGGCACACAGCTGCCGAATTGCGCTAGCGAGGTAGTTCCAATTTCAAGCAGAATTGTGCTTCAAAACGAGACGGCTTTTCTCTCATCCGCTGGAAAATAGCTTCCGGAAAGCAAAACGGGAATTGGTCCCAGCCGGAGCCGGCGGCGTAGGAAAGGGTCCAACCAATGCGATGCAGGCAACCGAACTAGGAAGTCCCAGGCACGGGCGGTGGGCGGACCGCTGGCTGATGAAATCCGGCTCAATCTTACAGAAGAAGTAGCCCGGCGGGTTGCAATTGGTTTTCCGTGTTGTGCTTTCCTTTCTGTAGAGCTCGGCCAAACGGCACGCGGTTCAGCTGCAGAGCCTGCTAGTGACTGATCTTGTGACAGCAGCTTTTCCCGGTGTAAATTCCGAACTGAAGTTGAAAGGGTAAGCCGGTGAGGGGATCTGTACGGACCTGGGATTTCTTAGTTTTCCATACACTCTATTTATGTCCAGAACTCCCCCTACGCCATTCAGAGCTGCAGAACAAGGTGCAATTCAGGTAGCAGCTGTTATCCCGCTGCCTCGAAAAAACCCGCTGCAACGGTTTGCCTTCCTGGTGGCCGCCGGGACACTATTCACGGACGAATCGGAAGTGACCGTAATTGTTTAAAAGTAACGAATGCAAACAAAAGAAAGTCTAGACAACTGCACCTGCAGGATTTCTGGTTGTCAGACTTCTTGCAAACAAACAAACATCTGGTTTGATGGATTTTAAAAATGCTACTTTATAATTATGTCCAGTGCTGGTTCAATCTATGTATCACTTGTGCAAGAGGAAAAGAGCAGGAGAAGGTTAACTGTTCTGTTGGGGGTTGGGGTTAGCACAACAGGCTAGTTTAAAACTAGCTGCTGGCAAATTTGTGGCAAAGGGTATTGTCTGAATTCAGCTAGTGTGTGAGCAAATCCATGCAATTAGGTGAATTAGTTAGTCAGGAGTGTGGTTGTGTTTGGATGTACTTCCCAGTGTTCTACAACTCCACAACTGTGTTGTCTCTCTTAACATTAAAACCTCTTCCAGATACTGTCTTTCATACCCTTGCTATTTTTCTCTTTAGCCAGTTTTTTTCCACAGCAGAATATAGTGTGAAAAATGGTCATAAGTCCTTTTTTCAATGATGTTGTAACTTTGGTCACTAAATGAACTGTTATAAGTCGAGGACTACCTGTGCTTATAAAAAAGAAGTCTGGTTTGCTCTCTGAGCTCACAGATTCATCCAGGCATCTGAGTTAATTTGATCTGACCACACTTGGCTTCCAGGCTAGTGAAAGGTCAGTCAGGTGTTGCCATATGCCTATTCAGCAATTTGTTCACTAATTTGTTTAATTTAATTCAGCCAGAAGGACTATTTGATCCAAGCCAATGTCTTCTAAATAATAAAGTTATTGAACAGTTGGAGAGTTATCTTAAAATGTTTTGTTACTGACAAAGTAGTTAATAGGGTATAAGATATGTGAAATGTAATAAATTTTAAGGGCTTTTTTCCATAATACAATCTTTTATGCTTTATCTTGCTGTTAATATTTGATTTGCTTCTTTGTTATGCTTGAGATAACATTTTTGTTGGTTTTAATTTTTTATATCATATATATTTTTGTAATTGCTTACCATTTTTATTCTATTGTAATCACCAGGTTTTGATACAATTTATACATATTTTTCTTTGCTTTATTAGGCAGTCTTGCCACAAACTGTGCAACTGATTAACTTAAATATTACATAAATACTTACGGAGAGGCTGACATATTAATAAAGGTAAAGGTTCCCTCACACATGCGTGCTAGTCGTTTCTGACTCTAGGGGCTGATGCTCATCTCTGTTTCAAAGCCGAAGAGCCAGCGCTTGTCCGAGGACGTCTCCGTGGTCACGTGGCCGGCATGACTAGACGCCAAAGGCACACGGAACGCTGTTACCTTCCCACCGTAGTGGTCCCTATTTTTCTACTTGCATTTTTACGTGCTTTCGAACTGCTAGGTTGGCAGAAGCTGGGACAAGTAACAGGCGCTCACTCTGTTACACGGCTCTCAGGATTCAACCTGCCAAACTGCCGACCTTCTGATCGACAAGCTCAGCATCCTAACCCACTGAGCCACCGCGTCCCTGACATATTAATAGAGTGACTCAAATTTCAAATAATATTTATTTTTCTTCAAACAGAAAATGAAAACACTTTATCTGACTCAGGATCAATGGGAGAATATTATTAAGCGGCAGATTGGATTCAACCATAGAAATAAAAGTTATTTTGGATCCTTATTTTTATTTTCCACTGGCAACATGGTTTATTTAGGATTTTATAATTATGGATATGGTTGCTTGAAAATGTTAGATATGTATCTGGAAAAAGCTGATGTAATGCAAATGCCCAAGCTAAAATGCAGATTACAACAGTTTTTCTTTGGTTTCTATGGGTCTTCCATGGAAGCAGTTTTTAGCATTATATAGAAAATGTGCATCAATTGTTTACAATAAAACATGCATGAAGATTGATTAATGTTGATTGATGTGCAGATCTTAGACATTCATAAATTAATGTGAAAGTAGACAAGACACATGAAGAACTGATACATTTTAAGCCAGTGTGTTAAGTGGCTAAGTACTTGAACGGGAAAATCAAATCCATGACCAAAGAAGTGATTGAGTACCTTTGGGCCAGCTACTTTCTTATAGCCCAAACTATCTCACAGTCACAGATGTGTTGTTGTGAGCAGAAAGTGAAGAGTTATCTTTGTGTGCTTCGTTGACCATCATATGTAGGATTTATTCATCTATTACAAGGGGGATGTCAAACTGCCGGCCCACAGGCCGGTTATACGGAAGCCATGCCCACCCCATTGCCAACAATGCAAAAGAGTCCCGATACGTTGCAACACGTCATGTGACGTGGCAAGTTTGATACCCTTGATCCATTATTTCTGGCTCTTAGTGGTGGTCTACTCTAAGTAATAATAATAATGTTGGAAGGGATCTTGGAGATCATCTAGTCCAAGCCTCTGCTCAGGCAGGAAACCCTATACCATTTCAGACAAACGGCTGTCCAAGTAGACAGCTGTTACTTCATTGCCATCAGATTTTATTGTATTCACGATTAGGAGGAAGGTAAAGTGTTCTCTAAAATAAACAACCAACATGACATCATAGATTAAAATTGAAATGTTGAGTTAATAGGTGAGGATATTTCAGGGATTTCCAATCTTAACAACTTTAAGAATTATGGATTCCAGAATTCTTCTGTCAGTCATGCTGTCTGAGGAATTCTGGAGTTGAAGTCCACAAATCTTAAAGTTCTCAAGTTTATGGATCCTTGAACTATAGTTTAACTATTTCAAATAAAATATTGAAATTTTGTGTGTGATGTGTTTTTATGGCAAGTTACATGCCACATTTATTTTCTTGGAATGGTGTAAGGATATGGATTTCAGAACATTAAAAAACTCTTCCTTGTTCATTTTCTTCCCAGTAGCCTTTATTCATCATCACCATGTGTGGCATATGGGCCCTTTTCGGAAGTGATGGATGCCTCTCTGCCCAGTGTCTCTCTGCTATGAAAATAGCCCATCGAGGACCTGATGCTTTCCGGTTTGAAAATGTCAATGGCTTTACCAACTGTTGCTTTGGCTTCCATCGTCTAGCAATTGTTGATCAGCTATATGGAATGCAACCTTTAAGGGTGAAAAAATTTCCCTACTTGTGGCTGTGTTACAATGGAGAGATCTACAATTTCAGACAGGTACAAATATAAAAAGAACTACATTCTACTGGTTTTGGTGGCATTCACTAATATCTGGTGTCTGGGCAGACTGTTATATGTGTTTAACATATCTGTATATTGGCTCAAGATATTTTTATAAGCTAGGTTGAGAAAAGTGAACAGCAGCATATAAATTCCTTAAATTGGAAAAGGGCAGTCTATTGTCCATATCCTAATTTTAACACACAAACTCTTCCCTTGAATCTGGCAGCTTGAGAAATTGCAAAAAAGTTGGGCCAATGGATTGGGTAACTGGGTATTCATGGCAGAAAAATGTAAACAAAGCAGTTGTTTGATAACAGACTAAAACCTGCCATAGAAAATGTGGGCAATTTAGGATTAAGCATTCAATAGATCCTTATACACTTATTAGTGTCCTCTAAAATATATTGAATGATTAGCAGAGGCAAACGTGTTTTTATGTTTTGTCAAGTTACAAATAAATTTGTCATTGTTTATCATTCTCCTATCTGTTTAAGATTACACTTAAATACCTTAATATTTATTATATTTCTCCCCCCAATATGTTCCTAGGATGGTATTCAATTAAGAGAACAAAGACTATAATAAATATAAGCACAGAAATGGAAGCCTCCATTAGAGAATGAGAATCTTGAAACAAATAAAATCTAATATTCAGTGCTTGAAATGTCTAGAAGAAATTTTAAAAAACACCTTTGCCCCAAAGATCAACGTACACAACAAGTAAAATTCCCTTGGTTGGGTATTTCAATGTAAAATACCTCATTTATAATATGTTTAATTGGCCTCTTATGGTCCCCAACAGGGTCATCTGCCATATGCAAGGGCGGGAGGAAATTAGGGCCTCAGTCATATGTTACTCCCGTCTGCCTCCACTGCTTTTTTTTTGTACAACTATATAAATCTGTATATATAGGGAAATAGTAGATTGGCTAAAAGTTGCAACATTTCTGGCGGTCTTCAGTGCCCTATCAATAGAGGTAAATTCTTCAAGCTAATAGATAATCTAAGAAAAAATGAATAGGTAGGAAGCTGAGATCTGATCACTAAAGGGAAGCATGCCCTTTTGTAATTTTTTTCTCTTATTGACATATAGTTATTTTGGTGGTGGGCTGTGACCAATATGCTTTTTGTGTTTGTTCTTCAGTGTTCTAATTATGTACTACTTTTAAAATGTTTCTTTTCCTCGTAGCTACAGAAACAGTTTGGATTTGAGTACCAGACCTTAGTAGATGGAGAGGTAATTCTTCATCTTTATGACAAAGGAGGAATAGAGGAAACTGCCTCGATGCTCGATGGTGTATTTGCATTCATTTTGCTTGACAGCGCAAACAGAAAGGTGTTTCTGGGGAGAGATACATATGGAGTTAGACCATTGTTTAGGGTCCTAACTGACGATGGCTTCCTGGGTGTTTGCTCTGAAGCAAAAGGTAATTCAAATCCTGTATCTTTCTGAACTATCCTTTAATAACAGTCTTGAATATGAACTCTCAAATAGAACTAAATTGCTACCCTGTTTAATATTCAAAGTATTGTGCCTCATCCCACAAAATCTCTTTGTAAGAATGAACCATAAACTTCCTAATGATGAGATATGACACCTTTCCACAGAGAATTAAACCCATGAAAGGAAAACAAGACATTGGTTTTGCAGTAAAATATATGGATTATTGGGTGATCTTCTTTAATATGAGTTTTGTTTTAGTTTTGGGGTATTGTGAAAAAAATGTTTGAAATACAAGTCCTTGTTGAACTATAATTTCCATGGGTGAAATGCTGACAATGTGTGGCAAACTTTAAAAAAAATTAGTAGAAAGAAATGTTGTAGACTTTTATGAATATAAGCATAGCAAGAATGCATGGACATGCTTAATTAAAATCAGACCTTATTTTTTAAGGCTTCAATGGAAGTCTATAGAAAAGATGCCCAAACTTTAAAGATATGATTATTTAAAGTTAATTGAGAACCAATTTGGTCTGTGGTTAAGGCACCTGACCAGAAACTAGGAGATGGTGAGTTCTAGTCCTACCTTAGATATGAAAACCAGTTGGGTGATTTTAGGCCAGTCATCCTCTCTCAGCCTATAATATCAGGCCCAGGCAACAAACTAGTTGGTTAATTCCTATCTCAAACAAAGATCAATAGCCTTGGTGGAGCAGTGGGCTAATGCCTCCTTAAGTAACATCAGCTGCCTGCAATTAGTGCAGGTTCGCATCCCACCAGGCTCAAGGTTGACTCAGCCTTCCATCCTTCCGAGGTAGGTAAAATGAGGACCCAGATTGTTGGGGGCAATTAAGCTGACTTTGTAATAATGCCGCTTGGGGGGTGTATGAAAGCCCTAATAAGCAGGCATATACATAGAATGAAGGCTACTGCTAAGCTTGTAAGCCGCCCTGAGTCTTCGGAGAAGGGCGGGATATAAATGGAATTAAAATAAAAATAAATAAAATAGTCATGATAAAAAACAGACTTTGATTAATTAAGATTAATTAAATTCTTAAAACAGTGACATCTTTTTTCTTTGTTTTTGCTCCCCTTTCTTAAAGCTGTTATGAAAATTGCAAATTTCTATGAACCTTCTGTCCAATCTTCTGTGGTTACAATTTTCACTTGGTAAATGTGGAAAGAGGGCTGGCAAAGAATTGGAATATACACAGAACTCTCCTCTGATCTACAATAGTCAGACTTTGTGAATTTCCCCTAGTCATAGGATACGAAAAGGATCACAGTCTGTTTTGTCCCTTGAGGATATATGTGCATGTGCACAGTGCAACTATTGTGACTTGAATTAGGCTTATAACACAAATAAATCTTCTGTTCATAATTCACATTTCACTGTTAAAACTGGTGTTCTGAAACCTATACTTTCAAAAGTTATTTTGACAGGCATTTTCTTCTGACCAAGTGTAAAATAACAACTGCCCAATCTATGTGCTTTCTTATATTTGTAGGTCTGATTAACTTGAAACACAATACGTCCAGTGCTCTCAAAGTGGAGCCTTTTCTTCCTGGACATTATGAAGTATTGGATTTAAAACTAAGTGGTAAAGTTGCGTCAGTGGAAGTGGTCAAATTTCACAGCCCTAGAGAGGAACCTTTGCATGCTGCCTACAGTACAATACAAAATCTGCCCTCAGGTAACAGCATTGTTCAGTTTTCAGGCAGGTTCACGTGTCAGGCAGGTTGCATTCCATTCCAGTGAATATGTGTCTGGTGCTTTCCTGACTTGGTTGTTTTGTGGCAGACATTTCATTATCCAAACTAGGTAACATCATCAGTGCTAGCTATCGTATCTAGTTTGGGTAATGAAACATTTATAGAAAAACAACCAAGCTCAGAGACCATCCCTCATTTCAACTCTGAGCTACAAATATTCTCCTTTATTGTAATATGTGTCTTCCTGTCAGCATATCTCATATTCTTGGGTCAGGGGAGACTTTTGTCACGGCCATACATGTTTGGAAGACAGCCTGTGGATTGTGGTGAAAGAGGCCACAGTCAAAAGGGATGGATTCAGCCCAATCAGGAGAAGGTATTTCAGTCACTTTCTATTCCCCCTCACCCCCCATTGTTGGTGCTTCATCACTGGAGGCTTTCAAGAAGAGACTGAACTGCCATATGTCAAAAATGGTGTAGGGACTCCTGCTTGGGCAGGGGTTTGGTCTAAATGACCTACAAGGTCCCATTCAATTATTGGAAAGTTGATTCCTGTTCCTATTCTATTCTATTCTATATTCTATTCTATATTCTATTCTATTCTATTCTATTCTATTCTATTCTATTCTATTCTATTCTATTCTATTCTATTCTATTCTATTCTATTCTATTCTATTCTATTCTATTCTATTCTATTCTATTCTATTCTATTCTATTCTATTCTTTCATTGCTGGAGAGAGGACAGATCTTTCTTGCCAAACATCTTACCTAATACTGATTGGTGAGTTCTAGAATTTGGACCAAGAAACAACTTTATTGGTTATTGTTAACGTTATTCCAAGGAGATAATATCTTGAAGTTTTGTAAGCAGTTATTTGAAAATGGATTAGTACTTTGTCCTTCCTTTTCATCTATTTTAGTGAAAATTCTATTTTCTTGCTAGGTGTTGATGTTGAAACTGTGAAAAGCAACATTCGACTTTTGTTTGAAAATGCTGTTAGAAAACGTTTGATGTCTCATAGAAGAATTGGTTGTCTCTTGTCAGGTAAAATAAGAACCACAACCATAACAAATCCTTTAATATAACAGATAGAGAGGCAGCTTTGTGTAATGGTAAAAGGTACCCAGATTAGAAACTGAGAGACTTGTGAATTTTACTCCCATCTCAAACATGAAGTCAGTTGAATGACTTTGTGCCAGTTTTGCATTATTCACCCAAAGGAAGAAAGCAGTGGCACATCACTTCTAAAAATGTTGCCAAGAAAAATACATGGACTTATCAATACTAAGTCAATGCTGACTTGATGGCACAAATTACCTTAATGTATCTTATGCAACTGCACTGTATTTGCGATGTTTTTATTCTTTTAGCAACAATTCTATATTTAGGAAAAGTTTAATGGATACTGCTTTTAAGTATTTTACAGAAGTAGTTGCATAATAATAGATACACATTTTCCATAGCCTGTTTTCTGCCTTGATATCAGTTGATAAATCAGTGAAATCTCATCTCTGGTCAGTGTTTTTTTAGAAAAAGGATGCAAGATTATTCTTCCTTATAAATTTATTTTGTCTATTTGAAGCCATAAAGGCTTAATTCAGTGCAGAAGAATTTTTTGATATGCTCTAACTAATGGAATTAGATAGAAAGCTCTAGTTAATTCTATAACTGTTGACTTCCAATTCTTAAACTGCAAAATGTCTTCCAGTTGTAAAATAAAGGATGATATAGCAATAATCATTATGGGCCAGATAAATTTCCAAATAATTTCAGAATCCTCTAAAAATTATTGGAAAGTTGATTCCTTTGAAAAAGGATTCTAAATAGGAAGGAAGAATATCTTGAGTTGCTTAAAATTTCTAAATGATGAGAAAAAAAGATAAGCACAATATCAGCAACAATTCATGTTTTACTAGGTGGCTTGGATTCTAGCTTGGTGGCTTCCATACTTATCAAACTTATTAAAGAGCAAAACTTTTCCTATCCCTTGCAAACATTTTCTATTGGGATGGAAGATAGTCCTGATCTACTGGCTGCAAGAAAGGTACAGTGGTATTATTGGTCAGCAGTTTTGTCATTAAAACATTTTTTCTTAACACCATATGCAGAATGTTAGGAGGTCCAGAAGTACTTTCTAGAAATTTAGCTTTCATGTTTGCATTTAAGCAAGGATCTAGGCCAGTGATGTAGAACCTTTTAGAGACCGAGTGCCCAAACTGCAACCCAAAACCCACTTATTTATGACAAAGTGCCAGGGCTGCATCAGCATTGTGGTGCCCTCAGGGACCCTCAGAGGGAGGCGCCTCTGAGTGCTGCCTCTGGCATGCAAAAACCAGGAGCGCAAAAATGGGCCACTGTGCTGCAAGGCGCAAAAATGGCTGCCGCTGTGCCGCAGGGTGCAGATACAAGGCACTGCACCACACAAGAACAGGGCAGGGCTAGGCAGTATCATGCAGGCACTAGTCTTGCCCCTTTTGCAGTGCATGCATGCTCACGGCCCAGTGCATTGCATGCAGGCATGTAAAATGCTTCCCCCTCCCTTTTCTTCCAGTCCATCAATTGACAATGGTTGGTGACCTCTGCTCTACCACCTCTACTTGAGCTTGCTAATTGGCCACTTCGCCTCCTTTGTGCTGGGCAGGGCTCTTGCTCCGGGTGGTGGCGGTGGTGGCCTGATGGAACTGCTGCTGGTGGCGGTGGAACGCATGCCAACAGAGAGGGCTCTGAGTGCCGCCTCTGGCACGCGTGCCATAGGTTCGCCACCACTGTTCTAGGCTGTTAAGATAGAATGGATAGATTTGAAGAAAATTTCACAGATCAAAGCAACTTTATTGCAATTCAGTAAAATTGATTATTAGTAGATTCAAAGCAAGCAAAGAGAATACTTTGTCCTGCACTGTATAATTATTTTTATAGCATTTTCTGGCCTAAGATAAATTGATGGCCTTGTATATTGTTATTGTTAGATTAATTCTCTGTGATCTGTCTCGGGAGCAATATTCCATTCAACACATCCTGTTGGCTAGCAACAAGGAGGGAAGGTTAGCACATTCACGCCTTATTGTGACTTTCATAAAATGTCAATTGGTCAGTGGGGGAAATTGGATGCTGAATAAGATAACCAACCCTTCAGCTTAAGCTTCTGGACTCGATAACTCATGGTCTTGCTCCATTAGAACATGGATTGAGGAAAATAAAACATACTAATTTATAAAATATATATTCCAGAATCCAACTTTTATTGATTGCATGCTGCATGAAAATTCAGTTTAACAAGTTTAATATAAATGTTTGTTTTTAATAGGTAGCAGCGCACATTGGAAGTGAACATCATGAGGTTATGTTTAGTTCTCAAGAAGGGATTCAGTCACTAGAAGAAGTAATATTTTCCTTGGAAACATATGACATCACAACAATACGAGCATCAGTGGGTAAGGTTTGCAAATTATGGGAGTTGGTCTGCCTTCCTACTCAGTTAGCCCTGCTTTGAAGCAGGATGGATACAAGCATAAATTAAATAGAATTTTAATCCTTCAATACTTTCCTGTGCAGGGCAGCATCCATGTATTTTTTCTGCCTAGCATTGTATTTACTGATAATGGGGGGAGGGGGAGGAAAGCATAAGATTAAAAGAAGATGGGAAAAGAAATTTTCTGAAAAATGGAAAGAAGTACTTTTTTGAAAATTATTAGGTTATCCTGTCTTTATGGTTATAATACCTTCCATACCAAATCAGATAGATGGTCTTGTAAAAATTTACAATTTACTTGGTAGACCTTATTTTGACATACAGAAGGTCCCAAGTTTTATGCCAGACATTTCCAGTTATGGGAGTAAGAATCCTGTTTAAAATGCCGAACAACGTCTTCACTCAGAGAAAACAATATTGAGTATTATGGGCTACTGTTTAAAGTAGCCTCTTATGGCCTTCCACATCATTGTTATCTACATGATGAAATTACAGATTCCTTTTCATTATTTATGTTCTTAACATAAGTTAATACATCTCTATATTGATTCCATTGAGTGGAATCCAAATTTAAGTCTGTGGAAAAAATGCCAGACCACCAGCTATCTAATAATGCTGGGTTTGTGGATGTTACTAAAATGAGGACCCAGATTGTTGGGGGGGGATATACTGACTCTGTAAACTGCTTAGAAAAGGCTATAAAGCACTATGAAGTGGTATATAAGTCTAAGTGCTATTGCTATTACTAAATGTAAAAGAAAGCTAAGTTCCCTGAAAACTGGAGAGAATCTGCAATGTTCAGTTAGAGCGCCTTCTACCTAATTTTCTTCATCAGGGTACCTTGATCATGCTATTGGTGATGATAGAGAGGGGAAGAATATTATAAAAAGGACTTGATGAGAAAGTTTACCCCCACCAGCCCAATTACATGCACATAAGCTTGATGTATTACTTATGTAATTATCTATATACTACCAAAACTCTCGTGTTTATTTGTTTGTGTCTTTGTATCCTCCAACTAGCCCAAATGGTGCATTGAACTGGAATTATTGTTGAATAAAGTATCTAAACTTCTGCTAAGTTAAAAGAATATATTTCTATATAATCTCTGTTGAATGCCTATGAAAAGAAATGTCATGCAAGTTACTGTGAAAAATACAACTGCACATAGGTCTTCTTGTGTGAGATTGGTAAACAATTTTGAGCGAGAATTGTTTCTCATTCTAGGCATGTATCTGGTCTCCAAATACATCCGAAAGAAAACAGACAGTGTAGTTATTTTCTCAGGAGAAGGATCAGATGAGTTGACCCAAGGATATATCTATTTTCATAAGGTAGTGTAATCTTTCTTGCCTGTGCCAAGCACCATAATAATGGAATGCTTTTTAATGTAATTTTTATAGATGCTAATATTTATAAAAGGGACATGGTGGCTCAGTGGGTTAAGATGCTGAGCTTGTTGATCAGAAGGTCGGCAGTTTGGTGGATCGAATCCTCAGTGCCGTGTAACAGTGAGCGCCTGTTACTCATCCTAGCTTCTGCCAACCTAGCAGTTCGAAAGCACGTCAAAATGCAAGTAGAAAAACAGGGACCACTACAGTGGGAAAGTAACAGTGTTCCGTGCACCTTTGGCATCTAGTCATGCTGGCCACATGACCACGGAGACGTCCTTGGACAAATGCTGGCTCTTCGGCTTTGAAACAGAGATGAGCACCGGCCCCTAGAGTCAGAAACGACTAGCACGCATGTGCAGGGGAACCTTTACCTTTACCTTAATATTTATAAATATGGCTGAACTTTATTTGCAGACAGGAAGAACTGAGCAACGAACTATTCTATGCTTTCCCACCCAAAGTTAAGAACTGAAAAGGACATGAAAACCATTATCTGATTTAAGATTCAGTTACAGATGCCGAAGTGGTTATACATACATACATTTGCCCCCTCCCCAATCCAGCAGCAGTGGATTAGAAGTCATAGGCCGAGGGGTATCAGTTGTAGGGTAGGGAGGCATCCCAGGTGGTTGGGAAGGTCTTCCCTGATGTCCCTCTCTCACCAGACATAGTTGTGTAGATTGGGATCAAAAAGAGGGAGTGTTGATCAAATCAGTCATGGTAATCTGAGGAAATCTTTTATCTGCTGCGGTGGCAAAAGGTCAAACATGGCAGGAATAAGCATACCAGTGGAAAATTTATTTACCCTATATACCTGATCTTATTGTTTTTAAAATTATTATTGTCATCATTATTTTAATGATTAACCTGTTGAAATGTCAGAGTGCTGAATTTCTGTGATCCTCTTTGAAACATACGAGACAGTTTTTACAAGTGTAGTAATGCCCCTAGTTTCTGTACACTTTAAATGGTAGGAGAAAAGGGACATTTTAAATAAGATAAAGGTAAAGGTAAAGGTTCCCCCGCACATGCGTGCTAGTCATTTCCGACTCTAGGGGCCGGTGCTCATCTCCGTTTCAAAGCCGAAGAGCCAGCGCTTGTCTGAGGACGTCTCCGTGGTCATGTGGCTGGCATGATTAGATGCCAAAGGCGCATGGAACGCTGTTACCTTCCCACCGTAGTGGTCCCTATTTTTCTACTTGCATTTTGACGTGCTTTTGAACTGCTAGGTTGGCAGAAGCTGGGACGAGTAACAGGCACTCACTCTGTTACGCGGCACTCGGGATTCAACCCGCCAAACTGCCGACCTTCTGATCGACAAGCTCAGCGTCCTAACCCACTGAGCCAGATATGGGTCCATATTGGATGTATTTCTAGGTTAATGCACTTCTGCTTCTATAGAGTGAGATACTCTGTATAATTACTGTTTTAGAATATCTACCGCCCGTCTTTCTGGATTTTTGAAGGGGTAGGGAGGGTTAACATGCGAACGTACTTATTTAGTCTCGTGTAAGTAGAAGTATTTTCTGCTAATGCAAAAGTCCATAATTTTCCTGGGTCCAAGCATTACTTCAGCACTGAAAGTTTGTGGCATGGCAACCCTATTGTTCTTGAACCAAAAGAATTATCTTTAGTGCTGTTTATGAACTGCACACAGCTATGCATAGCAGCAGCCAAATCTGACTGCGTGAAAATAACCTCCATACTCTCTTCTAGGCACCAACAGCTGAAGAAGCTGCTGAAGAAAGTGAGAGACTTCTCAGAGAGCTCTACCTGTTTGATGTTCTCCGTGCTGATAGGACAACTGCTGCCCATGGGTAGTGCTCCACTGCAGATCCTCTAATTCCCCCATGGATCTCTCTTTGTAGATCTTACAGTATATATGGCTTCTACATTTGCACCGAAACCCTCTTAGGAACTTTCTGTAGTGAAGAAGGTTTTTTTTTTATGAAGAGCATGTTTCACCCCTGCAGTTTACTTTCCATTCTTCAGGCTTACTGTTGAGAACGTCTTCCATATTTTGCTATATAGCTTTCATTTCACTATTTTTTTTCTTTTTTCTTTCTACTGCATGTTTATATTTTTAAACAGGAGGACAGATGCAATTGAGAGAATCTGTGGTATTAAATCTTTGGGCTTCAAGCCTTTGCAATCATATTCAAGGTTTATGGTCTCCAGTCACTGTTTTGCTCTTACTGTGGCAGCAATTTATGCCCTTAGATGCCCATTTTCTTTGTTTTACCCAGGTAGAGATCTAAGGTTGATTCTTGCATCCACTGCCAGAAATGTATGAAACAAAACTATCTCAATTCATTTTCTCCTCAGTTCATCGGGTTTTAATGGAAATAGATTCCTTCAAGAAACCACCTTAGTTCTCTCTTAATTTGTTCAAGACGTCTGGCAACATCTACCTAGATGTTGTCAGTACTACCAGACTTTGTCAATACTGATGAAACCTCTATCATTTGTACCAGTCTGGTCTCTCCTACAGTCTATTAATTTCCCCAGAGTTAGAAAACAAGGAGAATAAATCCTCCCTCAAAGGAATCTTCCCAGAAGATTATGCTGATATTAATTCTGAAACCCTTAGGAATATTGATTAATACTGGTGCCTAGGCCATCTTTTTAACTTAATTAACAAATGCTTGCCAGTTAACCTTGTCTCTACTGCTTTTTAGTATTAAATCATTCTAAACCATTCTGGAACAGCTTCATAGATGATAATAATAATAATAATAATAATAATAATAATAATAATAATAATAATAATAATAATAATAATAATAATAATAATAATAATAATAATAATAATAATAATAATAATAATAATAATAATAATAATTTTATTTGTATACCGCCCTTCTCCCGAAGGACTCAGGGCGGTGAACAGGGCAATAAATACTAATACAAGAATACAAAAATTAAGAAAAGATTAAACAAAGTGCCCAATACCTTAAAACAATAAGTTAAAATATGTTAAAAGCAGTAATAAAACCCAAAGCCCATCAGGCCAGGCCGGCTTGTTCAAACAAGTAGGTCTTAAGATCCCGTCGGAACGAGCGAAGGTCGGGCGCCGTCCGGAGCTCAAAGTATAAGATCCTTCATCTCTTTAGTATCAATAGCAATTCTCTCTCTCACTGATTGCTCTCCAGTGGATACAATTTTGTTATAGAACCATTCCGCATACGTTTTGCATAATCAGCCCTGATGCGATGTCAGTGATTGAATCTATTCCTCCCAAATATTTGACTAATGAAATCATGATATCATCATGTATCCTTGTAACACTACAATAGCTCAATCAGGCTTGGTCTACAGCTTTGGCTGATTGTGTCACAAGAGACTTAATTCATTTATTTAGAACAAATATCTTTATTTAATTTAGGCTTCTCCCAAAATGTGATTTTCAGTTTCAGGATAGTTGATGTCACTTTTCCAGCCTGACCATTTTTGAAGGAGTTCATAAAGGAATAGGAATCATTTCCACTATACTAAGAACTGACACATGTTCTGAACTTTATTCCCTATTTGAAGACTGATCATCTACTTTTCCAGTTGTTATTACACACTGTGTGTCAGCCTTTTTTGTTTATATAAATTTATTAGTGGTTGCTTATCTTTGACTAAAATTCATGACATGGTCATGCCCATGTATATATATATTGTCCATCCTCATATACAATGGTACCTTGGTACTCAACTGCTTTGAAACTCCTCAAATTTGGTACTCAATACATTTTGATGTGAAAATTTTATCCTGGTACTCATTGTTTGTTTGGTATTCAATGCACAAGCTAGAACGTGTTGGTGTCAGCTGCTTTGTGATTAACTACATTATTCTGTATGGGAAAAATTTGTTTGGTACTCATCGTTTTTGGTACTCACTGTGCCTCCTGGAATCAATTAATGATGAGTACTGAGATACCACTGTATCTGCTTTGGTAGGAGTTCCTGGACTGTTGCATCAGTCCAAGGAGAATTGAAGTGAGAAAGGAAACACTGCATAAATGCATATCCAGTTGAGACATGTTGTTTTTAGCTATAGAATATTCCCACTGAGAATAAGTACATTGCCATATTTATATATTTTAAAGAACAGATGACCACTAGTATTACTCTACAAGGAATTTGTAATAATGAGACAGGAAAAAAATTGTTAGCACTAGTTGAGTCAATCGTCAAAAGGAGTAATGTATTAAAGTTCAGTTGAAATTATTTAACACCGAATAAATAATTCTCAAGTTTGAAACATTCTGGAAATATTATGCAAAAAAACAAGTTACTGTTTTGAGGAGGAGAGTCGAAAAACTTTCCTGATTGGAAATTAGATGTATCTCTGCCTGTGCAGCTATACTAGCTGAATGTGAGGGGAGGTGTAGTATATTGAAAGAACTCTGATTTGGGAGAAGGCTAATAGAGAATTTATATAATCAAGGTTACATTTGAACTGTGGCCTTTCCTCATATTTATTTCATTTATTATTTACTTTTTTATGCCACCAGATTCTCAATGACTCTGGGCAGCTCACAGTTAAAAACCACAAAGCAATAAAAGAATAAAAAGAAAATTTGGCAATAACTAGATAACAAGAAGCAAACTGCACCTCTCAGAAGGGGGCTTCAGTCACTTTTGCTAAAGACCTGGGAAAAGGGCTACAGCGCAGGTCTTCAATGCCCTCTGAAAGACCAATAGGGTAGAGGCCACCTGGGTTTCCGGGGAACCTCATTCTAGAGAGCAAGGAGGCCCAGGTGGTCTTTCAGAGGGCATTGCCACAGAGAAGGACCACTTCCAGTGCCCCAATAGTTGGCATTATTAAATCAAAGGAAGATGGAACGTGTCAAAGAAACGTGTCATTATCATATAAGCTATAATGCTTTTGTGTTATTTTTGGTGAAGTGTGGCTTATTCCATAACTTAATGTTGCAAAGCAAAGTAGACAGTGGTTTTAAATAAATAGTGATTTAATCATGGCTTACTTTCTGTTAATGTATAAATTGTACAATGTGTATTTTTCAAATCTCTATGCTTATTTTGTACACCAATAATATTTGTTTCTGTTTTCAGTCTTGAACTAAGAGTTCCATTTTTGGATCACCAGTTTACTGCTTACTACCTTTCTTTACCAGCAGAACTCAGAATCCCAAAGGTAAACTAGACCAATGAGGAAATTACAGTATGACCATATGAGGCTATACTGTACATTTAAGTTTCACTGATTATTCTCTGAAGCTATCTCACTTGTGGATGCTTGTGATTTTTAGCCTTAGGTTGTGATCATTAGTTGTCTTGCTATAGATTTCTTTAAATGGGTCTCAATTCAACTGACAGATTTAGCATTCAAACCTAAATTCTATGACAAGAAACCATGGCAAAGACTTTGAAATTAATAGGATATGTTATTCTTAAAAATGTGCTGAATCTAGGATTGTCGTGCTGATCTGTTTCTGAATTTTTTTTTATAATTTCTGAAGTATTTATTCCTAAGGAATGTATTTCTAATTGATTCTTGATTATGTTATCTCTGCACAGAATGGGATTGAAAAGCACCTCTTAAGGGAAGCCTTTGAAGATTCTAACTTATTGCCTAAAGAAATACTTTGGAGACCCAAGGAAGCTTTCAGTGATGGCTTAACTTCTATCAAAAAATCTTGGTTCTCTATGCTACAAGATTATATTGATCTTCAGGTAACAGGTCGAATTTTTAAAGCTAGTCTGACTAAAATGCTCTTTAATTCATTTAATAGAGCTAGTGTGAGTATATTGAAAGTACATCATGAAAGACCTAAGCTAGGGCAAAAGTGGGCAATCTGAATGACATGAAGCTATCAGCTTTGCATATGGAGCCTCCCAGAGTGGACGAGGATGATTTTTAGTTTTTCTGTTTTGGCTGAAGGAGTTGGGTAGCTTGAGGGCCAAAATTGGACATTACACCTCTATTTAAGCACTTATGATGGAATCCTGATGTGTTATTCTTTTATATCTGCCCATAGGTCGATGATCTTTTGTTGGAGAAAGCTGAAGAGAAATTTCCATTCAATCCTCCTAAAACAAAAGAAGGATATTTTTACCGTCAGATCTTTGAGAAGCACTTCCTGGGGCATTCCACTTGGCTCCCCCACTATTGGATGCCAAGGTGGATCAGGGCTACTGATCCATCTGCTCGCACACTGAAGCATTACAAATCAGCTACAAAAGAATAGCTTTAATATGTATTGGAGAAATAATTTCTGAAAAGAGCTTATTAAACAAGATGAATCTTGTTGGCCTAAGGGAACTTAAAAAATAATGTTTTTTTAATTAAATGAATTCCGTAGTTTATTTAGATAAAATAGAATGTTGTTGATGATTCCAACCATGCCAGTAACAAGAATTTCTCTTAGCCTTAAACTGCACTATGCAACAACAGATATACTCCGAAATCAAGCTTGGTAAAATGAAAACTAGGATTGTAAGTCTTTATTTAGAAAGTTTAATTCACACTGAAGGCAAATGACACTTAACCAACCTAAGTATACAGAAAAATAATAGTAGTTTAAGTGCACTTTTTCTGCAATTAATGAGCTGGAGTTTTTTTTAATAGTATGTTTATAGTCTTATAAATAAAATAAAAGCTTGTCTGGGTTCAAGTGGTAAATGCTAGTTTAAATTATTTTACTAGGGAAAAGATAATAAACTAACTCTAGTTTTTGTAAGTTTAAGCTCCTCATAATGGATTCCCAGTTATTTGCAGCTGTGTGTATCTGGGAACTCTGGACTCTTTCAGAGCCTTAGAGTGATTGCCATTTTTAGCCTGCATGATCCTGTGATCAGACCTCGACAATTCACCATTCATAGCTTTTTAACCACATTACAAATTATGATGCATTCACTTGTCCATCACTGTTTAAAGCTGTGCAAAAGAGTTTTCACATTTCTTTTCTAATAGGATCCCAGTATAACATTGTGCATTCAACAGACTCCTTTTTACACAACTAATGCAATTCTACAGTTGCAATTAAGCATTAAATCTTCCTTTTCAGTAATGCCTGTAGAATTAATTTTCCAAAATGAGAGGGCTATTACAAGCAAATTCATATAGAAAATATATTTTCTAATTCTACCTCTGCAGGAGATTATTTAATAAGGTAAAATAGTTTCAATATATAACATCATGTGGCAGAAAAATGTTCATATTCCAAAAAGTTAATACTTGAATAAATGACTGGGTTTGTTGATATAAAACTTTTGTCACTTTTTTCCTATTTAAAATCAATTTTGAAACCACTAGATGGTGCCATAGAACTTCCTGATAAATTTTAAGAATAGAATTTATCCTGGGCAGCTTTTAAGATGTGTGGACTTCAACTCATAGAATTCTTCAGTAACATGCAGGGAGGGGCTTCTTAATGGAATGGAATGGAGGGGAGGGGAATACAAGAATGGAATGGAATGGAATAGAGCTGGAAGGGGCGATCTTCTAGTCCAGCTCATGCAGGAGTACTTACGCCATTTGAAACAAGTGACTGTCTAGCCTCTTCTTAAAAACCTCCAGTGATGGAGTGCCCACGATTTCTGAAGGCAAGCTGTTCCACTTGTCCTCACTGTTAGGAAGTTTCTTCTTAATTTGACAAGTTTGCTTGTCTCCTTGATTAGTTTCCAACAATTGTTTCTTGTCTTGCCCTCTGGTCCTTTGGACACTCTTCTTTATGGCAGCCCCTCAAATACTGAAATAATGCTATCAAGTCACCCCCTGTTTCTTCTTTTCTTTAGACTAGCCAAACCATAGTCCTGCAGCGATTCTTCCAAGTTTTAGTCTCCAGGTCTTTGATCATTTTAGTTGCTCTTCTTCCAAAGTCTCAACATCTTTTTTGTAGTATGGTGACCAAAATTGGTTTCAGTATTCCAGGTGTGGTCTTACTAGGGTTTTATAAAGCGGTACTAATACTTTGTGTGATCTTGATTCTTGCCTCTGTTTATACAACCCAGGATTGTATTAGCTTTTTGGCTGCTGCTGCACATTGCTGACTCATATTCCAATAATCATCCACTTGGACTCCAAGGTCCCTCTCACAGTTACTGTTTTTGAGCCAGGTCTAGCCTAATCTGTACTTATACTTGATTATTCCTGCCTAAATGTAATACTTTGCTTTTCCACATTAAAATTCATTTTGTTGGTTAGGTCCCATTGTTCAAGTTTGTCAAGATCTTTTTGGATCATGAGCTTATCTTCTGGGGTGTTGGCAGTACCTGCCAGTTTAGTGATCTGCAGATTTGATGAGTTCCCCATCCATTCCCTCATCTAAGTCATTTATGAAGATATTGAAGAGTATGGAGCCTTGTGGCACCCCACTGCTTACTTCTCTCCATGTGGATGTAGTACCATTGAGGACTACTCATTGAGTATGGTTTTCCAGCCAGCTACAAATCCATATGGTGGTGATGTCTATCCCATCTTTTTCTAGCTTACTAAGCAGCAGGTTGTGGTCTACTTTTGTCAAATGCCTTACTGAAATCTAAGTATACTATGTCCATAGCATTTTGCTGGTCACATTATTTATACTATGTCCATAGCATTTAGTCACTTTATCAAAGAATGATAAAGCTTGGCATGACCTGTTTTTAACAAACCCATGCTGGGTACTAGTTATAACTTTGTTCTAGTTGTTTGTAGATTTGTTTTTTGATGATCTTTTCCAGGATCTTTCCAGGTATTGATGTTACACTGATTAGTCCATAGTTTACTGGGTATGTTTCCCACCCCCCTTTCTTGAACATTGGAATCACATCAGCCCTTTCCCAATCCTCAGATACTTCCCTGGTGCTCCAGGATTTTTTGAAAGATATAGTGCAGTGGTTCTGAGATAACATCTGCCAACTCCTTCAGCACTCTGGGATGCAATCTGTCAGATCCAGGTGATTTATATTTGTCAAGGTCAGATAGGTGTTCTTTGACCATTTTTTTTGCTTATTTTAATTTTTGTTTCTAGTTTGTCTTTTGCAGTTGTTTTTTGGTATATTGTGCTATAATTTCTTTTTGTGTGAAGACTGATGCAAAGAATGAGTTAAGCAGCTCTGCTTTCTCCCTACTGCCTATTACCGTATTTTCCGGCGTATAAGACGACTGGGCGTATAAGACGACCCCCCAACTTTTGAGATGATTTTCAAGATTTTTCATCTTATACGCCGGAAAAATCAGCGAGCCCGGGAAGGCACGCCCTCCCCTCTCACTGTGGAGGAAGCAGGGCAGGCTGGCGTCTGGCGGGAGCCGGCAGGGCAGTCCTGCGCACGCGCGCGCTCCCCGGCTCCTAAGGAGTCCTTGAGGAGCCATGGCAGGCGCCTCACGCTCTTCCCTCTTGAAGCAGCATCGGTGGAGCCGTCCGGCATCGGGCGGGAGCTGGCAGGGCAGTCCTGCGCACGCGCGCGCTCCCCGGCTGTTAGCTTCAAGAGGGAAGAGCGTGAGGCGCCTGCCATGGCTCCCCGAGGACTCCTTAGGAGCCGGGGAGCGCGTGCGTGCGCAGGACTGCCCTGCCGGCTCCCGCCAGACACCAGCCTGCCCTGCTTCCTCCACAATGAGAGGGGAGGGCGTGCCTTCCCGGGCTCGCTGACTTGCAGCCAAGCCAGACCCGAAAGGGGCTTTTCCTTCCACCCACCCTTTGGAATAGACGCAAGAGCTCCCGGGGTCTGGCGTTTGCAAGGGGGAGGGGAAGGGGCTGAGAGGCTCTTGGGGGTGGGAAGGGAGAGTCACGTTGGAGGGGGGACTAGACTAAGGAGGCTTGAAGTTGCTTTGCAAGAACGGGGGCACTCGATTGATTTATGTACTATTTTCTGGCATATAAGACGACTGGGCGTATAAGATGACCCCCCAACTTTTGAGATGATTTTCATGGGTTAAAAAGTCGTCTTATACGCCGGAAAATACGGTACTTCCTTGCCATCTTCTCTCTTTAGTGGACCTACAGTTTCCTTGGCTTTTTTCTTGTTATTTATATGTTGAAAGAAACTTTTTTATTGTCCTTGATTTCTGTTGCAAGTCTTTGTTCATTCTGAGCCTTTGCTTTCCAACTTCATATTTGCATGTTCTGGCTGTCTGCTGATAATCAGCCATAGTTAAGGGTCCCTCTTTCCATTTTTTGTAATTGTCCTTTTTCTCTTTCAGTTTGTCAGATCTTTGTGCAGCCATGCTTGTTTCTTCTTGAATTTCTTGTTTTTCTTTTTCAGTGGAATTGTGCTGGACTGGGCTTTTATGATAATATTTTTTAGGGTTTACTATGCTTCTTGAGTTGTTTTCCCCTTTAGGATTTTCATCCATGGAATCTTTCCTAGGTTCTTTCTGAGTTTGTTAAAATCAGCTCTTTTGAAGTTTAAGACACTGGTTGAATTATTTTCTATTGCTTGTGTTTGCATTATATTAAATTCAGGTATGATGTGGTCACTTTCACCCAAGGTTCCAGCAACTTCAACTCCCTCTATTATTTGTTCTCTATTAGTAAGAATTAGGTCCAGTATCGCTTTACTTCTAGTTCTCTTCTCCACCTTTTGGATGACAAAGTTGTTGGCTAGGTTGGTTAGGAATCTGTTTAATCTCCCACTTGCTGCAGAGTTTGTCTCCCAGTTGATATCTAGATAGGTGAAGTCTCTCATTACTATTGTGGTATGCTTCCTACTGTGTTTCTCCAAAAGTAAGACCTACCCCCAAAATAAGTCCTAGCTTGATTTTTGGGGGTGGGGCTAATATAAGTCCTACCCCCAAAATAAGCCCTAGTTTGGGGCAAGGCACACACCTAAAGATCAAGCTAGGGTGGGGGTAGGGGTGTGGATCTGCCCCACATGCCCCATACCACTTACCATGCAGCCAGGCCTCTCCTTGCTGGCTCACTTCTTCTGCGACGTCTTCTGCAGCCAGGCCTGCATTTCTCAGTCACAGGCCTTTCCGAAATGCCTCTGCAGCCAAGGAGCGAGCTATGGATCTAATCCATAGCTCAGTTCTGCAAGACCTGTGTAGCTGAGGACCGAGCTAAAGGACCGAGCTATGGATTGAATCTATAGCTCAGTACTTGGCTGCATAGGCCTTCCGGAAAGGCCTGACTGCAAAATAAGGCTGGAATGAAGCTGCAGAATGAAGCTGTTCCTTTGGCCCCAGAAGAAGTGGACATGCTGGGTGGGGCTGTCGGTGCCTGAGGTGAGTAAGACATCCCCCAAAGATAAGACCTGGTGCCTCTTGGAGGCAAAAAAATAAAAATAAAATTAAGACCTGGTCTTATTTTCAGAGAAACACGGTACATACATTTGTTAACTGGTTGGCAAAGAATTCATCTATTTCTTCTGATTGGTTGGGTGGCCTGTAATATACACCTATGGCAATGTAACTTTGTTTTCCTTTTATATTGACCCATATAGATTCTGGAGGGATTTTATCTTTGATCATGTGCATTCTTCTTTTTGTAGATCTGTTTTGTTTGAACAATTTGTACCCATCCATCAGTATGTTCCAGTCATAGGTTTCTCTAATGCCAACTATGTCAGATCTATCCTCGTATACTATTGCTTCTAGTTCATTCTTGTTTCCTAAGCTTTGAGCATTTGTATATAAGCATTTAAGACTTTTATGCCTGTCTGTGGGTATGTCTCCTGACTATCCTGATTGTTTTTTGAGTTTTTCTTTTTTCTCATTACTGCCTACCTCATTGTTTGATTTGTTTTCTTGGGATTTATGATTGTTTTTGGGTTCTAGAGATTGTAAAGATTGGTCACTCTTCCCCCTTAATTTTAGTTTAAAGCCCTCCTGATAAGTTGGGCCAGTCTTTTTCCGAGTTCATTTTTGCTTATTTTTGTGAGGTGCAGCCCATCCCTTGCCAAGAATCCTTCGCATAGGAAATGCAATTCATGATCCAGGAAACCAAAGTTTTCTTTGCGACAGCAACCCTTTAGCCAATGGTTTATTTCTAAAATTGTTTTTTTCCTTGGCTGCCCCCTCAAACCTGGGTGCCTAGATTGGAGTATGGGACTTTAGGCTATTCCTGAATATACTGTGACCCACGGTTTTGCTGCCTCCAACAGCCTCACTTCTCATCTGCTGTTCAGCTGCCATTTCACTGCTCTCAGTTGTCTCTTTTTCAGCTTTGGGCTGTTTAGTTGGGCTACTGAGCTGGATCTCTCGTTCTCTGTTCCCGGGTGCCTCCGACTCCACGTGCAGCCATTCATTCACTGTGCTGCTGTTTTGCTGGTGTTTTCCTCCTTACCCCAATTTCTTCTTTTCCTTTATCCTTTCTATCTTCCTTATGTAACTTTTTGCTTCTTTTTCCTCCCTTTCCCCCCCTCTCCTTGTACCTTCCTACTTAGTTTAGTAACTAAACTACTCTCTCCGTGATCTGATACTGCTTCCTATGCAGTCACCATCTTGGATCATCTTAAAGTTGCTGAGGTTAAAAAAAATACTCATCTATTGGATTAATTGATTGATTGATTTACAAAAACTATAAATTACTTTATAGTACAATATTTCCACAAGGTAGCTCACACAATACACTAAAAATAAATTCTGGTGCAATGCTCATAAAAAAAATGCAGTTTCGACAGTACCATCGAAGCAATCATCTTAATATATTTTAATTATATTCTTGTACATCACCAAGAATCATACTCAACAGAGATGGCTAGTGTTTAGCAATGATAAGAGTAGAGTCTCACAACATTCTTATCCTTCTCCAGACTTAATTCTTGTTATGGGAAGAAATCAATTCTCTCAATATATAACTTCCTAAAGAAATTTCTGTCTGCTTTTGAAGATCGATTTAGAGAGAGAATATGCTCAGAGGAAGTGAACTAGATTTTTTTAAAAAAATCTCTTACTTTGCATGGCACGTAACTGAAATAATAAACGTGTAATTATAAGCAGACATTTTCTTTAAGCTCTGATTTAGCTTGTTAGAAAAAGTAAATGCAGCAGCAAACAAGCTTGCAACAACTGAATCTGTGTACTACAGATTAAAATGGCTCTTCAGCAAAGTAATGGGATTGGCAAAACGGAATACAAATAAACAGTGGAAGCAGGTGCTTTTCAGTCTCGCAGTTTCTCTCTTTCTCTCTCCCTCTCTTTCCCTCTCTCACACTCTCTCTTACCCTCACTCCTTTCCTCCATGAATGTGTTCTGTTCCAGCCTGTATGAGTCCTTGTTAACTCACAAGGACAAATCCCTCTTTTAACAAATAGGCTGGAAATGCAGGAAAAACAAACCCTTTTATTATTATTTACAGACCTGCAAAATGTCTCAAAAGCAAAGGCAAACAAATGATGATTCAAACAGAGAAATGTCCAAAGGCAAACAGAACACGATTCAAACAGAGAACTGTTCACAGGCAGGGCAAGCAGAACATGATTCCATGAAACTTGAGTCCTTCGCAAACAGTTGCCTTCAGCAACCAGCTCCGCCCACACCTTCCCTTTTTATTATGCAGCCCCAAGGTGTGGCTTCTCAATGCCTTCTCCTCATCCCTTGGAGCCACCCCATTGCCTTCCTCTGTTGTCCTCTTGTTGCCTGATGGCAATTGCGAGTGTCTATGATGTCTTCCAGCTGTGCGTCCTCAGGGTCTGACTCAGCTTCCCAGCACAGTTGGGTCTCAGCCTGAGCACGAGTGGAGAGGCCAGGCTCTTCGTCAGATTGTAAGTCCTGGAGCTCAGCAGAGCCTTCCTCTGACTCTGATGGCTCTCCAGGCCCCTCTTCCTCCTCCTTTGATTCCCCGGACTCAGCTGCCGGGTCCACTGGCTGGCATGTTTTTTCCATAATTGGGACATTATTCTTTTCTCCATTGTTTGGTATTCTTCCAAAACTTGCACACACATGTGCATAGAGGCACAAACACCTAGTGCAGATTTGATTGCCTAAAAATAAGCAGATTGGCATTCATCTGCATGTAACAGAGTTTGCTTTAGGGACAGGGCTGGCTGGAAAACCTGGAGCGGATCTTCCAGTTAGTCTGCGCAAGGAAAGCAGGACCAAATGGAGTAGAAGCTGCAGTCTGTGATTTTTTACAGGCTGGGGTCTGGGCGTCTTTCCTTCTAAAGTTGAAGAGCAGCTGTAGGCAGGTGGGGAATGCAAGAGCAACTTGAAAGGCAGGTGGGGAATGCCGTAGCCAGAGCAGCTGCTTAGCTCTAAGGACACATTTGACTCAGGAACTGGGTGGGCTGGCTGGAAAACCTGGAGCAGATCTCCCATTTGGTCTTTTTTTTTAATCCCATTTATATCCCGCCCTTCTCCGAAGACTCAGGGCGGCTTACAATTTAAAGCGCAAATCAATGTGCTTAGCAATAGCCTTCATTCTATGTATATGCCTGCTTATTAGAGCTTTCACCCCCCCCCCCACAAGCAGCATTATTACAAAGTCAGCTTATTGCTCCCAACAATCTGAGTCCTCATTTTACCTACCTCGGAAGGATGTAAGTCTGACTCAACCTTGAGCCTGGTGGGATGAGAACCTGCACTAATTACAGACAGCTGGTGTTACTTAAGGCTCTGCGCAGGGAAAGCTTCAGAGTGAATTAGGAAAAGTGAAAAAGTGAATTAGGAAAATAGGAAATGGTTGCTGGAATTGGGTATGTGTAGTTTAACGAAGAGAAGGGTGAGGGGTGACATGATAGTAGTGATCCAATATCTCAGGGGCTGCCACAAAGAAGAGGGAGCCAAGCTATTCTCCAAAGCACCTGAAAGCAGGACAAGAAGCAATGGATGGAAACTAGTCAAGGAGAGAAGCAACCTAGAACTAAGGAGAAACTTCCTGACAGTTAGAACAATTAACCAGTGGAAGTGGTGAATGCTCCAACACTGGAAGTTTTTAAGAAGAGACTTGCCAGCCACTTGTCTGAAATGGTATAGGGTTTCCTGCCTTAGCAGGGGGTTGGACTAGATGACCTCCAAGGTCCCTTCCAACTACTTCTTCTTCTTCTTCTTCTTCTTCTTCTTCTTCTTCTTCTTCTTCTTCTTCTTCTTCTTCTTCTTCTTCTTCTTCTTCTTCTTCTTCTTCTTCTTCTTCTTATTATTATTATTATTATTATTATTATTATTATTATTAATTATTATTATTATTATTATTATTAAGTTTAATCCACTTGCACTGTTCTATGTTTACATGTTTGATGACAAACAGCCTTATGTTTATAAGTGACAGTTTTCCTACTAAGTACCTGCATGTCATAAGCATTTGAATTAAAATTACCATATTAAAATCAAATCTGATGTTTTTTAATTTTTATTTGGTGTGCGTTGGAAGAGGGGTAGTCTTATACGGCGAGTATAGCCCAAACCCTATAATTTAACAGGAAATGTAGGGGGTCGTCTTATATGCCCAGTCGTCTTATACGCCGGAAAATACGGTAACAGTGGAAATGGGCTCAATTGTGATGCCAGTCAAGGATTACCTGGACATAGCTTCTTTTGCAGGCTTTCCTGTTGATGATACGCAGTGATTGTAGTGAAGCATACCTTGCTGAAGTTATGCCGCCCAATTTCCTGGATCAGCAAAAGCTAAAACAGTCGATTTTTAGATTTTATAAATTATGTGTGTGTGTGTGTGTGTGTGTGTGTGTGTGTATACATATACATATACATATATATATATATATATATATATATATATATATATATATATATATATATATATATATATATTCCTTGATGAGATTAAAAATGCAAATTCCAGGCACAACCACTCCTCTATCAACCAGCACATAGACCTCCCCCCTGCATACCAGGCACTAAGGAATTGGGAAGAGGAACAACATGCGCAAAATGGAGGCAAACAGCACAAGCACTTACAGAGCACATCATTGTATCAAAATCAAGATTGCACAAACATACAACCACCCTGCATTGTAGAACCCAGGGAAGAAGAGAAACAACTATTTAGAACCACTGGTATATATAAGAACACGGTCAATGACTAGAGCTATGGCTATAACACACTGAACTGTCAGCAATCCACTTTTGACAACAGACACTCAGAGACAACTACATCCCCCAAAAATGGATGCACAATAACTCAAAGGAATACGGCTGGCCTCAACAAACAGACCGGTGACACGCTCCATGAGCGGAGTGCAGATATCAGCAGTATAAACGCGATCTCCCCACCCCAGCGTTTCCATCCTGATGACGTTGGCAGTTAGCCAATGAAAACTTGATCTTTTAACAATAAAAACTGTTTTAGTTTTTCTTATTCCATCCTAGTGTTCGCTAAGTTTGTTAATTTATATATATGTATGTGTATGTATGTATATATATATATATATATATATATATATATATATATATATATATATATATAATAGGGACGCGGTGGCTCAGTGGGTTAGGACGCTGAGCTTGTCGATCAGAAGGTCGGCAGTTTGGCGGGTCGAATCCCGAGTGCCGCGTAGCAGAGTGAGCGCCTGTTACTCGTCCCAGCTTCTGCCAACCTAGCAGTTCGAAAGCACGTAAAAATGCAAGTAGAAAAATAGGGACCACTCCGGTGGGAAGGTAACAGCCTTCCGTGCGCCTTTGGCGTCTAGTCATGCCGGCCACATGACCACGGAGACGTCCTCGGACAAGCGCTGGCTCTTCGGCTTTGAAACGGAGATGAGCACCGGCCCCTAGAGTCGGAAACGACTAGCACACATGTGCGGGGGAACCTTTACCTATATATATATATATATATATATATATATATATATATATATATATATATATATATATATATATATATATATACATACACACACATACATACATACATACATACACAGTATAAACTTAAAATAATTCTGCTCAACTTGTACTAAACCTTATATTTTGTTTCCAAGAAATGGTACAATGCAGGTAGCCATTATGGTATTTCAGTATGTGTGTGTATATGTGTACGTATGTATACATGATTTCTGTTTACTTCCTTATTTTCATCTGCAGGTGGCAGTAACTGTTCTAGATATTTTGCTTGTCTCAGTACAATGTTACTTACGTCCTATATTTTCTAGACTACTTTCTTCATTGTCAATTTTTTAAAAAAGAAATGTTTTAACTAATATTTTATTCTGATGAATTAGGTTATAGGGTCAGCACTGAGAATTCGAAATACAATATTATAAATATTCTGTTTTTAAGAGAAAAATAGATTTCGGTTAACAATATGAACAAAATGATGGCATCAATTTGTGCTTTCTGCTACAAGCATTTTGCAAAAAAAAAAAAGCACGAGATCTTCTGATTACTGCATTGGTTGCTCATTAAGAAAAAATAATTTAAAATTTGAAGGTATGGTAAAGCTTAAAATCCATTGCTTTACTAACTGCATTTTCTGTGCATTGCTTAGAATTACTGAAAAGGCTGATGAAGAAAAGCAGGAAGCTGGAAAAAGAATGAAAGGAAAGAGCAAAGTTTCAACCTGTTACTTAAATAATGTTTGCATAGCAATACAAAAAAAGAGCAACTCATGCTAACTTATTATTATTATTTTTAAAAATCTAGTTTATTTTCTTTTGTTTATATTTTACCCACCTATCACAAAAGACTCTGAGTGATATGCAAACACAGTAGAAGATAAATGATACACCACAAAGTAACATTGGTGCTTATTCATTGTACCATTTGCTTTATGGCTGTAATAACTGATAGAAAATACATTGGAAATCCCTTAAGTAACAGCTGAGTCACTATCTTGTAAAATAGCTTTGTACTTTGAAAGAAGCAAAGGGCTCCCCTCCCCCACCCCATCAGATAGTGTGACACTGAGGGCAACAAGAAATGGAAGTTTTTAAGAGCCTGCTTTTATCCTCTTTTCTCTCTCCGACCCCATGCCCTGGGGAACCACATTGTTTTGGACCTATTAGTTATGGCTGCATTTTTCTAAGGAAGAGGAAGTGAGGAAACAACCCTGCCAAATTACCCTTTAGAAAGTCTCAAGCCATTCACAGAAGGCTGATAAAGAAATGACAGTGTGCCTTAATTTGATTGGTTTTATGTGCACTTATTAACAATGTGCAAACACAGGACCTAGCTGCCTGGCTAGATTAGAATTCCAAGCGTATGCATACCCACCACTCTGCAGTTGTCCCTAAAACTGGAAGCAGCCCTGCCTAGACGAGGTTTAAGAATCCATGTTCACAAACCTCCTGTCGTGACATGTATATAGGTTCCCCTGAACATTCGTGCTAGTCGTTTCCGACTCTAGGGGCTGGTGCTCATCTCTGTTTCAAAGCCGAAGAGCCAGCGCTTGTCCGAGGACGTCTCCGTGGTCATGTGGCCGGCATGACTAGATGCCAAAGGCGCACAGAACACTGTTACCTTCCCACCGTAGTGGTCCCTATTTTTCTACTTGCATTTTTACGTGCTTTTGAACTGCTAGGTTGGCAGAAGCTGGGAAGAGTAACAGGCGCTCACTCTGTTATGCGGCACTCGGGATTCGACCCACCAAACTGCCGACCTTCTGATCAACAAGCTCAGCGTCCTAACCCACTGAGCCACCGCGTCCATATATAGGCTGAAACAGGAAATAAGATTTGTCCCGTGTTTGGGGCCTAGCAAGGTATTCTAAATGCTTAACAAACACTTAACACATATCTCCCTTGCTTCTCAGCTAACAAAGCGAGAAAGAGCCAGTGGCCTAAAGGTTAGAAAAATTGCCTAATGTGCAATCGGCCCAAGTTTGAATCTCAGAAGGGTATGGCTGACTGATGAGAACAAATAAGTTTGAAATGGTCATATCAGTCTCCCTTTAATTCTTTGTTAGTAATCCAAAAAATAATTTACACAAATATGAGCTGTCATTGCTGTAACTACTGCCTGTGGATGGCCTTGGGTTACGCTGAAACAGGAATTAGATTTGTCCCGTGTTTGGGGCCTAGCAAGGTATTCTAAATACTTAACAAACACTTAACACACACACACACACACACACACACACACACACACACACATACATACATACATGCTTGCATATTTTAATTAAGAAGCATTGACCATGTCATGTGAACAAAACTGCAGAAGCCAGGGGGTGATATGAGTGAAACCTCTTGTGGTTCATTCATTTAATTTATACCATTTGGCTTCTGAATTGATTAGCCTTGCCCCGGTTCTGGAATCAGAAATATCTTGCACCTCTTCAAAAGCCTGCATTCTTCTTTTTTTTTTTTGGTGCATACCTCCTGATGGGAATTGACCCATCTGGAATTGATGTTACAATACATCATAGCAAAACTGCGCCCACTCCATTGCCGGCAATGGCAAAAAAGTTGTGATACATCACACCACGTCATGTGACGTTGTGAGTGACACCCTTGCCCTAGATGATAGTGGAGGCCAAAATGGAATGGAGCATCAAGCTTTCCAGCTCCCCCATTTGCAAAGCATTGTTTGAAAAAAAGGAAAGAGAGATGTTATCCATTAGGAAGGAATTTTTATTAACAATTTGAAGGTCTCAAATGTTTTTTATTCAGAAAAATTACTGGTCTGCAAACATTTAGACAACCACTAGATAGCAAAATATTGATTTTTTTTTTCTGTATCTCTATCCTGCCATCCAGTTCAGGTAGTCTTTGACTTACAACCACAACTGTGCCCAAAATTTCTGCTGTTAAGTGAGACATTTGTGAAGCAAATTTTGCCCCATTTTACAACCTTTCTTGTCATAGTTGTTAAGTGAATCACTGCAGTTGTTAAATTAGTAACAATTGTTAAGTGAATCTAGATTCCCCACTAACTTTGTTTGCCTTAAGGTGCAAAAGGACACTGCAATTATCACAAATATAAGTCAGTTGCCAAGTGTCTGAATTTTGATCACATGATCATGGGGATGCCGCAATGGTCATAAGTGTGAAAAATGGTCAGAAGTGCCATTGTAACTTTTAACAGTCACTAAATGAACTGTTGTAAGTGCAGCTCAGGTCTTGTAGCATTAGCAATTGTCTGTAGCATAAAAATGAATACGAAATTAAAATGCTCCTAAAAATAGTGGAACAAAGTATCATAAATGTGGGAAATTGATTAAAATCATTTTTTATTTTTTAAAATTGCAAAGATATTTTGCAAGAATGAATAATTTAAAACTATATAATTCCAAATTTGTTTTAAAATAACCTGCTACAATGCTGAATATTTTAAAGATTAATGCTCAAATGTAAAGGTTCAAATTGTAACAGGAGACAGTGGGACCTATCATCACATCACATGCTGTTATCACTGTTTTCTGCTCTGATGCAATGCTTGGGGAAAGAAATGAGATAATTAGTGTTTCACTATTTCTTCCCTGAAGCTGGTCTGTGTTTTTGTGTAACAAAGCATTTAGCAGCTTAAATTGAATCCAATGCAGCTGAGTTTCGGGAGGAATAAAATTGCAAGTATTAACAGTTTGAAAGAGATATGAAATGCTACTTTTAATTGGGATTTTTAGATTTTTTTTATTTCTTAGAAAAATGAAAGAAATGCCAGGACAGGACTTAAGCCTACAAAATAAAAAAATAAAAAACAGCATAATCAATCAGAAAATTCTACTATGGAACTGTAAACCTCTTTATTGTACAGAGATCAAACTAGCATATTTATTTCAAAATAATTGTCCACTCAGGCTTGATTTGAATTTCTTTATTGTTAAGCATAATTATGGATTATAATGTCCTAAAAATATACATATTTTGAGTAATAGACTTAGTTGGGATAAATATGACCACTGCTCCCTGAGCTGCACTAGCTGCTGGTTTGCTTCTGGGTGCAATTCAAGGTATTGGTAATTATCTTCAAAGCCCTGCATGGCATGAGTCCAGGCTACCGTCTTATCTCATTGGGATTGGCCCACCCGACCCATGCTGATAGAAGAGTCATGCTGCAGGCGCCATCAGTCAGGATACAGGTAGTCCTCAAGTTATGAATGTAATGGAGCCTACCTATTACATATGAAACCTGGATTTGTAGGACTGAATCTCATACATTGAATGTGATTCACTCCCAGCTTTCACCCATTCATTTGCTAATTTTATGCGTGGACGAATGAGCAGTTCATTAAGTGAACCTGAGATATCTCAGGGTGGGGAAGGCCATGGGGGACCTAGTGATGGAACAGGCCATCTGCTTCAGACCACTCAAGCCCCCTCCCCCACTGATGATGCCTCATGATACCTCATGCTCCTTCCCCTTGAGTCCCCACAATTGCTCCCCCGCCCAATCCTGCCGCACGTGGTTACCTACCTTGGGAAGATCTTTTTTATTTATTTATTTATTTATTTTATTTTTCACAGTTCCTTTAATATACCACAAACTAACCAATGAAATATAAACATTTTTTCAAGTATTTAACATTTGTTAAATCAGTAATGCTGTAGGTATTATATATCGCCATACATAAATACATACACGTAAGTTTGGATGCTGCTCGTCCATTTCCCCTTTCACTGTATCCACCCTCCTTCTCTCTCTTCCCTCTTCTCTACTTTCTTTCTCCCTTTCTCCTTTCTTTCCTACTTCCCTCTTCTTCCTCTCCTCTCCTCTTTCCCTCACCACTCCCCTCCCGTTTCTCCCTTCTCCTCCTCTTTCCCTCCAACCTTCCTACTTCCTACCTTGTGAAGATCTGTCTCCTCTCCAGACTCTCTATTGAAGCAGCCCAAAATCTTCACAAGGTGAGTATCCAAGGCCTAGTGCCTAGGGGTGGGGGGGAGGGAGGGAATAGTCAGAGTAAATGTTGTAATGCCACTGCATTTGTAATTTCGGGACTTTTTCATAAACACTAGGAGGTGCTTATCATGTAACTTTGAACATTCATTAAGGGAATGCTAGTAACTTGGGGATAACCTGTATTTCAGCTGGTGGGATCCAGGAGAAGTGCTGGTCTTCTGTTGCACTTGCTCTGTGAAACATCTTACTTCCCCGCCATCCTCAAAGTGACATCAGCTCCAACCATCCTGACTTTCTGTAAGAGCTTAACAGAATGACAGAATAATAGAGTTGGAAGGGACCTTGGAGGTTTTCAAGTTCAACCCCCTGCTTAAGCAGGGAATCCTATACCATTTCAGACAAATGATTCTCTAATCTCTTCTTAAAACCTCCAGTACTGGAATACCTACAGCTTTTGGAGGCAAGTTGTTCCACCGATTAATTGTTCTGTCAGGAAATTTCTCCTTAGTTCTAGGTTGATTCTCTTCTTGTTTCCATCCATTACTGCCTTCAGGTGCTTTAGAGAATAGGTTGAGCCCCTTTTCTTTATGGTAGCAGCTTAGATATTGGAACACTGCTATCGTGTCACCCCTAGTCCTTCTCTTCATTCAACTAGACATTCCTGCAACCATTCATACTTCATATGTTTCAGCCTTCAGGCCTCTATCATTTTTGTTATTCTTCTCTGCACTCTTTTTAGAATCTCAACATCTTTGTTATATTGTGGTTCCTGCTAGCTGGCTTGGGACTTCAACAAAGAGACTTCATGTTGCAGGTGGCTGATAGATTAACAACGGATCAAACCCCCTTCACCCTCATCATATCCCCCCATCTTTTTAGCTAGGTTGATTTTATAGTATTATTAATTTTTTTATAGTATTATAATTTATTATTCTAAATTATACAGTTTTATCTTAATTTATATATATTGTAGTATTGTAGGCAACCCAGAGTTACTGTGTGGAAAGATGGGTGCTAGTAAATTTTACAGATAAATGAATAAACAAAGAAATAAAATTTACAAAGTTTTTATTCCATACATAATTTTTCCCCAGATTGAGGCTACATAAATTAGATAGGCAGAGAGATAAATGGATAGATAGATAGATAGATAGATAGATGATAGACAGACAGACAGATAGACAGACAGATAGATAGATAGATAGATAGATAGGAAAGAATGAGAGGGGAGGAAGAGAGGAAGAGTTATAAGCTGGCTGTGTTTTAGCTGGCAGACTTTAGAAAAAAACATTGAGTGGGGGAGGTTGCAGGTGGTTGAAGGAGAGAAGGGAGGATTCTAACTGATTTGATCTTGTTCACGTGAACCATTGTTAAATGATAATGTTTAACAGTCAGACTGGGGGAAGTCAGTTGGAAAAGACAGGCCTGAAGGTATACTATTTCCAGGGTGGCAGAGCAGCTTTTATAGTCATAAAATGTACTTGGATTCTTTGAGGAGCTTGCAATGCTGAAAGTCCTTTAGAGCAGGGTCCCCCAACCCCGGGTCATGGTCCACTACTGGGCTTTGACCTCTTTGGAACTGGGCTGTGCAGGTGGCAAGTGAGCACATGCTTGTGTGCAAAGCTCCCCTCATGCAAGGAGACAGCTTGCACTTGTGTGTGAAGCTCCACTCATGCGAGTGGTGCCCATCTTGCAGTCACATGCAAAGCTCTCCTCATACAAGCAGTGGCCACTTGCACTCATGTGCCCACCACTTCCACAAATGGCCCCCTGCTACTCGCAAGGAACAATTCCATCTCCTCCCACCCAGGTGGGCCACCAAGCCAGAAAGGTTGGGGACCGCTGCTTTATTGCTGTGATAACCAAGTGGCTCTCTTCCTATTCAGGAGTGGAACTCTAGCTGTCATTCAATGGGATTTAAAATGCAGATAGCCTGCTGTTCTCTTGCCCTGCCTCTATGCATTATAGAGGTGATGCACATCAGAACTGGTCTACTTCTACCTCTTCTTTTTCTTAAGTTAAAATAGTAGGCCCAACTACTATTAATCCCCCAGGTACGAGCGAGTTTTCACAAAAATGAATTAATTCAGAAAGGGTGCTTACATTAGAAATTCAAAACTGTGACCAAAACTGTAGCCATGTGACTTGATTTCAGTCTCTACTGCAGCAGTGGCCATTTTTGTCTCTGTGACTTGCCTGGGCCATTTGGAGCTATGAGAAGCTGGAAGGTTGTTTTTTTGTCCCTGGTTACAAGTCAAAACAAGAACCGAGCTGGCATCAGTTTTTGCTTTTGCTGCAATCTCCTACTGCAGGGGTGTCAAACTGCCAACCCACGGGCCGGATGCGTCATGGCAAAACCACACCCACCCCATTGCCGGCAATGGAAAAAAAGTTGCGATACGTCATGACATGTCACGTGATGTTGCGAGTTTGACACCCCTGCTTGAGTGCTACAATTACTTCTGTAAGTATATTAAAATATTTTTTTGTTATTCTATAGTTTGCAAACACAATAGTTTGCAAAGTACAGTACTTAAAAAGCAGAGCAGTTCCCAAACTACTTGCAAACTGTTAGTTTGTAAGCAGTTTGGGAACTGCTCTGCTTTTTAAGTACTGTACTTTGCGAACCCTTTCTTTGCAAACTATTGACCTTTTATTTTGGAAATTAGCATATATTACAGTAGTTTGTAGGTTTTAAATTTAAATTGCCTCCAGAAGTTGTGGGTGCCCCGTCACTGGAAGCTTTTAAGAAGAGACTAGGATAGGCATTTATAACAAATCCTCTCTTGTGAGAACAGTGGGTTACACTAGCTGATCTCCCTTCCATCTCTGTTACTATTGCAAGCTAAGAGTTCTGCAAATCCCTCCCACATCTCACTCTGGGTGACTGGCTGGAAACTCTTAAGCTAGTGGTTTTTATTAAAGCAACGCCCTCCTCCCTCTGGCTAGCAGCAGTTGTTTTTTTTTTTTTAAATAACTGTGATGGCTTGCAAACCCTTCTTGGAGGCAATTTAGTTCCTGAGCCAGCTCACCAGAAACAGCTGATCGGCGGCTGATGGTAAATCCTCCCAATTCAGTTAACATGGCAACTATTGGAGGAAATAGTAAGTCAGATCTTCGTTCATTTAACAATCCATTTGATTTAATTAATGAATTTGATTTTAAAAATGTGTAAAATTGTGTCTAATTCATTTGATGAGTTTTTTTTAACTTAGGAGCCTAATGGCCAGGCTCCATTAGATTCGTACCGTGGGGACTACCTGTATGGAGATGAAGAAGAGGTATTCAGAACTGCAAGAACCATACAGAAGAGGCAAGTGATGATGGGGAGGATTGGGTGTCAAGTGGGAGAAGAACTTGGCCCCCTCTGTGAGCATGGAAGAAGAGCTGCTTTCAGCTTGCAAGCCAAGATTTTTCCTCCTGAAAATGGGATAATGCAGATGGAAATTATCATCCGAAAAGTTTTGCCCATTGAAAACAATGTCACTGCATTTAACCTGGAGCTTCAGATGGTGCACTCTTGATAAGAAGGAATGGGGACAGTGAGTAGGAGATTATGCAGATAGTAGAAGAAGATGGCAGTTTGGGGTCTATGGAGATTCTCAGTCATTCAGGTCATGATGCTTTTTCAAGAGACAACTGGACTTTGTTTGTTTTTATTTGAAGACGGTTCACTTCTTATCCAAGAACTGATGACAAGTGAAACATTCTCCATCATTCAGTTAAAACTGAAGAAGCTTCTTGGATGAGAAGTGAAATGTCTTGAAAGAAAACAAAGAAGGTCCAGTTGCCCCTCGAAGAAGCACCTTTGGGATGCTAATTTGGTGTGCTGGAGGAGCGGGAAAGAGGAAAAGGCCTAGCTGACCAAAGAGATCAACTAAGGGAGAAGTGAGAAATCTAGTTCTAGGGTTACCTACTGTCCCCAAACTTCTTTCTGGCTACATAAGTGTTCTGAACCAGCCTGCTACCGGCCTTGCAATAAGGCAAACCCCTGTTCAAACAGTAGAGACTGGAGAGCGTCTGAGGCTGCAAAGCGTCTGCCAAGATTTATTACACAAACAACAGAACAAGAAACAAAAACACTGGAACTTGAATCCTCAAACGGAAGGGTTGCTTTCAGCAACCAGCCCTTCCCCAAACACTCCTTTTATTTAGAGTTCAGGGCGTGGCCTCCCTGTGCCTCCTTCCGAGGAGTCCCACAGCCTTTCTCTGTTTGGTCCTGCTCGACTGCCTCCTGCGTCGGGCGTCCTTGAACAGGGCCAGCTGTGGGTCATCATCCTCCGCACTATCGGGCTCACGCAGCTGAGAAGAGGGCCCCGGCTGGGGGCTCTGCGAAGCCTCCAAGCCATCATCAACCAGTTCGTCTTCCACACCCTCCTCCTCCCCCTCATCTGAGTCATCCGAGACATCTGAGCCGGCTGCCGGACCCACAGGCTGGCCCTGAGTCACAACAATAAGCCTCTTCCAACCACAGTTGTTTGGTTTCCCACAGTTTTGAGGAAAACAATAAACATAAAACCTGCAGTTATGCTAAGTTTGTAAAGACCCTCCCCACTTCTTAAACTTCAAGGAAAGAAAAGGAAAATATAGCTCTGCCCATAGCTCAGGTGGATTTTATTCACCACACTGCATGTCTTTTCTTTCCAAGCAACTTTAACGCCAATCTCTAGCCATTCAAGGTTTTCTTCCTCTGAACTAAAGAAATCATTGTTGGGCACATTGAACTATAAAACTGCCCCATTCATTTTAGCCTTACATTGCGTGGGTTGGTTTTAGTTAAATCGATTAAGTAAACACAATTCACTTTGAAGAGAATAGGGAAATCTCTGAAAGCCAAGAACAGAATAAGAGGTAGTGGGGGAGATAGAAATCTCAAATGTATGCAATGAATTGGGTTTGTATAAGTCAGCTTTCCATGGAAAAAAAAGAATAGCTTAGAAATAATATTAAGACAACTAAATGATGTAAGTGTGCTTTAATTTCCTTAACTTTCTAAGGAAATACATGTCTAGTTATAGATGAAAATAATTGTAAAATGGGCTGCCTATTTCTTTTTTTGTTAGATTCTTACTTACCTTTTAATTATAGTTTTTATTAAATTTGTTGTGTTGTTTAGATCAGATTTCATGATTAGGAATCTGTTGCATTTTTAAGAGAGAAATAAAAGATTGACATTTCTGGGACAAAGATACACAAATGCAAATGGTTAATTGATAAGTTCTTTTTTATTAGCTTTTAGCTAAACTACTGTATATGCTACAGTTTATAGCAATCCAAATAAAGCATATAAACTTTTTAAAAGAATAGCATTTTAAGATTGCTCACCCCTAAACCTGGATATGACTTTTTGTAGGATCAAAATAGCAAGCGATAAAACTGAGTTGCTTGCAAAATGCAACTTCAGGTTTCTCTGTTTTCGAAGAGGAAGTTAGAATATGTTATAAAGTTGCTTATTGTGAAGGGCTCCATTCCTTCACAAAAAAATAGGAAATTCAGACTGTATTTCTCATCATACTAGAACTTCTGGTTCACTGTAGTAATTGACTGGCAGTAGATTCAGGATTGAAAAAGTGTTCACTGCTCATATTCAATGTGCATTCATATAAAGGTAATATCACATATTATGATTTGCTTACTCTCAGTTGATTGACTTGGTACAACATGGGAAGCTGTGAATCATACAAGATCTACCATGGCTAAGCAAGATGTAAAGATTTACTGTATATGTTCCAAAAGTGGTAAGAAACTCTCTGTAATTCATATTGGTTTGTTCACATAGCAGAATCCTAAAATTGATGCATTTCCTTCACCTGATTGCCATTACATTAGAGACGACCAGGCTACATATCAGCCAATTTTAGCTGCAAAAATCCAGATTGAGCTTTAGAGGGCAATAAAGAAAGGACTTCCCAACTCTGTTTAGTCATTTGGAGCTTTGAAATCTAGTCATTATATGACTATACAATTGGGGTGTATATGGTGTTCAAATGCTGCAGTTTATTCTTATGATTCTCATCCCCACCATCGCTTTACTACTGTAGTGTGTTTTCTTGGGGCAGGGCTTCTGCTATACACTTAACAAGCAAGGAAACCCATGGAAGGTAGAAAATTCTGCAGCTGCTTTGTCTTTAGTTGTGTATATTAAAGTCTTACTGTATTAATTTTAGAAATTTAGAAAGTTCAGAAACTGCTTATAACCTACCACATGCCCAACCAGATTTGCTTATGGATTAGGCCAGATAGTAACCAAACATGAACCATTCTTAATCTGCTTGACCAGCTTTCCTCAACTTGCTAATTGCAAAATTACAAATGCCAGTGCTAGAAATTCTGGCAAGATTGACTGACAGATAATACTCAAATAATCATTCTCTAATAAAATTCACAATCCTTACTTTTGCTTTTTAAAAATTTTGTGATTTGGTGCTCCTGTTTTAAATAATGATATCCATACACAGAATATGTGTTCCCAATCCCTCAGAATAGAGTGTTACTTTTATCTGATGTGGGCAAAAATTACAGGACTTTTCGTTTCTTTTTTGTTGTTGCGATCACAAATCAATTCAGTGGTTTAGCAGATGCTAGACTAACATTATTTCTTACCACTTTTTTTTAAAGTTGAACATTTTTTTCACACAATGAATAATGTGTTTTCTTGTGAAACATCACTGATTTCTATATTCCATTCAGAAATATTACTGTAAAGCTTGCCATGTCTATATAATGCCACAAAAATCATTGTAATTGAAAATTTCATCTTAAAAATAAATAGATAAATATTCCTTACAATGGCTATTTTTCATTACACTAAGCTGGCTACTTGAACATTTCAATGGACAATGGAAAAACTGTCTCATTTGCGTCTTCTTTCAAACATTTGCAGGGCACTCCATTCAGAAGATCCTAACAGGGAAACAAGACAGTGCAGATTAATTGAATGTAATGAATAAATGATTACATATCTTGATCAGCTTGTCTCAAAAGTAAGGTTCAGTGTGATGAATTTCCATTGTAAGCTGTGCCAATCAGACCTTAACTGGAGTGCTGCTTCCTAATTCCGAGTGTTACATGAATTTGATTCACAGCCCCCCCCCCAATATTGGCATGTAATTTAACCCTGCTGCAGAGCTTCTGATTGTGTTGAGTTAGGAAGTCTTTGATCATGAAAACATTTCAATGTCATTCAGGAAAACAAAACTGAAGTTTTCTTAAAATTTTATCACTCAGAATGACAAGAGGAAGTTTGAAGAACTATTTGCATCATCAGGTGTCACTCAAATTTTCATTTGAGGACATCTGGCAAATGTATTGTTCACCATCTACTATATGTCCTGCAGTGAACAGGAGGTTGAAGAGTACTTACAATAAAACATAGAGTTGCCTTACAGCTGTAATTACTGTTGATTTAGCAGAGTCTTCCTCAACCTGAATAATTTCTAAATGTGTGGATTTAGCTCCCAAAGTTCTCAGAATGGCTATGCTAGCTTGAGAATTTTGGGAGTTCATATTTATATATCTGGAAGATGTTGGCCTGGGGAAGGTTATGTTAGTATACTGGTAATTAGAGAGGCAAGTGCTAGATCTTCCATTTTATTGGTTTTCATAAATGCTTCTGGCCTCCATAACTATAAATAAAGGAAGGGACATTTTATGATGTAATTATTTTATCACTTTTACAGACACTTTTTCAATTCCCAGTATAATGCATTTCTAGTTTAGATTTTTAAGTTGAATAAGCTTACATGAACGTACTGAATACATTCAGTAGTATTATCTGATGCATTTGTTAGTAACTGAAACTGTAAACACATTCACATGTTAAATAAAGTATGAATGTATTCCCCTGCCTTTGGCAAAACATTAGTGTATAGATATGTTCCTGAAAATAATCCCCATTGATTCTGATGAATTTGTATACAGATATCTGTACGATAGCAATTTCTACAATGTAATTTTTGAGATTCAAATATTCAGAAATTTAGTCTCCAAGGCTCCTTTGTAATGGCAGTTTAGATGTTTTGATATCTATACTGGCATACAACCTGAAAGCTAGGCCACAATCTAGGTCATACTGTGTTCACATAATTAACTGAAACTTGGTTTACTAGGGCAATTTGTACAATAAAGAACCTTGGTTAAATACATCAATTGGCTTTGTACAGGATGTTGATTTAAAATATTGGTTAATACAGTGAAGCTGCAGAATATTGTTCACAGTAATAGTGCTGTGAGAACTTATATTCTTTAGTGGGATCTAACTATGTTATTTTCTATAGCAATTTTGAAAAGATAAGTTTTAAAAACCCATCGTTTATTATTTTATATTTTCAAACATATGATCACAATACAAATTGAATTTCAGCTCCGACTCAGCTCTGTTAATTGGTATTTACAAATGCAAGAGCATTTAATGGATATCTTTCTCAGATAAATTATTCCCTTAATTGTTCATGATTCATAGTAATTTGTAAAACTAAGTAAGATATGACCTTGATATATTGCAGCTCTAAATACTGCTAGATTGAAATTTAAAGCACTTGACAATTATAATTTCAGAAAATAGTTTACTGGATACACATTAAAGCATTGCAAAACCATTAGATGATATAGCTCGGTCATCTATTTAGAGAAATAAGAGAAACTGTTTCTTTTAAAATATTTCAGTAGTTTTAAAAAAGGTTTTTAAAAATTAAGTTACCAAAAATACACACTCCCTGGATAGACAAACAGATTTTAAATATATAAATGAAATCATAATAAACTAGGAATTGATGCTGCATAACACAAAATTTGATTTGATTTTATACAGGTGTATTGATACTGGAGGCAGAGAGGATCATACAAGAAAAGTAAATGGATAACCATTGTGCCTGTAAAGAAGAAAGCAATTCATGGAGGAAGGAACAGTGATGGAAGGTGAAAAATGTTCAGCCTCCTTATTTCCTAGAGGAACCTGTATTTTCTCAAAGATTTTTGATTCCAAAGACCATCCTTACTGTTCATGCTACTTTTATAAAAAGTGAGTCCTGGCAACTTCTGGAGAACTCAGGTTATCTACATTTGTCTTAAATATTGTAAAAAAGGCTGTATATTCAAAATGTTACAAAATTAAAATTAAAAATTAAAAAATTAAGATTAGATAAGTAGGTTTTTATTTAGCTTTCATTTTGTAGTTTATACATACCAGAATTTAAAGATCTTTTGCCCATGAGTCCAACAAATGAGTCTGTTTTATATCCTGAAAAATATATTTTTGGGGTGTTTAATTACAGTACATTTGAAAGATTTCTTTCTGGGGGAAAAAACCAATTTGGAATGGGAATGCATTTTCACACTGAAATACACAGTAAAAACAGACTCTAAATATAGTTGAACCCAAGGCTAAATAAATCTGACCCTTAGTTATGGGAAATTTTAGTACAAATAAAGATTTTAAAAAATCTTATTTCTGAAGAATCTGATCTTTACGAAATAATTGCCCATCTTAATTCATTTAAAATAGGACTGATTAATAATAAAAAATGACTTCCAAAAGTGAGCTCTTTCCATAGCTTCTAGGCAGTTCCTTCAACATACTTTGGAATGTGGAATCACTGGCACTCTTTGAGCTTTTGGTTATTTGTTTACAGACCTGGGCATGGAGGAGCAAAGAGGGACAGATTTGTCAACACACAGATTTCCCAGAGAGAGGCCTGGATCAAGGTACTGCACATTCCCAAGCTGGATGTAGAAGCGGGGAAGAGATTCAGGGTAGCCAGAACCTAGAATTTCTCAGGTTAGAAGGTTATAGCTTTGGGTTGCCAAGATTTCTGTCCAGTAAATGTAAGGAAATAAAGGATTGAACTTGACTGGATTTTGCTGTGATATCTCTGGGCTCTGACATCAGTCTTGCCACTCAAACTATGAAAGTTTCCAGACTAGAAGTACAGCATGTAGCCTTTATATATATAGGGTCTACTTCTGCTTCTACAGTGGTGTAATTCTCTGTTTCTGTAATAATTATTTCTTTATTGTGTACCCAGTTAACATTTTTCAAAAAAATATTAATGCAATGAATAAATACTTTCTTTGACAAAGACTGAGCTATTTTAAAATTGCTTTGGTATGATCTGAACCTATTGCAAATTACTCTTTGGAAAGTTTTTCCCCGAAGCTCTTCAAATTATTGATCAATGCAAAATAAATGGCCAGGCTTTCATGGTCTGGAATGCCATGTACATATGAAATATCTGTAAGCACTGTGAGATTTTTTTCTTTACCAGATCATAATTTTAACAGCAGCCAATAAATATAGTGGAATAAGTGGACAGAAGCTTTGGATGAAATAACTGTAATTCAAACAGATTTGATCCCCCAAGATTTAATTCAACACTTAATCAGGAACCCCAAAGACATTTTCAAATCTTTGATAGAATAGTTTATGTTTTGTAAAACCCAGCAAAATAAAATAAAATATATGCTATTTTAATCTTCCTCTAATGTAAGCTTCTGGGTTTTGGCTAAAGCTTTAGCAGTTTTAAGAAAGGAATAAAAATCAGCTTGCTTAACAGATCTCTGTAATTCTCTTTTCTGGTGATAAAAAAATCAACTATTTTCCTGAGCTGGCTTGCAATGAATGTGCTGTACATTTAATATATACACTATACAAGAATCAATAAAATGACCGTCTGTCTTTCTGCCATCTATCCCACCTCTTTCTTATCTGTTTGGAATTGTTAAGGTTCACCAACCCTAAAAATATTCTGGGCAGCTTACAATACATCCCATACATAAGAAACACAATTAAAACAAGATGATTTCCTGGAGTAAAACAGCATTCTCATCATTTATAAAAAAGATGACACAAGCGCCACATACACCCTAATACCAGGTCTGAGATCAGAGACAATATGTTAAGGGACATTTAGACAGGTTTACTATTTGTAAACTTACTTGGGAATAAGTCTCAATGTTCTCAGTGGGGCATTTCTTTAATAACTTTCAGACAGCTTTTTAGCAGCTATGGAGTACATTTTCTTTTAATGTTTTTTTCCATCCCTAAGGACTTCAGTAAGTAAAATAGTTATGAAATGGGATAAAGCTATGATACCAGGTGGAATTAAACAGGTAGTATTTTTAAAGATTTGTAAAAGTTTTTCCAAGAAAGTTTGGTTCCCATAGAAATCTATATTAAATCAAATCAGTTTGGTGGGTGATTTGCTACTGAACTTTGATATCATGATCAGGGCATGGCAGAAGGATTGAAACCACACTGGAATTAATTTATGTTAAATTGGTAAAGTGGCAGCTTTACTGTACCAACAAAGTGTCCTTTGAGAAAAATCTCAGATTTATTGTTTCATAATAAAATAGTACCCTGTGGTTATAAAACTGAAATTTCATAGTGCAGCCTGCATGATCTTGCTGAGAAGTAAGCCTTGCTTTGTTTAAAGAATCTTATCCCTAGAAGATTTAGGCATGAGGAATCAGTGAGACTTATCTGAGGTACAAATAGGTACAACAATAGAAGATTGAATAGCCTTGAATGGATCCATTTTCTTTTCCCTTTAGAGTATCTATGCATGGTGGTGCAGTGGTTAAAATGTAGCTTTGCAGAATCTGTCCACAGCCAGGAGTTTGATCCTGATTGGCCTATGGTTGATTCAACCTTCTATCCTTCTGAGGTCAGTAAAATGAGGACTCAGATTGTTTGGGGGCAATATGCTGACTCTGTAAACTACTTAGAGAGGGGTTATAAAGCACTACAGTATATAAATGTAAATGCTATTGCTATTTACACGATATACATAACTGATTTATTCACATACCTTTTGCTTGTTAAGAACAATGTGCAAACTGAGAAGTAATAACTTATATATTCAACAAACAGAACCTAGAAGTTCAGGGAAGGATGCAAACAAGCTTTCTGGGGAAACCCATCATATAGCCTGTTTTCTATTTCTTTCCAGGAGGTACCATCCTCAAAGAACATGACCTAGCAATTCCATATTATATATCCTATTAATCTTCCCTGTTTTTTTTTTATATTGTAGGCTGTCCCCAAAATGAAGACCGTTTCTGTCTAAGATGATTACTTTAAACTGACACATCAAAAAGAAGCTAAAGCTGAAAAATTTTCCCCTGTCACTATTTGTCCATATGGTATGGACTGTTACCAAAAAGTCATTTCTCTCTATAGCTTCTGTTTCTATATTTACATATCCTAATCAGTATTACTCTGCTGATATGTTTTATGTAATCAACAGTCATTCTGGTAGCTCACTTCCATTTAGTAATGAAATAATTTGTATAAATGAGCTATTCCTTCAGTGGACAGTTAATAATTTTGGAGATATTCTTGATTCATCCAAACTTTTCTTATTTAGGCTGATTAATAACTTTCACTAATAAAAATGTTGGTTTTACTTTTCCAAATTGCTTTAAAAGTTGTCATTTTCTGACTAACTGTCAAATTGTGTCAAATTAAAGTTATAAACTTAAGCTGTATTGAAAGTAAATGCTACTGGTTGTGCTAAATGTTAACAAGGGATATTGTGAGTTTAATAAGTAATAATAATAGAATAGAGCTGAAAGGGACCTTGGAGGTCTTCTAGTCCAGCCTCCTCTTTAAGCAGGAGAACCTATACCATCACAGACAAGTGACTATATATTTCTGCTTAGATATTAGCCTCTTGAATTTAATGGAATATTTCCTGGAGAATAAAAAAGGAACATAATCCGAATCCTGCTGAAGTCATTCCAACAAAGTAATGCTATGGTTAATTGCACTAAATGACTAAAGATCAGAAACTAGGTATGTAAAATATACAGCACAATAGCAGCATTAAAAAATTATTCCACCATAAATAAAAATTTAAACAGTTATAAAATATACACAAGGGTCAGCTCAAAATCAGTGAATCAGCCATTAAGGGATGTTTTAAAACAGCCAATGAGAGAGCTAGACACGTGGATAGAAAACTTTGGTCCCACTTCTTGCTGAGGTTTACTGCTGAAAAAGCACCGTTGATCTTAATTAAAAGTGTGATTGCTATAAATGTGTATTTGCAAGCCTACTTTGTCAGTGTCATTTTCAAGTAGGTATGCACAGGATTAGGCTAGACTGGAAAAATGGTATTCATGAATCATCCTATTCTGAAATGACCCTCTTCTAAAGTACAAGGTAAGAATGGACAATTCTGTTATAATTATTTGGAACATATCTTGTTCATGCAGGGCCCTTGAATATATGCCAACATTTCTGTGAGTTCACTGGAAATGCTGGATTTGGTACAATTTCCCTAGACTCAAATATATACTTGCAATTCTGAATGTTTCTCATATTGAAATAATTGATAAATGGTGCACAGGAAAATGAGAGGAAAGTCACTCTCTATCAGCCCAACCCACCTCACAAGGGTCAGGAATGTTGTGTGTGTGTTCATCTCCTTGAGGTATTTATGAAAATAAGAAAGGCAGGATATAAATTCATAAATAAAACCAATTCCAACTTACTTTTGTGTGAGACAGGGCTATATCCTGGAAATAAAAAAAACAAAATAATTAGCAAGTGCATATCATTATTTATTATTGTCATAAAAAGAAGGAACACATTTCAAAGAACCACATTATCGATGCATAGCAATTAATGCCTTAATTGTTTTCTGAATAATTCATGGATGCAAAACACTTTTTAGTCTAGGCCCAATATCCCAGGAGAGTTTTCTGTATATGCTCTATTATAAAATGGGACATGCTTTTATATGATTCTCATTTATTTTTCTTTCTGTGAAGGATATTCCATTTGATGCATGTTATTTCAAAGCAATGAAATAAATCATGAGATTTCCTAGTTTTGAAAAGTGTATTCAAGTATTTTTATACAGCATATTTTTAAAGACAAACAACATATATAAAGATATACCATTCAATATATAACTATATTTTCCTACTTATTTTTAGAAAAAGTAGCCAGCAGCTGCTTATGGTTTTCTTTTAAAAGCATAGATGCAGATCTTTCTCATAAAGATAAAACATTATTCCTAATCTTCAATAGAATTATATTTTAAATACAGAATAAATTATGAAGACTGTCTCCCATACATTCTGGTCTTTTATTTCAAACTGTCATGTGCATTTTTTTTAAAAGCTGCAATATTATTCAGAAAGAAGCATTTAACAAAAAAAGTATCTTCTTGATACGAAAACTTCCCTGATACCCTCTCCAGAACTCCAGATAGACTTGGGATGAAAACTCTATGCTGTGATATGCTTAAGGACCTGGGTCAAGTATGGAAAAACTAAACTAGTTTTTCTGAGTTCAATCCACAGTTTGATTTACTTCCTTTTGTGGCTTAGCATGTTGTGTAAATCAAATTGTAAAGCAGCTTTTTCAATAACATGGCTAAACACAATATTTGAGCCCAGCCAATGTGTATATCTAATATCCTTGGACAGATGATTAGCAGACTTGGTTTTCCCAACTTTGGCTTTTTCTGGATGTGTGGACTTCCAATTCCAGCATTCCACAGCCAATATGGCCATTAATGAGAATTTTGCGTATTGGTCCACACACCTAGTGCAAAACACTACTATAGACTATGGTAGACTGCTTCAAGAACTGTTAGATTCATCTAGTTCTAAGCATAAAACAAACAAAAAACAGACATTGAAGGGAAAATCTAGTATTGAAAATTCCTTCCAGTCCAACAATCTCCTGACAATTTTTATAAGGCTAGAACTTTAAATCAGAAAGGGCAAAAGGAAGCATGATGGACAAGATAAATGGATGTATGGAGAGTAACTATAGATTCGCTGCAGTCTGTCTAATCTGGCAAACACGAGGAAGAAAAAAACACCTCCAATCCTAATTTTATTCAGGATTTTAATTTCATTTCTTTCAAAACTCATGATTTATTTATAGAAAGAAAGGATTCTTGTTTTACACATGAGTTTTTCTACAGTATCTACTAAATATATGTAAAATACTATTCATGGTGTTAAGAATATTACTGAAACATTTTTAATGGATTCAAAAGAAATATTTTAAATAATAAATGTTTATAAATAATAAATGTATAATAAATTTACTAATTATAAATAATAAATTAAGGGAATAAATGTTTTCTTTTATTAAATATTTGTAATTTGAATCAATTTTAGCCATACCTAAATTACAGCATAAAAAAAAGAAAAGGAAGTGGTTCTCACCAGCATCCCGTTTGCCCATTAAGCCATAGAATTGTTGAGGTCTGGGTCTTCTGGCAATTCTCTGAAGAAAGTGTTCAAAAGGGAAAGGCAACTTTTCCTAAAGCAGAAATATAAAAAGACTACTTAACTGCTCAGCTTCACTTATAAAACTGTGACACCCATTGAACAACACCAAAAAACACTTAACCTAGAAGGATTGCATATTATTTTATTTATTTATTTATTTAAATAGGACTCAGGGCGGTGTACAGGGCAATACAATAAAATGCAATATATAAAAATTAAACAATATTAAATACTACAGCCCAATTCAATAAATTAATACAATAGCGTTAAAATACCCCTAAACCCATCAGACCAGGCTGGCTTGTTCAAATAAATATGTTTTTAGGTCACGTCAGAAGGAGCGAAGGTCGGGAGCCATCCGGAGCTTTACTGGTAAATGGTTCCAAAGGTCTGGCGCACCTACAGAGAACGCCCTCCCCCTAGGGGCTGCCAGTCAACACTCTTTGACTGACGGCACCCTAAGGAGGCCCTCTCTGTGGGAGTGCACTGGACGAAGGGAAGTTGATGCCGGCAGCAGGTGCTTCCGTAAGTAACCCGGACCCATGCCATTTAGGGCTTTATAGGTCATAACCAGCACCTTGAATCTTACCCGGAGGGCAACCGGAAGCCAATGCAGCTCACGGAGTAGAGGTGTTACATGGGAGTATCGGGAAGCCCCTACCACCACTTGCGTGGCTGCATTCTGCACCAGCTGAAGCCTCTGAGTAGTCCTCAAGGGCAGCCCCATGTAGAGAGCATTGCAGTAGTCCAAACGGGAGGTCACGAGTGCATGAGTGACTGTGCACAAGGCATCCCGGTCTAGATAGGGCCGCAACTGACGCACCAGGCGAACCTGGGCGAAGGCCCCCCTAGTCACAGCTCCTATATGATCTTCCAAGGAGAGCTGTGAATCTAGGAGGACACTCAAGTTGCAAGCCCTATCTACGGGGGGTAATATCTCACCCCCCCATAATTAACGATGGAATATTCTGAATTTCCCGAGACGCCGGCACACACAGCCACTCAGTCTTGTCAGGGTTGAGCCGAAGCCTGTTCCTCCCCATCCAGACCCAGACCGCCTCCAGGCACGGGACATCACATTGAGGGCATCACTGGAGTGGTTTGGGGTAGAAATAAAAAGCTGGGTATCATCAGCATATTGATGATACCCAACCCCAAAACCACGAATGATCTCACCCAGCGGCTTCATATAGATGTTGAACAGGAGAGGCGAGAGGACCGACCCCTGAGGAACTCCACAAACAAGAGGCCTCGAGGCCGACCTCTGCCCTCCTGCCAACACCGACTGCGAACGTCCCAGGAGGTAGGAGGAGAACCACCGTAAGACGGTGCCTCCCACTCCCAACCCCCGAAGACGCCGCAGTAAGATACCATGGTCGATGGTATCAATCAATCAATTATGAGTTTTCTTTTTCTTTTCTCTGGTCTTATACATTCAAAAGCCATCACAAGCTGATCTCAAAGGAAAGTGGTTTTTCCCCCCTCTAAATTCAAATGACCAAATTGATGTAAATGTTAATCTAGGATCAAAAGCTTTTTGCATTTAGGCACATGTAGGCCACAAGAGGGCATTTAAAATTAAGAGCTGGAAATTGTCAAGATTTGGTTCCAAATTGATAGACTGGTTGAGTAAAGTTTTAAAAAGAAGTATAGTGGGTTCAGAATGTGATCTGTTTTCATTCTTAATTTTTTGTATCTAGATAACGAACTTGTTTAATCACCTGTAAATTATGGATTTGTTTTTGAAATCAAATCAAATTAACCTTTATTGTCAAAGTACAACATGCGTACAATGAGATTGGCTGAGCCTCCTTTCATGCATCCCCCCAACACAATTCACAGTGAAGACAAAAGAAAAGAAAATCCCTAACCCAGTGAATCCTAACAAATGCACAATCTTATTGCACCATGTGAGCTTATTGCACAGTGCGCTGGCCCCGCAAGTCTATCATACTGTGTTGACATGGAGTTATTTTCCATTCAGGAGTTTGGCAGCCCATGGGTAGAAACTGTTCTTCAGCCTGTTGGTGCGGCTGGCTATGCTTCTATATCTCCTACCCAATGGTAGGAGAGTGAAGAAGTGCTGACCAGAGTGTGAGTCGTCCCTGAGGATTTTATTTTTATAAATAAACCATGAGATTCTCTGTCAGGTGTTGACTTAGAAGATGGTAGCAAGGAAATTTTTTCCCACTGATATTGGGTTATTTTAGGTTATTTAAACACTTTCTGCAAATCTACTGCAAATGTCAGAAAAAGTATTGCTTCAGAAATTGTCAGCTACAGTTTATTGAACAAACCACAGCAGTCTGATCACATAAGTATATATAAGTATATATAGTATCATTAGTTATCTAATTGTAGATTGCAGACTATGGTTAAAGGAATGATCAGTATACTGACTGAAGATTTGACATATACAGTGTCATCCAAAGAAGGTTCCATATCAGCTTCTGACAATCATCCAACATTATAAGGAAGGGAAATTGATGGTATTGGTTGTACAGGTCTGGAAAGGAAATCTCATGAAGAGATGAAAAGAAGAGGCTTGGGGTTTTAACCTATCTTGCAGGCAAATTTGTTTAGAATTTTATTGTTCTCCTGAAAACAAGGACAAGTAAGTAATATAATGGAATTTAATATAGGTAAAGGTAAAGGTTCCCCCGCACATGCATGCTAGTCGTTTCCAACTCTAGGGGCTCTGTTTCAAAGCCGAAGAGCCAGCGCTTGTCCGAGGACGTCTCTGTGGTCATGTGGCCGGCATGACTAGACGCCAAAGGCACACGGAACGCTGTTACCTTCCCACTGTAGTGGTCCCTATTTTTCTACTTGCATTTTTACATGCTTTCCAACTGCTAGGTTGGCAGAAGCTGGGATATATCTTTCCCTAAAGTTCAATATATCTTTCCATTTAGCTAAGCTGCCAGTTGTAGACATTCCCTACATTTTGCAGAAGAAGCAATTCAGAAAAGATGATGCCAGTAAAGAAAAGTGATGAAGGAGACTTGTGATCAGATAAGATGGTTCATGCTACCTTTTCTCAAATAGGAACACAATCCGGTTATGTATCAGTGTCATGCTACATTGGATAATTTTAGATTCTCAACTCTGGTTGAGGACCATTTTTTCTGATGGTGATATGTATTGCTTGGCTTCCTTCAAACCACAAAAGACTTTGCTTCTACAGGTAGAGGACCATTTAAAGCATGTTACTCTGATGATTGACTACTTGAAGTTGTTTATTTTTTTTCTCCAACATGCCCACCTCCTCCCAAAGTCCCAGGCTTTCAGTTCCAGAGTTTAAAAAAAAATCTTGTTTTGCTTGAGTTCAAATAACTCTGAAGTTTGCTATCCACACTCTGCTCTGTCATATGCATATTTCACAATCTGGCTCCTAAATCCATTTTCATAATGATACTCTAAACGTACTTATGTCCTCTTTAAAAGTAACCCTCTGCTGCTTAATGAGGTAAAGAGCAATTTGAAATTAATCGTGTTCTATGGACACAAGGATAGGACCTGGTGGATACAACATATCCGTGGGCGGCCAGATTCTGATTATCCCTAAAACCAGCCTACCCCCCGGGATTGCTGTGATGAGAATAAAATAATGACCGCCTGGTATGCCATCCTAAGCAGGACAGTCATTGCACATTAAGAAGTAAGATTAAAAACTCCTGTGCGTTTACTCACACTAAGAACGCAACAACTGCTAGAAAGCGCCCGGGAACGAGCGATACCAGGAAGCAATCGCTCTTTTTCACCGGCGACATCAGTTTTGAAAGGAGAACTTGGTGCTCCGTCAACACAATCCGGCGCACTCGCCTGGGCCGAAAGGAGGATGCAGAGAGGCGGAATAGAGCGGATAATTCGCCCCGACTTCGCCTCGGCGGAACAGGAGCGGCCAACATTCCTTGGCGTACCTGCCAAAAGCTGGCGGCTTCAGGAATGCGCGTTCACACGGTCAGCTCTAACCCACTCTGGTCTCTGCTCCCTTGCCCCCGTGTGCCCCATCCCGCCATCCAGCAGTCCTCGCGCTCGCCCGTTTTTCAAGAGCAACCTAAAGTTGCGAAGCTCCCCCAAAGTGGAGCGGAGACTCGTCGCTTTGTCTCACCTGGTTCTGCTCGCCTCCGTCGGACCAATCCGCCCAGTAGCTCAGCTCGTGCTGGTCGTCCAGATCTTCCCCCACGGCTCGCGCGGATGATAGGAAGAGCATGACCAAAAGCAGCACGACTTTCTTCATTTCCAGCTTCTCCAGCCGAAGGGCAGCCGAAGAATCCTAGCAGAGCAGCGGCGGGGATGCCGTCGAGAGAAGCGAGAGAGCGCCTTTCTCGCTTTTGCGCCTGTTCCAAAGTTCTCCGAAGCTGTGGTAAGAGAGGGAGCGACAGAAGGGGAAAAGTGAAGGATGGGTGCGAAGGTTCTCCCCCCGTCCCGCTAGAGAAGACCAGAGAGGCAAAGGAGACATCTACGTGGCCCATAGCACCCGCCCCGTAATCTATCTGGATGTATAAAATTGAATTAAAGCAACATCCAGGCAGGCAGGCAGGCAGGCAGCGCCAACGAACCACGAGCACTTACTGCTACGGAGAAAGGTGACCCAGTAGCTGGTTGGTGGAATACCAAGTGCCACGCTAAGAATCTGCTCTGCTTTATAGTCCAGAGGATGGGGAGGGCTTAAATCTAATGACTTACAGGTATTTGTCATGTAAATCACCTGACCAGCCCCCCTTCCCCTCACACCAGATTAGGATCATATGTGTTCAGTATGCAGTTGCCACCAGGCTGTTCTTGAATGAATGAGACGTCCTTTAGAGGTGCTCTCCCCATGAATAATATTTTTCCCCCTCATCTCTTTATCAGCAAACTGGGACAAGCCCCCAAGTGAAAACTTTATTTTCCCCTGCAGGCAGCATCTCCCAGCTCACAAAGACCACTGGAGTACCTATAGCCCTGGGATGAATCATGAAAGGAGATCCAGTGATTCATCTATACCAACTTTGATATAATATTTTGAATGTCAGGTCTGCTGTCATTTTGAGATGTAACCCCAGGTTACATCTCAAAATGTAGCTATGAAGTCTTGACTAGGTTTAGTCAAGACTTCATAGCTACAGGCAAAATCATTCATTTGCTAGACAGTGGATCAACCTCGTGGATAACTATAAAATTTGGGGTGTACAAGAAAAATAAATTAATCTACAAAGACTGTGGTTTTTGCTATAATTCAGTGGCCATTTCCACCCTACAACAATCACCATTTCTGCAGTCATTTTATGATTGTTAAGGTAAAGTTATATAGGCACACTGTTGGTTGGGTGGTTCTAGAACAGGCATGTCAAACTCGCGACGTCATGTGACATCGCGCGACGTATCACAGCTTTTTCCCCATTGCCAGCAATGGGGTGGGTGCGGTTTCGTCGTGACGCGTCTGGCCCGCAGGCTGGCAGTTTGACACCCCTGTTCTAGAAGATGATGGGAGCTTTTCTCCACATCTAAGCTGCAGTATCATGCATCCATTTTGACTTGGCAGAAAACTATATCATCATAATATATGCTGACCCCATTCCTGGCTCTGTTGTTTCTGTTCCCACTTACTGCAATCATCAGATCACCTTCCAAATTACAAAGCTTAACAAATGTGGTACATTTTGGAGCTGATCTTGGATGGAGTCAGAATGAGAAGACTGTTTTAATACTGGCAGAAGGAAGGATGAGTTTCCACAGGGTGGAGAGAAAATGAAGACATCCTAGAGACAAGTAAGAAAAATAAGTTGTCATGGCTATGATTTGATGCACATAGAGAAAGGTTCTAAAGCAACTAATAGAAAAATACTCTACACCACAAAGGAAGGGAGAACAATTTTGGATACTAAGCTACTAGTAGCAATGGAATATTTGCTGAAATTTGAGAAGAAAAGATAGAAAATGAGCTTGCCTAAATGATGAATGTTGTAAGTAATTTTTTGTATGCATCATCCAATTGCATCAGTATGTAACTGGTATTCAGATATTTCTTTTCTAACAACTCTGAGGAAGAAGTTTGGAGTTCATGTATTTTAAGTAAGATAGCTGTCAATATATAAACTTGAATAACTAGAAACTAAAGAGGTACAACAATACAATGAATTTCCTACAGTGTATTTTTCAGAATATTACACACGGATGAGAAAAAGTACCCCAAATGAAATAGGATGAAGAACTCTCTTCTGTACTGAAGACATACCACCATCAAAAACAAAGAAGTAATACTGGTTAATACTGTGAAACCCAATTTCATTTACTTTAATTAAATATATATACAATTGTACTGTTGATGTGCTAGGACATGGTTTGAATTGAATAAAATTGTTCATTAGGTCAAAGAGCAACACTTGACCATATTGCAAAATGTCAATTTCAACTCTTTGGAGCAGGGGTGTCAAACTCGCAATGTCATGTGACGTATCGCGACATATCACAACTTTTTCCCTATTGCCAGCAATGGGGTGGGCACAGTTTTGGCGTGATGCTTCCAGCCCATAGGCTGGCAGTTTGACACCCCTGCTTTAGAGAGATAAGGACTATTGTAATAAGGAGTTTTCTATAACACTGGAACTGGAAGTATATTGAATCCCTTTTTAGAAACTAACAAACCTAGCATCCTGTTTTCACAGAAATCAGCCACCTGCCTCTAGAAATTCATAAGTGGCTTACATATAGATAATACTTCTTTAATTTATGTTTTCTTTTCTCTTATTTTTTGCAATTTTAGTATGAATATGACTTGCAATTGATTACAAAAGCATCACAGATATTTGATTTCAAATCAAATGAAACACAGAGATAATCATTCCAAGCTTCATTATTAGAACTATCTAGGGAAAAATTTCAGGTAAATGTCCATAACTATTTATATAATGAACGGGGACTTTAAATCAGTGATTCTCCAAAGAATGCTAAACACTTATTGTCCTGTTCATTGAGATTCAACAATAGGAACTGGAATTCAACAATATATAAAATATTATGATTTTCATACAGGTGGATGGAAGGATTTCTGAGCCCATGGTTATCAAAATGGAACTTATTTTGGGACATAAAAATAGGACCTAGTCCTTTTCCAACCCAGCAAGTTATTTCTTTTCCATTCTTTCCCTAGCTGTGTTTAGGAGTAAAATAGTAGATCATATGAACAAAGACAAGGATAAGTGCTGTCAAAGGTAGATATTGCAGGGTATTAGATTAGCTATCCATGTTCCTAATGGACTTACGTCTAGAGCTGCCAATTGATACCTCAACATTTGATAGCATAGTGTAGTGGCAGTTGGTTTATCTAAAATTCTCTTATATCACACAAGAAGAGAAAAAAGTCTTTACAGGAAGCTTAAACTTTTATCTTCACACTCATAATCAAATACATAAAAAGCTGTTATCATTTCTGAGTGAGCCATTTCCTTGACAGTTAATGGGCACTCAGACTCAGGAAATTGTGGTTAGTTTGCAAAACTGCATATTTGTGCCTCACACCTTTCATCATCACCTTTGGTGATAGACAGAAAAGAAATTAATTTGATTTAATCTGTGAATTACTCATTAGAAGCACATGTTCAAAAGATTTTCTGATAGTTTGAGGAAAACTGAGTTGGCCTTCTCTCCTTTAGTATTTGTAGATCGCTCTTGCTTTTTTTACAGCTAATTAAAAAAATGGTATTGACAGTAATTTACACTTGATACATCTGGATATGATTAGCAGCAAAAAATTGATTATACCAACAAAGTAGTCTAATTAGGAAATACACATCTTCTAAGTCAAAGGGAAAATAATCTCAACCAGTTTCCCTTTTTTATATGCTTACTCACAGAATCAGTTCTATTATAATAATTTTATTTGTTTTAGGATTTTTAGTTTTTCGTTGACAGGTGAGGTTTGAGAGATTCTTTCTTACATATTTACTCTTTGTGCCTATGAAGTGTTTCATTGAAAATAAGCTATAATTTCCTATCATTTATTGGTATTAGCAGCTTTATGAAGATATTTGCCCATGTATAGGATATTACACATGTCCAGTGGAGTGGGTTTACCTGGGTCTCCTAAGGAGCATTTCTTTACTCATTGGGATTTATCAGTGTCAAATGATACAATTATCACTGGCTACCTAGGTGACGCTGTAACACCTTTTGCTGCAAGGAAAAGACCATTTGGGCTTTGAATGCAACAGATTCCATTCTTGCATTTTATGCTGGAGAAGCTGCCTGAAATCTTGAAGAGTTGCTGGAAGATGCTACTTCCAGAGAGGAATCAGTTGGATCAAGGTTGTAAGTCAGCATAAAGCAGCTTTTTATGTTCCTATTCCACATTTGCTTTGATGAAACAGTTAAATGGCACTATCTTACTAAAACTATTTATACCCTGTTAGCGTACAACAAGTATGCCTCTTTTCTCTTTAATTTTCATATAAAATTTTTATTTGGTTTCTTTCTACATTGCCTTTATTATTCTTATAAATAACTCAAGGCAACAAGCATAGCTAACACTCCTTCCTATTTTCCCCACAATAACACTAAGAGGTGATCTTCTTTTTATGATTAAATACTTTCCATTTATGATTTAATCTTAATTTTAAAATTTGTAGGCCTCTTCTTTTTCATCAAATAGCTGCTAGTGTGGTACAGAAAGAAGATCAAGCAGTAAAGGTTTTTTTTTTGTAAAATATGGCAAAAAGAAAAATGTAATCATGAAACTATTTTAAAGTATAGGAACATAAAACACAGGCTGACCAAGTAAATAGCCTGGGTGAAAACCATTGGTTTTTAGCACTAAATGGGGATTTGGACTTGGTAGCCCATTCCAACTTTTTCATTCTGTTTTACTCTGGCTTACTTTCTGCACTGAAGTGCTATCCACCCATCCTTTTGGCAGAAAAAAAACAGCATTAAATTTACTACTGTCATTGTGAATACCTGTTCAGTCTTTGCTGTGTTCTGACTCATTGCTGAATAGTACTGTGCTGGTGTTGTCTGCACACCATGTGATATTAGAGCAATTACTTCTTTTCTTCTAGATTTATTGCTTTTCCTCATCTTGTCACTAGCTGGCAGGAAAAGCATGTCTGCCAAATTGTTGCAGGATTTTCTCTAAGATCTTTCATGTGTCTTTCTCCTATATTTTATTTTGTTGAGACATGAACGGAATAAGATTAAAACAGTAACAACAGCAGCAGCAGCAAAGAATCACGAAGAGAGGTAAATCACAAACAAATAAAATTATTTGACATGGGCTCGCTCTTCCTTCCTTTTTCTTTCCTTTATACAGACAACAAATGCTAACTTTGAGGTTCCTCATTCTGTTAGGATGCAATAGGAGAGGTATCCCATCATACTATTGTTCAGTATTTCAGATTTATGCACTTATAGTTATGCTGTCTATGCCGTCTAGTGTTATTTCACAATTTTGATAGACCAGCAACATAGCACTACTGTATTCAGCTATTTAGGGAAACAGCTCCAGAAAGACAACAGATGAGGCTGACCATGGACTGAAGGAGATGGGATGTGCTCATATCAGCTTGAAATGGCTAGTAAGTGCTATCCTGGTTCTTTCTATTGTTAGTCCCCAGATTTTATTTTTGGTGAAATGGATGGTGAAAAAAGTAACAGATTTTATATACCTTGCAGCTAGTGTAGCATATTATAAAAAATGCTACTAACAGAGCATAGAAAATCATAAAGTAATGTGTTCACAGCAGAAAAACAAGATGACAGGACTTGTTTCTGTTCTGGTTAACTACAAGTGGCAAAACTTGTGATGTGAATGGATAATAACAATGAAATCATGCTGGGGCTGGGAGAGAATTTCTAGTCTTCTTTGTTATATATATACATTGCCTCCATATCACGCACGTTGTTCCTCTTCCCAATTCCTTAGTGCCTGGTACGCAGGGGGAGGTAAATCCACCCATACAGACAGGATACTTCATTACAAAAGTAAGCACCCCACAACCCATAAGGCCAGCTGTATTAGGACCCTCTTTAGACGTATAGACACACATTGCAGCATGAATAAAGCAAAAAGGGAAGAAAGACGCCACCTTTATAGTGTCTGCAGAAACAACGGGTATCCACCTAACTTCATTAGACAATACAGCAGGCCAGGTGAACCTACCTGCCATCAATGTGAAAATGCCTTAACATCATGGATAACACTGCCTTATATCCATGGTGTATCTGAGGCCACAACATGCATACTAGCCCCTCACAAGGTCGGTGTTGCCCACAGACCTGATCGGACTTTACGAGCTTGTGTCATGCACCCTAAAGATCCACTCCCCAATGAAGAAAAATCCTTGGTTGTGTACAAGATGTCATGCCAAAATTGCAATTGCAATTACATTGGGGAGATGGCAAAACGACTGAGGACTAGAGTGCACAAACACAAGCTCGCTATTAGAAGACAAGAACAACATTCACAGGTGTGGGCACACATGGCTACACATAACCACGTCTTTAATCTAACAGGGACTGAGGCAATTGCCAGTGACAACACTAAAGGCGGCTGCTTGTTTAAGGAAGCTTGGTTTTCAAACCACTCCTCTATCAACCGGCAAATAGACCTCTCCTCTGCATACCAGGCACTAAGGAATTGGGAAGAGGAACGACATGCACGATATGGAGGCAAACAGCACAAGCACTTACAGAGTGCCTCATTGTATCAAAATCAAGATCGCACAAACATACAACCACCCTGCATTGTAGAACGCAGGGAAGAAGAGAAACAACTATTTAGAACCTCTGGTATAAGAACACAGTCAATGACTAGAGCTATGGCTATAACACATGGAACTGTCAGCAATCCACTTTTGACAACAGACACCCAGAGACAACTACATCCCCCAAAAACGGATGCGCAACAACTCAAAGGAATATGGCCAGCCTCAACAAACAGACTGGTGACGCGCTCCATGAGTGGAGTGCAGACACCAACAGTATAAATGCGATCTCCCCACCCCAGTGTTTCCATCCTGACAACGTTGGCAGTTAGCCAACGAAAGCTTGATCTTTTAACAATAAAAACTGTTTTAGTTTTTCTCATTTCATCCCAGTGTTCGCTTAGTTTATCTCCAGTGCAGCTAGACTTTAACTGTTGCTTTAGTGATTGTTCAAAGTTACAATAGCACTGAAAAAAGTGACATATGATTGGTTTTTATACTTACAACTATTGTAGCATCTACATGTGACATGATCAAAATTTCTTTTGATTTGTTTATGTTTATGATAGTTGCAGTTCCCAGGATTATGTGATCACTTTTTGAGAAGTGATCTAAGTAAAGTGCAATATACATTGTTAATATTTCAATGTATTTTATATATTAGAATAAAATAAATGAACAAGATATAAAATATCTTAAAATGAAGAATGCAATAATATCCCTCTTAACATTGTTTTCAGATGCACTAATTGAAGCTATTTGGAATGGTAATCTTGTATCAAATAAATTACATTAATCCAATCCAATCGAACCGATTCCCCACTGCCTTTATTACTTGACCACAACATTCTACAATTAAAACTTTTCCCCAAAGCAAAAAGCTTTTCTACTCTTAGCAAAACTATCTCCTTACTAAAAGGAATAAAAGCATCATTTGAAATGATTGGTGTCCGCAAATATCAAACTGAAGCAAAATTACTGCAAAAGGTTGGACTTTTATGTGGATGGTCAGGGTATAAAAACTGGAAGGCTGTAATATAAGTTGCTGGACATTTTATCAGAAAGCAAAATTGATGCTAGTTCTGTAGGGTAATAAACTTTTGCCTCAATAAGACAAATAACAGGCAATGTGGAACTTTTGTTTTGCTGTGGGGTGTACTTTGTTGGAAGAATGCAAAGGAGTGATATAATTTGTAATTTGATGTAATTATTTGTAATTAAATTTGTCTTTTTTTAAAGGAAAGGAACCACTTATCACTCTGTTTGATTCCTTTTCTTCAAAATGTGGTTTAGAATGAAGTGAGCTTTTTTGTTTTCAAGTATTCCTTAACAGCTGTACACAGAATGAACCCAATGAACACAAATTAATTTCCAAGCTTGGACACAGATTTGGCAATGAAGGGGTAGACAGGCAAGATTCCCAGCTAGATTTTTTGTGGATTTTTTAAAATCTTTGGTAAGCAGCTGCAGAAGCAATGGGCCTCAGACCTCTTTTAAACATCTTTAAAATCCTTGGATTATGACAAGTTCTTGAAATACAAATATACTTGGAGAGCTTGGGACGCACAAAATTGGAAATCCTATGTATGTATGGATGGATATGTAAGTAGCACTGTATTTATCCATGTCAGGGAACTAAGAGATGTGAAAAAGATTTGGGGTAAATTAAAGAAAACATATCAGACTATAGGTTCTGTGGTGTGACTAATGGAAAGAATGTGTTGTTTAAGAATGCACAATGACCCAGGCATCTCAGATCATGTAAGCCAGTAAGTGTGAGCAAGCAGTGAGCTGGTACTGCCAAAAAAAGCCAAGGCTGCATCAACAGAGGGACAGTATCAACATCATGTGACATTTTAGTACTGCTTTATACTACACTGGTAAGACCAGAATATTCATTTCTGGTTATCATGATACAAAAAGATGTCAAGACTCTAGAAAGAGTGCAGAGAAGAGCAACAGAGATGATTAGGTGATTGGAGGTTAAATGTTTCGATGAACCATTATAGGAACTGGGTATATCTAGTCCAACAATGATAAGGACTAGGATTGATAAGGTGACATGATAGCACTCTTCCACTATTTGATGGGCTATCACAGAGAAGAGGTGGTCAACCTATTCTTCAAAGCACCTGAAGGCAGGACAAGAAGGAACATATGGAAGATCATCAAAGAGCGATCCAACCTAGAATTAAGTTAGATAGTTAGAACAATTAATCAGTGGAACTGCCTGCCTCCAGAAGTTATGGATGCTCCATCACTGGATATTTTCAAGAACAGATAGGATTGCAACAGATTTGTCTGGAATGGTATTGGTACTTGAATAGTGGGTTGGACTAATAGACCTCCAAGGTCTCTTCTAACTCTCTTATTCTGTATTTATAAAAACTTTGATCTAAGGGAGCTACTTAAAAATAGCAGAATGGAACAGCAAGATGATCATATAGTTCAGACATGTCAAACACAAGGCCCGGGGGCCGGATCCGGCCCACAAAGTGGTTTCATGTGGCCCGCGAAGCCATCCTGGAAACAGTGAGGGAACGGCCCCCACTGCCTTGGCCCTGGCCCAGAGACCCTCCTCCTGCCAGAGACCCTCAGATCTGTCCCACTCCTGCCCAGGCCCCCATAGGCACCCTTGACGCAAACGATGTAGAGCTGGCCATGCCCACCCAGTAGGCCATATGCACTCTAGCCACGCCCACCCAGTAGGCCACGCCCACCCAGTAGGCCACGCCCACCCGGCCCCTTGAGGGCAACCGCAATGCTGATGCGGCCCTCAATGAAATTGAGTTTGACACCCCTGATATAGTTGCTTTCCTTTGATGTCTATCCAAATAAATATTGTGCTGAAGTGGGCAATAATCCCTCAGAAAAGTCTGAGTTTAATCAGAAATACTCCCCAATATATAAAAAGGAATCTTCAGTGGAAATACTCTTTCATTAAACAAAGATAGAGAAAAATCCTAATTTATCAGGAAAAGCAGATCATACTTGCAGGCCTTTGTCCACAAAAGCTCGGACCAGGATTTCAAAGATGCAGGTAGAGAAAGAGAGATGCAGGTTTCTTCTCTCAAGAAAAGGAGGGAAAGCCAAGATAAGAAAAAGCAGGAGAAGATGGAGCTAAGCCTAAAAACAATGCGTTGTAGGAAAGAGAAATGGATTACTCAAAGGAAGTGTACAACTAGTGCAAATAAGGATGGTGGCAATTGGTACTCAGTTTGCACAACAGAACTGCTCCAATGATTATTTTTTCTTAAATAATGTTTATTAAAACTTTAGAACCAGTAGATTAAAAACTACCATAAAAACTAAAAGCAGGGAAAAAGAAAAAGAAAGAAATCAGAAAGAGAAAGCTAAAAGTAGACGAAAAGAAAAAAATAATAAAACTAGAAAAAATAAAAAAAAATTATAAAGTGGCTTCCAATATTCTTCACACCACATAAATTGTAAATATATTTTAACTTCTTTCTCTAAATTTACACCGTGTTACTCTTCTTTCTATCATTTATCCTGTCTAATCATCAAAATCATGTCATCTATTCATTTTTTTTCATTTTCACACAAAAAGGCCATAAGAGATCTCTAGTCACCAATAAATGTAGATAATATGTTTTCTCTAATCAGAGAAGTTAATTTATTCATTTCAGCAAAATCTGTCAATTTCCACCAACCATCCTTTTATGGTGGGTAGTGTTGAATCTTTCCATCCCTATGCATAACAGAGATTGTATGATCATACATTGAAATAACTTCCATGGCTTTTTCCCCCAACTGCTTTTCCATTAGTCCTAAAAGAAAGTTTTTGCTTCAATTGAATATTAATCTTTAAAATTATCTGCATCAGAGTATGTAGCTTTTTTCATGTCCATCTAGTATAATAATGTCCCTTTGTGTTGTTCATAATTCCAATTATACATCTGAAGTGCCTTTATACAGTCTAGATAATTTCTGTGGTGTTATATGCCAATGATACTTCATTTTGTAAAAATTCTCTTTGAGATCATAACACAATGTAAATTTCAATCCTTTTAACCACATATTTTCTCATTGATCCATCTCTATAACTACAATTTTAGCCCATTTTATCTTTAATCTGTTCTTCCTCCTTTTTAAATTTCAACAATTCTTTGTACATTTTAGTAATTACACGTTCATCATCAGTACACAATTGTATTTCAGATCTTTGACTTACTGTGTTCCATACAATAAGTCTTTTTATCTATTTCAAATCATTCAGAAGAGTGCAAGTGAAAGACCCATTGACAACTGTTTCCTCCTATTAATTGTTCTCTTGATTTGGTTTTAAATTCCTCTTGATAATTTTCCAAATAGGTCCTCGTACATCAGCTAATTATTCTTTATCTACCATTTCTCTTAATATGTGTCTTATCTGAGTCCACACACATGCATGCAAGCATGTGCACATACAAACACGCACAAACAGCACAAGAAGGGTTAAGCATGTTTATTGCACACAACCAACCCCATAGTCATTCTATAGGTCCTAATTTGGTGTCTCCGTGATTAAAATCAGTTTCAAGCAACTTCTCCAGGAAATGGCAACTGGACATAATAAAGCAGTGAAAGCAAGACAAGCCACAATATTTTCTGCAATTAAGGCACAAAGGCAACTCCAGCAAGGTGAACTAAGAACTCTGGGTAGGACAACAGCAAGAGGAGTCAAGGGACTTCAGGCAGGGAGAACTCCAAGCAGGATGACAATAACTGCTGATAGCAAGGCTCAACAAAAGCAACCATGACTCTATGGACTCAGGCACAGGGAAGGCAACTTGATTTCTATGGGTTCAAGGCACAATGAAGGCAACATGACTTCAATGTATGCAAGACATAAGAGTGGCAACAGTTTCACTGAGTTCAAGGCAACGAGTGATGAGTATTCCTGGATGGATGGATTATGAATGGTTGCATCTGATACCACCAGATTTCAAGACCTGAGATAAGTAGACATCCATCATTGCACCTCATTAAGAGAGATGAGACTGCCTGTTTGTGAGTAGCCTCACAGACTTCCAATGTACCTATTTCTGCTCAGCTCTTTGTGACCTGTGTGACCTGGGTTAGGAAGGGGATGGCAACTCCTTGTCTGACCTCTTCAGCTGCAGCTGAGCATCTGGGTGCTCTCTCTTGGATTCTCCCAATGTTCCCACCACAGTTTCATCTTGATGCTCTGATTCTGCCACAGAACTTTCCATGTCCCCCTGGTGTTACCCATCATCCCTCTCAGAGGTTCCCCAAACCAGCTACTCCTTGTTGTCCAAGCTAGCGTGTAAGGGACCATCACAGTATGCTTCCTGAACTGAGATTCTTCATCTGCCATTTCTCTTCTATAATGCTCTTCCTGAACTGAAATTTGAAAAAGATGTTTTCAGGCACAACTTGGGTTGATATCTATTCAACTTTCTATCAAGTGCTCCAATATTTTTATCTTAAAAATAAATATTTCCTTGTTGTTTTTGATATAGTTTAAAGGATTATATCATAATAGTAAATGGAAAGCAAATAAATTCACAAGAAATTGGAGGGATTGTACTCACTGACTGATCAAGAGATAACTGCTTTGCATGTTAAAGATGCACTATAGTCTCCAAATTTGTAAGTTCACATGACTGACTTCACTAGCTGAAATGTAGTCAGCTCAGTGGAAGATGACAGCCTACTTTCTGTTAGTCCAACTGATTGCTGTACCACATTAAAATGCAGGTGCCCATTTTTAGACTGCTAATATCTTTGACCCAACCTACATCCATGTTTTCAATTAGTTCAGGGATCCTGACTACTGGCAGCTTTACATCAATAGTGCCATTGAGATATCTGCTCAGCTTCTTCATTGCACTCCAGTTGTTGTGGGTTAAGTACATGCTTTTTAAACTGTGGTATTCTCTGGGCTGTGGCAGTGTCCACTTATCCTTGACACATATAGAAGCTTTTCAACTGGACTCCTGAATTTATTTATTTATTTATTCTTTGTTTCCTTTAGAAAGTTAACCTCCATGGATATATTGACTGAATTAGCCCCAGTCAGCCATAGCTGCTCATAATCTTCCATTTCTGCCTAAGGATGCTATGGAAATTGGAGCTATCTCAGGTCATAATACTACAATACAATGTTATATAGTTATAATATATATAATGTTATAATTGACATAAAGCATGATAGTGCAAATTTGATATACTTATGACCATCTCATTTGACATATACAGTAATTATAATTGACATAAAGCACGATAGTGCAAATATGACATACTTATGGCCATCGCATTAGATATTATACATCATTCTGATGTGTCTTCAGGGGTGGGGTTCCAAAATGCAACAATTAGCTCACACAAAAATAAGAGACCAGTCAAGTAAGTACTTTCTTCTCTTCTTACTATCAGGATTGTCCTTGTTCACATAATCATATTTGACCAAAAAAGGTAAATCAAAATGGTAAAGACATCAATCCCAAATTGTTACTGCATGAAATATATCTCAAGGAAATGGGCTAGCATCTTTTTCCAACTCCTAATGAAAATATACAGGGACAGGACAAAACCTAATTTGCTTTAGATTTATATATAATTAAAAATATTATCCTGCAGTTCCAATTAGATGCTTCTTTTTATTTATCTTCCAAGCTAAATTTAGTTGCCATAGTATAATCCTACATAGTAATCCAAGCAATTAATTACATAAGAATGTTTAAACAAATTGTTTTAAAGGAATGCAAACATTTTATTTTGGGATTTTTTTTCTCCCATTGGAATAGTTATATAAACCAGGAGTAAGAGAAAGAGACTAGATTGCTTTCTTGAATATAAACTATTAAGTGGAAAAAATATGGTTACAAAAAAAAGCACAGAGATATTTATTAGAATAGAAGATATCTATTAGAGGCAAATTATATAATTTGCACCATTTCTATAATAACATCATGACATGTGTGAATACCCTGGTCGTCTATGCAAATTAAAGAAGTCCAGAAGTTTCCTTATCATTTGTGGAAAATGTGGAAACCTCAAACCAACTTTTAAGAACTCTATGTAGGTTAACCTATAAACTGTTACACAACTAAATGTTCATATCTTCAGATACTTCCACCAATACATAAATAAAAATACATAGCGATACACAGAAAACAAGGAAAAAGTGATCCTTATCTTCTAATCCCAAGGAGAGTACAACATGATAATTAACAGTGTACTGGTATAATGGTAAAACTTTCTTATACTGACCTGGAAATAACCTCGATTGAAACATAATTTCTGAGTAAAGAAGCATCAAATTAGCCTGCAGTTCTCCATCATTTTATTTAAGGCTTCAATCCTATGCACCTGTGTCTAGTAAGCCTCCCTGAGCTCACTATGATTTATTTCTGAGCAAACCTGAACACAATTGCATTGCTTGACGTTTGATTTGAACACCTGATAATTTGAACATTATTTGGCAACTTCTTCATATCATACCATTATTTAAGTAACTTTTAGGTATGGCTTCTAGGATGCATGTTCTGCATCACAGAAGAAAATCTTGCATTCAGGCATCAACTACATCAAACAAGGACACTATCATTATTGATATGGTTTGGGTGGCACCATTACAATGTTTGAAATATTTGTCATTCTTTCTGTACTGGCAACAAGACTATTAATGATGTGCATCAAGAAATAGATTGAAATTTACTTATTAAAATAAAAATATTTATTAAATATAGTGAATTAAGTTTATTAAAGAAATAAAATATTTTTAAAAAGCTTCTTTACTGTTATATTAATGGAGAACTGGGTTTGATGGACTCAGAAAGAAGATATACAGGGAGTGCAGAATTATTAGGCAAATGAGTATTTTGACCACATCATCCTCTTTATGCATGTTGTCTTACTCCAAGCTGTATAGGCTCGAAAGCCTACTACCAATTAAGCATATTAGGTTATGTGCATCTCTGTAATGAGAAGGGGTGTGGTCTAATGACATCAACACCCTGTATCAGGTGTGCATAATTATTAGGCAACTTCCTTTCCTTTGGCAAAATGGGTCAAAAGAAGGACTTGACAGGCTCAGAAAAGTCAAAAATAGTGAGATATCTTGCAGAGGGATGCAGCACTCTTAAAATTGCAAAGCTTCTGAAGCGTGATCATCGAACAATCAAGCGTTTCATTCAAAATAGTCAACAGGGTCGCAAGAAGCGTGTGGAGAAACCAAGGCGCAAAATAACTGCCCATGAACTGAGAAAAGTCAAGCGTGCAGCTGCCAAGATGCCACTTGCCACCAGTTTGGCCATATTTCAGAGCTGCAACATCACTGGAGTGCCCAAAAGCACAAGGTGTGCAATACTCAGAGACATGGCCAAGGTAAGAAAGGCTGAAAGACGACCACCACTGAACAAGACACACAAGCTGAAACGTCAAGACTGGGCCAAGAAATATCTCAAGACTGATTTTTCTAAGGTTTTATGGACTGATGAAATGAGAGTGAGTCTTGATGGGCCAGATGGATGGGCCCGTGGCTGGATTGGTAAAGGGCAGAGAGCTCCAGTCCGACTCAGACGCCAGCAAGGTGGAGGTGGAGTACTGGTTTGGGCTGGTATCATCAAAGATGAGCTTGTGGGGCCTTTTCGGGTTGAGGATGGAGTCAAGCTCAACTCCCAGTCCTACTGCCAGTTTCTGGAAGACACCTTCTTCAAGCAGTGGTACAGGAAGAAGTCTGCATCCTTCAAGAAAAACATGATTTTCATGCAGGACAATGCTCCATCACACGTGTCCAAGTACTCCACAGCGTGGCTGGCAAGAAAGGGTATAAAAGAAGGAAATCTAATGACATGGCCTCCTTGTTCACCTGATCTGAACCCCATTGAGAACCTGTGGTCCATCATCAAATGTGAGATTTACAAGGAGGGAAAACAGTACACCTCTCTGAACAGTGTCTGGGAAGCTGTGGTTGCTGCTGCACGCAATGTTGATGGTGAACAGATCAAAACACTGACAGAATCCATGGATGGCAGGCTTTTGAGTGTCCTTGCAAAGAAAGGTGGCTATATTGGTCACTGATTTGTTTTTGTTATGTTTTTGAATGTCAGAAATGTATATTTGTGAATGTTGAGATGTTATATTGGTTTCACTGGTAAAAATAAATAATTAAAATGGGTATATATTTGTTTTTTGTTAAGTTGCCTAATAATTATGCACAGTAATAGTCACCTGCACACACAGATATCCCCCTAAAATAGCTATAACTAAAAACAAACTAAAAACTACTTCCAAAAATATTCAGCTTTGATATTAATGAGTTTTTTGGGTTCATTGAGAACATGGTTGTTGTTCAATAATAAAATTAATCCTCAAAAATACAACTTGCCTAATAATTCTGCACTCCCTGTAGGTCAATAATGGCGAACCTTTTAGAGACCAAGTGCCCAAACTGCAACCCAAAACCTATTTATTTATTGCCAGGTGCTGGATGGGTGTGGCCGACTGGGTGGGCATTGCTGCAGTGGTCCTGGCTGACTAGGTGGTTGTGGCCACCTTGATGATGCTTGTGGAGAGGAATGTGTGTGTGGGCTGGGCAGGGGGGAGATCCAGGGGGTCTCTGGCTGGTGGGGCGGTGAGCCAGAGGCTTGTCCTGTGGGGTGAGGCAAGGCAAGGCAGGGCGGGTGTGCCAATTGCCATGGGGCAAGGCGAGGCAGGGGCCGGAGCAGCTGCTGCCTGACACCATTGGCCTCCACACAGAGGCCAGTGAGTGCATGGGGGCAACAGTGTCTGTCAGCAGCCACAGCCTGCATCATGGCAGCCCCATCGGCAAGGGCAGAAATGGCCCCAGGATGGCTGGAAAGGAGCCATCACCAGGTGCGGGCCCTGTAAACACAGTGGCTCTGATGGGGGCAGCTGCTGCTTCTCCTGCTGTTTTGAGCCCCTTGACCGGCTAACCACACAGGGAAGCAAGAGGAGGTGGCAGTGATCCCTGCATTGCCAAGCCTGGCTGGCAGCAGACCTGGAAGTGAAGCTATGTCACCATATTTGCGATGGTGGAGGCAGTGGCGTGGGTGGAGTGCAGCCCTTTGATGGAAACCTCCCCGGGATGTGGCCACCCTTTGCTGCTGCTGCCCCACATTGTCCTGCATGCACTTCGCTTCCAGATCTGCTGCCAGCCAGGTTTGGTGATGCAGGGATCACCGCCACCACCTCCTGCTTCCATGTGGTTAGTCAGTCAAGTGGCTTGGAGCAGCAGGAGGAACAGCAGTCTCTGCCCTCGTCATAGCCACAGTGGAGACAGGGCCTGCACCAGGTGAGGGCTCCTTTCCAGCCATCCCAAGGCTGTCTTTGCCCATGCCAATCTCCGGAAGGAAGATGATAGCTCTGATTGCCCCCTGCTGGCCACACCCACAGCCCTCTGCCTGATGCCCCTTCTATGCAATTCTACATGACCACAGTGTGGATGAGGGGCTCGGCCAGTGGGGAGGTGGCTTTCCTCTGTGGAGGTGTCCCAGCCCTCCTGCCCCTTCTAGCCAGACCTGCTCACCTTCCCCAGCCAGGACCTGATGACCTCCACCCTCCTGCACCCACCCCACCAACCCCCCGAGCAGCCTGACCAACACAGAGGGAAGGTGAGGCAGAAAACTGGTTATTAAATGATTTGAAGCCTCACCACTGGTCACTTCCAAAGGCCTGTCACTCACTGTCCCGCCAAAACTGCTCCTTTTATAGGTTCCCTCACCCTGCCCAGCTCTCGCAGCTATTTCCAGACTCCGCATATGTGGAGAGGAGGAGGGGAGGAGCCCGGCCCTGCATCCCTCTGTCTGTGGCAATGGCGCATGTTCCCACAGGGAAGGCTCTGCATGCCTCCTGTGGCACACGTGCCATAGGTTCGCCACCACGGATATAGGTCTTGCTCTTCTGGAAAAATATATCACAGGGCCATGTGACATTTTGGAGAGGAAAAAGATGGTTCAGAGCAAGTGCAGGTACTTATGTACCTGTTAGTAACTCCTTAAAGTAACTGCATCTTTTCCTATATAACAACATTCTCAGCATTAATTTAATTTAATTTAATTTATTAATATTTCTATACCGCCCTTCTCCCGAAGGACTCAGGGCGGTGTACAGGGCAAGAATAAAAACACAGAATTACAAAAGTTAAAAAGTAATTAAATACATGCCCACTAAAAAACATGAGTTGTTGGATCTCCTTGGTATGATGGACATTTTGCCATATCTTGTTCTATCAGTAGTAGATTGATGTAGTGGAAAACAAGATTTAGTGTTTGTTTGTTTGTTTGTTTGTTTATTAAATTTATATGCCACCCTTCTCCCTAAGGACTCAGGGTGGCTCACAATAATAAAAATTAAAAAACATAGAATATAAATATTAAAAAAGAATTAAACAATAAATAAAGAAATAGAGGACAATTTAAGCCAATAAAAACCAAATTTAAAAACCATGATCAGTCCAGGCCCACTTGTTGGAAACAACCATGTCTTCAGGTCACGGCAGAAGGATCAAAGGTCAGGGGCTGTCCGCAGCTCCCGAGGCAGTTCATTCCAGAGGGCCGGCACGCCCACAGAGAAGGCTCTCCCCCTGGGAGTCGCCAGCCGGCATTGCCTGGCTGACAGAACCCTAAGGAGGCCGACTCTGTGGGAGCGAACCGGACGATGGGAGATTGACATTGGCAGCAGGTGGTCTCGCAAGTACCCCGGGTCTAAGTCATGTAGGGCTTTAAAGGTAATTACCAGCACCTTGAATCGCATCTGGAGGGCAACTGGAAGCCAATGCAGCTCGCGCAGGAGTGGTGTAACATGGGAGTATCAAGATACTCTCATAAGCACCTGCGCGGCCACATTTTGCACCAGTTGAAGCTTCCGGGTGCAGCTCAAGGGCAGCCCCATGTAGAGAGCATTGCAGTAATCCAGGAAAGAAGTGACAAGGGCATGGGTGACCGTGCATAGGGCAACTCGGTCCAAAAAGGGGCACAACTGGTACACCAGGTGAACCTGTGCAAAGGCCCCCCTGGTCACAGCAGTTAGATGATCCTCCAAATTAAGCCGTGAATCCAGGAGGCCACCCAAGTTGTGGGCCCTTTCTGAGGAGGGCAATAGCTCCCCCTATCAAAAGAGATGGAACATGTTGGACAATACGAGATGCCGGTATCCACAGCCACTCGGTCTTGGAGGGGTTCACCCTGAGCCTGTTCCTTCCCATCCAGACCCGCACCACCCCCAGGCACCAGGACATCATGTCAAGGGCATCACTGGGTTGGCTTGGGGTGGAGATAAACAACTGGGTATCATTGGCATATTAGTGATACCTCACCCCAAAGCCATGGATGATCTCACCCAGCAGCTTCATATAGATGTTAAACAGGAGGGGGGAGAGAACCGACCCCTGAGGTACCCCACAAGAAAGGGGCCTCTGGGTAGATCTCTGCCCCCCTGCCAATATGAACTGCGAACGAACCAAGAGGTAGGAGGAGAAGCACTGTAAAACAGTGCCTCCCACTCCCAACCCCTCGAGCCGTCGCAGCAGGATACCATGGTCGATGGTATCAAAAGCCGCTGAGAGGTCAAGTAGGACCAGGACAGAGGAGCAACCCCTGTCCCGGGCCTGCCAGAGATCATCTACCAGTGCGACCAATGCCGTTTCTGTGCTGTAACCAGGTCTGAAACCGGACTGGTCTGGGTCCGGATAGTCCGCTTCATCCAGGAATTGCAGAAGCTGACACACCACAACACTCTCAACAACCTTCACTACAAAGCGAAGTTTGGAGACAGGACGATAGTTATTCAAGGAGGCCGGGTCCAGAGCAGGCTTCTTGAGAAGGGGCCTCACCACCACCTTTTTTAAGGCGGAGGGGAAGACAACCTCCATCAATGAAGCGTTGACAACTGCCTGGAGCCAGCCCCCTGTTACCTCCCTGGTGGCCGAAACCAGCCAGGAGGGACATGGGTCCAATAGACAAGTTGTAGCGCTCAGTCTACACATAATCCTGTCCACATCATCCAAAGACACAGGGTCAAACTCACCCCAAATAGTATCACCAAGACCTGCCCTCTCCACTCCACTGGATTCCGCCCAGTCGGAGTCCAAACCAGTCTGGATCTGAGCGATTTTGTCCTGCAGATACTGTACAAATTCCTCAGCCCTACCATGCAAGGGGTCATCCCTCGCTCGCTGGTTGAGCAGCAAGCGGGTCACTCTAAACAGGGCGGCTGGGTGGTTATCTGCAGACGCAATGAGAGCGGAAAAGTAAGCACGCTTTGCCGCTTCCATTGCCACTAGGTAAGACTTAAGATAAGTTCTTAGCCATGTTCGATCAGATTCGGATCTGCTGGACCTCCAACAGCTCTCTAGGCATCTTTTCCGGTGCTTCATCTCTCAGAGCCCCTCAGTAAACCAGGGGGCCACCCAGAATCTGCGCTGGCTCAGAGGCCGCAAAGGCACAACTCGATGTTGTTGTTGGAAATTCCTTATCTTTTGCCTACAGTATCCTCTCACTCTGCCAAACCTAGAAGCATTATGAGGGTATTAAAATGGCCAGTCACATAGATTTTGATACTAAGGAAAAAGAAACCAAAAGTAGCATCTGTATAACACTGGGAGGATTGTTGGATTTAAATGACAATTGTTGATGTGTGGTATTGCTACTGTATGCTATTAATAAAGTATGACTTATTTCAGTATACACCATTTATATATTAACGTACATGAATTATAATATGCTATAATATTCTGACATCAAACAGAGGGCTTTAAAATAGCATTGTCTATAAAAAAAATCCCATAATGTTTATTCTTTCCACTGAAAGAAAATATAATTTCAAGATTTCTTTTGAATAGTCTTTTTTAATCAGGTGTGTCCTATAGGATCTTACACTTACACAATGAGATTTATATGAATGTCCTGATCAAGTCAAACTCAGCTTTGGTAACCAACTATAGTTGGGGCATTTATTTAAAACTTTTTTACTTTAAAATGGAAGGAGGTTCTTACTGACTTCTTCATTTTTTTCACATTCTAGCCCTGAGTCCTACAATGTAAGAAGCTGATAAAATGAAGTTGTTCTTTTCATGAGATGAGGATTTTATATACTAAATATTCATAGTAAATACTTATATGGACCTTATATCACAAATCACATCAAAGAAGAAAATCTTAGGCCTATGGCCGTAGTGCATGTTTCTTATTTTCTTATTTTATTCCTTTTTATTATAATTTACGTAGCTTTCTCATTCACCTTTCAGAATTTTTCTTAGATAAACATCTTTTCCTTATAAAACCTGAAATAATGAAAAATTACAGTGTAACTTTATTGTTTTTATAGTAGCACAGTGTCTCAATCATCAAATATCAAAATGGTATTTTAATAATGAAAATTATAGTATAGTTAATTTTAGTATTGTTGTTTAATCATAAGAATCTAAGAAGTGCTTTGGTTATTCTGATCATCATACAAAAATCCATCTAACTCAGAAGCAGCAGGATTCTCTTGACAACTGGTGATTATTATTCTTTGTTCCCAATATTCTATCTTTAGAGGAATTGTGCATATGATCCTGAAATCTTTATTTATCTGTTTTATTTTTAAGTGTTTCTTATTAATATCAAAGGGACGCAGTGGCTCAGTGGGTTAGAACGCTGAGCTTGTCGATCAGAAGGTCGGCAGTTTGGCGGGTCAAATCCCTAGTGCTGCGTGGCAGAGTGAGCGCCTGTTACTCGTCCCAGCTTCTGCCAACCTAGCAATTTGAAAGCACGTAAAAATGCAAGTAGAAAAATAGGGACCACTACGGTGGGAAGGTAACAGCATTCAGTGTGCCTTTGGCGTCTAGTCATGCTGGCCACATGACCACGGAGACATCCTCAGACAAGCGCTGGCTCTTCAGCTTTGAAACGGAGATGAGCACCGGCCCCTAGAGTCGGAAACGACTAGCACCCATGTGCGGGGGAACCTTTACCCTTTACGTATTAATATCAAAACAGTTTTAAGTAATAAAACATACTAAAAACAAAACTAAGAAAACACACACATGCACACAAACACACAAAGAGAAAGAAAGATATAATAAGGAAATGTCTGCTAAGAAACTGGCTATCTTATTCATTAGTAAAGGTAAAGGTTCCTCCGCACATGCATGCTAGTCGTTTCCAACTCTAGGGGCCGGTGCTCATCTCTGTTTCAAAGCCGAAGAGCCAGCGCTTGTCCGAGGACGTCTCTGTGGTCATGTGGCCGGCATGACTGGACGCCAAAGGCGCACGGAACGCTGTTACCTTCCCACCGTAGTGGTCCCTATTTTCCTACTTGCATTTTTTACGTGCTTTCGAACTGCTAGGTTGGCAGAAGCTGGGATGAGTAACAGGCGCTCACTTTGTTACGCGGCACTCGGGATATGGCTGCAATAATTGTCCTGTTTTTAAATTGTGGTGGATTCAATTTTCTCTCTCTCTTTTAGCCATCTTCTTTTATATACAGTCACACTGTATTGAGGTCAAATAAAGCATATCTATTAGCAGTGCTTTTTTTGTAAATGAAAAAGGTGCCGGAACTCACACATGTCATACAACCCACCTTGCCTATCCTACAAGGTTCCATCTAAAAAAGGTGCCGGAACTCCGTTCTGAGCGTTCTATGAGAAAAAAAGCCCTGTCTATTAGGGTTACCTTGGTGTTGGTGTATCCATGTGGGTGAGTGAGTAAGACAGAAAGACCCTAACTTATGAAGGATCATATGATGAATGAAATAATGTCATCATGATATATATAATTTCTTAAATTTAACATTAATTCATTGGTGGATTGTCTTGACAGGCTGGAATTTTAACCCCAATGCAAACTTAGTGCTATCTTACTTTATGCTGATCACCAAGTACTCTTGTCCCATATCTTTAAATGGATGAGAAGAGTGTCTGAGTCTTGATTAGCTAATTCAGAAAGGAGTACCTATGCATTAACTATAATAGGACTAAAGTGGTAATTTTTGTTCCAAAGCCCAATTGCTCCAAAACAAATAGATGGGAACATTAGGCTAGGTCTCCAGTTAAAAATGCTTGGAAATCATTTTTTATGCAATAAGTTCATAGAGGACCCAAAAATATTGTCACTGGCAAAAGATAGATATTAAATTTCAGTGGCAATCAATGTTTTGAGGGTAAAGTTCTATTCTAAATGCCATATATTCTTAAAATGGTTCTCATTATAGCTTTAATAATCTAGAAAGGGTTCAGACAAAATTCTTTTAGGGTGTATCTGAATACAGGCTAATTAGGGCTGAAGACAGAGCATGGCTTTTATTGGCTTAAACTCAACTTCTTTCCAATGGGCTTAGTACATCATACCATTTTATTATCAGTATAGTATAAATTCTATACTACCTTCACTTTCGGTGAAGATGGCCAAATGAATTCACAGCCAGGAAACAATCCCTGAGTATTTTTCCTTGTAATGTAGCTTCTTCAACTATCAACAGAAAGAACCGGCATTCCTTTAATTTATATGACTCTCCTGGGTTTGAGAAAGAATTAGAAGTTATTCCTCAAGAACCTCCAATACAACAGCAGGTCTGCAAGTAGCTTCAGAAGCTGCACTTCGAAGTAGCTTGTGTGCCGAAAGCTATGGGGTGGACCTGCAATCAGTTTGTGATTGAAGAAGCAACCATTTTATTTTTCAAATAGACAATACGTCCTTTCATTTCTTAATAATTTTGAAGAACTATTAAACTTTATTAAGCTAAAAGAGACACTCTTTAGCTATAGTTTGTTATTCCTTTTTGAAGATCTGTGCCATTTTGGGGGATTTCTTCTTGTTAAACAACAAGGAAGAAGGCTGCTAAGGCATGCTAAAATAAGGAAGAGTGAATTATCTTTTGAAAATTTTTTGATGAGGAAATATAAGGGCAGAAAATTGGGTTTTAGTTTATTGTTTTTAGTAATTTGTATCTTGGTCTGATTTGCTTTCCAATTTTTATGATTTCTGATTGATCAGTAATTCTTAAATGACTTACAAAAAAGCTACTTTTTGACTAAAGAGGCAGTTAGCAAAATGGTGGAGCAAATTATTAGAGATAAATTTAACAAACTTTAAATAAAATACATCAATTTATGGATCAGCTATGCTCCAAAGTTGTTAAAAAGACTACTCAAACTACTTCAGAGATGCAAATATGTGTAGAAAATCACCAAACCATTGAGGCAATTTCACAAGTAGCTGACAATGCAGAGGAGTCAACTGTAATTTTGGAATGTAAACCTGACACCAATTTTTATTATGCTAGCTTAAATAAAACACTCCCAACAGAATTGAAAGAAGTGCTCCAAGAAAATTTGCAACATTTAACAGGATAAATTGGGATTTTTTTCCTCGTGGATATTAACAAGGTTGAGAAATCCTCAAGAAAAAGATAATTACCTGACAAACATTCCAGAAAAGAAAAGGATTTTAATCCATCAAGACAAGCTGGAAGCAGTAACTTAAATTTAATGAGTCAAATGGAATTAGGATGGATTTTCATCAGTTTGATATTTATAATTGAAAGAAAGTCTTAATCTAGAGTTTGAAAATGTATTTTTTCATTATATATAATGTTTAAGTAATTCTTAAACATTGGTAAGACCACACTTGGAATACTGCATCCAGATTTGGTCACCATAATATAAAAAAAGATGTTGAGACTTTAGAAAGAGTACAGAGAAGAGCAACAAAGATGATTAGAGGACTGGAGGCTAAAGCATATAAGGAACAGTTGCTGCAATTGGGTATGTCTAGTTTAATGAAGAGAAGGATGAGGGGGGACATGATAGCAGTGTTCCAATATCTCAGGGGCTACCACAAAGAAGAGGGAGTCAAGCTATTCTCCAAAGTGCCTGAAGGCAGGACAAGAAGCAACACATGGAAACTAACCAATTAATAAGTGGAACAACCTGCCTTCAGAAGCTGTGAATGCTCTAACACTAGATGTTTTTAAGAAGAGACTGCCCAGCCAATTGTCTGAAATTGTATAGGATTTCCTGCCTGAGCAAGGTGTTGGACTAGATGACCTCCAAGGTCCCTTCCAACATTATTGTTATTGTTGTTGTTATTCCTAAAGTTTGTAAAATATTATTGAAAGTGTATTTGAAAATATGTTAAAAGAAAGTTAAAGATAAAGACGTATTAGCTTAAATAAGCTAGACCTGTAAAAAGAATGTATACAAGAAGAAAAATTATTCTATGAGAGTAACTTGGAGGGAGTTATCTAAATTTAATGTTAATTGGAGTTAGTTGGAATTTTATTGATCTGAAAGTGAATTTTAAAGTATATATACTAAGAGGAAGTTTAAAGAAAGATGCATTAGAATGTTTTAATTTTAGAAATGTTTTTAAAGAAAACCTTAATGTTTTAAAATGGATGAAAACATTTTCCCATTAAGATTAAAGAATATAAAAAATAAAGTGAATTTTGCTAATATAAATGGTAATAGTTTATAAAGATTATTAAGTGCAAATAGAAATATATATTTTAACAGCAAGGAAGATAAAGCAGTAATGGTTAAATTGGTTGTTCTATTCAGAGAGGAGAATATATTTATGTTTTTATATGAATATTATTTCTGGATTTTGTGCTTGTAAAGAAAAAAAGATGAAACTTTAACTTTCATTTTTCCAATTAGATTTGTTGTTATAGAAGTGGCTAGTTATATACTAATTTGTAAATGTAAAAAGTTGAGGTTGTAATGTTATCTTATACTGTACTAAAAAGAGTTGGAAGTCAATGCCTTTTTCTTTCTTCCCTTGTACCTCGTATCTTCTTTCCCCCTTTCTTTTTTCTTCCCTTAATTTCCTATATTTATTTTTCTTTGTATTTTATACATTGATAAAACAATAAAAGTTATATAAATTCTATATTACTTTCATATAGATTTTCACCCAATGCCTTATTTTCTTTGGAGTATGAAAAGTAACAAAACTTAAAGAAAATTTAGACTGTTACTATCAATTCAATATTATCTATTGGATTTGAATTATTTTCAACCTGCCCCAAACCTCAACTATTCTCAGGCAGTGCAAGGTTTTTATGTTAACTTGCTGCAATGTTTATCATCAGCAGTCAGGATCAGAGGCAGATACCATAATATGCCAATGGGGAACTGGTATTATTCTAGCAGAGAGGTTGAGACATTTATTGATTTATTTTCCATTCATGCAAGATAAAAGACATATTTATTGATTTGTCTAACAGTACATTTTGCATTCATGCTACTTCTTAACTATGAGGTGCCTCTTGATCCTGAGTGCTTATAACGAAGAAGAACTAACCAACGTAATGTCTCTTCCTCTCTTTTATTTTTTTTAGGTACAGATTCAATTATTACATTAAAATAATCAAAGTTTGAATTGCAGCTTGAAGAGGGTATCAAGAGGCTATCAAGAATCGATCCTTCAGAATCTCTTCCAGCAATAAGCTAGCTGGCCCAGATTTTTATTTGGTGCATGCTGATATTATTTCAGCAACATTATATTCTTATTCTCTCATGGTTTATTTTTTACTGTTAAAGATAGTAATTATGGAATGAAGATGGATGAATGGAAAGATAGATGGATAGATAGATAGATAGATAGATAGATAGATAGATAGATAGATAGATAGATGATAAGCAAGCAAGAAGACAGACATACAGATGTAACTAAGGGCAAACAAAGTCTACGAATTAATTCTAGAAAGACAAGAACTTTCACCTTTTGATAAATTAATCAAACTGCATCTCAAAAGAGCATCTGAAATGTTTGCAGATTCATAATCCTGAGTTTATGGAAGTTTCTATTCATCCAGCTACCTTTATATCGCAGGTGAATAAATGTTGATTTTTGACTTACATATAGAAGGTTAGGAGGACTTCAAATAGTATCAATTTTATCAAAGCACAGTTGTCTTTTTCCTCCACTGTTTAAATATCACAGTCTGTGGCTTCAGTTTGCTAAAACTCAAAGTAAAACCTGTAAAAAAGAAGTTCCTTTACATAACGAGCAATCCAACTTTATAGATATACTTCCATACTTTTTTGGGAATCAATGCAAATTGTGTTCTAGTCTTAAGAACAAGCTACCAGCAATATTTGTTGTTGTTAGTTGCCAAGTCGTGTCCGACCCATCGCAACCCCACGGACAACCCTCAGTGTGCTATTCTATCATGTTTTATTTATAGACAACAAATTATCACACAAACAAATCCCAAACACAATTGTATGTAGCTGACTTCTTTTGTTCATTATGGGCATGATTTAATAGTTCCTTCATAGCAATGGACAGTACTGTCTTATTTGTAGCAATTCTATGAACAAGCAAGTCCAACAGAAAACCATGGGTAGAAAAAGTCTTATTCTGCCTTTTGTTCTGGTACAGCAACTAAATAATTATCTGTTTAGTGACCTAATCAAAAACAAATCATGTTGTCAATCCTTTCTTTGCGTTTCAGGCATCTGCCACATCTAAAAGACTAGAAATGGTCTGCAGTTCTTCCATATTTTCATTACCTATTTTCTATCATTTGGGGCATTTCTACTTTCTTTTTCTCTTAATGGAACACTTAAATGACACAGTTTTCATTTCACCAGCCATTTCTGCCCCCTTTTCATGACTTGTGTGGGTCATGCATGTACATCTCTGTGTCTCAGGAAACTGAAACAGCGAAGAAAATAGAGTGCCTTGAGAGGCCCGATTTTCTCAGAATCTCCTAAATGGGGTCAAGTTCTCATCAGTGGAGCATGACCAGAAAAACAAGATTAACACAGAATTTCATTACTTATGTTTAATGTCAAGAAATAAGAAGATGGGATACAGAAAGTGAATAAACCTAATTCTCAACCTCATTTATGAATGAATTCGATTGCAGCAGCAAACAGAACTGATGAAACTTAGTCTTTAATTAATTTTTTTAGACGACTGAAAAATGCTCTGAAAATTGTGAGAACAACAGAAAGATGAGTAAAATATCTTAAATATTAAAATCAGTGAAATATTCTTTTGTTTTTTTTAATCTGAAGATGTGATTGATAATAGGTAAAAGGTAAAGGTTCCCCCGCACATGCGTGCTAGTCGTATCCGACTCTAGGGGCCGGTGCTCATCTCCGTTTCAAAGCCGAAGAGCCAGAGCTTGTCCGAGGACATCTCCGTGGTCATGTGGCCGGCATGACTAGATGCCAAAGGCACACGGAACACTGTTACCTTCCCACTGTAGTGGTCCCTATTTTTCTACTTGCATTTTTACGTGCTTTCGAACTGCTAGGTTGGCAGAAGCTGGGACGAGGAACAGGCGCTCACTCTGTTACGCGGCACTCGGGATTTGACCCGCCAAACTGCCGACCTTCCGATCGACAAGCTCAGCGTCCTAACCCACTGAGCCACCGCGTCCCTGTGATTGATAATAGGAAGTGATTATTATTCAAATTGTCTAAATCTTCTAAATTTATGTTTTTAAATCATCCTGTATTCTGGCATGCTTTTGGAAATGAGATATCATCATTCATTCAAGCTGAAATTATTTATGGTAGTGAATATTATAACTGAAGAATATTCTCTTTGAAATGAAAATGAACAAGTAAATCAAGAATAAGATTTATTTAATATTTTAAAAGTCATGTCACAGTATCTTACTGGTAAGTTGTCTTACATAATATGACACAATGATGCATCAAATTGTCATATTTTCTGCTTGCATCAGGGAAAGGGTTCATTCTGGTACCTGTATCATCAATTGATGAATATAATAATCAAATTTGGCATTAGATATTATTCAAAACTTATTATTCTATTTTAGGGACAATGATCAATTTGTCTTGATTTGAAAAAACTATTATTACTGTGCAGATCTAGTGGAGAGCCCACAATTTCATAGCATCTTTTTCTGTTTTCCAAGTGGTGCCAGGTGTCTAGAACTAAAATACGTTGGGTGTTGATCATGCTTAATTGGCATAATTCTTGAAATCTGAGTTTCATTTTGAAGTTAGCCACTCTTATTCATTGAAACCAAGTGAAAGAAAAAAGTATTTTCTTGCCTTAAAGCAAATTCTCTTGAACTGCTGCAGCTTTCAACATATTGGCAGACTATGTTTTTTTTTACTCACTGTCTCCCAGCATATATAACTTCACTGACAATCACAGCCTATCTTTCCCACCTAGTCTAGTTTATAAATTATTCCGTCTCTTGCAATGTTTTTTTTCATTCCACCTATTTGCTCTTCTCTTTTCTCTGATTTAATTCTATCTACAGAATGAGAATCTAAACTTTGCACAGGAGCTTTGTATATCCAGAGGTGATTATTTCTTCTTTGAAAGGTAAGTATGGTGTGTTTCAAAAATAAAAAAAAAACAACATCCAGGCTTCATACAAAGCTATACACCTTCATACTATTTTGCTTTTTGTGCTACATTAAACTTGCAAGAAGTGTGAAGAATATGATCTCTGGTGATCGGCCTCATAATCTCTAAATGTCGGTCTGTGATCTACATTTAGAAAAAGATTGTTCCATACTAGGACTCCCACTCCTAACCTCTATGTTATGAAGTTGGCATTATAAAATTGTAAAGCTGTCAATGAGGAATAGCAGGAAAAGCCACTGCTATTGCTTATATAATCTGGCTGCTGCTAGTGAATCAATCAGATAGGGTCAAGAATTTAAAATTAAAGGGGTAGGAAAATGGACATTTGAAAGGTATTTAAAAATCCTAGCCAAAGATGAAAAGGAGGCACGTCCATTCTAGGATAGCATTCTTCAAGCAATTACAATGACAAGAAATTCCAGGATCCTACTGATACAATCATATTTCTGTCATTCAATCTAAAGAAACATGGCATTAAATAGTGACAGACCCACAGGATACAGTTTAATATGTGTCACCTTTCTGTGCAAATATCTTCAGCAAGTCATGGGAGAAATTGCCTATCTAAATACACAGTTATCCAAGAAAAAAATAACCCTACTTTACTTTACTTGGGTGAATTCCAGCCATCTTATGCATTCAAACATATATATGTGGTAGAGATGTTAAAAGTGCTATATTTTATTTAAATATTAAAATGTGTGTATGTTATATAGCTTTATGAGATACAAACAGTAAATACTGCTAAATTAGGTTTTAGAGTTTTGATCTAAGATTTGAGAAACTGGCCTGTAGATCTTTCAATATATTTTTTTAATCACATCCAACTCTAAATTATAGTTCATCTTTGAAAGGTGGCATCAGATTGATTTAAATTCCATTTGATACGTATTTCATGTGCCATAAGCTGACTTCTCTGCAGTTTGGGGTGGAGATGCAATCAGTGTTCTGAAAGTATTGAAATCTAAGCTTACTGTACACCTTTGAAAAGCATCTTGACTTTGTAAGTTATAAATGATTCCAATATTAGGAAATGATCACAAGGGATGGTTCACAGTATATGTACTAAAGCTGTCTCTAAAAAAATACACATACACACATGCACAGGCACAAAACTAATGTAAATTAAAGTAGAGCAAGAAAGGAAAAAAGAAAAGGGAAAATAAAAAGGGAAAAAGGAAAACAATAGCAGAAAAATAGAAAAGAAAGAAAAAAGATATAAAGGAATGGCTTTCAAACCTCTTTACAGAAATCATAACTACAATTATAAATTGAGTTCTCTTTCTAAAGTTATATTGTACCAAGTTATAATCTATCCTATCATCAAAACCATAAATCAGAAGTTTATTTTCATGTATGGTGGACCTGTAAAAAGGTTAAAGCTTTTTGGATTAAAATTTGGTGGAATATGCAAAAGGTATTTAAGAAAAGGTTTTGTCCGCAACTGTTTTTACTGGGCATGATTACGGATACTACTGTTGTGGACACTAAGTTGATCTTGAATTTAATTACGGCAGCAAGACTTTTAGTAGGGCAATATTGGAAGAAGGAAGAACTGCCGACTATAGAAGAATGGACTTTAAAAGTTTCCAACCTGGCGGAAATGGCAAAGATCTCAGCGTATTTGAAAGACCAGTCGCAACAGAGATATATCGTGGAGTGGAGAAGATGGATTGATTATATCCAGAATAAATATGGGACTAAAAAGTTTCACTTAGCATTTGAATAAGTATTGATGTGATATTTATATTGCTTGTAGTTAGTTTATAAGAGTTAAAGTGCGATAGATTTAATAGTTTATTGTTGTTTGCATAAGGTAGATTATGATTGTTTGTATTTTTATACCCTGTATTGAGCTCTGGGAAGTCGGGGAGGGGGGAGGGGGAAGGGAGGGAGGTGTTGAGGAGGGTTGGGGAGAGGGGAGGGAGTGGGGAGGGGTTTTGCTTTGTTAAAAATGTATTGTAAAACTTTTCAATAAAAAAAGAAGTTTATTTTTTCTTCACAAGTTTCCAGTGAAAACATCCAAGCCATTTCCAGTACCAATAAATGTAGACATTTTCTTTTCTCTAATCTAATTCATTAGTTTTGTCATTTCAGTGAGTTCTGCTATTGACTTGGTTTTAATGTGGATTCATATTCTCTCTTACTAGTCCTCTGGATGCTGTCTATTTTTAATCTTAGGCTGAATTTATGACTTCAGGAAAAACCTGGCAGATTTGGACAAATGTGGAAAGACCCAGCCCATAGAATTGCCAAGAGTCATACTCTACTGAATCAATGTCATCATCATCATCCCCATCCCCATCACCACCTTTACATTACTGAACTAGTTGTAAATATTGTTGAATAACACTAGCCTGAAAATGAGATTTCAACTTCATGTACAACTAAGGACCCTTTAATTTTCTATAGCAATTTTATTAAAGATTATAATTATAATAGTAAAATCTAATGCAAAGGGGGGGAGTGAATATAAGTAAAATATAAGTAAAAGCAGAAGTTGCAAAAATGAAAAAGGGAGGAAAAGAAAGAAAAATAGGCAAGAAATGAAAGATAAGAATATACTGTAGTAAAGAAAAAAAACACAAGATGACTTGTCTTCATCAGAACAAATATAAACAATTTCAGTAGTTTATTAGCTTCTTTTAAAATATGACAAATGATCTCTTTTTCCCATATTCCATCTTTGTCCATATCCTTAAAACTTTCAGTCCTGATATCAGCAAAAGTCCATGTATTCAACATATATATTATCCTTAATTAAATAAACCAACTTTATATTCTTTGCTTAACTTCTAACAATCTTGATCTTTTGTCCAAATAATATTATAGAACTTGTTTTCTTTTATTTGATCTTTGTCCTGTCTGACAAAATTCTTCAAAATTTTAACAAGCCTCTCTTGTAAATACATTATAGGAAAACTATTCAGGCTACTCTCCATGATAATAGGAGAGATTGTCATATGCAACACTGACATCAAGGTACACTATATCAACATTCTATTTCTTATGCATCTCCTTTTTACTTCTCAATCTGCTATTAATTTATTTAGGTCTTCATTTTTCTTCTAATTGTAATCATTTGTATCTTTGTTTTCAGTATTTCATTTTTTTTAGTATTTCCAATCTGGTTTTGATATATCTGGTAGGATTTTATGCCATTGTATACTGATCAAGATGTCACCTGAAGTCCAAAGGATATGACCAATTTTCTCAGCTTCCTGCCATTTCCCATTTATTTTGAATTCCAACATAACATGCTCAATACCCAACAATATACCTCAAATCTTCAGTCTATTGACCAGTACTTCTACATTAGGGGTCCCTAACCCTTGCTCTGGGTTGTGGAGCTAGAAAGGTTGGGGATCACTGTTCTATATTGATCATGATTAGGTCCAGGACAGCTGATTAGCTCAGACTATTTTAATCTTCTGAAAAGTTAAATATCAGTAGAAAGATCAGAAATTTATTGGTATTCTCAGTCCTAGCTGATGAACTGGGTTTTCCTACCCACACTTGAAGTCTCCTGTTATTGTTATAGCCTGCCCTCTTGAAAACTTGATTCATTCACTAAGAAGGCATTATACATGTGTTCTTGTCTGAGTAGTAAATAATACCATAATTTTTCCTTATGTATTCTTAAGTCTGTTTTCAAGTGGATGGGCCAATTTTCCCAAATAATAACCCCAATGTTCTTCCTGTGTATTTATAGTGCTTTTTTAGCTACATGCATTATATTAGATGAAAAAGGCTTGGTGTGTTCAGTAAATAAAGATAGAATAACAAGAACTTTCAGCGTCATTATTTCAACAAAAGGAAATCAAGCATTGCTGTATGGTTTTAAAAAGCTTTTAAAATGATTTTGTGGAAAGATGAATATTGCTAAGTAGGAGAGGTCAGGAAATAACTATTGCCTTATATTATGGATGTAATTTTTTATTATTTTAGGAGTGGTAGTTACAAAGACCTGGTGCATTTTGCAAAAAAAAAAAGTTTCTGATCTGACATTTTCTCCTTATCAAATAAAGAGCCTTGGTGGAGCAGTGGGCTAATGCCTCCTTAAGTAACACCAGCTGCCTGCAATTAGTGCAGGTTCGCATCCCACCAGGCTCAAGGTTGACTCAGCCTTCCATCCTTCCGAGGTAGGTAAAATGAGGACCCAGATTGTTGGGGGCAATTAAGCTGACTTTGTAATAATGCCGCTTGGGGGTGTGTGTGAAAGCCCTAACAAGCAGGCATATACATAGAATGAAGGCTACTGCTAAGCTTGTAAGCCGCCCTGAGTCTTCGGAGAAGGGCGGGATATAAATGTAATAAAAATAAATAAATAAATAAATAAATAAAAATAATTCTTTTCAAGCTATCACAATGTTCTCCTAAAATTAGACTCTGAAGAGAAAACCCAGAGATTTAAAATTCCACACAAATGAATTCCTGAGCACCTTTTGGGTCTTTAACATTTAATATTGTTTAGCAGAAGAAAGTCGTCTGGTTATAGGATTTTTAGTTTTATGTTCATAAATGCAGCCTTGAGAATCTGTTCTGATATGACTTTATTCCTCTTTAGAAAGGAATGAGGTGAAAATCAAAGTTTTGGGAATTTGATGGCCTGGGGCTAACATTTTTTAATCTTTTCCTCTGTACTTAGAGGAAATAATTTATTATTTCATCTAGGAAATAATCAAGTGCCCACACAGAGACATCAAGGCAACAGTGCAGTTTTATGGTGAGGCAACAGTGAAATGATAATTTTATCATTTCCTAAGGGGGAAGTTTTTCATAGTATTTATAAATGTTTAAATCTCTTTTTTAAAATTAAAAGGAAATCCTAAACACAGAATTGTTTAAATTAATGTGGAGCCAAAAGCAGAAGTCTCTACCGCATGTTTTTTTTAGAAGGAAAATTGTAAAGTTCTCCAGAAGATACTGTATGCATCTCTTCGCCCATTCTCTGAAATATTTGTAGAATTCTTTATTTTTATATATATAGCTTCCTATATATAAATAGTGGTAAATCTACTTCTTGTTAAATTAATTGCTTTTCATGGTATGGAAATACTAGTTCTATTGTGACTCTCCCATCTCACAAATTCTGAGAATACACTGTTAGTTGAAGCTGTTTGCAACTGTATTGAGTTGGGATATTAATTATCCATCTGAGTTATACTTAAGGAAACAGTCACGATGCATGAATAAGAAACATTCCTTGTGCCTTTCATTCCCTTCCTTCCTTCCTTCCTTCCTTCCTTCCTTCCTTCCTTCCTTCCTTCCTTCCTTCCTTCCTTCCTTCCTTCCTTCCTTCCTTCCTTCCTTCCTTCCTTCCTTTGCTAGATATTAGCTCAAATGGCATGGCTGGGTTAAACACCACATTTTCTTTGAGCATCCAAACTATGGAAATGTGCTCTAATTCTTTCATTAAGGTACTAAAAATGTTTTTACAGATAGAATAAATCTCAGTTTTCTAGTTCCAATTCAGTTGCAATTGAAAACTGTAATTTAATTGTATGGCATTTCATTGAAGCTGAATATTCATGAAAAAAATAAGAAAAAGGAACTAGGACTAGAAACCTTCTTAATGAATGTTACAGCATAAATCTGAAAAGCACATAAGAGATGCTTAAATCTGATTCTGGGACATTTTCAAGCCAAAAAAAGAGAGAGCTTAGAATGTTAGAAAATTTTAATCTTGATTTTGGAGGTGGAAACAGAAACTATTTTTTTTTGGGGGGGGGAAACATAGCAAAGAGGGAGAAATAACTTTGATAAAGTGAAAGGAATATTTTTGCCCTTGCAAAAGTAGTGTTTGAATCAAGTTCATTTAATTTGTGCTCATTTGATCTAGATCATAAATATTTTCCAGTAACATAGCAATGAGTTATAAAAAAATACTGTTATGTTCATGTAGCCCTATCACCAAGACAAATTCATAATCACAGCAGGATAATATAGTTATATTTCCTTACCACCCCCTGCAATTTTTATTCAAGTGAACTTTCACCCTGGTTAATAACTTCCTCATAAAACACAGACATTTACAGTAAGCAAACAGTCCACTAATCAAATTTCACACTTAGATTTATGGGCCATGACTGCAATCCTACACGTTATTTCGTAAGATTAAGTCCTGCTGAGCACATTGGTCCTTAATTCTGTTTGCAGCCAACTCTAAAATGCAAGCTCTTGTTTTAAACAAGCAGGGTATTTTTTTTATAAAGAAGTTTTTTAAATTGATGGTATCAAGTGTTCCCTTATTATTCGGCATAAAGAGAATAATAAATAGCTAGTGGAGAAATATGTCAGAAGGGACATAATACATGAGGATTATGGGGAAGGTATTTCACATTTTTTTATAAGATTTGGTAAAGAAATATTTTTCTACCAATAAACACCTCTGTTTTTTTTAAAAAAATAATACCTTACCTTTTGTTTATGGTACTCATCTATCCCTGGTTACAGATGAAAGGAATAGTGACTTGCTACAGGAAACTTTTTGATCTTCCCGTCTAAAAATAAAAGAGCATTATTCTGCAAGAAAGAATAATCATTCAGACTGCATGTAAACATTATTTTGAAATTTCTACTTTTAGTTTCCTTATATTTAAATGTACATAGAGAAAATGAATTGTAAGCAGTAAATAGCAGCAAAGTTAATCTCAAAGGGGTCAGAAAATATGCTCTCTCCTATTTTTCGGACAGGTTGCCAGAATCTCAGATTATAATTGGCTCTACTTCTGGGAAGCTCCAGTAATGGAGTATCTAAGAACAGTGAGTTGTGTTTAATCAATATTTATAAATGGGGAAGTTCAAGTTTATCCTCAGGGTGGAGTCCAACACTAGTCCAATCCCACCTATTCCCATTTAATACCATAAGGCTGGAAATCACATGGAGAAAAGCAAATAAGAGCAGCATCATGTTTTCAATATCAACACACAAAGGTCCCATTAGGAGAGATGCTGCTCATTGTGTCATCCTTAATTTCTTCTTGTTTGTGTAAAGGTGTTTTGTGTATTTTAAATTAATATTGTCATTTAAATATAATAACCTGCATTTATAGATTAAAAATTATTTAAAAAAATGAAATCAATCTTAGACCAATTGGACCACTATAGAGAGTTCCTGACTTACAACCACAATTGGGACTGGAATTTCAGTCACTAAGCAATGTAGTCATTAAAGAAGTTATCATTTTTATGGTCATTTTTTACCACAGTTGTTCAGTGAATCAGCATAGTTGTTAACATCACATGATTGTTAAGCAAATCTGGTTTCTCCAATTGACTTTGCTTGTTGGAAATTTGCACCACAGAAGTGGTACAATGATTGTAACTGAGGGTGTATCATAAATCACTTTTTTCAATTCATAACTTTGAATTGTCCTTAAACAAATGCTTGTAAGTCAAGGAGAACTTGGAAAGAGATATTGATTATTGTTATTATCTTTATTAGTCCCAGTTTTCAAAAGGCAAGTGAACTTTCTTAGTTATTTTCCTTGAAAACATTTCACTTCTAATCCAAGAAGTTTCTTCAATTCAGTTTTTCAAGGAAAAAACCAAGAAAGTCCAGATGCCTTTTGAAAAAAGCATCTTGGGGGGGGGGGGCGGAGCCAGCTGTCAGAGCGGGCAGCTGTGTGAATGGGCTTGTCTGTATCGCACAGCCTCTCACCCAGTGTCTGTGGGTGCTCCTCGGAGCCATAGGAGGTCCTGGAGGGACAGCCTAAGTTGTGGGCATCCCAGAGAACCTACATGAGCGGTGGCTCGTGTTGGATATTTGGAGAAAAACCCGATGCAAGCGGACTGGGGAGAAGGAGGCCAGTAATGGCCGACACAAAGATCTGACAGAGGGATGGAACTAGCATCGACTTATTGGAACAACAGTGTATTGGATCTGATGAAAAGTAATTCCAAGATTTTACATTTAAAAAGTGAAAGGGAGCAATTTTGAAATAGACATTGGCTAGAAGAGGGTGTCTTACTGAGAGGGAGTGAGCGGAGAGAGAAGCGACAAGAGATAGGGCGGTAGGCAAAACCGACAAGAAGAGGAAGCCAGGAAGTTAGAAGATCATAAACTAGCCATGGGATCAGGCGAACGGATAGAAAGGTAACAGGAAAAGATAAGTTTTTGAGTCTTGGAGACTGAACTTTTGAGAAAACGAGTGTGGACTATAAGCAGAAGGAAAATGAATAGTTTTGACAGACTTTGAACTTTTGATTTATAAGCCACGGGAGTATAACGGATCCAAGATGGAGAAAGTGACACAGCGACTTTAGGACTGGAGTTCGGATAGTGAGATAATTGCTCGCCATTGGCTGAAGAAGAAGATACAAAAGGAGCTACAAATCCAGAGTTGGAAATTTATAATCAAAAAGGAAAGTGACTTTGATGGGACAGGAATATAAAGGTGATATATAAATATAGATAAAAAGACACACATAAATATAAATATATAGACTGACTGCTTGCTATATTCGTGAAATAACAATATTGCTGTGATTGTTGATTGCTATAATTGGATAAATTAATAGAATTGAAATAATTAAATAGCAAATTAATTAATCACTTGATTGTTGTATATATATATATATATATATATATATATATATATATATATATATATATATATATATATATATATATATATATATATATATATATATATATATATATGTAGATCTTTGGTCATTCGGGTTTTTCCCCACGTAGATTTGGAGGTATCAGGGCAACATTTCGACGAAATCCCATCCGTCATCCTCAGGCTGGTGGCTTCAGCTTCGTTCTTCTGGGAGAAGTGTGTGGTAGTGGCTGTTTTTTCTTCTTTTTTAAACTGCCAGAAGGGGTGTGGTCTGTGGGTGGAGGTGTGAACATTGGGTGCTATCTAACAAAATGAAATTCAATGGTGAAAAAACTAAGGTTCTACATTTAGGCAAGGAAAACCAAATACACAGGTACAGTATAGGTGGTACTTTGCTCAATAGTAGTAACTGTGAGAGGGATCTTGGAGTCCTAGTGGACAATCACTTAAATATGAGACAGCAGTGTGCTGCAGCTGCCAAAAAAGCCAACACAGTGTTAGGCTGCATTAACAGAGAAATAGAATCAAGATCATATGAAGTTTTAATATCACTTTACAATGCCTTGATAAGGCCATACTTGGAATACTGCATCCAGTTTTGGTCACCACGATGTAAAAAAGATGTTGAGACTATAGAAAGAGTACAGAGAAGAGCAACAAAGATGATTAGACATCTGGAGACTAAAACATATGAGGAATAGTTGCTGGAATTGGGTATGTCTAGTTTAATGAAGACAAGGGCGAGGGGTGGCATGATCTCAGGGGTTGCCACAAAGAAGAGGGAGTCAAGCTATTTTCCAAAGCACCTGAAGGAAAGACAAGAAGCAATGGATGGAAACTAATCAAAGAGAGAAGCAACCTAGAACTAAGGAAAAAATTCCTGACAATTAAAACAATTAATCAGTGGAACAACCTGCCTCCAGAAATTGTGATGCTCCAACACTGGAAGTTTTTAAGAAGAGATTGTACAATTTGTCAGAAGTGGTATAGGGTTTCCTGCCTGAGCAAGGGGTTGGACTAGAAGACCTCCAAGGTCCCTTCCAACTCTATTGTTATTGTTATTTTTGTTGTTATTGGGATAGGGATAGGGATGGGGGGAGAGAGAAAGAGAGATGGAGATTGATAGGTCGATAAATCTCCATTTATCTATATTTATATATCCATATCTATCTATTGATATATAGACAGATGTCTATATATGTGTGTATAGATATACATGCATGTAGATGTATATACAGGCACAAGCATGATATACAAGCCAATGTATGAGTGCAGATTTATGATTTGGAAACTGCACAAATGTGAGACCATATACAACTAGTTCTGGACCAACAATATTCATTTAATAACTGTTTGAAGTTTTAACAACACTGAAACTTATTATCAATTTTTACACTATGACCATCGCAGCATTCCCCAGGATCATGTGATCAAAATTTGAGTACTTGACAACTATCATGTATTTATGACAGGTGCACTCACCTGGGGTCATGTGCTCATCATTGGTGACCTTCCCAGCCAGATTCTGACAAGCAAAGTCAATGGGTCAAGCCAGTTTGCTTAACAACCACATTATTCACTTAACAAGTGTTGCAAAAAAGTTCATAAAATGAGGCAAAGTTCATTTAATAAGTGCCTTGCTTAGCAACAGAAATTTTGGACTCAATATTGCTCATAAGTCAAGGACTATCTGTATAAACAATACATTCTTGTGAGAAATGTGCTATGCTTGTGTGACACAAGTTATTCTTGAAGGATTTATCCATGATTTAGCTATTGAAAGAACATTAGTTAAATATTATATGATCTATATATTGATTTATTCAGGTGGCCTTTTTCTATGTTAACATGATGCAGTGATTTCTGATGAGAAGTGCATTGACTCAGTGACTTAATGATGCTGGAGAAGGTCTATATTCTGGCAGTTCAAGCTCTAGCACTGTGTGATGGGGTGAGTACCCATCACTTGCCTCAGCTTTTACCAACCTAGCAGTTCAAAAGCATGCAATACAAGTAGATAAATAGGTACCACTTCAATGGGAAAAAACAGTGCTTCGAGTGGCAGTATGAATTCAACCAGAGCCGAACCTGCCAGAATGCAGTGTCCAAATGCAAGATGACATTAATGGAAGGAAAAGTCCTGGGTGACACTGCAGAACACCTTCAAGTCTTATGAGTGTGGAGCTAGTCCACCCACTATATCCACTCTGGATAGCACATGAGTGTGAACAGAATGGACTGGCAATCCAAACAAAGAACTTTGTAATAGCACTATAGCAGGGGTGTCAAGCTCAATTTCATTGAGGGCCACATCAGCATTGCGGTGGCCCTCAAGGGGGCGGGTGGGTGTGGCCTGGGTGGGCGTGGCTAGAGTGCGTATGGCCTACTGGGCGGGCATGGCCAGCTCTACATCATTCGCATCAAGGGTGCCTATGGGGGCCTGGGCAGGAGTGTGACAGATCTGAGGGTCTCTGGCAGAAAAAGGGTCTCTGGGCCAGGGCCAAGGCAGTGGGGGCCGTTCCCTCACTGTTTCCAGGATGGCTTCACGGGCCACATGAAACCACTTTGCGGGCCGGATCTGGCCCCCGGGCCTTGTGTTTGACATGTCTGCACTATAGTGTAGTGGAAAATTGACATATGCTAAATAATAATAAATGCCTTCTGATCACATGGTCCAGGTAAAAACTAGGTTCAGTGTGCTATGTGACAGGAGACAGAGTGAATAATGTTGGAGAACACTGAGATGAAAGAGAAAAAGAGAAAAACCTTCTTCTCTTTTCTCAGTTTATTTTCCTTGTTATAAGTTCCTCATGGGTCTCTGCTTTCATTTTCTAATTTTTAAATGACTCCTTTTATGAGGCTTTAGTGGGCTACCATTAGAAGCTCTCATCACCGAATATTATTTTCCTTTTGGATGCTGTCTTTAGTCAACAGCCCAATCCTCTTGTTTAACTTTCAGTTAATTACAGTGAGATGCTTTTACATCAAAATGGATGGCAATTTTCAGAAAGAAAATGACAAACTGCCACACAAGGAAATGTTACTTTTATTTTCTGAAAAAATATCCCATATGATTAGGCCATTCTGAATGAATCTCTCAGACTAGCAAACTTCAGCTACAATAAACTACACACTGCATTTTGTGACAAATTGAATGCTCACAAGGATGAATAAAATATAGGAAATTACATAATTCACAGCCTTGCAATCATGCTTTAGGGAATCCTTTTGGATGCTGTGCTATAAAAAAACTTTATCACTATGGAAAGCCACCAAATACAATGATAACAAATGTAAATTATATTTTTGTTCTCTAATTTTACCCTTTATTGCAATGAACTAGGGGATTGTTCACACAACATCCCAGTGATGTTTTCATTCTAATTAAGCAGCATAGCAATGGCTTGAAACACATGGCTCAGATAAAAAAATAGTTATATTAAGGTAAATTAATAAAATTAATGGGTCGTCAATTAAATATTATGAAACTGTCCTGGTGATTTTAATAGATCTCTAGTAAAACCAATACTTTGTTTTTGGAGTGTTTTCATTTGAAAACTGAATTGAGATGGAAGGCAGAGAATAAAGGACGATTTCAAAGTAATTATTCCTTGGACATTCCATTTAATTCTCTGTAAATCAATGGGAATTGCACTGTATAAGTTATAGAGATTCTAGTCATTCCAGGCAAATTTCTTCCATCAGTGGTACAGAAGAGTTACAGGTTTTCCACTGATTTCTCATAGGATTTCATTGTTTTTCTATGTACCTATTTTATTTACTCAAATAGCAATAGCACTTAGACTTATATACCACTTCACAATGCTTCACAGCCCTCTCTAAGTGATTTACAGAGTTAGCATATTGCCCCCAACAATCTGGCTCCTCATTTTACTGACATTCAAAGGATGGAAGGCTGAGCCAACCTTGAGCCGGTGAGGATCAAACCTCTGGCAGTCAGCAGCATTAGCCTGCAATACTGCATTCTAACAACTGCGCCACCACCATACATGTGTTTGAACTTTTAGGTGGACAGAAGCTGAGGTGAGTAATGGGAGCTCATCCCAACATGCAGTGCTAGGACTCAAACTGCTGCAACAGAAACTATCTCCAGCATTGTTAAGCCACTGAACTAATGGTGCGATTCAGCCAGTTCGCAAGACTTTGGCAGAACAGCTAGTTATTTTTTTGTTGTTGTCCAGGCCCAGAATGGACTTCTAGAAGTGGCATCCACACAGAGAACCAGTTGTTCACATATTTGAATCCACCACTGCACTGAACCATCATGTCTCTAAACGGGGCTTGCTGAAAAGAAACAAATTCAGAAGAGTAACAATTGTAAATATAACTATCTGCTATAGAAACACAAATGCATATAATGCTGTAACCAGAATAGGGCTATAATTCTGGAATAATGTACAGGTAGTTCTCAACTTACAAATGTAGCTTAGCACTGTTTGAAATTATGACAGATCCCCCAAGAGCAACTTAAAATCTGGTTTCAAAGTTCCAATGACCTCCTCAATCACATGTTCAAACTTTGGGCTCTTTGTAACTGGCCTGCATTTAAGGCTGCTATATGACCATGATTCCCCTTCATGGATTACTGCCTTGTCGTGGCGAAGGGGCTTGTGTAATTCAATGAAGCTATGAGCTTTGCCGTGCAGGGCCACTCAAGACGGACAGGTCATAGCAGAGAGTTCTGACAAAACATGATCCACTGGAGAAGGAAATGGCAACCCACTCCAGTATCTTTGCCATTAAAACCCTATGCACAGTACCAAAAGGCAAAAAGATATGATGCTGGAAGATGAGCCCCTCAGGTTGGAAGGCGTCCAATATGCTACTGGGGAAGAGCAAAGGGCTAGTACTAGTAGCGCCAGAAAGAATGAAGTGACTGGGCCAAAGCTGAAAGGACGGTCAGCTGTGGATGTGTCTGGTGGTGAAAGGAAAGTCCGATGCTGTAAAGATTTTTCTCCATAGGAACCTGGAATGTAAGATCCATGAATCAAGGAAAGCTGGATGTGGTCAAACAAGAGATGACAAGACTGAACATCGACATCTTAGGAATCAGTGAACTAAAATGGACAGGAATGGGTGAATTTAATTCAGATGACCATCAGATATATTACTGCAGGCAAGAATCCCTCATAAGAAATGGAGTAGCCTTCATAGTCAATAAAAGAGTAGGAAAAGCAATACTGGGATACAATCCCCAAAATGACAGAATGATCTCAGTTCGAATCCAAGGCAAACTATTCAATATCACAGCAGTCCAAGTCTATGCCCCAACCACCGGTGCTGAAGAGGATGAAATTGACTGGTTCTATGAAGCCCTGTGTCAGGTTTCTGACGTATGGGCTTTTCAAGTGACTCTGAGGCATTGTTTACCTTAAAAGTCCTTTATTAGCCTAATACACCTGCAAATGCTTGCTCGAAGGAAGCTGGAATCTGAAATCTCCACCCCCTTGCACAATATATTAAAACACAATTCTCCACCTTTCTAACTTTGTCATTAATCATATTCTCCAATTAATTTAAAGAATCAGCTTCCTTTCCATTAGAAGAACCACCAAAGTCTTATCTTCTCTAGAGAGACAAATGGCCTTCAAAGTGCATTCCTACTCTTCCCTCCCACCAATTTTAAACTAAAACAATACACAAGTCTTAAAGCAATACACAAGTTTAACTTATGAAATAGCTACAATAGTACAAAATGAAGCAGGGCACAGGCTGATAGAATTTTGTCAAGAGAATACAATGGTCATAGCATGCACTCTTTTCCAACAACTCCAGAGACGGCTCTACATATGGACATCACCAGACGGTCAACACAGAAATCAGATTGACTATGTGCTCTGCAGCCAAAGATGGAGAAGCTCTATACAGTCAGTAAAAACAGGAGGAGCTGACTGTGGCTCAGACCAGGAGCTTCTCATTGCAAAGTTTAGGCTTATACTTAAGAAAGTAGGGAAAAGCACTAGGCCACTCAAGTATGAATTAAATCATATCCCTGTTGAATATACAATAGAGGTGACAAATAGATTTAAGGAATTAGATCTGATAGACAGAGTGCCTGAAGAACTATGGATGGAGGTTCACAACATTGTACAAGAGGCTGCAACTAAAATCATCCCAAAGAAAAAAAATGCAAGAAAGCAAAATGGCTGTCTGAGGAAGCTTTGCAAATAGCTGAGGAAAGGAGGGAAGCGAAAGGCAAGGGAGAAAAAGAAAGATACACCCAATTGAATGCAGAATTCCAGAGAATAGCTAGAAGAGATAAGAATGCCTCCTTAAATGAACAGTGCAAAGAAATAGAAGAAAACAATATAATAGGGAAGACCAGAGATCTCTTCAAGAAAATTGGAGAGATGAAGGGAATGTTTCATGCAAAAATGGGCATGATAAATGGGACCTAACAGAGGCAGAAGAGATTAAGAAGAGGTGGCAAAATTACACAGAAGAACTATACAAGAATGAGCTTAATGTCCCTGATAACCACAATGAGGTGGTCACTGACCTCGAGCCAGACATCCTTGAATGTGAAGTGAAGTGGGCCTTAGAAAAGCTGAGCAACAACAAAGCTAGTGGAGGTGACAGTATTCCAGGTGAGCTATTCAAAATCTTAAAAGACGATGCAGTCAAAGTGCTACACTCAATTTGCCAGCAAATTTGGAAAACTCAACAGTGGCCACAGGATTGCAAAGATCAGTTTACATTCCAATTCCAAAGAAAGGCAGTGCCAAAAAATGTTCAAACTATCGCACCATTGCACTCATTTCACATGCTTGTAAAATTATGCTTAAAATCCTACAAACTAGACTCCAGCAGTATGTGGATCGAGAACTACCAGAAGTACAGGCAGGATCCTCAAATTTTCCAATATCCCAAAAGATAGGCTTAAAATCCAGAAGGATGCTGGGCCCTATCTAACAAAATGAAATGTGAGAAAATAAGGTTTTCCACTTAGGCTCAGATATAGAATAGGTGATACCTGACTCAACAGCAGTAATTGCAAGAGGCACCTAGGACTCCTAGTGGATAATCATTATATATGAGCCAACATTATATATGAGCCAACTCATGGTTTTGGGTGACTTCAATCTACCATCCCTGGGAGGATCATCTGAGTTAGCTCGGGAGTTCATGGCTTCCATGATGGCCATGGACCTGATGCAAGTAATTCATGGACCGACTCATGTGGGAGGTCACACCCTGGATTTGGTTTTTCTATCTGGACGGTGGTTAGATGATCTTGGTGGGGGCTCCCCAATTGTTATGCCCCTGTCATGGACCGATCATCATCTCCTGCGGCTGGTCTTCCGTTTTGCCACTCCCCACCGTGGGTGTGTTGAGCCAACTAGATGGTTCCACCCCAGGCGCTTAATGGACCCTGAGAGGTTCCAGGCAGCGCTGGGGTCCCCACCTGCCTCCTCTGCTCACAGCTCGGCAGATGCCTTAGTGGAAGCCTGGGAAAGGACGGCCACGGAGGCACTTGACCGAGTTGTACCCTTGTGGCCCCTGACCCGGCGCAGATCCCAGTGGGCTCCATGGTTCTCCGCAGAGCTCCGGGAGATGAAGCGTCGGAGACGGGCCTAGAGAGCGGTTGGAGGTCCAGCCGATCTGAATCCGACCAATTGCGACTAAGAACCCATACTAGGTCTTATCTCACAGCGATAAGGGTGGCGAGGTCTAATTACTTCGCTACCCTTAATACGTCCACAGATAATCGCCCGGCCGCCCTGTTTAGGGTGACCCGCTCCCTCCTCAATCAGGAGGTGAGTGAGGAACCCTTGCAGGGGCATGCTGAGGAGTTTAGTCAACATCTGTTGGACAATATCGCTCGGATTCGGACCGGTTTGGACTCCGACTGGGCAGAGTCGGACGATCAGGACATGGGTGATCTTGTCAATGTGATCTGGGAGGAGTTCGATCCTGTAACTCCGGAGGAAGTGGACAGGATTATGGGGAGGGTGAGCTCCACCACATGTTTATTGGACCTGTGCCCTTCCTGGCTGGTTTATGCAGCCCGGGAGGGGACACGAGGCTGGTTCCAGGCGGTTATATCTGCCTCTTTGAGTGAGGGTAGCTTCCCCACCGCCTTGAAGGAGGCGGTGGTGAGACCTCTCCTCAAGAAGCCTGCCTTGGACCCAGCTGTGTTAACTTTCATCCGGTCTCCAACCTTCGCTTTCTTGCGAAGGTTGTTGAGAGTGTGGTGGCGCATCAGCTCCCTCTGGTTCTGGATGAAGCGGATTATCTAGACCAGGGGTCGGCAACCTAAAAAAGAAAAAGAGCCACTGGGAACCGGTTCCATCACAAATTAAAAAAAGAGGGAGCCGCGTGCGTGTGTCCATGCACGCGCATGCGCAAAAAGGTTTTTTGCGCGTGCGTGGACGCATGCGGCTGCCATTTTTTTAAAAATGAGATGGAACCGGTTCCCGGTTGCCCGACGGCGACGGCCCGTCTGCAAAGCTGCCGGCAGCTTTGCAGATGGGCCGTGGCAGCTTCCTCAAAGAGCGGCGCCCCTGCCCATTCCGAGAGGTGCGCGCGCACCTCTCCGAACGACCGGAGGTGCGCGCATACCTCCGCGCGAATGGGCAGCGGTGCCGCTCTTTGAGGAAGCTGCCGCGGCCCGTCTGTGAAGCTGCCGCTTTCGGCAGCTTCGCAGACGGGCCGTGGCAGCTTCCTCAAAAAGAGAGGCGCCCCTGCCCATTCCGAGAGGTGCGCGCGCACCTCTCCGAACGACCGGAGTTGCGCGCGCACCTCCCCAAACCTTTGGGGAGGTGCGCGCGTACCTCCGTGCGAAGGGGCAGCGGCGCCGCTCTTTGAGGAAGCTGCCGAAAGCGGCAGCTTCCTCAAAGAGCGGCACCGCTGCCCATTCACGCGGAGGTGCGCGCGCACCTCCCCAAAGGTTTGGGGAGGTGCGCGCGCAACTCCGGTCGTTCGGAGAGGTGCGCGCGCACCTCTCGGAATGGGCAGGGGCGCCGCTCTTTGAGGAAGCTGCCGCGGCCCGTCTGCTAAGCTGCCGCTTTCGGCAGCTTCACAGACGGGCCGCGGCAGCTTCCTCAAAGAGCGGCACCGCTGCCCATTCGCGCGGAGGTACGCGCGCACCTCTCCAAAGGTTTGGGGAGGTGCGCGCGCACCTCTGCCCATTCGGGGAGGTGCGCGTGCACCTCTCCAAACGGGCGGTGCCACTCTCCATTTGGAGAGGTGTGCGCGCACCACTGCCCGTTGGAAGAGGTGCGCGCGCACCGGGCGGCTGGGAGCCGCAAGAGACGGCTCAAAGAGCCGCATGCGGCTCCGGAGCCGCAGGTTGCCGACCTGTGATCTAGACCCATACCAATCGGGCTTCAGGCCCGGGTACAGCACGGAGACGGCATTGGTCGCTCTGGTGAATGATCTCTGGAGGGCTCGGGACAGGGGATATTCCTCTGTCCTAGTCCTATTAGACCTCTCAGCGGCTTTCGATACCATCGACCATGGTATCTTGCTGCGGCGTCTCAGGGGATTGGGAGTGGGAGGCACGGTCCTTCAGTGGTTCTCCTCCTATCTCCTGGGACGCTCGCAGTCAGTGTTGGCAGGGGGGCAGAGGCCTCGAGGCCTCTCGCTTGTGGAGTCCCTCAGGGGTCGGTCCTCTCGCCTCTCCTGTTCAACATCTATATGAAACTGCTGGGTGAGATCATTCGTGGTTTTGGAGTTGGGTATCATCAGTATGCTGATGATACCCAGCTTTTCATTTCGACCCCAAACCACCCCAGTGATGCCCTCGACATGATGTCCCGCTGCCTGGAGGCGGTTCGGGTCTGGATGGGGAGGAACAGGCTTCGACACAACCCTGACAAGACCGAGTGACTGGCATCTCGGGATATTCAGGATATTCCATCTCTCTCTATGGGGGGTGAGTTATTACCCCCCATAGATAGGGCTCGCAACTTGGGAGTCCTCCTAGATTCACAGCTTTCTCTAGAAGACCATATAGTAGCTGTGACTAGGGGGGCCTTCGCCCAGGTTCACCTGGTGCGCCAGTTGCGGCCCTATCTAGACCGGGATGCCTTACGTACGGTCACTCACGCCCTCGTGACCTCTCGTCTGGACTACTGCAACACTCTCTACATGGGGCTACCCTTGAAGACCACTCGGAGGCTCCAGCTGGTACAGAATGCAGCCGTGAGAGTTGTGTTGGGAGTTTCCCGACACTCCCATGTTACACCTCTGCTCCGCGAGCTGCATTGGTTTCCAGTTGTCTTCCGGGTGAGATTCAAGGTGTTGGTAATGACCTACAAAGCCCTACATGGCATGGGTCCGGAATACCTTGGGGAGCACCTGCGGCCGGCGTCAACTTCCTTCCACACAGTACGCTCCCACAGAGAGGGCCTCCTCAGGGTGCCACCGGTCAAAGAATGTCGACTGGTGGCCCCCAGGGGGAGGGCGTTCTCTGTGGGCGTGCCAGATTTATGGAACCATCTTCCGGTCGAGCTCCGGATGGCGCCTGACCTCCGCTCCTTCCGGCGCGATCTCAAAACCTACCTTTTTGAACAAGCTGGCCTGGCCTGATGGGATGGGGTTGGGTTTTAACCTACTTTTTAATGTGTTTTAACTTATTCGTGGGCATTTTGTTTAATCGTTTTTAATTTTTGTATCTTGTTTTTTTTTAATATGTATTGCCCTGTTCACCGCCCTGAGTCCTTCGGGAGAAGGGCGGTATACAAATAAAATTAATAATAATAATAATAATAATAACAGTGTGCTGCAGCTGCCAAAAAAGCCGAAGCAGTCCTAGGCTGCATTAGTGCCACTTTATAATGCCTTGGTAAGACCACACTTGCAATATTGCATCCAGTTTTGGTCAACATGATACAAAAAAGATGTTGAGATTATTAAAAAGAATGTAGAGAAAGCAACAAAGTTGATTAGGGGGCTGGAGACTAAAACATATGAAGAATGGTTGCAAGTATTGGGCATGTATATTTTAATGAAAAGAAGAACTAGGGTGATGTGATAGCAGTGTTCCAATATCTAAGGGGCTGTCACAAAGAAGAGGAGGGTCAACCTATTCCCCAAAGACTTGAAGAAAAGACAAGAAGCAATGGACGGAAATTAATAAAGGAGAGAACCAACCTAGAACTAAGGAGAAATTTTCTGACAGTGAGAACAATTAATTAGTGGAATAGCTTGCCTCCAGAAGTTGTGGATGCTTCATCACTGGAGATTTTTAAAAGATATTGGACACCCATTTGTCTAGAATAATATGATTGCCTTCTTGAACAAGTGGTTGGACTAGAAGACCTCAAAAATCTCTTCCAATTCTGCTATTCTGTTTTTTTGCATTTTTTAAAGGTAAAAACTAATATTTCTAAATATAAAATAATAAATATATGTCAGAGCACACACAGTCTTATTGTGCTGAGATAACCCAGGAGTAAATACAGTAAACAATGATTTGTATTAAATGGTGGTTTTATATTATACTATCTACAAATATACACTAGAAAAAAGATACATACATGCGGTGAAACAGCAAACTCCAGTACACAGCAATTACAGCAGAAAACGGATGAGAGAGGAAGACTCCAGCAAGGCCTTCCCTTTTTTAATCAAGCTTTTAAAGGGATACAGACCCCTGCTGAATCATTCCTAACATTGCATCATTCATCTTACATTATACAAGCTGGTTAGCTTCTAAATAATTACCTTGTCAATATGTTTGACTCAATGTAGCATAGAAGGCAGAAGAAAATGCATTATAATTTGAAATTTTCCTTCTAAGTGAGTTTCTTTTATTTCTGGTAAACATACAGATTGTCCTTGTTTTACAACCACAGTTCAATCCAACCTTTTCACTGCTAAGCAAGATAGTTATTGAGTTTTGCCCCATTTTACCACTTTTCTTCCCACAGTTGTTAAGTAAAATCACTGCAGTTGTTATATTAACACGGTTACTAATATAACCTTTGCTTGTCAGAATATTGCAAAAGGTGATCATATGACCCTGGATCACTGTAGCCATCATAAATACATGCCAACTGCAAAGCATTTGAATTTTGACCATGTGACCATGGGGATGTTGCAATGGTCATAATTGTGAAAGAGAATCATAAAATATTTTTTCAGTGTCATTGTAACTTTGAGTCACTAAAAATGATAGTAAATCAAAGAATATACATATATGATTTTCAAGCAGTTCTGCTAAAGAGTTTCCTTGGTCTTCTAGATCTTGCCTTTATTTCAACAGTTCTGTGTGTCTTCAATTTTTTAAGAATGTTTCCCATAGTTGAAATAGGATTTTTGTAACCTTTTTTTGGTTGCTAGAAGTGAATAATTTTCATTTTCAAATGCTTAGACACTTGCTTAGATCAGGCCACTGATTGTAGTTGTAGTCACAACTACAATCAGTGGCCTGATCTAAGCAAGTCACAACTACAATCACACTTTGAGAAGTTAGAAGGGTCAAAATATTGTTCATCTGGCTAATAATAGGCCTAACAAGGCAATATCTTTTGGAGACATATTAATAATTTTAAAAGAAACTAGCAGAGATTCAATTGGATATTCAATATTGTATCCTGCCATCTTCAATGTTTTCTTACTTTTAATATATAAACAACTGCATATAAATAGAAAGTATATATTCAGATCTGTAGAAAGACATTGCATTTAACTTTATATCATGCAGAATTATAAAGAAATCCTTTTTATTTAAGGATTTCTTGGAACAACCATGCAATGCTGAAAGTTTTGCATACAAGTACAGTTTTGTATACATCTTTTTTTAATAAATGCTACTTTTAATGCCTCTAATATATGCTTTTGTATGTCATGCTTTCTCTAAAATGAGCATTTTTGTCTATTTTTTCCAATATATCCTGTTTTAAAAGTATTTTTTGAGCTTGGAAAAAATAAGGGTAATGAAATCCATATTTTACCCATAGAACAGAATCATTATTAGTAGAACTCACATTTTTGCTCTAAATGAAGTCCACAAAACATATATAGGGATTTGCTTTGGGTTCATGTATTCATTGTCTTTTAGGACTGAATTGAAAAAAACCTTATGGTTGAAAATAAAACTTGCAATATATTGTTAACTGCCTTCATTTTGTTTCTAATTAGAATTTTTAAAACAAATGCAAGATGTGGCATATTAACAAAAATGTAAATATCCTTCACTATTTTGGTCTCTTCAATTAGGTTAAATAGGGCTGTAAAAATTGATTGGAGAAGGAACTCTCTTAGTCACTCATGCCTTCTTCACCTCGCAGCTTGACTACTGCAACACACCACAAAAAATTTCACGTAGTGCAAAATGTAGCAGTGTGGGTAATGATGATCATGCCTTAGTATGGCCATGTAACACTTGGTTTGTGAGGTACACTGGTTTCCAGATGCAATTCAGTGTCCAGTCACTGACTATAAGTCTTATGTAACATAGGGTTTGTTACTGAGAGGCTCAGAGCATGTACCCAATCAGTTTAATCGCTGAGTCAACCCAATCAGAGTTTCATTGATTAAACTATCCCTCCTATCAGATATATGGCCTTCTCTGTAACAGTTCCTGCCCTCTGGAATGTGATCCGACCCCCATCCCCAAATTAGAATGGTCCAGCATGCTAGTGTTTTGAAGAGTCTTAGAGACCTGGTTCTTCACCCAGGCCTTTGGAGAGGATGACTTATGCCCTATGTTCCTCTCTGTTCCCCTAACTGCTTTATTTTCTTTGCTATTGTTTTTCCCCATCATGTGCTATTTCTCTGTATGTGTGTATTTTCCTATTTTTCTTTAGTTTTAAATGTTTTAACAATTGCAAACTGTCCAGAGTTGTTGGGAGATGGGTATCTATTCAGTAATGTGAACATTGGGACAAGAGAGGCGTCCTTTCTTAAAACATGAAAGGAGCCATGTCCTTCATAAGATTTCCACAGCTTCTTTGTAGGCTGTTCCAGTTGCCTGCCAATGGCCTCATGCTTTGTGCCCACCTCTTTTTTGGAATCATCAGCAAATCAAAACAGATATGTGTACGCATACAGATATCAGTCAGCAACAGCCTGTGACACCCAGTCCATTAGGACCATTTATGTTGGGCATGGCTAAATCCTAGGATAAAAGGGAGTTTGGAAGGATCGAGTTCTATGTTACAGTCAAATGGTGTTTCTCAACTGACTGGGGAATTCTGAGAGTTGAAAGGGGCGTTGTCTTACCTGAACGCCTTTTCTCAGCATGATGATGGAGAATCCACAGAGGGGTTAACTCTGTCTTCCTGCCCAATTAGACTAAGTCTGTCAAACTTTCCACGCCTCTCCTGGGCCAGGATACCTCCTAGTCACGACTAAGGTGAAGCTATTGACGACAGTCCGATGTGTTGGCTCCCATACTTCTGACACAGGACCTGATGGACACTAAAGGGTGGGTGTGGATTCTCCATCACATGCTGAGTAAAGGCGTTCAGGCAAGACAATGCCCATTCTCCAGCATGATAGATGGAGAATCCATGAATAGGACATACCAAAGCTGCCCTGTCCCTATGGGAGGGAATCAGTCTGGGCCTGTGTCCCACCCTGTGGCACTACTTGTTGTAGCACTCTCCGACTGAATGAGGCATCTGCGGAGGCAAACCTATCCAGTTTATAATGCCTCACGAAGGGGGAAGGTGAAGACCATGTCGCCGCCGTACAAATGTCCCCAATGGACACCTGTGTAGCCCATGCCGTGGAAGTTGCAGCACTGTGAGTGGAGTGAGCAGTGATATGACTTGGAAATGACAGTGAATGTGATTGGTACACCCCTGCAATACAAGTCCTGATCCACCTGTCTATACTGGAGGCAGAAACCTTCTGCCCCATAGTAGAAGGTTGAAAGGAAACAAAGAGGGCTTCTGACTTGCAAAAGGACACTGTCTGCTTAAAGTAGTGGTGTAAGGCCCTGAAAATGTCCAGGGCATGCCACTGACATTCCAAGTCATGAGATGGATGAGGACAAAAATCTGGCAAAATTACCTCTTGCATCCTGTGAAACAAGGTACTGACTTTTGGAATAAAGGAGGGATCCAATCAAAGGACCACCCTGTCATCATGAAAGATGCATAAGTCCTCTCTGATAGAGAGAGCTGCCAGTGTCTTGGCCAGTGTGATGCAACAAATATCACCTCTGCCTGTTCTTGCAGTATCTTGTGGATGACCGCCGGAATCAGAGGGAGAGGCGGGAATGTATATAGCAAGCCCCCAGGCCATGGTCTGCGGAGGGCATCCATTCTCTCTGCCCCTGGAGAGGCGAACCGGGGAAAAACCCTCAGAAGCTGGGAGTTCACTGGAGAAGCGAACAAATGACCAAACCTCTCCGATATCTCCCCGAAGAGATCGGGATGCAAGCGCCACTCGGAGTGATCCACTGTCGACCTGCTCAGAAAATCTGCCTGCTGCTTTCCTCTCCCGAGATGTGCTCAGCCCTGAGGAAGGAGAGGTTGGTCTCTGCCCAGGATCCCAACAACTGGTCCTCGGCCATAAGGGACCTGGAATGGGTACCCCCTTGCCGGTTCACATGGGCTTTTGCCGCCACGTTGTCCGTGAGGACCAGGACATGTTGTCTTGCCACCCTGTTGCGGAAGTGGCATAGGGCCAGATGTATGGCTCTGAGCTCCAACCAGTTTATGTTGTCCTTCAGGTCTCACTGGGACCACTGGCCCTGAGCCAGCTGTGACCCTAGGTGTGTTCCCTAGCCAAAAAAACTGGCATCCATAGTTAGGGTGAGCCAAATGGGCTCCTTGAATAATGAGCCTCTGGCTACCGCTGGGAAGGTCCACCACTGGAGGGATCTTAGGGTCTGAGAAAGAACCCTTACCCTTTCATTGGAGGAGCTGGTGCCCAGTCTCTGAAATGGGAGCAAAAACCACTGCAGGTTCCTGGAGTGTAGTCTAGCCCATGGCACTATCGCCATGCAGGAAACTATCTTCCCTAACAATTAAGAGAGAATGGCCAGTGTAACTATATGCTCCCTTTGGACCTGGAGGACCAGGGCTTGGATGCTATCCTGACATTCCCGAGATAGATAGACTCTGCATAGTTTTGTGTCTATGACCATGCCCAGGTGAAGAAGGCAGGTTGAGGGAACTGTCTGGCTCTTTTGAAAGTTCACCGAGAACCCGTGGTCTTGGAGGGTCTTGATAGACAAGGCCAGGTCCGATTGAGCCGTCTGAACAGAAAGGGACTGGGTGAGGATGTCATCCAGGTAGCACTGAATGCATACTGGAACTGACCTCAAGTCTGCGGCCAGTGCTGCCAAGATCTTTGTAAATACTCTTGGAGATGATGAGAGACCGAATGGTAAGGCTCTGTATTGATAATGGTGGTTTGTGTAACAGAACCTGAAGAACTTCCGATGGTCGGGGAGGATGGGGATATGGAGGTATGCTTCCGTGAGCTTGATAGACGTCAGGAAGTCTCCCCTCCTGATGCTGGCCAAGATGGACTGTAGCATTTGCATTTTGAATTTCTTGTATGCAAGATAAGAGTTTAGCCCCTTTAGAATTGCCCTCCATCCTCCCGAAGCCTTCAGAACGACGAAGAGGATGGAATAGAACCCCCTTCCTAGCTGTCCAGCTGGTACTGGTTTTATGGCCCTTATTTCCAAGAGGTGCCAAATAGCTCTGTCATGAGAGCCCTCCTGACTGGATTTTTTGACAGTGGACAATAAATGAAGCGCTCTGGGGGGTTGGATATAAATTCTAGAGATAGGCTGCACCTGATTGTGTTGAGGACCCAGGAAATGGTCTCCCATTTTTGAGCAGTCAATCTGCCACCAATTGGGGGGGGCTCCCTGAAGTCATTTGGATCTTCTGAAGGGATGGCCCCCTGTACGTTGAAAGGGCCATTTGGCCTGAAATTGGGTCTATCTCTGGTCCCAGATCAGTCAACCTGATGGTCTGACCTGGGAGGAAAGGAGTGGGAGGGCAGAACAAACTCCGATCCTGACCCTGATTGGAAAGACTGTCCACAGGCATACTGGGTAGGCCATCTATCTGCCCATCTAAGGAGGTGAGACATCACCTTACGTTTGTCCTTGTTTTCCACCAAATAAGGTGTCAAGTCCTCTCCAAACAGCTGACCACCACAGTACGGGGCAGCCAAGGACCACTTAGATTTAACATCCGCTCACCAGTATTTGAGCCTGCGAGGAGTGACATTGGAGGCTATGGCTCGAGACAAGAATCTGGCGGCATGTAGTGACACATCCGCCATGTACTCCAAAACAGCCACTAACTTGCCTAAGTCCTAGTGCATTCAGACTTCTTCCAGGGGTACTCTGGCCTGAAGTTGGCAGAGCCAGAGAAGGGAGGTTCTGGCAAAGAAGGAGGTGGATGTGGCTGCCCTTACCGCCCATGCTGAAGCTTGGTGTGTCCTGCGGAAGAAGGGTTCAGATTTTCTGTCCTCCACCTTCAAGGTTTCAGCCATATCCCCTGACACTGTGGACGAAGAGAAAGTGGGGTTAGAGGTTCAACCACAGTAGGAACCTCTAGCACTTCCGACAAGGCCAGGGCCACGTTAAACAGTCTCTTGTCCATCCCTCCCAGTGAGGTAAAGGTGCCAGGCATTCCCCATTGTTTCTACACTGTGTTGAGAAAGAGAGGGGGACAGGGGATGTGGTGTTCAGTGACAATAGGCTCAGAAAATACTGGACTTGTGTCTTGGCTGGTAGATGGATCAGGTTGGGGAACTTGGTCAGGACCAATATTAGCAGTAGCGCTGGCCTTATGGAACAATGATTTGAAGAGCACTGGATTGAATAGGCCCACAAAGGGAGGAGGGTCTGGAGCAAGATCCTCATCTTCTGAGAGCAGCAGGTCCATTGGGTCGTACTCCTCAGAGAACGATACTCTGCTGCGAGGAGACCGGGCAGGAAAAATAAGATTGGAAAAGTCTGGAGCTCCTGAGTGGGAGAGATAAGACAGGGTCATTGAGGCCACCGAATCAGGTTCAGACCTTTGTTGGCATGTTGAGGCCAACCCCTGGGTGACTGCCTGGGAGATCAGGGCCTGTAATTGCTCTGGTGACCACACTCCCTGCGCTTCTGAGGGTCGAAGACCAGCTGCTGTGGGCATAAAGGTGGCCTCAGGTCTTGACTGTGTTACTCTGGGGATAGGAGGAGCCAGTCAAAGGTTGGGTCCCTGGGTGAAGGGAATCATCTCCTCCTGTTCAGCCCTGGGAAAGTAGGATAGGCCAGGGTCCCCTTCCGGAAACCAGGCCCTTTGGGCAGATGAGGTGGGAGGAGTGAGTTGTGGGCCAAATCCTGAGTCCTCTGTGAGAGAAGAGGAGACATGGTCAGAACCCATCGTGCCTTGTCTCTGGGCTTTGGAAAACTGTTTCTCTAAGGCCTGGTGTCTCCTGCTGGCTTCTTTCTCTGCCACTTTGGAGGGCCTTTTGCCAGAAATGGCCTTGGCCTTGGCCTTGAGTTTCCCAGCGGCCTCCAAGGTGGAGGACTTCAGCTTTGGCTGCCCAGAAGTGTTGGGGACACCATGTGAAGACTGAGGTGCCATGTTGTCTGCCATCACAATGGGAGATATCTCAGTGGTATGCTGAGAGGGATCTCAAGTAGAGGAGCAGAGTACTGACCTGCAGCTGCATGCCACCTCACAGGGATCAGCAAGTACTCTAGGGCAATGGTGGCTGCAGGACCAACTTAATGGACACTGGCACACCTGCAATGTTTCTGATGGCCGTAATACCAGTTGAAAGCACCTTTGGTGCACTGGACAGGTCTACTGTGGTGGCAAGATCATCTCAGTGATAACAGCCAGCTCACATGTAGCTCACTTAGTGGCAGCAAGATCACTTCAGTGATAATGGCCAGCTCACTAGTCCTAGTTAGTGGCGGCAAGGCCAAGAATGGCACGGCCAGCACACATTGTCTGTTGGAGTGGATGAGGAAACACCTAGGCTGGGTCCTAGGGCTATAACTGTTGCCTCCTGTAATTGACCATCCACTTCTGAGAGGCTTGTCCAGATAATAGGAAGTAGTAGGGAGGCAAGGTAAAGATGATTGGACCTGATGTTGTAGGAACAGCCGGAACTGATGGCCACTGTAACCTCAAATGTGTGGCCTGCAATATTATCGCTCTACGGCCTTGATGTCATGGTCAAAAGAAGAGCTCTGGTCCCAGAGCCTTCTGCAGTGGCTGGAAGAGAAGAAGTATAAAAGAACCCCTGAGCCTGCTTTACCTATGAAGTCAAGCAGTGGGTGGCAATATGCTTTAATTCCTCTAGCTGAAAGAAGAATGAACTCCACCCCCCTGTGGCTGGCAGAGACAAGCCACACCTGGAGTGATAGCGGCACCTAAAATGGCGGCCGCTACTGAGGAAAGCTCTCAGGAGGGTTAGGCTGATGATAGGGAGAGCCGGTAAGGAAAGCTGTTACAGGCATGCTTGAAAGGCAGCAGAGGATTTCCAAAGAAAACCTCCCCATGCGGCTTCCAAAATGGCTCCTGCAACGCACGCGCCACAACAAGGGATGGCGGCCTGGGGCTTCCTGAAGACTACAGAGTAAGAAGGACACCTTTACCCATTATGGCGCTGTGCTGATCCCAGCACAGCTAGAGAGATGAAAAAGGAATGTAGGCTGAGGCCTGTGGAGAGGGCCTTCTGCAGTGGCTGGGAAGCCAAATGCTTCCTGGAGTTTGAAGCTCCAAAAGGAGAGGAAAATCCGCTGAGTGGTTAGGAGCTGCGCTGATCCCAGTGCAGAGAGGGAAATGGAGAATTCATGAATGGAAAGTAAAGAACCATATAGCCTGCTCAATGAATTTATTTTGCAAACTGGGAGCCAAAATTATCACGTCTATTCTGGGCACAGACTAAGTTGTGACTGGGAGGTATCCTGGCCCAGGAGAGGGTGGCAAGTTTGACAGACTTAATCTAATTGGGCAGGAAGACTGAGTTAACCCATTTGTGGTTTCTCCATGTATCATGCTGGAGAATCCACATATTTTCACACAGGTTTTCAAGGTGCCAAGGTTAATTAACACTGCAGCAGAATGTATGTACTATGCATGTTTTCATGTGGATTCTGTTCATAGCAAAAAGCTTGGTTTTCTTCAGGTTCCCTTTCAGATTTTACTAAATTTCTACACCTTGCCTTTAAATATCTATATCTATTTGTATTAGGAGTGATTCCAATGAAACTGTCCCAGTTAGAGATGTTTCCTTTCATGGATGTTTGCTGTGCAGTCCTGACACAGTAAAGCAGGCCGTAGGAGGTGCATCTTTCCACCTCAGCACAGAATCAAAACCAGATCTGTCTCCCTCTTAAGCAGTGATTTCTCTGCAGTTGTTTTCTTTTTACTGTAGCTGTCAGTGCCTCTATCATATAACCTTTCTTAATTATCTTAAACTCTGTTGTCAATAAAATTATATCAATGTGCTCCAAAACATCATAAGACCAGAAACATCATCAACAAAAATTTGTATTTGGTATTATATACATGTGAGAGAAATATTTTTTAAAAATTAGTAAAATCAATTAGGAAAATAAACTCATCAAAGCTGTTTACATAACCCAGCAGGCTGGCCATCTGCTTTCAAGTTTGTCCTCTACTGGCAATGTTCTGCATGCAAATAGAGCAAATATAAATAGCATACAATCTCATACTGAATTGCTAATATTTGCGTGCATTGCAGTATTAGCTCTTTTAAACTTTTTGTAAAATAAATTATTTGTAATCTTTGTCTGGCAATACTGATATTTTTTCCATATACAATTCATAGTTTTTCTGTCCCCTTAGCTAGTGCATTTGACTTTTATTGCATTTATGATCAAATTTGTCATATCTTTACCTAAAAAAACAGCGTCCTAGTTAGCTGTGATATATTCCAAATCATTGTCCCTGGAAAGAAGATGTGGGAATCCTTTGTCCACATAGATGTAATGCAAATGCTACTGCAAAAATCCAAGAAAAAGGAGAACAGGCCCCTAAAGTAGAGAAATTCCCTTTGACTAGGAGATGACCAGGCTAAGCCTGAGGGCAGAATCAAATAATGCATCATCAATTTGCAATTTGTATGCCTCCATCAGAGTCCAAAGTCCACTCACCTCCCTTTTAAGGCCATTGACTCTTATCTGGCACCAATTAGTCTTGACCATTAGTAGTTCAGATATTGTGTATAGGTAGCATGAAATAAAACTTGTAGTAATTTTGAATTCTATCCTGGATCCTGATTTCTTATATCTGGAAAAATCAGATAAAAAGTAGTCTATGTGGGTAGTGGGCAGAAATAAATCCAGAAAGCAGGATCTGAAAGAGAATGGGATGGTTAAAATCAGCAAGATGACAGATGATGTGCTGTATGCAAGCCTTGTCCCCTTTGAACCATGTGTACAGTGTTGATATCATGATACTACATCTACCATCTTGCTGATTCTGATCCCACCCCCACAAAACTTGCTGAACCCAGATTCCTATCTCCACTAAGTCACCAATCTTACTGGATGATTATGGGAATAGTTATTATTTCATGGGCTTGCAGTATTGCTCTAATGCTAAATTTGAAATAAGGATCAGGAGACCAACTTGATTATTTGAAAACAGAGAATAATGTCTTAAAGTAGATACAACATGCTTGTAATGAAGACTGCACCTTGGTACACTAATATTAAGTAGTGGTAGAAGAAAGCTGTATCTGCTGAAATGTATCTCGGAACGTGTATCTTTCCAGATGTTGCTGAACTACAGCAATTCCAGCTTGCATGACTTATGGAGATATCTAGTTACTTCACTACTCCTACCTCCTTCTTTTTCAACATATCCTTGAACTACTCCTTAACTTGCGCCAGCATTTGCATGCAATAACTTTCCAGGATGCCTGGAATTTTGTTGGCAGAACATTGAGCTCATTACACTGGGACATTTCATTTTAACCTGCCCATCAAATAAATCAGATGATGATTTGGCTGGTACTTCTTAATCATCTTTCAATCAATCCTGCTCTTAGGCTTTGACTCAAAGAGGCCCACATATCCTGCATGCTGATTGGAATTGCTAAACATTTTTTTAATCTTGGCAGCTGTCCCCAGGGAACTCTCAACCAGCTTTTAAAAACTCTATGAACAAGGCCTGACACATATCCTAAATTATGATTCACACAGTACAATACTTGCATCTATAATGCTCCAGCCCAGCCATGGAAGTACTGTCTCAGAACATAAGCCTGCAGCTATAGAGATGGATTCAAGCAGTAGCAATATAAGTTATTTGATGGATTAATTCATTATGTGCCATTAAGTAGTGACCACATAGATTTTCTCCAGGAGACGTTCTGATAGTTCTGGTCTTTTTGCATTTCCTCATTTACTCCTCCAGTTTATCACATTATATGAGGGGCCTATTCAACCTCGATGAAATCCTTCTCCTGCCCTAATTAATAGTCTAAGCCAAGGATCTTCACTTAGCAGATGTTGCTAAATTATACATAACTTTCACAACAAACATGGCCAATCATGAAGGAAGATGTATGTTATAATTCAACAATATCTGGAAGATTATATAGTACCTCCTCTATGTAAGCAGTTTATTAAATATGCTTCCACAAAGGTTAAGGACAGAGCCTAATGACATGATTTTGAAGGTTCTTTTGGGTATATTTACACTCAGATATCAAACAGTTAACCTACCATGTCCATGAATACCCAGTTATGCCTGATCAGTTATTTCCAGTGTTAAAAAAACAAAACAAAACTTTCTTAAGTAAACTAAAAACCCAGTAGCCCAAGAAGAAAAATCAGGAATAATCGCTATATCTACAACATATAGAAGGACTATAAAAGTCACTATGTAAGGCAGAGAGGTAGAAGGCTAACGGAACACATTTATGAACACTAATTAGCAGTAAGAAGACATGATGGAAACTTTAATTTTACAACCCATGGAAAGACTTAACCATACTTTCACTGGAAAATTGTTAGCCTCCTCAATCAAGCTAAATGAAAAAAAAAACAGGAATTCCTGGCTTCCTGTTTTGCTGTCATGGTAGAACGGGTGCAGGAAGATGGGGCCCCATCTTTTGCATTTGATTTCGCCCTGATGGGGACCCTGGAAAGGGTCAAAAGTCACCCTGTTGAGGCAACAAGCAAGGAGGAGACCCTTGTTGATCGCGGGAGGGCAGTGGCCCTTCTTTTTGATCTGAGAAATCCCTCCAAACTGGGGAGGGAAAGACTGACTACATTCGTGTAGCTAGTCAGAAGCTGCTGACAATGTAAGACAATAAGTGCTAACAAGCAATCTTTCATCAACATGGATGAAACTGGGTGAGACTCTATCCTCTCTTTATGACTCTAAGACTTCTTCCTGGAAAAAAACTGCCCAAAGCACCCTCCCTGATGAGAGAGGGAAGGGGAATTCCACCCCATACCTTCAGGAAAAGCGGTGAACTAATTACTTGGGGGAAACAGAGAAAATTACAAGATTAATTTGGAATTAATACACATATATGGTTTTGAAATTTGGGGAGTAAAAGTGTTTTTGAGACTTTTTTGAAAAAAAAAAAGATTTGTAAAGCTTGTAATATAAGTTTGGATTTTAAAAGCTGGAAAATGGCGCTAATGACATCTAGTGGCAAATTACAGCACTATAATTTGTTAAGCCTAAAAGAAACATTGCTTGAAGCCCAGATTTAGATAACTCTTGCTGTCTGTCCTTGGAAACTTTCACCTTTAAAGACTGCAGCTGCGAAAAGGAGGAAAAAACTTTTGGGCTGCTTATTGGTGTGGCAGAGATGAACTATTTTGAAACTGGCCTGCCTGAACTACAAATATAAATATTAACTGACTTTCAAAGCTGTGTTGTGGAACTATTTCCCTGCAGGAGAAACACACTTCATTGCTTGAGATGATGGAATATTTTGGATTACAAATCTTTGATTGATGAACATTTTTATTATAAAGACCACCTACAAAAAAATTGAAATGGATGTCCCATACTCATCTTTAAATAGTAAAAAACCATCTCTAACACCTGTCCCCAAAGTCTTCAGTTTGATATATCACCAACAAAATATAGATGAAGATCAGAAAGAAATTCTTTCCATGTTGAAATCAATTCAAGAGACTATTGCTTTAGCTCGTGATGAGACTAGAAATAACACAAAGAACATAAAAGAACAATTTTCTAATCTAAATTTACAAACCCAGAACATGACTGCAAAGAAGGGAGTAGCAACCCAGAAAATAAAAGGAAAACTAGAGGAACCAGATCCAAAGATGGAGGACCTAAAGTAAGGAACTAAACAACAGATTCAGACAACTGAAGAACTAGAAGACAGAGCGATAATATCAGAAATAAAAAAGTCATCCTACCAATCAAGAATTCAGGACACACTTGAGGAAAAGGAAGAACTGATTGAATGGAAGATAGAGCTGTTAGGAGAACTTTGGGCAATTGGAGAAGGAAGGAGGCTGTTTAATGAATATCAGTGGGTTCGTTCTTCCAAAAATACTTTAATGAAATAGTCTTTCTTATTCCAAACAGTATACACAAAAACAAAGAAAAAAATTACTTGGTGATTCAAATGCACTTGCTTGGAAAGTTAGTTGGCAAAGGAAGAAAGCTAGAGTAAGACTGATCCATTAATAGTTTTGATTCATTAGATGGGATATTATAATACTAACTACATGTTTGTATATGGTGGAGAATAGATAATTGCTAGAAATAGAAGTACTATTATAACTAGTATTATGTAGTGGCTTCTTGGCCCCATGGTCAGACAACAGACAAAGGAATCAGCATGGCAGCTCTTTATTGGTGGTAGTACCGAAGCGAACAAAGGGGTTACCTGTACCCCCTTATATACTTGGCCAGGTGCACTGACAGCCAATCCCTTATTTGGGTTTTCCCGCCAAGCGCTTACCAGCCAATCTAGTTATAGTACAGCACCACCTGATGGTCACAATGAACTGCTACTATATTTTATTATCCCCATACATAACAACTAAAAAGATAAGATTTGTAATTAGAATATTAGGTTTTGGTATGAGAAGGGAAACAGGAAAATGCTAAGAAGTTTTAATAAGGAAAGCATTTGGTTACCAAAATACAACTTACTTTGAAATTATAAACAACAGAGACATTCTGAACACTGATGGGAAATTATTATTTTTTAAAAATAAGCAAAAACAGGATACTGATTGAACATATGGATATTAAGTGCAAATGCAATTAGGATACGTTTTGGTTAGAAAAGTTATCTAAAGCTGACATTGATATTATGAGAAAAATGTAACAAAGATGTTGATATTCAATTGTATATTTATTAATAACAATAATAATTGTATTTGCCTAGTGTGGGAAAACAGGTACTACTGGAAGAAGAGAGGAAACATTTGGTGGTATAATATTGGATCTAGAGTGAAGAAGTTAATATATACCACTGAATTACCACAAAACACATTGTCTATTAAGTATTTGATTGTAAAACTAGAAAATTAATTAAATATTTATAAACAAAAAACAGGAATTCCTGCAAGCTTGTTATTCAGATAAATCAGCTATCAATAAACACATAGAAATAAAACATATTTACACACTATTCAAAAGATACAATAAAAAGACCAATGCAATTCCTCTTCCGCAGCGAGATTAACACCAGACAAACAATAAAACAGGAAACAATGCCCTAATCCAGGAACTATAAAAGAAAAAAAATGCTATAATCAAGATTCTATCAGATAAAACTGCACTCTCCCCAACACTAGAAGCAACTATATATAAACAGGGGGCAAATACTACACTGTTGGCACTGTTAAAATTACCTAATTGTGTGATACAAAGGAAATAACTAAGTTCAGAACAATTTCAAAGTGATTGCCTATGAAAGAGGGAATGTTCATGCAAACTCCTTGGCCACTTCAGACTCATTAAATTTATATTCTTATTCATCAGAACAAATGAGAAGTAGCAGAAAAATGCAGGTTTTCCCACCTCCACATTGCTATTACAAAACATGCATTGAGCCAATTATGTTTTCTGAAGATTGGACACTTTAAAAATGTACATATTTTCTATAATTTATCTAAATTCAGCACTCCCACTGGCAATTCTTAATTTGACTACTCTTAATCTTTTTTTCTGAATACAGTCATCATTTTAATATCTCATAGTATTCCTGATCTACAACAGCTCTAATGTGGTCTCTTATCATAGTTTTGCCAAAAATGTGATGGTATGTGATGGTTTGCATTAGTGCTACAAATATTCCCACAAGTTATTACATTTCAGGTATTTTACATTTAATCTACATCCCATGTAGAATTTTACCTATATTTCCTTAAAACAGCCATGTTTATACCCCACTTGTATAATTACCACTAATTTATGTCCCCTGTTTGCAACTTACATAATTATCTATGTTTTATGCTTTCTATACCCAGTTCCCCTAATATCCATTACTTAAATACAACTAGCCTAATACACTTTTTTCTTATATGGATCAAATGAGTACTGAAAAAAGGAACCGTTAATTTCAGAGCTCATTGTATTGGCTCAGCATAATGCAGAGGGGTACTATACTTAATTACATACCCTGAATGTAAGGGTAAAGAAGCATAATTTTATTCACAAGAAAAAGTTGCATTTTTAAAAGCAAATAAACAAAATCCTTTAGTAGAAATCTGAGTCTTTTACTGAATGAGATACTCTGTTTTTATGCAATCTCTCTTATAAATGATTGACATCTTGACTGGAAAGTGGAGAAACAATTTGTCTAGCAAAGTATTTTTATAACAAACTATATTTCTCTATCAAATACAGGTTGTGACTATTGCTTAAGAAGAACTTGCACAATTATTTATATTGCATACTATATTGTTTATCCAGCATAAAACTATTCAGAATATAAATATTTCTCTGTGCTTTCTGCAATAGTCCTTGCTGTTTCCTCTTTTACAAAGTATATTAAAAATATTGTGCAAATTAATCACTTTATGATTATACATATTTAATCACTTTAAATATTAAAATGAAATAAAACCACTATATTGAAATTCTCATGCAGAATGTTTATATACTGTATGTATCTGGGAATATATACCCAAATGTTTTTCTTTTTAAAGTTTTCTTTCTTTATAATTTAGTCTGCTGAATAATTTCTCATTTGGGGAGTGTTAGTTATTTTTGCATTCAGTTAATAAATACAAAAAGCAAAAATACACTATAGGTAAAAAGGTAAAGGTTCCCCCGCACATGCGTGCTAGTCGTTTCCGACTCTAGGGGCCGGTGCTCTTCTCCGTTTCAAAGCCGAAGAGCCAGCGCTTGTCCGGGGACGTCTCCGTGGTCATGTGGCCGGCATGACTAGACACCAAAGGCGCACGGAATGCTGTTACCTTCCCACCGTAGTGGTCCCTATTTTTCTACTTGCATTTTTACGTGCTTTTGAACTGCTAGGTTGGCAGAAGCTGGGACAAGTAACAGGCGCTCACTCTGTTACGCGGCACTCGAGATTCGACCCGCCAAACTGCCGACCATTAGATCGACAAGCTCAGCGTCCTAACCCACTGAACCACATTATTAGTCATTGCCAAGGTTAGTAGTTGCCAAGGAAGGCACGAGAATAATGTTATGACTAGGGTCAAATTATTCAATGCTTTTTTCTATTGAGAATTTTCAAAGGTTAATAATTATATTTTGAGTATACACACACATGCACACACACACACACACACATATGTAATATATGTAAAGAAATAGTCAAACACCAGGATAAATATAAACCAACTGTTTAATGAACTTAGCTTTCGTCGACTAACTGCCAACGTCATCAGAGTAAAATGCCTGAGGTTTGGAAGCTTGCTTATAAGACTGGTTGTTTTTGCACTCTGCTCATTGAGCGAGTTATCAGTCTACCCGCCCTGATGGGCTGTATTACTTCTAGTTGTCTTGTATCCATCCATGTGTTCCTGGACTCACTCCGCACCGAAGACCTCATTCAACTCATAAACCTGTGCCTTAGAACATACTTCATGTTCCAGGGTACTATCTATGAACAAGTGAAAGGCACACCGATGGGTTTCCTGATTTCAGGAATTATCGCAGAGGTGGTCCTGTAGCAACTTGAAGCCAAAATAATGTCCATGCATTGCCCCAAGTTTTGGGAAAGATACGTGGATGACACATTTCTGGTCGTCAAGAGGCAAGACAGCACCAGGTTAATGAGGGAAATAAATTCAGTCTACCAGACATCCATTTGGCACACTTGCATTTCTGGATGTGCTTGTCAGCCGCCAGTCAGACTGCACCCTCCATACCACCATCCACTGCAAACCCACACACACCAGTAGAATTTCACATTACAGGAGCAACCACCCTGTGTTGCATAAAATCAGCTGTATCAGGACACTGTTTAAGCGTGTCAATATTCACTGCAACACTGACAGGGCAAGAGCTTAGGAGAAGAGTCACATATATCATGTCTGCAGGTGGAATGGCTATCCAGTGGACTTCATCAGACGATATAGCAGACCATATGAGTCCCATGGGACTCAAAATATAGGCATGCCTATGGCATGGACAACACTGCCATATATCAATGGCGTGTCAGAGACAACAGTGCGGATATTAGCTCCATATAACATCAGTATTGCCTACAAACCAAGACAAACCCTACATGCCAGAATAATGCACTCCAAGGAACCGCTTCCCAACGAAGAAAGATCATTGGTGATATATGAATGAAATGAAATGAAATGAAATGTAAGGACTGTTACTGCAACTACATTGGGGAGATGACTAAATGGCTCAGAACCAAGATTCACGGACATGAGCTGGCCATCAGGTGGCGAGAACAGAAATCACAGGTGTGGGTAGCAATAACCACATGTTTGATCTTGCTGGGGCAGAGACCATTGCCCAGGATACCACCAAGGGCGGCTGACTGCTGAAGGAGGCTTGGCTATCAGACGGACACTTGATTAATTGCCACATAGATTTACTGCCTGCCTATCAGGCACTAAGGAAGTGGGAGGAACAATGTAACAACTTACAATGAGTGCAATGAGCACCTCCAATGCAAGGTCTGAACCACGGACCCATGCGACAACAAAGAACTGCGACTGCTGATGGGGAAAAATTCCCAATGTGTCCTGTGCAAGAATCAAAGACTAGGGGCCAGGCACATATACAGCAGGGGGGGGCTAACCATAGAACAAGAGGCATTAGGGGACCAGCCTATGGTAACGTGCATTCAACATGGACGAGACAGGCAAGGAGAGTGACAATGAGAGAGGCGACGATTCCCGAATCCAGGAACACATGGATGGATGTGAGACAACTAGAAGTAATATGGCCAATTGGTGTGGGTAGACCGGTAACTCGATCAATGAGCAGAGCACAAAAACAAAAAGCAAGCTTCCAAACCTCCAGCATTTTACTCTGACGATGTTGGCAGCTAGCCAACAAAAGCTAAGTTCATTAAACAGTTGGTTTATTTATCCCGGTGTTCGACTATTTCTTTCATAACATGGATATTTAATTTTTTAATTTAATTTTAATTCCATTTATATCCCGCCCTTCTCCGAAGACTCAGGGCGGCTTACAAGCTTAGCAGTAGCCTTCATTCTATGTATATGCCTGCTTATTAGGGCTTTCACACACACCCCCAAGCGGCATTATTACAAAGTCAGCTTAATTGCCCCCAACAATCTGGGTCCTCATTTTACCTACCTCGGAAGGATGGAAGGCTGAGTCAACCTTGAGCCTGGTGGGACGCGAACCTGCACTAATTGCAGGCAGCTGGTGTTACTTAAGGAGGCATTAGCCCACTGCTCCACCAAGGCTCACCAAGGATATGCTAGGGATTCATATTTTTAATGTGATTAAAGACAAATACATATATATATATACTCATTTTGGAACATTATAGTTTAGAAGAAAACAATATAAGAAAACATAATTCAGGAAGAAAAAAAATTACCTCATAATCATTCTTTTCATGTGAGAATTGCTCTTTTCATGTGAGGTTGCAAAGGAATGTAATTTCAATTATTGCTCTTACAAGAATAAGAGGAATACTTGGAGACTGGAAAAATAAATAAAATAACTGAAAACTCTATTCTTAAGATAGGATAAACATGTGTATATGTTGGGATAATATGAAAACCATGGTATTAACATATTTCCTGCTTTAATCATGTTTTTTTTAAAAAATCAGCTGCATGTTTTAAGTTTAACTCTATTGGGGAAAAAGAGACTGCAAAAGAGAAATTATTAAGCAGAAAAGTTAATCATGTTGTCCTATTAACATCTGCAGTTTATTTATTTAGAATAACTCCGTTCTTATTAAAAATAACCTTATAGTAGCAGACTGACAGCCAGTCTGTTGGTTAAGGTACCAGCATATTAGGAATAAAGTCAGATGGGTGACCTTGGGCCAGTTCAAGGTATCCTCAACCCTAAAAAGAAGGCAATGGTAAACCTCTTCCAAAATGCCTTGCCAAGAAAACTTAGTGACTTGTTTAGGTGCGCATGGGGGGAACAACATCTCACAGGTATGATAGTGAATGCAGCTTACATGGTATATGAGGTTTCACTACCACAGTATATTTCAACTCAAACTATTCATGGCTTGAAGTTGAACAATACAGGAGCAGGACAATGCCCTCTGGTTTCCATAAGCTTATGATATTCAAGAGCTATTCTATAGCAGAGCCAATTTATCTCTGGTTCAGTTCCAGCACCAGTCTGGATGGTGGACAGTGCAGGGACAGTGCAGGGTTTGTGCTGAAATTACCGTTTCACTGAAAATAAGACTGGGTCTTATTATTATTATTTGCTTCTAAAAGAGGAACCAGGTCTTATTTTGGGTGTGTATGTGTCTTTTCCACTCACCTCCAGCACTGATAGCCCCACCTAGCCAGCCCACTTCTTCTGCACCAGAAGGAGCAACTTCATTCTGCAGCTGAGAATGGAGCTCTGGCCTGCATTTCTCAGTCAGAGGATTTTCCCAAAGGTCTATGCAGCCATGAACCGAGCTATGGATTCAATCCATAGCTCGGTTCTTGGCTGCAGTGGCCTTCCGGAAAGGCCTTACTGTGAAATGCAAGCCTGGGGATGTCTCAGAAGAAGTGGGCTGGCAAGGAGAGGCCAGGCTGCCAGGTAAGTGGGTGCAGGGCATGTGGGGCATTTCCACCCTGCCACCTCTGCCCAAGCTTGATTTTTAGGTGTGCCTTGCCACAAAACTAGGACTTAGTTTTGGGGTAGGACTTATATTAGGCTCACCCCCAAAAATCAAGCTAAGGCTTATTTTTGGGGTAGGTCTTACTTTCGGGGAAACACAGTATGAACACCAAGTTAGGAGCTGTGGCTTCCCAGGGCGGGCAGGAGCATTTGGGAAATGGACAAGTTTTCTCAGACTGTTTCTATTAAGCTATGGAAATGAAGGTTGCTGACTTTAAATTTTAAAGGGTAGACATACTCAATACTCTTTTTGTCAGAAAGCACTCAACACTTTTAAATGGCTTTAATCTATGGCTACAACAGAGTTCCTTTACTAGTTGTCCTGGGTCAAAATTCTGGAAAGGAAAATTGGACTGAAACTGATGGGTGGGCAGTTTCTCAGTAGTAAATACCTTTCCTTATCCCTCTAGCCAATTTCTTAATTCTTATCTCTCCCTACTGAAATTCAGATCCTTCATTCTATGCTATATTTTACCTTCTGAGGGTGTGGTGGTGAAAAGAAAAACTGAGGGAATTCAATGGACCCTTCCTACAGCAATATAAAAGGAATGGTGACATTTTTTGGCCCTACACCCCGGTCTGCAGTGACTCTGGGCCTCCTGAGGAATGCAGGAATCATGCTGTAAAATTATGATGTTCCCAGGGTGTCCTGGGTCCAATCTGGGAGGTGGAGCTTGTAATGTATTGGCCTTTTTACATGCTGTAAGTGTTTGCTTATGTGATACTGCTTGCTAATTGCTTAGTTCAACTTCTAAGTGCTTAGTTTACGTGTATGTTTGTAATGGTTGCGGGGCCGGCCCAGACTGGTTGTCTCCAGCCAGCTAAGTTGTTCTTTGGCGGGAAACCACTGTTTTAAACCTATTGGTCGCCGCCTATCAGCCAACCATATAAATAACTGCACAGCAGCTCCTATGTTGCTTCTGTTATGTTCTGACCTTCAATAAAGCCTGTTGCTGTTTTGAACCTTCCGTCTCGCTCAATGCCTGCAAAGAACCAGCTACACAACAGAGCTAATATTGAATAAATATAAGTGGTGAGTTGGATATTTTAAGCCTTGTAGAGATGTACCACTGCAACAGGCAGCATTAGTACATGGCAGTTTTCTGTTAACCTTATCTTTATTATTGTAGCTATACATAGAGTAGGGTTTTTCTCCCTCCTCTACAGCTATTTATGCCATAATGTTTTCCAGTATGAAAGAAAATAACACAAGGGATGAAATAGGCAGAAGTATTTTTTGATATCTGAAAAACATAAAACTATTTGTAAATTGTTGCTTATTTTGAGAGCACTTTTTATTCTAGAACTACTGGATCTTTCTGGCTTGCTGAGGATTTTATTTGCTTTCTCCAGATAGTCTTTAATCTTCTTTTTATATGATTCCATCTAACTCCCTTTTGCTATTTTTTCCCTTTGCAATATGGTTTTAATGCTACTGAGAATTAAAGCTGTAATATCCACACTGCATTGATTTTAAATAAAAGAAGAAATACCCAAATAATAAACTTATACAGGGGAATAATCTCTACTCATGGGAGCCTCCCTTGGCCCTCTTAATTTTGATTTGTATTTTAATTTATGAAATGAATACACCGGCACACTGCGAAACAAAATTCTGGCTTCCAGCATTGTCCATATGTAAGGATGCCCAATAGTGGTCTTAGAAATGCCCTGTTTGTATTAAAAAGGGAAAATTGTGTTAAAAGAATGCTAGCTTTCCTTAAAAGAATAAAATTCAACTGATAAGATTCAAGAGAGTGGTAGGCTGTGCGTTGTTATTTTATGAATAAATCTACAAGATGCTTTTAAAATTTCAGGTAAAGGTACTGAGAGCAAACATTTTGGAATTCTGTTTTGAAGTATTTTCACATGCTGTTCAGTGAAATTTCTTCCCAGAGAAATGTAGTATTTCTATTTACAGCAGGATTATTAGAATTTATAACTAGAGAAATAACAGCAGAGAAGGATACTATTGTTAACAGATCAAAATCATTCAGGATTTTGTCTGAGAAATGTACATAAAATGTCCTTCTAAAATGTCCAAGAGATGTTGGTTAATTGGCATCTACTTTAAGCTGGCTCAAGACCTAAGAATGGGCTGTCTCTTCAATTTCTTGCATAGAATCTGACTGGTGTATGGGTTGAAATTCACTACAGATGAGGGATTAATAATCTTTTTCAGAAATCAGTCAGTTTAGGAAGATGCAGAATATCCTGGCTGGTATATGTAGGACAAGGTCCTGCAAGATCTCAGAAAACTATGGTACTTCACTTAATACTCCTCCCTGAGTGATTGTTAGCTTCTCTCTCATGGCAAGCTCACTCTTTTATCTGTCTGATTTTGTAAATGTAGTAACATTGTTTGCAGCTGTAAAAATGGATCAACATACATGTAGATATATAAGCTGAGATGAAATATATTTAGAAATATCAGAATCTGGACTTCCAATTTTTGCATCTGCAGCACATGGCCATGTGAAAGCGGACCTCTGCCCCCCATGGCTACTTTCTTCCTGCTTGGCTCCAAAGTTGGGTCCAAAAGTTGGGTCCAAAGTTGCCCCGGAGAGGTCATTGTGAAGGAGGGGTGCCCTGTCGATCACAAAGTGACAGCAATCACTTTGTTTGATCCAGGGAAAGCCCTCCAAACCCAACAGGAGAAAGGCTAGCATGAGATCAGTGTCTAGTCCAAGCTGCTTGCAGCCGAAGCCCCAGAGCACAAACTTAACTATCGGTGAACAGCCTGCTTGGAGTTGGTGAGAGTACTGATATTCTTTCTTCTATCTTCTATTTAAATCCTTGAAAAGATCCCCAAACCAAGAAAACCTCCAGAAGTGAAGGGAGGGGATTATATCCCCATTCCCTTACAGATGGAAGTGGCAAATTAACATAAAGAGATATACTAAAATTTGATTTAAAATATTTCAGTCTGGACAAATCTAGGTACTAAAAAACTGTCAAGATTATAACTTATTTGGGTTTTTTATTGTTCTTAATATTTGTATTTATTGTTTTTTACCTTGGGCATTATGTTTAATTCCTTTTAACTTTTGTATTTTTTGTATTTTATACATTTGCCCTGTTCACCGCCCTGAGTCCTTTGGGAGAAGGGTGGTATATAAATAAAATAATAATAATAATAATAATAATAATAATAATAATAATAATAATAATTTTGATGGAATTATAAAAATATATAACAAAAATAACTTTTTGATGGAAAGAAAAACTGAAAAAAGAAATAACTGCTGACATCTAGTGGAGAATCAAAGAATAGAACACCAACAATAAGGAGTCCGAAATTGGCAGAATGCCCAGAAACAAAGAAAAAGTTGTTCCTTTGAATTGCAAATAACCTTGAAGACAGCTGGGAACAAAGGAAGAGCCAGCTATAAGATTAAAAAGTGTTTGAAAGAAAACAAAACCTGGACTGTTGCTTAAACCTAAGAACTGTTTATGAAAAAAAAAACCTTTGGCTTTTTGGCTAATCTTTTAGAGGAGAATTTGCAGGATTTAAAGTCCCTTAATATACTGTATCTGTAATTTTGATTGATTGATAAATTGACTTTTGAATTAAAACATTGATGAAAGATTATTTGAAGGGGGGAGATAACATGGATATCACATAAGTATCAAAAAATGACAGGATACCATATTCAATATTTTTCCCTGAATGACTTAGCATGGAAAATCAAGGGCCTCCAGAAGCAATTCTTCAAGGCAAGATAAATACTTTCCCAGAGGAAATATATGTAATGTTAGGACAAATACAAATGACAATAGATACAAACCACGACAAAATTCGAAACAACGTTGAGGATTTAAATAAGCATGTTTCCAATCTAAATCAACAATTTAAAAATACCCAAGAAATAACAACAAAGGAACAAACAAATCAGACAGCAGATTACAAACTAGAAGCTTATGATCAAATTGATGAAATAACAAAGGAAAAGAATTACAATTTGACACAAACAGGAAAAAATCTACAAGGTTCTGATACAACAAATGGAATTATTAGGAGAACTATTAAAGTTTGGGGAACAGAAAGAGTTTATCTTACTTACTTCATCTTTTGTGTTCCCAACAACAGTTGTAAAAATACAGGAACTGTTGGGTAAGCGGATTACATCAACTTGGAAAATTACTTGGCAAAAGAAGAAGATCAGAGACGGATACAAGAGATTTGACTCGCCCTACCAGATGGACTGTTACGTGAATAAACATTTGTTTGAATATGGCTAAAAGAACAGAGAAGTTTGAACATAAAGGGGCCTTATAACAAGAAGGATAATGAGATTTAAGTAATATAATATGTTTTATAATATATTACATGTTAAAATAGTAGGTTAATGTAACTTTTATTAATATATAAGTAAAATATAAACTGATTTCAAAGAATGTTATATCTAGATACTATAAGACAGATAAAAATATAGTATTTTTATAATGCATGACATAAAATATTGGGATGATGTACCTAAATGTGAAAATTTAGACAGTGAATTGACTAATATGAAGAAATTATGACTGATTTCATATTGGATTGAATATAAGGAAATCTAAGCGAACAAAAATTAATAAAAGAGGAGTATGCTGAACTAATGAGATGATGGTTATGAGAATAGTATAAGCTGAAAAAAATGTTATATAGAGAGATTATTATTATTTGTATAAGTATATAAAATGCCTAAACCTAATCATTTATATATTGAAAATATTAAGAATTATATTTTGGCTAAGGCTGAAGAAGGAAAATACAAATGGGAGAAGGGAAGATCAAAGTAATGTATTATTAATTAATATATTAATTATGGATTTATCAAATTTAATCATTATTGACTGTTAATTAATTATTACTGTCCTTTTTTTCTTATTAAAATATAAATCAAGACAGCACGCTGTACACCAGGCATTGGAGATTGTTAAAAACCAATAAAATATCTACAGTATATATAAAAAAGAAAGATCAGAATCTAACCCTAGTTTCACTCTAGCAGGTGGATTGCAGTCTTTGTCTATTAAGTCTTAGAGAAAAATAAATGTTTTCAGATTTGGAGGAGGAGACAAGAACACTGTGAAGAACCTCATTCTCTCAATCCAATTCTGTTTTCCTGTCCTGCCCTCAGAAAGACCTGTCTTTGCAGAAAAGGCATTTTATGTTTTAAAATCAGGGCACTTAAGCATGGAGTTTTGGACAAACTCAGCTGACAGCTTATCAAAGGCTGTCAGTTGCGCCAGTCTATTTATATGGAGGTAAATTCTCTGATAGCTTGGAACAGCTACAAGTAAGGCATTGGATCTAAAATGGTGGCATTTTCTTCCCAATATTAGCATCTCATTTTTAAAAAATTGGCCTAGAAAGAATAATTAATTATTGTTCATAATGATTTTGAAGCAGAGAAATGATAGTAAATCATGCCAAGTTCTTCCCCATTCATTGTGCTCTTCCCAACCCTATTGCCAACATTATGTCTGCTGCATGATATGTAATTATAACTAGGATAATCCCAGAACTCAGAAACACCTGCTTATAGAGCATGCAAGACACAATGAAATATTCTTGATAATGTGAAAAGACTTATCAATTAAAACATGCTTGACTGTTCATAGGAGCCATCTCTGGAACAAGAAGCACTTGCAAAATTTTATACACAAACATTAATATCTCTCCTGTTCTCTTTCTCCTTGGAGAACTGCTATTGAGATTGTAGCTGGCTTCCTTGCAATTCTAAATTTCTTTGGATCCTAGGATGGAAATCCTCATCCTCAAATGATTGCTCATAATTCCTTGCCTAAAGCGCTTGCACTGTGCCTGGGAATGAAAACCCTATATATTCAAGGGACATATTGTGTTCACAGACAGGGCCATAGCAGTGGGAGGACAGTGGTGATGTATGCATAATTTCATTGCATAAACAAGTGTCAATTGTACAATGAGAGCAAGGTGCATGATATCACTCTGGCTTCTAACAAAGGACAGAAAAGATAAGAAAATATGACAATCTTTATTTGGTTTTTCTGAAACAGATGATCTAATTTGTCCAATTCTGCTTTAACAGGACAACTAAGAATGATTTTAAGCTGCTTCAGTGTTTTAGATGAAATGAAGATACCATCATGAGGATAGAGTTGAACAAAGAAGTTATTGGGGCATTTTTGTGTAGGGATTCAATACAAATGCAGAAAGGCTGAATAAAAGTATCGCTTTGTGTTTTGTTTTGTTTTTTTGTTTTTTAAAAACTATTGGGATAATAAAACATGAAAGTGGCAGTCTAATTGTATAGATTTCTTATGAGGCTAAATTGTGTTCCCAAATAAATTTCAAAGATGTTATCATTTCCAACATGGATATATCTGTCTATGACAAGTTTACAATTTATCATGACAATACTAAAATCAGTGTTTTTCAAACCTGGCAATTTTAAGAACATAGCCTCCACCTCCAGAATTCCACAGCCATCTAAAACACTAATGGCAAAGAGAATCCTTGCATTTTCAACAGACATGATTTTTTAAAAAGCTGTAGTGGATTGTCCTTCTTTTTCTCACCTGGACTATATTTTATAAATTTTGAGCCAGAAATCCCTCAAATCAAAGGCAATGTTTCTCTGGCCAGGGACTTCAAGGGACAGTGTAGTGATGTCGCCAAAGAAAAGACAGCAAAATGTTCAGTCCTTTATTATATATATAGAAGATGTTATATTTAGAGTTTTTCCAAAACAAAAATTATTCTTTTGAAAACTGTCAATCTACTAGTGATTTAACTACATGATCTTGGGGGAGTCTGAAGATTTAAAAAAGAACCTGGGATACAATTTATTGCCTATTTCCAAATTGAAACGTGTATTAGGATAGGATGGATAAGTGTGAGGATTTGCAAATGTACAGTATATCATATATGATAATTTTGGGGTATTGAGACCAAACATGTCATAAGGGCCAATTGTCAATGTTGGAAATTAACATTCAGATCAGATGTTCAGTGATAGATATCAAATGTTATGGAGATTTTTTTCTTATTCTTAATAAACTTTTAGCCCCTGCCCTTTACCTTCCCCATTCCCCTCTCCTGCTAATCTTATTTAGCCTTCTTCATTGGAACTACTGAGGATATACAGTTGTGTAATAACATCTCCCTTATGGGTCTACTATGCTGTTGCACTCTAATCATCAGCAAAAATAGCAATCCATGTTCCCTTTGTTTGGTGACAAGTAAATTTGTTCTTTCAGATGAATGTGGACAGACCCCATCTGGTAGGGAAATAACTAGTCTTAATGTCACATTCATTTGGGTAAACAATTAAAATATTTCACTTTGCATTATTAGATATTTAAGTCTTTATTTATTACTGGACAACAGAGATGTATTTCTTTCACAGAGGGTTGCTAAAAAATAGGTAGGAAATTAATAAAACCAACCAGGAACAATGAATGCAAGTATAACACATCTGAGAAAAATAAAGTTACTTATCTTGATCTGAATTTTATTTTCCATTTCTGAAGAAATGGAAATTTGACAACAGCTGTGTTCTTTTAAAACTATATTTTAATGGATTTTCTAGATTCTGAATGGACACTTTTGAGAACAACATAAATAATGAAATATTTTCTGTTTTAATTTATTAGCTTAGCTTACTGCTAAGCTTGTAAGATGCCCTGAGTCTTTGGAGAAGGGCGGGATATAAATGGAATTAAAATAAAATAAAAATAAATTTATAACAGATTTATAAGGCAATGTGTATATCTTCTTTTTAAAAATTTTCAAAAGTGTAGCAAAAGCAAATTAATACTAGGATACAAGCATTAACATTTATGAAAAACCTAAACGCATACAATTCTTTCTTAAATATATCTAAAAATTTAAGAGAGAATATTCAACATACTTTCCTGAGGAGTTCACTTTACAGCTGGGGAACAACCAAAGATAAGCCATTATCCTAGGCTTAATATTTAATAGTGAATGAAGACCTTCAAAATGGATTATTAGAGTATCCAGCTCAGTAAGACCTTTGTGAGCTAGCATCTTAAATTCATATTTGATGGAGGCAATTTTAGTGATGACTGTAATGACAATGATTATTTTAGGACAGGTAAAATATGAGTGTTCTTATTATGTGAATACTATTCGATAAACTAGTTTTTTGCTTTCTGGATCTACTGCTCTTTTTAAATGTCATTCAAAGGCATTAATCTGCTGGATAGATACAAAGCAATTGCTGAGTTGCAATTCCATCTCATGTCTTACCCAGAAGAACTCTATAAGGTGAATCAACAGAGTCATTTGTTGCCTGTTAAAAGGGTAAGTAATCTGTTAGAGAAGCTGAATATGTTTAAATCTTTGCTGCATTTACAGTGCATTCAGAAAGTATTCAGCCCCCCCTCACTTTTGTCAATTTTGTTATGCTGCAGTCTGATTCTACAGTTATCGAAAATCATTTTTTTCTCATTAATCTACACTCATTATCCTATAATGACAAAGTGAAAATGGAATTTTAGAAATGTCTGTAAATTTAGTAAAAAGAAACATAATATATAATTCAGGACTAGTACAATGTACATTGTGAAGAAGTCACTAATTCATATTTTACTTTACAAATCTGATGGGACCACAATACTCCCCAATTGAAATTACAATTCCAAGAATTTATTGGCACAAAATATGTAGCCTCTTATAGGAACCAATTCTGGGCTTATGCAGAGGAGATATACAGATAGTCTTCACTTTACAACCATAGTAGAGTCTTCCCATTACTGCCCAGGCTTTCTTACGTAGGCATTAGATGAATGCATGGGTTGTTAATCAGAGCATGGGTGCCCTGGGTGGAGGAGGCCCTTCTGTGCCTGGATGGAAAGGCCGAGGCCTACGGGCCATAACAACCTCCCACATGCCTGTAGCTTCTGCTGCCCAGCATTAGGCTCCCTTGGTAGCTGAGTGGCTGCATTGGGATCAGGCCAATAGGATGGGTGGTGAAGATCGGTAGTGGGCCCTGCTGCAGTGTCTCTGTGGTCTATTGTAAGGTGAATAATGGCCATAACTTTGAAACCAGTTCATAAGTAGCTCTTGGGGAATTTCCTCTAATAAATGGAATCCATCTCTAATAGAAATTCTTCTGTTAGTGAAAACTTGTTCTGTTTTCCTAATATATGTCCACAAATATGTCCCAGTTTGGTGTATAATCAGAACATTTATGAATGAAAGCAAGGTACTATAATATTGAAGCTAGGTAATTGTCTTTTGGTAATTTTTTAGCTGTAAGAAAAGACCCTTAAAGAAATCTTGGCACACCTGAAATTGGCACACCTGAACTCCAGTTAGAGAGATAGAGTTTATCTAATTGGAGCCTTTAAAAGTCATAAGGTAGTCTGTACATTAAAATCTAAAAAAGCTACATGCCATAGAGGCAGTCCTCAATTTATAACTACAATTGGAACCAGAATTTCTGTTGCTAGGCAAGGTGGTTCTTATGTGAGTGTCTGATTTTGCAATAGTTGTTAAGCAAATCATCATAAAGCTTCTTCTTTTACACACACACACACACACATACACACACACAAATTTCATCCCTACACTGGAAATTTTGTAGCTAGGAAGATAAGATAGTTCAATTTCATATTTCAACATTGTGACTTTAAAAAAAAATTCAGAATCAAAGAAAGAAGAAAAACTTTGTTGTACTGTGGGCAGGGGTGGGAAACCATGGGCGGCACATTTCACTCAGCCAGGACAGAAACTGAAATTGTGCCCAAAGGTAAATGTGAAGATTGAATGGAGCTTCAGGGATTGAGGATGGTTAATTGACGTAATGGATCATCACTGGATCAATCACATGTTTATTAAAAAAAAATCCAACAATTGCCTGCCAGCAGAGAACCACCCGACAGACTGGGACAAAATGACTACACAGGCCAGTAATCAGCTCTTGGCAACAGGAGGCATGTCAGGCATTGCAGCCAATCAGACAACTACTAGAATGAAAGAAGGTACTGGAGATCATCATCTCTGAAGGGATTGAAAAACATCAAATTGAAAATATGAATATAGAGTGCATTTTGCAATCAGCTAGAAATATGTAATAATATTTACGAATGACCTAAATAAAGAGACAGCATAGCCTGCAGCTGCATGGTGGGTGGAACCAGAAGCTCATATTAAGTTCTCAGATTATGAACACAGTTACTGGAGAATTGTATCTTCAGACTTGCAAGATTCTCTTAATATAACTTTAGGATAAAGTAGAATCAGCTTATCTAGTCATTTTCCCTGTTTAGTCTACCTAGTGAGGCTACAAAGCAGGAGGAGGATGATATCATCCATTCCTGCTCTCAGGAAGCAGCAACGCCTCCTTACTGGGGATGGACCAAAGAGAAAGTGCGCATGTGAATGGTTCCCACCCACTAGTATTTCAAAAGGCCCTGAAGAAGTGGCTCTTTGCTCAGGCCTTCCCAAGGGTGAGATGCTCCTTTTTCTTTTTCATATTCCCATCCAGGATTGATTTGCTATCTTTGTTTCTTTGATTGTATTGTTTTGTGTTGTTTCCTTGTATTTAATTTTTTTTTTAAAGTAAGATGCTTGGAGCCAGGTGGTATGTAATAATTTACTAAATTATTGTTATTAAGGGATTGATCCAGTTTTAAAAAGTGAATAGGAGTGCCTTCTCTGAAAGGTTTGAGTTAATTTTTGATTTGTTATATTTTTAATAAAAGGGAACATTTATACATTCATGTATAGTATAAGGTGGCAAAGCTCTGATGAGGCTATCTCACATATGCATGAATTTATGGATTTTCAAGCTTGCATTTAATGGACTCAGCAGGGGCCATGATCTTTTCAATTGCACTGGTAATAATTACATAAATTTTACAGAAAAATGTTTTAGAAATGATTAAAAATAATTAGATTGGCTCTCTCTCTCTCTCTCTCTCTCTCTCTCTCTCTCTCTCTCTCTCTCTCTCTCTCTCTCTCTCTCTCTCTCTCTTTCTCTCTCTGTCTCCCCCTCTCTTTCTAATGTATCACCAGAGTTTCTTTTGTTTCACAAGTAAGATGCCTTTAAAAGTTTAGACTTCTAAAAAGCACTTTATTGTCTTTTTTCCCCCTTCGGTCTTTCAGGGCAGGGTAGGAGATGCTCATTTATTATTTTTGTCATAATATTCCATTAGGAAGTATTCATGCTCCAAGGCATCACTGAAGACTAAAAAAAGTTAGATGGAATCATGAAGTAATAACTTCTGCGTATTTAGAAAGGGTGAAGAAAAGTTAAAATGCAGAACGAACGAAATGTGTTGAATTAGGAGACTCTGGAAGCATTTCAGCTATGAAAAGATTGTCCTTCCCTTTGGGAATGCTAATTGATTTTGCTTCAGCCAGAGGTCCTGGCACTTCATTCAGTCTTCCTGGAGATCCCTAAAGAGTGTTATTAGGTCATAAGGTTAAATATAACAGAAAGGGAAAATATAAAATTCAGCACTAGAGAATAATAATAATATTGCTAAGCACATTGATTGTGCTTAGATTGTAAGCCGCCCTGAGTCTTCAGAGAAGGGCGGGATATAAATGGGATTAAAAAAATAATAATATTAGCTATATCAAATATAATTACATTTAAATTAAAGGTGACATATCAAAGGTGTTGGCTTGGATATTTTTTTAAGGTTTTTGTTTGTTTGCTTGTTTTCACTCCTTTCCCAATGTCTCTGTGTGTGTGTATGTGTGTGTGTGTGTGTGTGTTGGAAAACCCATATGCAGGAAGGAAAATTATTGGCAGTTGTTTTTCTGAAGGGCAAAGTAGCAGAAAGACCTACCCAAAGAAAGGGCTTTTCAAGTGCTCCTGCAGCCAAGCTATTAAGACTAATTATTCAGCTTCAAATTCCTTCATCAAGCCAGGTAAAGCAAGCTCTGTGCTCTCTCCCACCTGACATATAATTTTCATAGAATATTGGAGTTAGATCTTATAGGTCCAATGATGCTATTATTTTCACTTCTTTTAACAAGAAAGTATTATGTATCTGATTTTATTCTGTTTTTACTTTCTAATAAATGTATCCTGCCCTAGATGCAAGAAATTTGCTGCTTACTTGGATGAACACTCTTCCCATCAGATTGCTCATCACTCACAAACTTGGGTGATTCATGAATCTAAAGTGGGGAGGCTGTATTAATCTTCTTTTAAACATTTCCTTTGCAAATTTGATAGTATAGGAGACTGTTAAAAGACTTCTAGGCATTTTTGATTAACATTTGAGCTTTGATTTTAATTGGACCCTGACATGAATGCTTAGGTTCTGAATATAAATGGGTTGATTGATATTCATTTGCTCTTCCAACTTGCCAGTCTCTGTTCTCTGCCTGCCTTCTTGCCTTTTTGTTGTGGGAAAAAAACAGTAAGAACAGCTTTTATCTATAAGCTGTTTTATCACATGTGGGAGTAGTCTCATATTACAATTTCAGATATATTTCATGCATATTTCTGCATGAATTAATATAAGAGAAGGTTAATTTTTGTGGCATGGAGGCCATATTTAATGATTTTGGTGGGGACAAGGACTTCAGTTAGAAAGGCAGTGGAGTGAGAGGGAAGAATCATTTCATGCATTTGAACAGAGTCTAGACTTTCTATTTATTTCTGAAATTATGGATAAAGTGTTAAGTTTAAGCTTTTCATCTCCCACAATGTACTCAATCTACAGTTGGAGATATTATGGGTAATCATAAAGGGTTTAGGCTCAATGCATAATATAACTTGGAGCAATACTGAAAGATAAGTAGGAATGTTCTGGGACAGGCAGTCGTATTGCGAATATAATTCCTTGTTAAGACACGTTGGTTTGTTTAAGCGAATTTAGTCACATTTAACGGCCCTTTCCAGACAGTGAACTCATAAAGCACTTGGTTCATCTGAAATACCTTTATTTTGCATGTAGAAGGTGGTTACAGCAGAGAAGGTGTGGTCAGGTGAATCTGGCCGGAGCTTTAAGGTCAAAAGACAGTAACAGGATTACTGTCCGCATGGCTTGTGTTCAGATGTTACAATGGAGGATGGAACACAAGGGAGCAAGGAGAAGGAGGAAGTCCAACCCAGAAGGGGTGGATCCTAGTACAGCATCATGAGCAGGATAGGAAATACATCACAAAGGGGGAAGGTACTGGCAGACCCAATTAGCATATTGGTAATTTCCCAAGAACAGCCACGTGGTGGCAGCACACTCCCCGTCTGGTATTTCATAATACCACTATATAAATCCCATAACGGTAGTTATGCAAATGCAAACACGTTTGTGGTTTGTTGTTGTCAGAAAACACCTAAGAAATATAAGTAATACATCTGAGAAAAATATATAAAAAACATGCATACATATAAATGTAAACTTGAGGGATATACAAAAAATAAACATGATATATGAGGCATAAAAACCTGAGAGATATAAGAGGTAAACATGCATCCATATAGGACATAAAAACCTGAGATATATAAAATAAACATCCATACATATTGCAATAATAAAACTGCCATTTCAGGCTGAGGTTTTGCGTTGTTGCGTTCAAGACCTGAAAGATATAAAAGAACATGCATATATATTGCAATAATAAAACTGCCATTTCAGGCTGAGGTTTTGCTTGTTGCGTTCAAGACCTGAAAGATATAAAAGAACATGCATATATATTGCAACAATAACAATTGCCTTTTCAGGCTTCAATAGTCTGGATCAGGTTGAAGGCACTTTTCTTCTAGAAGGCAAGATTCAAGAAGGAAGGCGAGTTCAGTCTTCAAGAGGCAAAGGCAGGAGAAGTTCTGCGATGGTCTGGTGAAAGTTTTGGTGTCTTTCGAGTCTTGAGCTCATTGGACGTTGAACAGAACAAGGTCTCTAACTTGAAGATCGGAGTTAAGATGAGACGTTTGTGACTGGAGCGTGACTTTGATGCTCCCCGCCATGCTGCTCCCCGCCATAATTTGAAGCAGGGTTGGATACAGGTGGTTGCTGTGTATTGCCTAGAAGTGGAGCAGGATGCATAGCCATATCGTGGTTGTCACTGCCACATTCTGTGCACTTGATGAAGGCTTTACAATTTTTAGCAAAATGGTCATATGAGGCACAGCACCTGTAGCATATTCGAAGTTTTTGGAGGACCTCTTTCCACTCTTGTACAGTCATTGCTCTAAGCTGACAACATTTCCTGAGAAGGTGTGGTTTTTTATGAATAGGACACTGACGATTAGGATCATCATTCCCACCACCTGAATCACTCCATTGAGGAGGAAATGGTGCAGAATGTGAGATGTCACCACCTGAATCCCTCCATTTAGGAGGAGATGGTACAGGAGGCGAGATGTCCGTCTTTCTTGTAAACACAGCTCTATGTGCGTCACTGTGTTTAGCTGTGTTATTATCATACCTTGATAATGATGATGATGGAGCAGGCACACTGACTTCTGACTGTTCTGGGACAGGCAGTCGTATTGCGAATATAATTCCTTGTTAAGACACGTTGGTCTGTTTAAGCGAATTTAGTCACATTTAACGGCCCTTTCCAGACAGTGAACTCATAAAGCACCTGGTTCATCTGAAATACCTTTATTTTGCATGTAGAAGGTGGTTACAGCAGAGAAGGTGTGGTCAGGTGAATCTAGCCGGAGCTTTAAGGTCAAAAGACAGTAACAGGATTACTGTCCGCATGGCTTGTGTTCAGATGTTACAATGGAGGATGGAACACAAGGGAGCAAGGAGAAGGAGGAAGTCCAACCCAGAAGGGGTGGATCCTAGTACACCATCATGAGCAGGATAGGAAATACATCACAAAGGGGGAAGGTACTGGCAGACCCAATTAGCATATTGGTAATTTCCCAAGAACAGCCACGTGGTGGCAGCACAAGGAACTTTCCCCTGCAAAATTAATTGTAATAAATTTGGAAATTGTCCTGCTATCTTCCTCGTATTGAAATAAACATTTACATTTTCTATTATATTAATGAAAAATACATGTACCTTTGCCTCTAGAGCAGACATGTCAAACACAAGGCCTGGGGGCCAGATCCGGCCCATGAAGTGGTTTCATGTGACCTGCGAAGCCACCCTGGTAACAGTGAGGGAATGGCCCCCTCTGCCTTGGCCCTGGCCCAGGCTGGCCAGGAGCCAATGTACAATTTCATGATGGTCATCTATGCTGAAATACATTCAGTCTTAGCTCCACAAGGCCGTCTGGAAATAGCAAGGAACTGGTCCCTGCCGCATCAGCACTGCCCCCTGGGCGCATGCTGGGGAGGTATCACCCTTTGTGAGGAATGAAGAAATGCACCATCACCTGGAAGTGGCCAGCACATGGCCCTGCCTACTTTGAGCAGGCTAGGGGCTGGGTAGCATTGCTATCCAACCAGCTATTTTGCGAAACTCCCGCACATACTCCAGGGCAGCTTGTTTTATCTTGTGGATTTGTTCTTCTGCTTTGAGGGCAATGGATGGGTCCTCAAATCTCTCTCTCAGCCCTAGGAGGAAGAGGTGGGGGTCCTCCAATTTAGGGGCTTGCTCATTATATAAATTGTTTAACCATTTGGATGTTTCTCCCTCTAGGCTGGATGCAATCACATCAACCATAGGACCTGGGTCTGGGTAGAGATAGGCCCAGCAATTCAAATGAGAGTGTACTTGGTTTAGGGGAAAAAATCAGTTTCTCTGGGTTCCCATCGAAGTTTGCTCTGAAGGGTAGGGCCATCATTTATTGTTGGGGCCCCCACTGCTGCTGGCCCCACTGGTCCTGCTATATGTTCAGGGTTGAACGTTTGGGCCCTGCTGCTGCCACCCTTGCTGTTGTTGTCCTCCCACCAGCTTCTTATCTCCTGGTTTCTGCACCACCCCCAGCTGTTGCAAGGCCTCTATTAGCTGTGGCAAGCTCAGAGGTTGTTGGCCTTTCACTTGTGGGGGTTCCCTAACTCCCATTGCTGTAGAGGCCCCAGGCTGGGATCCTCTGTCTCTGTGGGTCTGGAGGGCCTGGCAGGGGACTCCTGGGGCTGGCAGGCTGTCCGGTCTGCAGACAGGATTTTCCACTCACCCAAATTCTCAGTGGCAGATGGTCTAGCAGCTCTCCACCATTCTGCTTTTGAAGACTCTGGCAGGGCAGTCTCGAGGCATCTGTAGTCTCCGCTGGAGTGGTTCCAGCCTGACGACCAGATAAGCCCTCCTAACTGCTTGCGTTCTGCCTCCAACTGGGAGTCCTGCAAAAACTCATTTTCCCAGAGAAAGCCGTCTATTACTCCCTCCTCTGAGGTTTCATCAGCAGCCAGGTTATTGTCTCCAAGCAGGCTTCGTCTTCCCAAGATGAAGATTCATCCCTGAATCTTTGCCAGCTTCTCTCCTTTACTAGAGACAGTGGTGGGGGCTCAGGACTCCCAGGTTGTTTGAAAGAAAGTAGATTCTGGCATGATGTCATGGTTCTGACTAATGAGACAGATCAAAGAACATTGCATGATTGTTTATTCTAAAAAAGTCTATAATAATGAGAACGAAGCATTGGCACTCATGGATGGATGCCAGAATCTAAATTCTCCTCCCCTTAACACATCATATCATATAGAATTACCTCCCTTAATTACACATCATGAATCACATTCACCAATTAGTTTAACACATGAAGTTTCACTTCCCTTCTGAAGCGCGCTATTCCTTATCTTCTCAAAACATCCGGGTTGAATTTCTCCTGCGCTTTAGTGATTCAAAGCCAAAGAGTTAAAGCAAAAGTCTGCCTGTCAGTGCAAAAACATATCAATGTTTGCAGCATTGACATTATCATAATTCAGGAGTGTGCAAAATGCAACTATCACTCACCCAAGGATTCCTACTTTCACATATATTCACAACTTAGATTCATGCTTTCTGATCCATAATTTAGTGCTTTCATTCATAATTAAACTTTCATCATAAACTTTCATACAATAGGACCAGGTCATCTTCATTCAGATCTATTGCATCCTTTCCCTTTCTTAGTTTCAGTTATGACATTTTCTATTTTTCTTTATTTTATTTTATTCTCTAAGTCATGTCTATTTATCCTTCTAGTTGCAATCTTCCAAAAAGCATTATCATCACCTTATAGGAATTCAGATATTGGTCCTTGAGATTCATCATAGCTTTGGTCAATCAAGGGTTTTTTTTACATAAAGCTTTTTAGTACAAAAAGTGATATAGACTAGACTGCAACTTGATATACCCATGACACCTGCAGTATTTCTTAATAATTCTGAAGGAAATACTGGACAATTTAAACTTGGTTCCTTGGCCACTACATAAAATCAAAACTAGCTTTTGCCTCAAGCATACTCCTGCTATTCTATGCAAACTAGGATCTCTGTCTGGAGACTATCTTGCAAGCTAGCATCCTTCTGCCAGGATCCCACAAATTAGAGGTTACCAGCAGTGTATTGAAATATACTCAAAATAATATAGTTGTATCTCCTGACACAGTTATTATGAATAATTTGCTTAATATTTAAAGTAATACAGTAATAGATATACAGTTAGAATACTATCTATAAATAATAATAAATTTTAAATTCCTTATAAATGTGGAAGTTGATCTGCATTAGCTGCCATGTTATAACTAAACATGCACATACCTTCTTTTCTCGGTATAATCAAGGTTTTCCTCTGAGTCTCATAACCAACAACAATTATCAATCTGATTAGTTCAGCAACAAAACAATTTACAATTCTAAGAGAAAGGCAAAGTTATTACAGGTTAATTTCATTTATATTTTGTCATAAATAGTGTCTTTGTGTCCCATTCATGTACATTTATTTTTAAGAAATAAGTTTTATGTGAACATGAATTACATGAATTGTGTAGTAGCAAATTTTGATATTTGAAGTAATAGGAAAAAAAGGAGGATGTGTGCAATATTACCCTCATTCATTTTAATGTTTGTTTATTAAACATTACTACACGCTGCAAAAGCATAATACCATTTAGCAAGAGGCTAAATGGTATTATGGATGGAATATCATTTGTTCATACTGAAAGGTTCAAGAAAGCAATTTTTCTGCCATCTGACAGCATTCTAGTCTCATGATGTATATAAAGACTATATATCCCCCTGCTCTTTATAAACCCTACATTCTTTTCCATTAAAGAGAGATAATTTTAACATAATTATTTTCCCAATTAAGATGAAAAATATTTATGTTCTATCTAAATTCTGTTGTGGTATAAAAATATAGGAAGGAAATACAGTTTAACCAATATACAATTCAGTTTTTCCACTGTTGAATAATCTTATGATGTACATTTATAAAATAGTTTGTAATTGTCTGGCTAACAATACAGATTTATTTATTATGTAATCATTACTTATTTTACAAATTTACCAATCTTTTCACTAAAAGATTTTATTTACTTTGTTCCATCTATGGCCCAAGTCTGGCAGACTGATGCCCAAAGTTACCTGACTGGTTGGCCAGACTGCAATGTCAAATTTGATTGTCAAGTAGTAAAACTGCAATGTTTCATGTACTGTACAATCCTATGTTATACTGGGTAATCTGGTTAATCTTTACAACAGCTATTTTATATCTTCAAGGATTCTTTGAGCCACAAGGGAGTCAAAGGAAGTTGTCCACAGTCGTTATAGTACTAGTCTTTGCATCACTTACCAGTTCACTTGATTGATGTGTGCTGGCCAACATGCTTACTCTTAAAAAAAGCTAGCTATTCCCCTTATATTCATTCACCAGGTATAGTATTGGTCTAGCAGTATTATTTATGGTATGCATATTAATTTGCCCTGAGACACTACTATCCTCAATTGCAATTCTGAGCGAGGCTAAAATAAAGCTTCTCTAGCAACCACTTTTGCATTTGTGTTACATAGAGCCTGGTTGCTAATAATGCCAATCACAGCCTGAATATATGTACTCTTGGATGTGGTTTAGTCTCAATAAAAGGATGATGCTGTATTTACAAATGCACCAGTTCAGTCTGAAAGTATAAAAATAGATTCTATTGAACCATCAACATATGCTTTATATGTCTAATGCTGGTGTTATTCCTCCAAGGGTAGAATTTCTTGAATATTAACCCATTATTTTCTTATGGGTTCCATGGTAACATCTTCCAACCATACAGTCTTTTGGCTGATAAATAAAGTCTCCATTTATAAAAGCCTATTTCTTAATTGTTCCTTGCAGTCAAATAATTACCTAACCATGGTAGAGTTTTTTGACATAAAAATGTCATAATTTATTTCAGATTTATTGTGAGGTAAATTGCATCTATGAAACCCAAATGATAATTCTTATTATTTGAGTGCTTATACTGATTGTCTTAATTTCCATCACCTCTTTTCCTGTACCTACCATGATATCTTATCTATGATGATAATGGGTGTGATGTTATTAGATGTGGTGTCTCAGTGCCTAGAATGCAGTATTGCAGGCTACGTCTGCTGACTGTGAGTCTGATCTCACTGGCTTAAGATTGACTCAGCCTTCAATCCTTCCAAGATTGGTAAAACGAGGACCCAGATTATTGAGAGCAATATGCTGACTCTGTAAACTGCTTAGAGAGGGCTATAAAGCACTGTGAAGAGGTATATAAGTCTAAATGCTGTTGCTATTGCTATTAGGTCTCTCATTTACTTAGTGAATTAATTGTTTATGACACTAGCATTGTACAAACTTAATATGAGCTATACTGAAGTTATGGGTGCTCCAACACTGGAGGTTTTTAAGAGGAGACTGGACAACCATTTTTCTGAAATGATAGAGTTTCCTGCCTGAGCAGGGAGTTGGACTAAAAGACCTCCAAAGTCCCTTCCAACTCTGTTACTTTATTCTGTAGAAGAATATGTGCATTTCTGGGACAGAAATAAAAGAATAACACTGGCTTCATCTTACAAAGAAAACCTATTCAAAATGTTCTATTGATGGCATCTTCCTCCAGCACGTTTAGCCAAAATGTATAAGACAGTATCTCCCAAATGTTGGAAATGCTCCGAAGAATTAGGTACATATTTTCATACGTGGTGGTCCTGTAACAAGTCACAAAGATTTTGGAAAATGATTTGGACATGGTTAAAAGAAATATTAAGACAAGAAGTTAAGTTCAGTCCAGAATTTTTCCTATTGGGTATAACAAAAGAGAAATACCCCAAAGATGAGTTGTACCTGATGATTCACATTATTACAGCAGCAAGAATGTCATTTGCCCAGAATTGGAAAAGGAGTGAAATTCCAGTAGAAAACGAGGTAATAAGGAAAATTTGGGAATGCGCAGAAATGGATATATTAACTTTGGAAATTAAAAATAAAGACCAATCAGGTTACTACAAAATTTGGAATAAATTTTATCTTTGGCAGGAACAAAAGGAAGGTCTCTACTAGAATTTGGTTGATCTGGTTGATTGTTCTAAGTATTGTATTATATATAATTGATTTGTATCTTAAGTGTATTTTATGTGTACATATACATATATGAATATTGTAGAATATTGTAGACAAGAAGGTATGTCAGTCCGTTTGTACCGTGTCCAATGTTTTAAATAATAAATTTAATAAAGTATATTAAAAAAAAAGAATATGTGCATATTACATAATTATACTTCTCTTTTGACAAGGGCCAACTTTGTTGATTTTTTTTATTTTATATGTGATCATTGTTTCCTTTTCTTCTTTTCATTTTGTCCAACAATTGCTTTTATCCAGATTCTTATAACTTTCTGACTTCCTTCCATATAGGAAGGAGCATAAAGATGGAAATGGATGGAAAGCTTATAAATGTGATAATTAAGTAAATATCCAGTAACATTTTACTTAGAATGCAAGTAAACTACCATTTCAACACAGATCTAATGGCCTTTCTGGTTTATTTGAGAATGAACATATAGTTCCACTTATAAGTAGCTATCTATTGGACTTATGTTGAGAAATACAAAAGTAGGATTTAACATTTCATCAATGCACATATTGCCAATATCATGAACTGGGTGAAATACTCTCAAAATAGGCACTTCTTCCCAGATGCTCACATCATCTGCTAAGTGATTCTAAATTAACCTGAGGATAGATTTCCCGTAGATAGATTTAAATTTATACACACAATGCTTCAGAATAGCTGAAGATCAGACTTCCGTCTTTTAAAGTTATGTTTGTCTATTAATGTAATTGGTATATGCTGTTCTAAAAATATATCACAATTTATATTTCTGTTAAGCAGTCAGATATCATACGACTAAACTTTCAAAAGGACTTAAAGTTCAACATTGATTTTTTTGGGAATTATCTTTTGGTTTCCATTAGGATTCATAACTAGCACACTCAGTTTTGCATTTAGAATAAGTGAGCGATTTTCAATGAAAACCTGTCAAATAATATGTAAATACTTGTCAATGGCCCCTTAATTATATCTGAAAAGGGGGAAAATGCTGCGGTCATCTAATAATTCAATGAAATCCTTGGTTGCATAAACAGAGGCATAGAGCCAAGATCACGTGAAATATTAATACCACATTATAAACATTAGTAAGACTACACCTGGAATATTGCATCTAATTTCAGTCTCCACATTGAGTCCGCCGGTGAGTCCGCCAGAACTCACACATGTCATACAACCCACCTTGCCTACCCTACAAGGTTCCATCCAAAAAAGGTGCCGGAACTCCGTTCTGAGCGTTCTATGAGAAAAAAAGCCCTGTATATATAAAGAAAGAATGCAGAGAAGAGCAACAAAGATGATCAGGAGACTGGAGACTAAAACCTATGAAGAAAGGTTGCTGGAATTGGGTATGTCTAGTTCAGTGAAGAGAAGGACTAAGAGTGACATGATAGCAGTGTTCCAATATTTGCTACAAAGAAGTGGGGGGTCAACTTATTTCGAAAGTATCAGAAGGCAAAACAAGAAACAATGTGCAGAAACTAAACAAGGAAAGAAACAACTTAGAACTAAGAAGAAATTCTGTTAACAGTGAGAACAATTAGCCAGTGGAATGGCTTGTCTTCAAAAGTTGTGGGTGGTTCATCACTAGAGGCTTTTAAGAAGAGACTGGACAACTACTTTTCTGAAATGCTTGAGCAGGGAGTTGGACTAGAAGACCTCAAAGGTCCCTTCCAGCTCTATTCTATATTATTCTGAAAAATGTAGCCAAATTAATTTAAATTCATAGAAACTAAGTGAATTAATCTATCCTGGTGCAACAAATTCATCTCAGAGTTGCCTGAACTGCGAGATGGTTGGCAAATAAATTTGATAATAAAATAAAAATAAATAAAATAAAACAAAAGGGAAGATTTCATTAGGACAGGAAGTTAGTAAATCAGATTTCCAGAAGAAAATTATTTTTAAAAAATGAAGAAAATGGGGGAGAGTAATTTTAAAAATATGTTTTATCCTACTATTTTTATGTTCTTTGCAAACTGGACAACATAACATCTTTGAATTTGCCCTCCGAAATTCTTACAATAAAATCTATCAATAATTTGTATTCAAAATATAAAATAGCAAGGTTGCCTATAAAGTGAGGTATCTTGTAAATTAACTATCAAGTATTTCCATCTCATTTGCATTACCCCTCAATCATTTTACAACAGAAAAATGATGGTAGATGATCTCTTACATACCAAATGTGAAAATCTATCATAAAAAGAACTAAAGAAGAGACATATTGGGAAAAATACATCTAGTAATGTATATAAGGTAAAGGTAAAGGTTCCCCCGCACATGTGTACTAGTCGTTTCCAACTCTAGGGGCCGGTGCTCATCTACGTTTCAAAGCCGAAGAGCCAGCACTTGTCCGAGGAAGTCTCCGTGGTCATGTGGCCGGCATGACTAGACGCCAAAGGCACACAGAAAGTAATGTATATACAATATGCATTAAAAAGATTTTGAAAATTCCACTGTAATTTAAAAAGATGAGATGAAGAATATAGAGAAGGCTGCTGAGTCAAATTAAAAAAAAATCTATTCAGTCCATCTTTCTCTACCCCAGAGTCTTGATAGATGTTCACAGTAGAATATGAAGGGAACAGAAACTTTGTATTATGTTCCTGAGCATCCTGCCTCTGATTAGTAGAAATAATAGTCATTAACAACTTTACTCTGTATCAAGACTTCTTACCAATTTGGGAGATTTGATCATATACCCAATATTCTGCTTTTGTCATTCTTCAGAATATAACTTAGAATGGATGCCCACCTGTAGAATTGTTCAGATAAAGGATTGTCCTCAACATAGTATGATAACCCCAATGAATGGTTGAAAAAACACTTCTGTTCAATTACCACCCATTGCTTGTTGTTCCACTGATGTATAATGTACAAGCCTATCAAAATGTGCATATAAAAAAAAGAGATTGCAGACTTCTGGTTTGCCAAGCCAGCCGACATGGACGTCTGGAGAACGGCTCTCATCTTCCACGTCCAGTTTTCACATTGCTGGGGGGGTCCTAAAAGAGCCAAAGAGCCGCCTTGGAGGGGCGACCAGATAGAAGGGGCTTTTGCAGAAACGCAGGGGAGCTGCAACCCCCGTTAGTGCCTGCATTCCCTTCATACCGGCAGACAAAAGACTGGCCATAGTAATATGGCCAGTTACTAGGCTGCAGACAGCCGAAGTAAAACTTACCATCAGGCAACATTAAAGCAGCATGGAAGAGACGGGGGTAAGATTCCTCTCTTATACCTTAATCTTCTTTTCACCTAAATAAGCTGCTAAGTACTTTCCCCCCTGTGGAGAGGGAGGGGGAATTCAACCCTCCCTTCAAATAAATGGCGAGTAAGCTCAGGGGTGTTTTTTAAAAAAACGTTGAAAAAAGAAACGGACTAAAAGAAAAGAACTTTCAAAGTACTTGGGGGACACCCAGTGGCTAAACCTGAAATTGCAATCTGACTTTCTCTTTAAAAAATATCAAGAAAATGTTTAAGAAAAACAAGAAAAGATTAACCTTGAACACCAGATGTGAAACTTCACCATGGAAGAGTTTCAAAAACAAATCTATGCTATGTGGAAAATATCTTACCAAACTTATCAGTTCCTTTCTACAGCTGGCGATGAAATAAGAGCTTTTGGAAAAGAATTAGAAAGCATCTCAAAGAAACAAACTCAAACTGTGACTACAACTAATATTTTATCGGGACAGAACTTAACAGAAGAAACTGAACAATCAAATACTTTGGCAGAAGAATTAAATATTCAACAAATACAGATTTTGAAGATCATAATGGGAAACAGATGGAAAAAAAATATTCAGTCCAGGACAATTATATCAAGAGGTGAAAATAATGAGAAGATTTGGTGCTGTTAACAGAATCCTCAATTCTTCAAAAATGGAGACTGGAGGGCAACTTCAATATGATATAACAACACGAGAATGCTTTGATAATCCTGAGGCAAAGAAGCAAAAAATGACATGGCAAAGGAAGAAAGCAAGTATAAGATTTAAGAAATATGGACATTCTTAAGAGGCCTGAAATAGATAATATCAAAATAGACAAGATTGTACTTGGATTACGAGAGATTGTTTTGATGAGTAGATAAAAATGCTGATTAATTAAAAAAAAATAAAACACAGATGTATGAATACTAACATTGAAATATTGAGCTCTTTAAATGACGTGGATTAAGATGTATATATGTTAAGAATGATAGAATGTAACTAATATACTTGGATGTAGTAACATGAAAGGATGTATTAAATGCTGAAACGGAAGAAATTTTGGTTAATTTTTAATATGTGGAAACTATAAATGAGAAATAAGAATATTATATTGTCCTCCTCTTTCTCCTCCTTGCATTTGGTATCCTAATGACTACCATTTTAATATTGTATTACTAACATTCAGGGCTTTTTTTCTCATAGAACGCCCAGAATGGAGTTCCGGCACCTTTTTTGGATAGAACCTTGTAGGGTAGGCAAGGCAGGTTGTATGACATGTGTGAGTTCTGGCACCTTTTTCTTTTACAAAAAAAAAGCACTGCTAACATTGATATGGAAATGAGATAAATAAGAAGTGTATTTACATTACTAGGTATTGGAGAAAATTGTGTAAAGGGAAAGGAGGTTATTTAGCAAAATGAAGATGAGAAATTTTAAATGTTTAATTTTAATATCAATGTAAAATTAAAGCTGGAAAAATATATAAGGTGTTTAATGTTTTAAAGATGGAATGTTAAAATATAAAATATACTAAAGTATTGACAAATATAAGAAAACTATTAAATGACTGATGGATAACAATGAGAAGTATGTTAATTTCGATAAGAGATAACTTGTATTAAAGGAAACAAGAGAGAGGAAGTATTGGTTACAACAATTTGAAGATTTGTAATAATATGTATTTGTCTGAAATGGAATTATTGTAACCCAGACACCACGTTGCTTTTTAAAGATACTATTGTAATATTGGAAAACTAATTTAAAAAGAGAGAGAGAGAGATTGCAACTAAACATGTATATACTTATATATGTTGTCTGAACTAATTAGATTTTTACTGTTGTTAATTGAATACAAATGTATATGCATCTGTCTTATCCAAAGGAGTGTGTGTACAGTTGCAAGTGGATGATGATGATGATGATGATGATGATGATGATGATGATGATGATGACTTTTGCACCATTCTGCTCCCAATGACTCTGGTTTACAAGAAAAATCATTCTAAAAACTTACTAGGAATGGCAAAACCCTTCTTACATACAACATAAAGCTGTTCTTTGAAGAATGATTTTTTTATGTGTGATACATATTCCGTTCTGATGATTTTTTTTTTCTGATTATACATCAGTCTGTTAGATTCTTAGGTCATATATGCATTACTGTGATGTTTTTGCATTGGAAATGTATGCTTGGAGACCAATTAAAATAAATAACTGCTCCTAGTTCTCACTGCTGATAATGTAATAGCTATTTTTGTAATAATTTTTCTTTAGGTTGGTATGATTTGAAGCCTTGATACTTGTTCACTTTCATGTATCAAGTTTACAAGGCTCTAGAGAATGTACACAAGAGTTTTACTTTTTTAGTTTAGGAAGCTGTAAAATGCCTGGCACTTTGAAACTCATGACGTTCTTCTAGTCATTTTATGTGAACATCTTTCAAAGACTGAGGACCCATCTGAGACTTTCAAGAAAGAAATGTCATACTAAAGACAAGTCTGCAAAAATTAGAGCCAGTGACTGGGGCAGACCTGGAAAGTAGGCTGGCTCTTTGAAAATTTCTCTCCCAACAAGGAAAGAATTTGAGATTACTCACTTCTGGACAATCTGGAAGGATTGGCAGTAGAAAGCCACTGTTCTGTTGTGGTTCAGCTCTGACCTGAATGGATAAACATGGAGCACCTGATTGCTTCAGTATTACATAGCATTGTCCCACTCCTTTCCCCAGTGTTGTTTAGCTACTATGTGAAACCAATTGTAGAATGTCATCTGTGCGTACACTGTTGACAATTGAAGATTGTCACCATGGGGTGAGCTGGAGGTGCTGTAAAATATTGAACTGATACCTTGAAGCTAGCATGATTAGGATAACAACTTAGATTAAACTCTAGAAAGTTGGAGTTGTGATTTCTATATAAACAATTAGGTTAGCCAGTATTATAACATAGACCCTGGTGATTGTTCTTGATGAAGTTATACTCCCTCTGGTCCATAACTTGGATCAAACTGGATTTGTGGCCCCCACATGAGTAGAAGGTATACCCTGTGACCAGGAAGAATTTTGCTGAAGTTCATTGGTAAGACATTTATAATCCTTCCTAGATCAGGAAGCCTTGGAATCTACCATGACCCACCAATGTGCCATAAGGCAAGGCTACTACAATACCCTTTATATTGGGCTGCCTTTAAAGAAACTTGGAAGTTGAGAATGGTGTAGAAAGCAGCATCCACATGGCTGGCTGGGGACACCTCTTATTGCAGAACTATACCACCCTTGAGGTTGCTATAAAGGTCATCGGCAGGTTTCTAGGCCCAATTCACACTATGGGTTATCACCCATAAAGGGTTATATAATGAAAGGGATCACTTTGACAAATATGATTCTGTCTATCCAGTCCAAACATTCAGATAATAGCTCTGAAATCTCATGAAAGAAGAAAGATGTGGGCCAAAAGGCCAGGTTCTACCATCCAAAGCTTATTTTAATGGGATATAAATTTACATATACTAAAAAGTATAAACAAACAAATAAGCAGAGTAAACTAGTCTGAAAATACAAGAAACTTTAATTGCAATACTTCAAGAGGCATGACAGAAACATAATCCCTGTGCCAACCAAGTGACAGCAGGAAGTGTAGATTGGGCATAAACAAATGCTGTTCTCTTAGGGCAGGGGTATCAAACTGGCAGCCTGTGGGCTGGATGGGTCACATGCAAGCCACACCCAGCCTAGCTCTGCAAAGGCAAAAAATATCACAATATGTCACAATACGTCACGTGATGCAATCAAGTTTGACACCAGTGTCTTAAGCAAATGCCTATATCAAATCCTTTTCAGCTGAACCTTTGCTCACTCATTTGGTCTTTAACTGTGAGTTTTATCACAACTCCCAATATGGGTCTCCTCTATAGCAACAATGGTGATTTGGAGTTCGAAGTCTGTAATGCCATGTTTGCAGGATTATAGGTCAGTCCCCCAGTCTCTCTGACTTTTATAGCTCAATAGATCTCTGCCTTCACATTCATCTCTTTCCGAACAGAAGGAGATATCCAATATTCCCCTGGCTATTAAACCCACATATGTAGCAAATAAAGTTTGGCTAATTGTAGCAGTTTCAGCACTGTTAAGATGTCATATTTAATTACTGCTATGAACTTCTGTCCAGTTAGTTGAGAGTAAGCTTCATAAACAACACTGAATTTATTCTGGTGCAAGCATGTATCATATTATGCTGTGAATGTATATAAATAATGGTCAAAGAAAAAAAAGCTAATGTAAAACTTCCATATTGTATATTATGAAAAATAATTGGTAAAAAGGCCAGCATGGAAAATGTTACTATAGAAATTGTTATTGCAATTTGTGATTGATATAAGGTTATAATCCAAAATATAATTAGGTAGAAATTTACTGTACTGTGACTGTATTTATAATATAATTAATCTCATGGATAAAGAAAAGTTATCCATTCTAGCTTCAGCAATTAAATAGCAAATGAATAGAATCCAAGGATCACGGAGCTAGAAGAGCCATTGGAGGTCTTCTAGTTCAATCCCCTGCTCAAAACAGGAGTCCTTATACTATCCCAGAAAAATGGTTGTCCATTCTTTTCTTAAAACCTCCAGCAATGGAACACTCACAGTTCCGGGGATTAATTATTCTTACTATTAGAAAATTCTTCCTTATTTCCAGGTTGCATCTTCTTTGACAAGCTTTCACCTATTACTCCTAGTCCCGCCCTTAGATGCTGTGGAGAGCATTCAAGTATTGAAAGACTATTATTGTTTTCCCTGAGTATTCTCTTCATTAGGCTAAACATACCTAGTTCCAGGATTCAATGTGAGTCCATCATTGGGTCCAGAAGTTCCAAGCTTTTGGGCTCGTACTGGACCCCATCCTCAGAGAACTTCTTATTTTTCAGTATATGTCTCTCTCATTATGGAGAGTGAGAAGTTTCCTGAAGATGGGTTCCAGCATGAGTCTGAAAGCCTGGAAAAATAAACTTCTGTTCCTGGTAACTAATTCAGATTGGATCCTGCAACATTATCCTGGAACACATACTAGTTCCCTTAGCTGGTCATTGTATAATTTAGCCTGCAGATGAGAAGAGTGACTTATCATCTTTGTTGCTCTTTTCTGCATTTTTAGACCCCCAGCATCTATTTTGAATTGTGGTCCAAGTGTGGTCCAAGTATTCCAAGTGTGGTCTCACCAGTGCAGTTTATAATGGTACTATCATTTCGCATGATTTTGAAACAATCCCTCTGTTGATGCAGCCTAGAACTGCATTGGCTTTTTTGCCAGCTGCAGAATGCATCTGACTCATACTTCACCAGGGTACCTAGATCCCTGTGACAGCTACTATTGTTGACCTAGGTACATCCTATTTTATACATATGCATCTGATTTTTTTCCTGCCCTAGGATCTTACTTTTTTCACTACTGAACGGCATCTTGTTGGGCAGGACCAGTGCCCAAGTCTGTCAAGATCCTTCTGCATCTTGAATCTAATTTCCAAAATGTTGGCAATTCCTCCCAGTTTGGTGTCATCTGTAAATTTGATCAGTTCCCCAGCTTATCTCCTCATCTAGATATTTTATGAAGATGTTGAAGAGCACCAGACACAAGACAGAACCTTGAGGTACCCCACTCCATACTTTCCTCCATGTAGATGTAGCTTCATTGAGGACTACATGATGAGTGTGGTTTGTCAGCTAATTGAATCCATCTGGTGGTGGCACTATCTCACATTGTTTATCTTACCAAGAAGTAGGCTGTGGTCTACTTTGAAAAATGTTTACTGACGTTCAAATATACTATATCCACAGTATTTCCCTGATCCATCACTTTAGTCACTTTATCAAAGAAGGCAGTAAGGTTTCTCTGGTATGATCTATTTTTAACAAACCCATGCTGGCTTCCAGTAATTGCCTTATTTATTTCTGTATGCTCAGAAATCCACTGATTGATTATCTTTTCCAGGATTTTCCCAGTTATTGGTGTCATTGATCATGCTTTTGGTTTCCTGAGTTCCCCTTATTGTCCCCTGCTGTCCACATCGGAAACACTTAATTGTCAGGTCTACAGGCAGCTTGGGTCTTTCAGCCATCACAGTAGTAGGAGATCTTCGTGGGGGTGATTGCCATTCAGGTTGTTCTGACGTTGGCTCGGGTTCAGGTAGGAGAGGCTTCTTATAGCTGAACATCTAATTTCACCACTGCCTGGTACCATTCATGCAGTTGGTCAGGTACAGCTTGGTATATACATGCCAGAGAAAGGTGGTCGTCTAACCCTTCTCTGAAAAGTACTTTAGGGCAGGCCGGCCAGCTTGCTTTATCTTATGGATTTGTTCTTCCACTTTGAGGGCAATGGATGGATCCTCAAATCTTTCCCTCAGCCCCAGGAAGAAAAGGTGGGGGTCCTCCAATTTAGGGGCCTGCTCATTTTATAAATTGTTCAACCATTCGGATGCTTCTCCCTCTAGGCTGGATGCAATCACATCGACCATCACACATGGGTCTGGGTAAAGGTGAGCCCAGCAATTCAAGTGAGTGCAAACTTGGTTGAGGAAAATAATCAGTTTCTCTGGATCCCCATTGAAAGTTGCTCTGAAGGGTGGGCTCATCATTGGTTGCTGGGGCCCCCATTGCTGCTGGCCCCACCCTGGTTGTTGGTTAACTGGTTGCAGGGGCCCCCACTGCTGTTGTTGTGTCTCCAGTTGCTGCTGGCCCCACTTTGGTTGCTGATTTAATGGCTGGCAGGGCACCCACTGCTGCTGGCCCACTGGTCCTGCTGTATGTTCAGGGATTGCACGTTTGGGTCCTGCTGCTGCCACCCTTGCTGTTGTCCTCCCACCAGCTCCTGATCTCCAGGCTTCTGCATCACCCTCAGCTGCTGCAAGGCTTCTATTGGCTGGGGCAAGCTCAGAGATTGTTGGCATTTCACTTGTGGGGGTTTCCCAACCTCCCATTCCTGCAGAGGCCTCAGGCTGGGGTCCTCAGTCTCTATGGGTCTGGAGGGCTTGGCAGGGGACTCCTGGGGCTGGCAGGCACTCTGATCTGCAAACAGGATTTTCCACTCACCCAGATTCTCAGTGGCTGATGATCTGGCATCTCTCCCCCATTCTGCTTCTGGGGCATCTTGTAGCAGTTGACTTCCATAGTCTCCACTGGAGTGGTTCCAGCCTGACGACCATACAAGCTCAATTATCTGCTGAGGTTTGGAGATCGGCCCAAATTCATCTTCCCACAGAAAACTATCTATTATTTCCTCTTCAGAAGTTTTGCCAGCAGCCAGGCTTTCCCTTTCCATCCTGAGGATTCTTCCGTGCATCTTTGCCAGCTTATCTCTCTTACCGGAGACAGCAGTGGGGGTTCAGGACCCCCCTTTGGAAGAAAATTCTGGCATGATGTCATGGTTCCAATAAATGAGACAATTCAAACAAATTTCAGGCATATTATATATCTAAAAATTTCAGGCATATTATATATCTAAAAAGTCTTAGTAATGAAAAGAAACATCGGCACTCATGGAGGGATGCCAGAATATGAAATCTTCTCCCCCCAAACCCATCATAAAACACACACAATCCCGCCCTTATCTACACGTCATAAATCACATTATCCAATTAGTTTTACATATGAAGTTGCACTTCCCTTTCTGGGCGGCTTAATCTTATCTTCTCAAGATAGCCATTGAAGTTTCCCCCTCTTCAAGATTCAAAGCAAGCAGTTTAAACAAAAGGCTGTCTCATATATTGTCAGTGCAAAAACATGTCAATGTTTGCAGCACTGACATAGAATTGAATTAGTTTGAACATGAGACAATAAATACTAAGGGGAAAAGAGAGGAAATACTTAATGTAGTAGTTTGAGACTTGTACTAGAGATATTTGTATCTTATTGAATTATCGATTAACAGTCACCATGTTGCTTTTTAAATATTTAAATGTAAAATTAGAAAATCAATATTTTTTTAAAAAATAGAAATATTGTTAAATAGTTTGCATTTTTATATTTAAAACATTCTCTGTTACTGTACAGTCTGGTGAAGCTAGAATTGAGTTTGAAGCATTTATGGCCTTAAATTTGTAAAATGATCACTTTGCATAGTCCGCAAGCATGGACAGTAGTCTGAGATGATAAGAGTTGCAATCTAATCATGTCTGAAACGTCACAGATTTCATATAATTGGTTGGAGCCTCATGGCTATTGTGATGATAAATTCATTCTTTGCTTAATAATACAATCAATTTTATATTTTTGCCTTCATTAAGGGTAAACAGTTGCCACTAATCCAGATGTTGCTGAAATGTCACCCTCAACAGGCTAGAACATGGAATTATTTGAATTTATCTCTTAAATTTATTTCCATTTAGAATTCAAACTGTGTATCAACAAAGATATGCATGTACTTAAGTATCAATTTCCATTATACAAAAAGCTTCCAAATGATTTAGAATTGAATTTTAGAAAATTACTTCCATTGTGGGAATTATTCAGTTTACCATTCTAGAAAATGTGTCTTCTGTGAGGAGCATCTATAAACTGCTTAAATATGAGTGTGGTTTAAACCTATTTTATGTGCCCGTATTGAAGCAGTGTAAGTCGGACTGAGTTGGCACATTGTTTTTATATGACTAATGAAGCTGTTCATTAGACAATATTGTTTTATTTCATAAGCAATGTTGATGCTGTAGTTGTGTGATTCCAAGATGTCACTTATGCTTATTAACCCACTAAATCTTTCCATCCAAGCAGTAACAGTGTGATACATCAAAGACTAGACAGATATTGAGAAGATCATTGCATTTGCATTAAAAACAGGCATCTAAGATTTTATCTCTCAGAGGCATAAAGAAATGGGAAAATGGAACAAATCAATCGTTCCAAAGCTCTCACTTCATAGTAAGTGGCTTCTCTGAGAATGTTTTATATGGGGTTGGGTTTTTTGTTAACTAATCTGAAGACTTTAAATGCTTGTTTCTAGAGCAAACACCCCTATCCTGATGCCCTCAAAACTTGAATTAGATTACAGATCCCATCATTGGGAATCACAGGAGTTGATGATAGTTTGATGTTAATAAACATAGTTGAATTGTCTTGGAAGATGCCAGGTTGGGAATTGCTATTCTCTAGATATACATATGCATGACAATATATTCACAAACTTGTACCTAATCAATAGCATTGCTCATCTGCCTCTACATGCTTAAATGGTGTATAGCAAGTCTCTTAGGCTTGGGATATGCATTTGGGAAAGATATTTTCTTATATAGAGTAAGTTCTATATCTGTAGTTTTATATCTATATTTATAGAAGTTCTAAGCCTGTTCTACCATCAAGGCTCTGCTCTTGGTGGAGCAGTGGGCTAATGCCTCCTTAAGTAACACCAGCTGCCTGCAATTAGTGCAGGTTCGCATCCCACCAGGCTCAAGGTTGACTCAGCCTTCCATCCTTCCGAGGTAGGTAAAATGAGGACCCAGATTGTTGGGGGCAATTAAGCTGACTTTGTAATAATGCCGCTTGGGGGGGGCACGAAAGCCCTAATAAGCAGGCATATACATAGAATGAAGGCTACTGCTAAGTTTGTAAGCCACCCTGAGTCTTCGGAGAAGGGCGGGATATAAATGGAATTTAAATAAATAAATAAATAAATAAATAAATAAATAAATAAATAAATAAATAAATAAAAGCCTTATTAATAATGGAGTTCTCTGAATGTCTGTCAAGAACAGACATACATTGCCCCATCTTCTTTTTTTCCTCCTTGGTAAGTCTTAGTGATGACAGCAATTATGGATCTCTCCCAAACCTTCCTCAATTGTATCTGAAACATTAATGTTTCAAATGCCAGTATATCAACATTACAGGTACTATCGTCATCATCATCAGTTCCTTTCAGGTGAAGCAAATAGGGCAGCAAGTTTCTTCCAATAAACCCTACCCACAGCAATGTCTTTGGCATCTTCCCATTTGATGTTCACATCTCTAATATATTGTGGTTAGGATGATATCTCTCCAGGGAACAGTGGACAGGTACCATCCTAACTACAATAACATATGCTACTTAGTTGTGCATATGTCCCAAATATGTAACTGATGTCATGCAACTATAAAAGAGCTAATGAATATCCATATGAACACAATATGTTTATTACTGTGTCTTTCTCTTTAAAATGGCTAGGACCATTGCCTAATAAGGCTTTTTATAACTTCCTTAGCACATTGGTCTTTTCCATGGATAACCTTGTGGTTTTTTTTAAAATCCATATGGCATAGGGAGATTACAACTAACTATATCTGTTTGGTATCTTAATTGAATGAGATGAAATTTACAGAAAAAAACTAAACCATTCTGAGAGAATAAAACCTGCCAACTCTGCCTTTTCCCGCTAATCCTGTAATCATTTCATATCCACTGAATATTTAAACATGTACTAGCACTTGATGATCCCATAGGAAAAACAGCCAGATATTTAAAATTCATGGTAATTTACAACAAACATTGCCATGGTTTCAGTTCTTAATCAATCATTGTTCTTCATCATGGTGCTCCAGCTAGTCTTGGTGGGAAGACAAGTCAGCTTCATTGTTTTTTATGATCCATTCCCTCCCACCAAACTGTCTCCCTGACTGACATTTGTGGTAGACAGATTTGCTCTCAGGAGATGTGAGTGGCAGTTATTCAAATTAAACCCCCACACACACAAGCAGCTCACTATTCTCAGTAGTGTTTTATTTTGCTACTTGGCACCACAGTTCTTCTTTGGACATTTTAAGACAAGTCTCTCATGATTTAAGTGCTGGGTTGATGGAATACATGGTTTTAAACTCACGTTGTGAGGGTTTTATGCAGTCTTCAGCATGTTGCAGTTATAGTCACTGGCACTCAGTTTGCCATTCTTGTTAAGGTTTCCTCCATCAAGAGGTACAAAATTCTGCAGGATACAGATCTTCACATCCTGTCCAGTACCTATCTTATCAGTAAAGATCCTTGGCCATAGAACGCCTAATGCTTCACCAGCCTACCTCAAAATATGAAAGTGAGACAAAAAGTGGGGTTATGCCAGTTTGGACATCACCCAGATTAGCAAAATCCATGTCATATTTTGAGAAACAGAATAATCTGATGATAAGTGGACTACTAGAACAAACTATCCATGGATAAAACAAGATAATCTGGAATTGTTGGAATACTACAATAACAGCAAAGTAAAGACAGTGGATATATGGGCTTCCAGTTTGCCACGCACCTGCCATGGATGGCTGGGAGACTTGCTTTCTTTCCCCTGTTCAGTTTTGGATCACTGGAGCCCCCTGAAAAGGGCTGAAAATCACCCCAAAGAGGTGGCCAGCAAGAAGGGGCTCTCACTGGATCGCAGGAGAACAGCAACTCTCCCATTGGAGCTGGTGATCCCTCCAAATTGGTGGACGAAAGGACAAGCCATAGAAATATGGCTCGTCCCTAGGCTGCAGACAGCCGAAGTCATACTTGCCATCTGGCAACTTCAAAGCAATGTGGAAAGGACTGGGTGAGATCTACCTCTCTTAAATCCTAATTGCTTTTTGTATCTATTCAAGCTGCTAAAGTACTTTCCCCCCTGTGGAGAGGGAAGGGGGATTTTAGCTCTCCCTCAATCCAACTCATTACTATGGAAGACCAGGAACAGACCTTTTCTATGGAAGAAATGCAAAAACAAATTTCTGCTATATTTAAAATAACTTACCAAACTTACCAAACTCTACTTATAGCTGGGGATGAATTAAGAGCTTTCAGAAAAAAAATCAGAAAGCATCTTAGATATGAAAACTCAAACTTTGACTATAACTAAAAACCTATCTACACAGAATACAACAGAAAAAAAATGAATAATTAAATATTAACACAGAAGACCTAACTGCCCAACAAGTAGAGACAATAGGAAATTCAGAAAAAAGTCTGATAACTTGGATGGAGGAAAAAACCTGCTATATAAATCAGAAGCAATTTGAAGATCAAGAAGAGAAACAGATGGAATGAAAGATAAACAGTTCAGGACAACTACACCAAGAGGAGAAAATAAGGAGATGATCTGGTAGTCCTGCCAGACCTCTCAGCCTTTCAAAAATGGCAACTGGATGGTCATCTCAATATGACATAATATATACAATAATACAAGAATTCTTTGAGGACCCTGAAGCAAGGACACAGAAGATGATTTGGCAAAGGAAAAAAGCCAGAATAAGACTGAAGAAAAATGGAGTGTGGACATATTTAGGAGGTTTAAAATAGAATATACTTAAGTAGTCAAGTCCCATATTTTGAATATATTAAGAGTGATGTAATGTAATTAACATGTTTTGATTTAGTGATAAGAATAAAATTTATAAGCTTAAATATGAGAAAGTGGACATAAGGAAGAATGCTGAAATGGGAGAAATTTTGACTATTGAATCTATAATATTTGGAAATTATAATGAAAACAAGAATATCATATTGTATTACTAATCTGTTGATATAGAAGTGAGATAGATAAGATATGTATCCGGAATACCAGAAGGGGGGAATTATGTCAAAGGGAATTGGGGTCATTTAAAAATTTGGAAATGATAAATATTAAATGTTTAATTTAAATATCAACGCAAAATTAAAGCTGGGAAAATTTATAAGGTTATTGATGGTCCAAAAGATGGAATGTCAAAATAAATAAGACATATAAAATTATTAAGTAGCTGATAGAGAGAATAAGAAGTATACTAATTTAAACAAGACACAGTATGTATTAAGGGAAAAAAGAGAGGAAATATTGGCTGTAATAGTTGGAGATTTGTATTAATAATATTTGTATGTAATGGAATTATTGTAACTCAGACACCATGTTGCTTTTCAAAGATTATAATTGTAATATTGGAAAATTAATAAAAAGTTAAAAAAAGACAGGGGATATATGAAGTGTATGATGGAACTATAGATGGACAGATGACCTGCAGCTGGTTACACAGTGTTTCAACATAGTGAAGAGGAAGCTACTATTACAGTTGAAGACTGCCCAATTACACATTATGTTCCATACTCAAGAAGACCTGAAAGAACAATTGGATGTGCAGCCAATATTTGAAGTTGGAATGTCATTACCACCATTTCCATTACAGAGCACATCTGCTGATATGATGCATAAGATCATAGATAAACTAGATACAATCAACTCTCTAAATCAATTACCAAGGCTCAGCAGAGAAGTACCATCAGATAGTATGCTAGACAACAAACCTTATACCATGATAACTCAAACCAATGAACTGATATATGCTACAGTTGCTGTAATCCTAGAGGTGCTTGGCTGTATAATCAAGAACAGCAGTACATACCCCATCTCCAGAAAATAAGGTTAGAATCTAAAATCAAGGCAACCCAGAGAGTGGTTAATCACTTGGTGGAATTACAGAAAAGTGTGAAAATCAGGGATAAGATTTGGCTACTGAAAAAATACAAGTACCTGACTCCATCTGAAGTCCTGGAGACTGCCAAACAAAGGCTTATAGGTACCACTGGCTACTAGGCTAAGCACCTATACTAGGGAAGCAGAGGCCAAGAAGATAAATGCCCTATTTTCCAAAGAACCACTCAAGACATACTCACAATTGCAATGAAATAACACATTAAAGCAGAGCAGTGAAACTGAACAGTTCTGGAAGGACATGGGAGAAAGAGAACACATATAACACCAGTGCAAAATGGCTGCAGAATCTGAAAGCAGATTACAGCAATTTCTCAGAATAGTAAGCAGTCACCATCACAATTGCAGACATCCAACAATGGGTCAAGAACATGAACAGCCAGACTGTATCTGGTTCAGACAAGATCCACACCTACTGGGTAAAGAAACTAACAGCAATACATGAATGCCTAGCAGCACAGATGAACAGCTTCTTCCTGATTTCCACCTAGACTGGTTAACCCAAGAAGAACACTGATCATGGAAGATACCCCACCCACCAGGAAACAATACTAGCAAACTTTTGACCAATGACCTTCCTTTCCACAACTTTAGAAAGTCCTATTAGGCATCCAACCATAGGACCATATGGACCAGTACATGAACACAGTTCAGAAAGACATTGGGAACAACACCAGAAGATCAAAACCCCAATTGTTCATAGATAGAGCAGTTGTCCAAGACTCAAGATCTAGACTAATCTGAGTACTGGACTTACTGACTACAGGAAAGCCTAAGACTCAATGCCATACATAGGGATCTGTGAATGTCTGGCACTATATGAAATCAACAGAACACTAAGAATGTTACTCAAGAACTCAATGGGACTGTGGAAGACAACACTAGAAGTCAACTCAAAAAGCTCACACAATACTTGGAAACTGCTTCTGGGCTTTTTGCTTGAGGTGTAAAAAAAGAAACTTTGATTTTAGGTTTTATTGATTAATAGGTTTATTGTTATAGAAATGGCTAGTTTATATTATTATGTAAAAGTAAAAAGTTGAGGTTTGATGTTATCTTATTCTACTGCACCAAAGGGAGTTGGAAGTTAACATTTTTTTTCTTTTTTCCCTTTGCCCCACACTTTTCCATTCCCTTTTTCCTCCCTTATTTTCCTACTATTTTCTTTTGTACTTTGTATTATATATTATAAATTAATAAAAAAGAAAAAGAAAAGAAAAAAAGACAGCTCACACAAGTCACCATCCAGTGCATCAAAAACCAAGATTATGCACTGTTCCTTTGCTGTTTTGTATAGGCTTGAACCCCTCAGCCAGGTAATCACCAAGACTGGATATGGAAACGAATTCAAGAGTGGAACATCAGCTAGTTTCCCTACATGGATGATATCAAGCTGTATGTTAATAATTAATGAAACATCGATTCGGTGATCTACCTGACACGGATCTACACTTAGGACAATGAAATGTTATTCACACTAGAGAAGTGCAGCCAAATGGTAATCAGTTGGTGAGTGTCAAAGCTATTGTCATGGATGAAAATCAGAGCATCCAAAGTACAACAGCAAGATGGCACCCAAAGATGAGTTGCTGAGAAAATGTCTGAGGCAACAGTAGATATGGGAGGAGGATCAAGCAAAAGAAGTGCCATGGTAAGACAAAACCTCACATGGGATGTACAGATGATTGACATAGCAGACATTGAGAATCCTACCAATTGCTGGAAAGGGCTAGATTAAAAGACAGCACTCTGCAGCAGAAAAACAGCCACTAAACACCAGATCCATAAAAGCAGGAGACCCCGTCTATCACACTAAACAGAACCCAAGATGGAGACTATTCAGAGAAGTCACAGAGTCAGTCCAACTAGAACTAGCAGGATATAAAATGCAAGCAGGAACAGTATAAACTAAACAGCACAGCAAAATACTGGCACTGTGTACAGATTATCTGTACAGAATATGGACTAGACCTTCCTAAATCCAGATGAGAAATTCCATCAAAGGTTGTGGAAAATAAGAAGGCTAAGGTCATGAGTGATTTTCAGAGACACAGACAGGTATTAGCCAATCAACCAGACATTGTGTAGTGAACAAAGACCAGAAGACAGCAATGGTGATAGATGTAGAGATGTCAAGTGACAGCAAGAAGGAATATGAGAAACTGTAAAAGTACCAATGCCTAAAGAAAGAACTGGAGACAATGTGGAAAGTTAAAAACCAAAGTGGTCCTAGTACTGATAGGATTAAATTTTAAAGTTCTCTCTCTCTCTCTCTCTCTCTCTCTCTCTCTCTCCCTCTCTCCCTCCCTCCCTCCCTCCCTCCCTCCCTCCCTCCCTCTCTCTCTTTCTCTTTCTCTCCAGACTCAATAACTATTACACTTTGGACATATTATGGTTGGATTTACTTATACTCTTACTTTTATAATACCTGAAGTATCAGATTGAGAACAGATTGACCTGGAAAAAAATCTATGTGGTCATTAAGAAGAGTTGATGCCAACTTGATGGCACATTATTAATCAATCAAAGCTATAATGGAAGTAAAAGCAATTAATTCTCTGAAAACAAAACCAGTATATATGGAAAGGATGAGATCTGGCACCAATAGATCAAAACCATTTCCCCTCCCACCAGTTCTAATTACAAGGATGCCTCAAAAGGAAGACAAATATATCATAAATTGGTGTTTTTTTAAAAATCCTATCTGTCTTCAAGGTATAATCCTTTAGATTAGCAGGGAACACTGGAAGCCGTAAACCAACACATCTGGAAAGCATCAAGCTGTGCCTTATATCATTATTATACTATTTTGTAAATGAATATATCCCTATTTTAGAGGAGCTTTCAAAATTATTCTCAAGTTTAATGAAGTACATTTGACATATTCAAGTGACAAACTGAGAACTGCAGTTGATATATTTTGTCCATCTTTAGTCATGCAGAGAATACAACCATCAACATTGGTGGGATTTAAATTAGTCATGAATAATATGTCCTGCCTCAGCTCTTGATCTAACTTTTCTTTGGATCTTTACAATGTGCTAGGTTTTATTAAATATTTTGCCTATGCAGCATATAACTATAATTGTAAAAACAGTTTAAAAATACTCTAGAATTATATATATTTATTCATTACAATGAAACTGATGTGTCTACAATTCTGCTACTGATTTCGGGGGGGGGGGAGTAAAAGTATAACCCTAATAGAGCCAAAACTAATGTGAGACTAGAAGGTATAGTTAGCTACTTGAAATAGTTATTGATTTATTTAACATTTTATCCATGTTGTGAGAGAGACCAAAATTTCTGATGTGACTGCTTCTATTTAATCTATAAATATTTAGTATTCCCTGAAATGTTAGTGGTCTAAAAGTCTCAGAACTTTTAAAATAGACTTTAAAGGTAGGTAAAAATACAATAATAATAAACTGAACAATCAATAGCTTGTTGGCCAACACCAAAATTCAACTGCCTGATGGATACCTTTCGTCCCTTGCCTCAAGTTGAATAGTTTTTCACCCAATTTTCATTATGAATGTAATATTACATTTCAATAAACATTACATGATGAATATCCAGCATACTACTTTTAATCCAAATGTTTTCCCATATTAATGGTTTTCATATGAAACTGTGAGAAAAAGAAAGCAAACATGAAATGAAGGGATGTTTCTATTCAGCCATCATTCCCAATTTGTAATAACCTTACTTTGATTTACTATAATTATAGGAGAAAGGATTGCATGGTGACCAGATGTGGTGGGAATTAAAATCTGGCATCTCTAGAATAACAAATGTACAGGACAGATATGATCTTTTATTGAGCATGGTTTTCATGGAAACATGGGGACATAAATTGGAAAATAAATCAATAGAAGATAAGTATGATTCTGTGACATTGGAGTTAGAGAATCATCAGGGGTGGAAGGGGGAAATCAGTCTCTGTAGATCTGGAACTAAGGGAAATTCTGACTGGGAGATTGCAAAGATTGCTCTAGCAGCTGCTCACCTCCCCCCACCCAAACACTTCAGTGAATTAAATCTGATTGCACAGACCTTGGCCTGATGAAGTTTACAAAAGATAGTATGAATAAGAGACTTAATTCTCTTCTTCCTCCAAACCATTTTTCCATTGGTAAAAGGTTCTGAGCACTGTAATAGGCAATTCTCAGTGAGCAAATACTACAGGGAAAAAGGTTGAAATTCATTACACCTGCTGTACTCCCTGAGTGACTGGAAACATATAAATGGTTTAGTAAGAGAACTCTCACAGTGTAACTAAAAGGACCCACAGATATATTAATTTCAACTGTTTATTTTTTTTCCAAAGAAACATTCTATCTTAACATTACAATAAAGAAGTAAATGCAACAATAACAAAAGGGTATCATCCAAAGCTTAGCAATACAGTATATATCCAAAAACATATTTAGAATGTTTTTAGTTATTGACTTGCTAATTTCCTGGAAACTTTAATAAGAGTTTCCCCCAGTTTTATATACAGTGAGGACTGAAAGACTATTAGATTATGTTCTCTGTATTTGTTTTGATTAAATTTTTGATTAAAGCTAAAGCAAAATAATATTTATTTCACTAAGAGCCCCAAATAATATTCTCTGTTTTTCCCTTGGGTTTTAAACCCATATCTACAATGTATATTCTTCTAGTATCATTTATGGAAACATCACAGAGAAAGTTTTTTTAAACCCATTTTAAAAATTGCTTTAAATCTTTTAACTGTGAATGTTAAACCTATGAGCATAAAAGTCAAATGGGCTACCAATTTATCTTTAATATCAGTATTCTGCAAAAGCAATATTATTTTCCCTTTTCTTCTACATGTTCCAAATGAATTTTCCCATTGTGTTTCATTATGATACTTCCTCTTTTAAGAAAACTTCTTAAGATAAATTGCTTATTTATCCATTGATCTGCTGCACATTAGAATACTGGGCATCCTAATTGTCTCTTCTTTTTTATTTCTCAGTGAATTGACATTGGCAGAGAATATATATGGGAACTGTGTTGGACTTGATTTGTATGTTGGCATGCTTTTGAACACTGAAATCCCTGGTTTCTGGTAATGGTTGCAACCAAGGTCACAGATCTTATACTGAAAATGATTAGAACTTGAAACAGGAATGAATCTTGCCAGGGAAGGATCTTATTACTAGCTATTCTATTTTATTTCACATCTCTCCCGTCTGGCTACTGAACTAACCTATTAAGGAGTGCATCTACACTAGTGAATTTTTCAATCATCATTCTTTCAAAAGCAGTTTCAAATCCATAACTGCCCTGGTTTAACTGCATAACTACACTCAGAAATACTATCAACCAAAAATGAAGAGCACTATCCTGAGGCAAGTGCCACAAGACCTGCAATAATTAAAATTTCTCAAGTCATCCCTCCACCTGAGAAAGAAAGAAGGAAATTAAAAGTATAGTAAGTGTGGAGCTTTGCATCAGAATAGAATAGAGCTGGAAGGGACCTTGGAGATCTTCCAGTCCAGCCCCTGCTCAAGCAGGAGAACTTATACCATCTTAGACAAGTGACTGTCTAGCCTCTTCTTAAAAACCTCCAGTGATGGAGCACCCACAATTTCTGGGGGTAAGCTGTTCCACTGGTTGATTGTCCTCGCAGTCAGGACGTTTCTCCTTAATTCCAGGTTGCTTCTCTCTTTGATCAGTTTCCAACCATTGATTGTTTCTTGTCCTGCCCTCTGGTGCTTTGGTGAATAAGTTAAACCCCTCTTATTTGTGGCAGCCCCTCAAATACTGGAATACTGCTATCATGTCTCCCCTACTTCTTCTTTTCTTTAGACTAGCCAAACAAAGTCCTGTAGCTGTTTTTCGTATGTTTTAGTCTCCAGGCCTTTGATCATCTTAGTTGTTTTTCTCTGAATTTTCTCCAGACTCTCAACATCTTTTTTGTGATATGGTGAATTGGCTGCGGTATTCCAGATGGGGTCTTACTAGGGTTTTATAAAGTGGTACTAATATGTCAAGTCATCTTGATTCTATGCCTCTGTTTATACAACTGAGGATTGTATTAGCTGTTTTGGCTGCTGCTGCACACTGCTGGCTCATAGTCAAGTGATCGTCCACTAGGTCCAAGGTCCCTCTCACAGTTACTGTTTTTAAGCCAGGTCTTGCCTAATTTGTACTTGTACCTTTGATTTTTCCTGCCTAATTGTAAGACTGCTTTTCTCCACATTGACAGTCATTTTGTTGGATAGGCCCATTGTTCATGTTTATCAAGATCTTTTTGGATCCTGAGTTTGTCTTCTGGGGTGTTGGCTACTCCTGCCAGTTTGGTGTCATCTGCAAATTCCCTTATCTAAGTCATTTATGAAGATATTGAAGAGTATTGGGCCTAAGACAGGTTCTTAGTTCTGTCCTGCCAAAGAAAAGGGAATCTGTTTAATCCCTATTCATGTCTTCTAAACCAGAAGAACTCAGAGATTAATATGAATGAGCTTTAACAGTGATGGAATATAGTCAGCAGTAAGAAACATCATATAGTTTTAACTGATTCCAAATTTTCTTAAGGAAGAGCTGTTTTTGAAAAAAATATAATGTTTGTGAATATATATCTATGATTTATTCTAATATTGTTAATGACATTGCATTTAATCTAGCAATTCCAACTTCTCTCATTAATGTCCCTAATTTATTCAAAAAGCAATCTTTTCATTATTCAGAAAAACACCTTCTGATAATTCTATGTTCATTTACTGTACCATACAACTGATTAAGAGTGATTGCTTATAAAACAAAATATCTTATCTGTAAAATTAATAATTAGGCTAATAATTAAACATAAACACACAGATGGAAACATTTGGCAGTATATATGGCAGAAATATGGTTGGTGAAAATGACAGAAAATGAAATGGTCAATCTGACTTTTGGTTAGAAAAATATGCAATAATTCTTATCGATGGATTGGAAATCCATATGGACTTTTTTGCACAAAAAATAAAATGAATTTATGATTTCTGATTTTGATGATTAAATAAGATAGATTAGAAAGATGAGAGTCACCATGTAACTTTTTAAATGCTGTAAGGAATATGTTTATATGTTTTCTTTTTCTTTTCTATTTTTCTGCTATTTTTCATTTTGCACCTTTTTTTTCTTTCGTTTTTCCTTTCAGTCTTTTCTTTTCACACTACAGTACTTAGTCTGTACTATTTTATTCCTGTCTTTAAGTGTACAAATATATAAATATATAAAGTCAACTCCAGGTGACTTTGCAGAAATGCCTATATGTCTTCTTCGTGACAGTACAATAAAGGTTACCCACTGGTTCCAACTAGAATGTTTTGAAACATCTAGCCTACAGATCTGGAATTGCCCGGCTGTCTTCCATTCAAATGCAAATCAGAATCAACTCTGCCTCGTTTCAGTGCTCAGCACTGTCACTCTGATGCTACTCTACAAAACATAATAAGCACTAGGTAAAGGTAAAGGTTCCCCCACACATGCGTGCTAGTCGTTTCCAACTCTAGGGGCCGGTGCTCATCTCCGTTTCAAAGCCGAAGAGCCAGCGCTTGTCCGAGGACGTCTCCGTGGTCATGTGGCTGGCATGACTAGACACCAAAGGCACATGGAACACTGTTACCTTCCCACCGTAGTGGTCCCTATTTTTCTACTTGCATTTTTACATGCTTTCGAACTGCTAGGTTGGCAGAAGCTGGGACGAGTAACAGGCGCTCACTCTGTTATGTGGCACTTGGGATTCGACCCGCCAAACTGCCGAACCTCCAATCAACAAACTCAGCATCCTAACCCACTGAGCCACCGCGTCCCTACATAATAAGCACTACATTGCAAGAGATGTTAGCCCTAACTAGTGTATGAATGGGAAGTCACCGGGAAAGCTCAAGGTTATAAACTCCCTTGATTCTTCAAAATCATCACCACGTTCCTAACACTCAGAAAAGTATTTCTGAATCTACAATAACCGGCATGCAATAAAGAGATGCTGCACTTCCCCTACCATGTCAGTACCATGTCTGTGTAATTCTCTAGACCAAAATATTCCCTGCTTATTATAGCTGTATAGCACTGAGTTCATATGTAACACAGCTAAAGAATCTGTGTCTGTCTACAATTGTGGAACGGGACAATTAAGTGCAGCCAGCTCACTGCTGCCAGTTCGTTATCACCAAGTTGCCTCTGCCAAGTCACTGGTGCCAAGTCACCACAGGATAAACTCAAGATGGCCAATTCACCATGGGGACAATATGGCACAGGTGTCTGGAGGGAGAGGCAGGTGGGAAAGTGAGCAGGTGGCAGAGTGCAGAGCAGTGGCAGCCAGGTGCATTCCATTTTCACAACCCTCCCTGCCACCACTGCTGCAGGCCATTTTTGTGATAGTGGCAGTGTTTGGGCCGTGTGGCAGCTATAATATAATAAAGCAGGGAATATTTTGTCGTAGGGGATTGCACAGGCATGGTAGTGACATGGTAGGAGAAGTACTGCACTTAGTCTCAGAATTGGCCTGCTGAGTTGTCCTGTGATGACTTGGTGGTGGTGAGTTGGCAGGGATGAGCTAGCCATGCCAAGCTGGCCATGCCAAGTTGTTCTAGACACCTGCAACTGCTTTTAAAGGAGTCTTTGGGTTTAGACTCATGTATTCAATCTATTTTCAGTGAGGGTCCCTCCCAGATAACTCTGTATAGGATTGAAACCTTCCACATCCATTTTTCTTTGGAGACTTCAACCTTGAGATGCCACCACCCTGATCATCCTCCTAATGTAATTCATTCACTTTGGGTGGTACTGAAACTCATTCAGTTGTGAGCATCATATGTGAAGAGATAATTGTCATTGCTTTTTTAAAAAAACATGGGCATGAATTCAGAGCTATCCATATTTGTGTTAATGGCCAGTAATTGTAATAGCTTTCTGAGTTGTTTAGTTACAGGCTGATTAGTAGAGCAAACAGAACAGAAAAAAACCCTCTAATTACACAATTAGAAAATAAGCAAAGAGAAGATCCATTTCAGAATTGCTTTCACCAAGGAGTTGAGACATGAAGCAGAAGGTTTTTAGATAAAGAACAGTTTTCCCCAAGAGCCCTGAGAAAGAAATTTATTTATTTTTATTTATTTTAATTGCATTTATATCCCGCCCTTCTCCGAAGACTCAGGGCGGCTTACAAGCTTAGCAGTAGCCTTCATTCTATGTATATGCCTGCTTATTAGGGCTTTCACACACACCCCAAGCGGCATTATTACAAAGTCAGCTTATTGCCCCCAACAATCTGGGTCCTCATTTTACCTACCTTGGAAGGATGGAAGGCTGAGTCAACCTTGAGCCTGGTGGGATGCGAACCTGCACTAATTACTGTGGAATTATAAAAAGAGGCAGCAGCAACCATCACTACATAGAAAGTGTAGTTATATATGGGTCAAATAATATATTTCCCATTTTTCTACCAGCAATGATATTCCTGTGAGATATATTAGGTTGAGAAAGAATAATTGTTATGCTTTTTTTTGTAACATGTCTTATTCTTAATGGCCAGGAGACAGGTGAAAGATCAATAAAGTAGTTATCGCAGCATCTCCATTCCAAGTTGCACACGCTGAGCAATTGAATACAATTATTAAAGGCACAAGATTCTTCAAGAAATGAATAGCTTTCTCCATTGGAATGTGAAGTTGTAAAAATGGGAATAATGCTTAGGTAAAACCTTGTTCATTATATTGTACTTTAAATTTGAGACATTTTCTAGATATCAGTGGAGTCCTTTCTTATTCTAAATAATCAGGTTCATTTTACAGTTTTACCAAAAAAAAACAAATGCTTGCTATTTATCAGTTTAAATCTTCATACATAGCATTTACCACAATTGTTTTTAAACATTTATTCTATTCTTTTCAGTAGAAAAAAGAAATATAATTATTAAATAAATGAAAGGCCTATATCAACAGATACCGACATATTCATCAACTATGAGAAAGAGAAATAATTATAGCTGTGTTTATCGTCATCCTTACTGTTTAATCAACGAACACGAATATTTTCATACTGAAAACCAAGAAAAGTCTTGAGCTCAAGGTTGCTGCTACGTATTTTATTAATCTTCTCATATAATGGCAAACTGCTTGCCAATCAGTAGTTAGAAACCAAAGTGGGAAATGTCTTGGGAAGAAGTTTGTTCTGCAAACTTAACATAGGTGATTTTTAGATGAGCAGCTGTTTCTGATATGCTTCCTTGCATGTAAGCTCCTGCTCTCCAAGTTATTTTTCTCAATAGAAATGATTGATTTTGTCAATCATTTCCATTGAGAAAAAAAGGACGCAATTATTTAATTTTGGGACACATTTTTAAAATAGCAGAAAAGTTAATTCTAGATTTCTTACAGACCTTTTGATTTAAAGCAGTGAATTCTCACCCTGTGGTCTGCGGACCCCTGGGGGCCACAATGTCTTCAGTGGGAGGGGTGAAGGATTGAATAAATGTTATGATTTAAATATTGAGTTATGTCCAAGGCCACAAAAGGCATTTAAAGAAGGTCTATGTGAAGAAAAGATTGAGAATCACTGATTTAAAATAATAGAAAAAGATACAAAGATGCACACAAAGCATATACTGTAGATTATTGTAACATGTTCTGTAAGAAGCTGCCTCTAAATGCAGTTTGGAAACACCTATTTATATACAGTACAAGGTGGCAGATGACCTTCACAGGTATTGATAAATACTCTCTATGATGGCAATTTGTTTCTGTTCAAAGTTCTATTTCAAAGTGCTGTTGATAACTCATTTCTTGATTAGTTCAAGAATATCTTCTCCTGGTAGAGTCCCTTATTGGCACTCAAATGCCTGTAGATAACTCATGTCTGATTATCCTAGGAATATCTTTTACTGTTTGACTCAGTCACCCAGACTGAGAACCAGAGTCTTACAACCTGCAGACACCAGACCAGGGATTTCACATCATTTCCAGTTTACCTGGGATTATAGTATACAATTAAATATCATCAGCATACAGATTTTTTTTATTTGAGCCTGGTGGGATGCGAACTTGAGCCTGGTGGGATGCGAACCTGCAATAATTGCAGGCAGCTGGTGTTACTTAAGGAGGCATTAGCCCACTGCTCCACCAAGGCTCACCCAAGTTGATTTATGTTTGCCTCACCCAAGTTGATTTATGACCTCTTCCAGTGGCTTCCTACATATTAAAAATAGTAATGAGAAGAAAATTGAATCTTGCAATAGTCTCTATTGAGAATCCATTGGCTTAACCAGTTTTCCTCATCACTGCTGATTGGAAACAACCATTTAGGTGGACAACCTCTAGAAAACAATTGTAGTTGCAATTTTAACTCTACATTCTTGTACATATTTTGGTAGGAAACCTTTACTGCCTGAAAACATGGATTAAGTTTACAAGTAGTGACATTTGTGCCATAGAGAATCCTATCAATACTATTGTTTTCTGCTTCCTCAGAAAATAATTGATTGATTGATCTCATTCGACACAACAACGAATCTGCATAAAGATGGGAGGTTGAACAACTAGCCTTGTGGTGTGGCCAGAACAATCTTGAACTGAACACACTCAAAATTATAGGAGAAGCCCTCCTATTCTACCATCTTTTACAATACTTGACAACACAGTATCAACAGTGGAGACCTTCAAGTTTCTAGGTTCTATAATATCTCAAGACTTAAAATGGATACTTAACATCAAAAATGTCATCAAAAAAGCACAACAAAGAATGTTCTCCCTGTGCCAACTCAGGAAGCTCAGGCTGCCCAAGGAGTTGCTAATACAGTTCTACAAAGGAATTATTGAGTCTGTTATTTGCACCTTTATAACTGTCTGGTTTGGCACTGCAACCAAACAAGACAGACGCAGACTTCAACAGATAGTTACAACTGCAGAAAAAAATTGCTACCAACCTGCCTTCCCCTTCATGGATTACTGCCTTGTCCTGGAGAAGGGGCTTGCACAATTCAATGAAGCTATGAGCTATGCCGTGCAGGGCCACCCAAGACGGAAAGGTCATAGCAGAGAGTTCTGACAAAACATGATCCACTGGAGAAGGAAATAGCAACCCACTCCAGTATCTTTGCCATGAAAACCCCATGGACAGTACCAAAAGGCAAAAAGATATGATGCTGGAAGATGAGCCCATCAGGTCAGAAGGCGTCCAATATGGTACTGGGGAAAAGCAGAGGGCTAGTACTAGTAGCGCCAGAAAGAATGAAGTGACTGGGGCAAAGCCGAAAGGACACTCAGCTGTGGATGTGTCTGGTGGTAAAAGATTTTTTCTCCATAGGAACCTGGAATATAAGATCCATGAATCAAGGAAAGCTGGACGTGGTCAAACAAGAGATGACAAGACTGAACATCGACATCTTAGGTATCAGCGAACTAAAATGGACAGGAATGGGTGAATTTAATTCAGATGACCATCAGGTATACTATTGCGGGCAAGAATCCCTCAGAAGAAATGGAGTAGCCTTCATAGTCAATAAAAGAGTAGGAAAAGCAATACTGGAATACAATCCGCAAAATGACATAATGATCTCATTTCGAATCCAAGGCAAACCATTCAATATCACAGTAGTCCAAGTCTATGCCCCAACCACCAGTGCTGAAGAGGATGAAATTGACTGATTCTATGAAGCCCTACAGCACCTTATAGAACTAACACCCAAAAATGATGTCCTTATCATCATGGGGGATTGGAATGCTAAAGTAGGAAGCCAAAAGATAACCGGAATAACAGGCAAGTTTGGCCTTGGAGTACAAAATGAAGCAGGGCACAGGCTGATGGAATTTTGTCAAGAGAATACGATGGTCATAGCAAACACTCTTTTCCAAAAACCCAAGAGACGGCTCTACAAATGGACATCACCAGACGGTCAACACAGAAATCAGATTGACTATGTGCTCTGCAGCCAAAGATGGAGAAGCTCTATACAGTCAGTAAAAACAAGACCAGTAGCTGACTGTGGCTCAGACCATGAGCTTCTCATTGCAAAATTTAGGCTTAAACTGAAGAAAGTAGGGAAAAGCACTAGCCACTCAGGTATGAATTAAATCATATCCCTGTTGAATATACAGTAGAGGTGACAAATAGATTTAAGGAATTTGATCTGATAGACAGAGTGCCTGAAGAACTATGGACAGAGGTTCGCAACATTGTACAACAGGTAGCAACCAAAACCATCCCAAAGAAAAAGAAATGCAAAAAAGCAAAATGGCTGTCTGAGGAAGCTTTGCAAATAGCTGAGGAAAGGAGGGAAGCGAAAGGCAAGGGAAAAAAAGATATGCCCAATTGAATGCAGAATTCCAGAGAATAGCTAGAAGAGATAAGAATGCCTTCTTAAATGAACAGTGCAAAGAAATAGAAGAAAACAATAGAATAGGGAGGACCAGAGATCTTTTCAAGAAAATTGGAGAGATGAAGGGAACATTTCATGCAAAAATGGGCATGATAAAGGACCAAAATGGCAGGGACCTAGCAGAGGCAGAAGAGATTAAGAAGAGGTGGCAAAATTACACAGAAGAACTATACAAGAATGAGCTTAACATCCCTGATAATCACAATGAGGTGGTCACTGACCTCGAGCCAGACATCCTAGAATGTGAAGTGAAGTGGGCCTTAGGAAAGCTGAGCAACAACAAAGCTAGCGGAGGTGACAGTATTCCAGCTGAGCTATTCAAAATCTTAAAAGACGGTGCAGTAAAAGTGCTACACTCAATTTGCCAGCAAATTTGGAAAACTCAACAGTGGCCACAGGATTGGAAAAGATCAGTTTACATTCCAATTCCAAAGAAAGGCAGTGCCAAAGAATGTTCAAACTATCGCACCATTGCACTCATTTCTCATGCTAGTAAAGTTATGCTTAAAATCCTACCAGCTAGACTCCAGCAGTATGTGGATCGAGAACTACCAGAAGTACAGGCAGGATTTCAAAGAGGCAGAGGAACTAGAGATCAAATTGCCAATGTATGCTGGATCATGGAGAAAGCTAGAGAGTTCCAGAAAAACATCTACTTCTGCTTCATTTACTATGTTAAAGCCTTTAATTGTATGGATCACAACAAACTGTGGCAAGTTCTTAAAGAGATTGGAGTACCAGACCATCTTATTTGTCTCTTGAGAAACCTATATGCGGGCCAAGAAGCAACAGTGAGAACTGGACACGGAACCACTGATTGGTTCAAAATTGGGAAAGGAGTCCGGCAAGGCTGTATCCTGTTGCCCTGCCTATTTAACTTATATGCATAGCACATCATGAGAAAGGCAGGGCTAGATGAATCAAAAGTTGGAATTAAGATTGCCAGAAGAAATATCAACAACCTAAGATATGCAGATGATACCACTCTAATGGCAGAAAGTAAAGAAGAACTAAAGAGCCTCTTGTTGCAGGTGAAGAAGGAGAGTGCAAAACTTGGGTTGAAACTTAACATTAAGAAAACCAAGATCATGGCATCTGGCCCTCTCAATTCCTGGCAAATAGATGGGGACGAAATGGAGGTAGTGACAGATTTTATTTTCCTGGGCTCCAAGATCACTGCAGATGGGGACTGTAGCCAAGAAATTAAAAGACGCTTGCTCCTTGGGAGGAAAGCCATGGCAAATCTAGACAGCACACTAAAAAGCAGAGACATCACCCTGTCAACAAAAGTGCGTATAGTCAAGGCTATGGTCTTCCCAGTTGCAATGTATGGCAGTGAAAGTTGGACCATAAAAAAGGCTGAGCGCCAAAGAATTGAGGCCTTTGAACTATGGTGCTGGAGAAGACTCCTGCGAGTCTCTTGGACTGCAAGGTGATCAAACCGGTTAGTCCCAGAGGAGATCAACCCTGACTGCTCTTTAGAAGGCCAGATCCTGAAGCTAAAACTCAAATACTTTGGCCACCTAATGAGAAGGAAAGACTCACTGGAGAAGAGCCTAATGCTGGGAAAGATTGAGGGCAAGAGAAGAAGGGGATGACAGAGAATGAGGTGGCTGGATGGAGTCACTGAATCAGTAGGTGTGAGCTTAAATGGACTCCAGAAGATGGTAGAGGACAGGAAGGCCTGGAGGAATGTTGTCCATAAGGTTGCGATGGGTCGGACCCTGCACTGCATTTTTTTAGTTTTGTCAGCAGCTCATTTCTATCTGTACATTTTCCCCTGCTCTCTGCACCTGTGTTACTATCTTATCATGTAACCATAGTGAATCTCACATGTCCAGCCATATTGTGGTTTCAAACTGTTTTGTGTGCATGCCAACAGCTATTTCTATCTATTAGTATCCTATGACCATCACTATTGTATCTTATAAATTATGATGAATGTTTTTATGATTATAATGATGATTTATCACTTGTTACTTGTATGTACACTGAGAGCTTATGCAACAGAGACAAATTCCTTGTGTGTCCAATCACACTTGGCCAATAAAAAATTCTATTCTATTCTATTCTATTCTATTCTATTCTATTCTATTCTATTCTATTCTATTCTATTCTATTCTATTCTATTCTATTCTATTCTATTCTATTCTATTCTATTCTATTCTATTCTATTCTATTCTATTCTATTCTATTATTAGAAGACCAGTGATTAATAAGTCCAGTATGAGCTGCCTTAGAAGAAACACAAAATTGGCATTCCTAAATATCTATATTTTAGATGCTGCTGTAGAATTCACTGTACTGAAATGCAGTAGCCTAATGTTGAGGAATATTGGGCAGCTTACTTGTTAACATTTTTACACCTTCTAGAATCCATAAATGGGAGACTCTATCCATACCTCTTCTACACTCCATCTGTTCCAGTAATACAATGCACTTTTTCAGGAAATAAATCCTTAGTTGGAAAAGAAAAGAACTTATCAAATAAATTTTAATCAATAAATAATTTAAAAAATATTGCAAAATCAAAGATGTGATCATTGTTTTTGTCCAGTACTAGAATCGGAAAACAAGCAAAGATATAATTGCACCCTGGTGTTTTACTCTATAGCAGTTAAGATATTCCAGCTTTTTAAAAACTAACTCATATTCCCATTGTTAATATCTGAAGCAGTTGGATAGGGCAGATTGCTTTTATTCATTCTGCTTATAATTAATGACATCTATTGATTTGACTGGAGTAAGATCTCAGCTGCTGACATCTGAACTCTATTCCTGATGAGTAGAATAAAGAAAAAGAAAAACTGTGTAAAAATATGCATGTTCTTTACACTGACAAATGATTAGAAAAATTATAAGTTTCTAAAAACTATTGCAGAAGCTGAAAAGTTTAAGATTTCAGCTCAAAGATGAAATATTCCATCAAATTAAATCTAATAGACACACAATAGTGGAGATATCATGTTACATTGTGTGCTATTAGTTGCTCTGCAAAAATATGGCTGAAATATAAAGATACTTCCAGTGTTACCATTTCCACTTGCCAATCCCTCCAAAACAGATTTTTCCCCACAACTTTCACTAATCCCTTCTTTTTGCTGACCCCAAACTCTAGAAAACAGAGAGATTACCATGCCAGCCAGCCAGCTGATCACTGACCCAACTGATCATTAGGAGAATGTGAAAATCTTCCTGTTTCCTTGAACTATTATACCCTGGAATACAAAAAGAAAAGAAAAGAAATGTCCAGTTTGCCTTATCATATTGTCTGTTACATTTCATGTTCCCTTGTGATCTATGAAGGTCTTCCTAATTATCCCAAAATAGAAATAAGCAAGGAAAGATATTTTGAAAACAGACAATTTTAGTATATAGATTCAGTTTAAAGAATTGTAGAGTTAAAACTAACTGGCAGCTTGTTATAAATATTTGCCTATTGGGTTATTTTAAAACAATATTATATTCTCCACCACTGCCAAAAAAAATTACATTTGAATTTATAATAGTTCAGCTAACCCTTACATAGATATTAAATAGTAAATGTACCTAGGATAGACCTTGGCTATATCAGTTGAACCCTGGATGGAAAATTATCTCTGAACATGTGTCACTGGATCCACTTTTTTCTGAGCTTGCCATACTCCTTACCTGCTGAGGAATTTAAATCACAACCTGTACAAATTACAGTGCCCCAGACCATAAAATTTGCCCTTGATAAATTCTGCTTGGCTGCTGTCTTTTATTCAAGAGTGGAATTACCCAATCTCTTGAAAGTAATTCTAAGTAATTCTGCTTCACAATTTCTGCCTAATCATGTTTGGTTTTTTCCATAAAGCACAATAAGCAGCATTTGGCACAGCTGGAAACTTGACTGAATCATGATGGTGCTGGTCATCTTCCATCTGAATCTTTCTTTTTTGCACTGTCATTATAATACCCTCAAGCAATTATGAAAAACACTTGCCTTTTTAGATGCCTTTGTGTTTCTGAAACCCTGATTCTTCTAAGCAGGCTTTCAATATGGATCCATTTTTATTTATTCTTTTGTATTTGTTATTTGCAGAAGCTAGATTTCCATGCTCCATGATGATGAAGATAAACCAGGAAATAATCTTCTTCTGTTTATAGGATTTGGACAACTCAATTCTCATTACATACCAGATACCAAAGCTTCCCCCACCCCATTAATTAGTGATACTGGAGACAGTCTTTGATTATCTCCCTATTCATTGTATTATCTCCCTACTGTGTTGTATTGAAAGTACTATTGTATTTTTATGCTAATGAATAGATGGTACCCTTTTTAATATGCTACAGCATATAAAATCTAAGAACCTTTAGTAATGGCATATATTCCTGTAATTTTTTTGCTCATTGTAACATGTTTTAATTTGGGTGGAGGGGATCACACGTGAAATCTTTCTGCATCACTTTTTTACTGGAATGAAATTCTGAATAAAAAGCTTAAATCTGGTGTAAAAAGCTGCTGTGTACATCAGGAAATGCTTACAGTATGTGCGGTATACCCATTTAAATATAATTAAAAAACATCAGCTGTCATGAGCAAGCAGGAGAAAATGAGAGCCATCAGTAGTTTGTAATAGATCCAACTTTGCTGCAACCCCAACAAAAATCACTATCTTTCAAGTTCATAATCAATAAAGTTTGTCTTGCAACAAAAATGACTTTGAAATTCCCCAACATATGTGCGTCTAAAAATATTGGAATGGGATGGGGATAGATTTCTTTGAATTTTCTCAAAAGAAGGTGAAATATACCAAAATTTCTTAAGGGCCACCCTAGCTATGGTAACATCATTACTAATGATAAATTTCATGATGTTTTTCATTGAAAAAATCCTTCACAGTATCTATCCATTAGGTTTAAATGAAGCCTGGAATATCAAAGGGCTACTGTTTACTACTAAGATTGTACAATGGAAGACAGAACATATAATAATAATAATAATAATAATAATAATAATAATAATAATAATAATAATAATACTCAGAACATCTTACATTTTAAGGATACCTGGTTGATACCTAGGATGTTGGCAGCAACCGGTGTCAACCATTAGGGCTAGTCAATTTGAGTGTTCAGTTGACTGAGTTTCATGTTTTATGAATAGGTTTTTAATAATAATAATAATAATAATAATAATAATAATAATAATAATAATAATAATAATAATAATAATAATAATAATAGTTGGAAGGGACCTTGGAGGTCATTGTCCAACCCCCTGCTCAGGCAGGAAACCCTATACCATTTCAGACAATTGGCTGTCCAATCTCTTCTTAAAAACTTCCAGTGTTGGAGCATTCACCACTTCTGGAGACAGGTTGTTCCACTGGTTAATTGTTCTAACTGCCAGGAAGTTTCTCCTTAGTTCTAGGTTGCTTCTCTCCTTGACTAGTTTCCATCCATTGCTTCTTGTTCTGCCTTCAGTTGCTTTGGACAATAGCTTGACTCCCTCTTCTTTGTGGCAGCCCCTGAGATACTGCTATCATGTCACCCCTCGTCCTTCTCTTCATTAAACTACACATACCCAATTCCAGCAACCGTTCCTTATATATTTTTTTGCCTCCAGTCCCCTAATCATCTTTGTTGCTCTTCTCTGTACTCTTTCTAGAGTCTCAACATCGTTTTTACATCTTGGTGACCAAAACTAGATACAGTATTCCAAGTGTGGCTTACCAAGGCATTGTAAAATGCTATTAATACTTTATGTGAACTTGATTCTATTCCTCTATTAATGCAGCCTAGCACTGTGTTGGCTTTTTTGGCAGCTGCAGCACACTGCTGGCTCATATTTAAGTGATTGTCCACTAAAACTCCAAGATCCCTCTCACAGTCACTACTATTAAGCAAGGTACCACCTATAGTATACCTGTCCATTTGGTTTTTCCTGCCTAAATGTAGAACCTTACTTTTTTCACCATTTATTTTCATTTCGTTGATAGCGCCCACTGTTCAAGTCTGTCCCGATCCTCCTGCATCTTAAGCCTATCTTCTGGAGTATTGGCTATTCCTGCCAGCTTGGTGTCATCTGCAAATTTGATGAGTTCCCCATCTATCCCCTTGTTCAAATCGTTGATGAAGATGTTGAGGAACAGAGCCCTGGGGCACCCGATATACACTTCCTTCCATGTAAATGCAGTTCCATTGAGGACCACATGGTGAGTATGGCCGGTCAGCCAGCTACGAATCCACCTGGTGGTGATGCTGCCTAACCCACATTTATCTTATCAAGTAGTAGGTTGTGATCTATTTTATCAAATGCCTTACTGAAGTCCAAATTATATCCACAGCATTCCTCTGGTCCACTAGTTTTGTCACTTGGTCAAAGAATGCAGTAAGATTTGTCTGGCATGATCTGTTTTTGACATACCCCTTGAGATCTCACAAGCAAAAGAACAAAACATTATGCTGTTTACCCACAAGATTTTTACCAAAATTCTTTTCCTTTGAAGGAATTTGTATTCATTCAAACTGAATGAGACCTGGTTAAAAAAAATCACTCTGGCTTTACTTTTCTTGATTTTTGTTTTACTATCTCTGTATTTAAATATCTCTGTATTTTTTATGCTTGCCCTGTTCACCGCCCTGAGTCCTCCGGGAGAAGGGCGGTATATAAAATTATTATTATTATTATTATTATTATTATTATTATTATTATTATTATTATTATTATTATTATTATTATTATTATTATTATTATTATTATTATTATTATTATTATTATTATTATTATTTGTTCATGTATTTCTGCAATGATTTTAAACAATTGGACCTTAAAAACTTGATTAACACTTGATGTTGTTGCATTGTATGATAGATATGTTAAACATGTATCCTATTTTTCCCCAGAAGCTCAAGATGACCTACAGAACGTTCTGTCCTTTAATTCCCCTCACTTCTATGACTTTAGGAGGAGGGCTGAGCCAAGAAATTGCAATTGGCATTGGCTTCCAGGATTAAGGCTGGAATTGAATTAGACCCAGCTGAGAATTTCAGCCAATTTAACACACTTAGTCGCTACACTTACATTGTAATTTTGGCGTATCCTACCTCAAAAGAATAAGAAATAGCACACCATTCTCAACTCAGGTTGAAAGAAGATATAGGAAGAGGCCTGCAAAAGAAGAATTCAATGCCATAAGTAGCTCTTGAGTCTCAGGATGGTAACTCCTAAAAAAACCTTTAAAATAGAGGAATATTCTCCAGAAAAGATAATACACCACAATTTATGATTCTAGGACATAATAATGTCAGGACTCCATAGGACCTAATGATGCTAACATATTAAATTATTACAAGATTAAGAAACAGCATTAAAGATTTAACATTTTGTTTTATAGAAAGTAATTTGAGGAGTTTTAAAGGATGCTAATTTGTTAAAAAGTTGAAAAAGTACTTCCATTTCATAGGGGAGATCCAAACATATACTTTCATCCCTCACATCATTTGTGTTCCAAAATCTCTACAGCTGGATACTATCAGGCATATAGACACAAATGCTGCTTAAATTATCTTATTTTCTTCCTTCAGTACTAAGGAAGACATTGTTTAAAAAGTAATTTTTATGTATGAGCAAAGAAATGAAAAATATAACTATAATAATAGTTCTCTAAGATATTTAGTCAAAGACACCCCTCTGTGCTGGTAATGACAGCATTGTATTACAAAGGAAAATTATTATTTTTGTGAAATGGCAGGTAGAAGGATATCATTGTATTCTAATACAGAACATATATTGTTACTATATATTCAAGCCATATTTATGATCAAATAATATTTTTTCATTGGCTTCAGTTTAGATGAGCAACTGGTAATGAGTTGTTGACTTTAGAGTATGGAACTACAAGCGAAAGAGAAAGAAGTAAAATTATAAGCAACGTCGTCAGAAATTATTCCAAATTTTGGAACCAAAAGGAAAAGGCCAGGGCAGATAGGGATTGAAAAAGAAATAGCCAAATTATGTACGTATAGACCACAGGTCTGCAACCTGCGGCTCCGGAGCCGCATGAGGCTCTTTCAGCCGTATCCTGCGGCTCCCAGTCCTCTGCCCTGTGCAGTCCAAAAAAAAAGTGGGACTAAAAAGGTTTAAACAATCAATTCAAATATGCAGGGTAGGTGCATATCTCGCCTTGGCTCCACTCTTCAGTCAAACCTGTTCTGCGCATGCGCGCATGTACGCACATGTGCACACATTTTTTGCAGCTCCCAGTTTTTCCTTTTGTGAGGGAACTGGTTCCAAGTGGCTCTTTCACTGTTTCAGTTTGCTGACCCCTGGTATAGACATACTATATGTCAATGTGCCACAAGTTTGCAAAGTATGTATCTAAATGTAATTTTTGCTAAACAGTGGTGATGGCTATTAGATTAGATAATGACTATGGAGATTCTCAATCATCCAGGTCATGGTCGTCCCAATGGTGCTTTTTCCAAAAGGCAACTGGACTTTCTTGGTTTTTTTCTCTGAAAACATTTCACTTCTCATCCAAGAAGTGTAAAATGGAACAGAACCAAGTCTGGAATTAGGCATGAGCATCCATAATTACCAGTTGCTTAATACGTATTGTGATAATGGCAATTTATAGTTCCACAAACTCCAAGCATATAAAAGTATATAAAAGAAGTGGGTCTTATGTCATGGTATGTTACCATGCTGCTTCTGTCAGTGGCAGCTGGGAGCATGGATCTCTCATTTATTACTACACATAACCCTGAGTTATGAGTGTTCCTTTAGTGAATGTTCGAAGGTACATGATAAGCGCCCCCCTAGTGCTTACAAGCAAATCCCAAAATTACAAATGTTAATGCACCATGGCAGTTGTTCATTCTTACGGATGACTGCAGTGGTATTCGAACATTCACCCTGGTTATTCCCTCCCTCCCCACCCCCACCCTGGGTCTCCCTAGGCACTAGGCCTTCAATACTCACCCTGTGAAGATCAAGATCCTTCACTTTCTTGGCTGCTCCAGGATTCTGGTGCTTTCATAGAGAATGGAGGCTTAAAGTAATTTAAGATCATGCAAGGTCTTGTGTGATCTCATGGTACTTTAGGTCTCTGTTTTCTGCCACAGAGAACGAAACTGAAGCTGGGGGACTCTTCCATATGCCTCTGGAGGCTGGATCCCAGCACCAGAGGCCTTTTCCAGGCCACTGCCCCAGAACCGGGTGCTGGAGGCCTTTTCCAAATTGCTGCCACTTGGATCTGAGGCCAGGGGATACTCCTGCAGCCCTCTGGAGGCCTGATCCAGGTGTCAGAGGTATTTTCCAGGTCACTTCTGCCCAGAAACAGGCCTCCGGCACCTGGATCCAGCATCCAGAACTACGTGGAAGAATCCCCCGGCCTCAGATCCAGATGACAGCAGCCTGGAAAGGCCTCAGGTGCCTGAATCCGGCCTCTGGAGGCATGTGAAAGCATTCCCCGGCCTCAGATCCAGGCACCAGCAGCCTGGAAGAGGCCTCCAGCACCTGGATTCAGCCTCCATAAGCATGCAGAAGCATCCCCCAGCTTCAGATCCATGTGGCAGTGGTGTGGAAAGGGCCTCAGATGCCCTAATCTGGCCACTGGAGGTGGGCAGAAGCATCTCCCGACCTCAGATCTGGTGGCAGCAGCCTGGAAAAGGCCTCTGGCACCTGGATCCAGGTTCCAGAAGCATGCAGAAACACTCCCCAGCCTCAGATCCACGTGGCAGTGGCCTGGGAAAAAGCCTCAGATGCCGGAATCTGGCTTCTGGAGGCATGCGGAAGCATCCCCTGGCCTCAGATCCAGGCGGCAGCAGGAACCGCAGCAGAGAAGAGATGGATCTTTTCAAGGTGAATCCGGTGTGGCAGGAAGGGAGGGTGAAGCATGAGGTATCTTAGTGAGTCGGGGAGGCCTTGATGGCCTTTCCATAACTAGACTCTCCATGGCTTTCCCAACCTGAGATACCTCATGTTCACTTAATCAGCTGCATGCATCTTAACGAGTTATGAGATTCACTTTCATAAGTTTTCGAGTTACGAATGGAATGGGCAGGGTCCCTTACATTCATAACTCAAGGACTACCTGTATAATCCTGAAAACTTTTCAGAATCTTCATGGGAGAGAGATTCCATAGTTTGAAGATTTGCATTTGGAAAGTTTTGTTTATACCTCTCCCAACTAATATGCTGATAAGAATGCATTTATTTATTTATTTATTTATTTATTTGTTTGTTTGTTTGTTTATTTATTTATTTATAAAATTTCCATCGTAGTTATTCCTTAAAACCCTCAAATCAACTACTGTATATGAAATGAAAGGTGCTTATTTTTAGATTAACAATAATGAAACACATAGTGAAACACGTAGAAATAAATGTATTTAAATGCATATTTGAATACCATTTTTTCAAGTAAACTTTAAAAAAATGATTTATTATAAAAATGTACTGAAGTAGGAAATGACTGAATTAAAATGATATTTATATGGACTGGAAGTAAACAGATCAATCCATTCATGCCAGAATATCAAAATCAATACATTTTTGAATATTGAATATTGTCATTTTTGGTGCCCTTTATGGATTTACTAACAATACAGGTAGTACTCAACTTATAACTATTCATTTAGTGACCATTTCAAGTTACAACAGTGCTGAAAAAAATAACTTAAAATTGGTCCTTGCACTTATTGCAGCATCCTGGTGGTCACTTGATAAAAATTTGGGCACCTGGCATCTATTTATGATAATTGCAGCATCTTGGGGTTATGTGATTGTCATATGCAACCTTCCCAGACAGCTTCCAATAAGCAAAATCAAGCTGGGGGGGGGGGAGCTGAATTTGCTTTATAACTTTATGAATCACTTAATAGCTGCAGTGAGTTACTTAACTGTGATTTTAAAAAAGACCACAAAGTTGAGCACAATTCACTTAACAACTGCCTTGCTTAAGAATGAAAATTCTGAACCCAATTGTGGTCATAAGGTTGGGTTTAAGGAGCTATTTAGATATAGGTCCTATGTGATCCCAGAAAAAGATGTAGTTTCATTGAAGAATTGCAAATAGCTGCTAACGTAATACTCCTGCACATTATTTAAGTGTTGTTCTAGAATCTCATCTAAATGCGAAATTCCTGGTCTCCCTGTTTATAGTCTAAACCCTAAAGCAGAACAAGTGAAAAGAAACACAGTAGCCATAAAGCAAATCTAACAAATCCTTTCCTCCTTTTTCTTCTCCTATTAAATCAAATTAGTAATTTGCACATGGCCAGCCATCTGTAATCCTGAAAATGGAAATGCATACAGTTAGTCTGATTTTCATTGTGCCTCAAGTTTACTTACTGGCTTATGACCAGAAGTGTAGAATTTGTCTGCTTTTATCTGGCAGGCATTTTAATTAGAAGGAATTCTTGATAGCGTTTCAAAGAGAAGATGACAGAGCACAGACTGAATTATTTTTTTGCCTGACTTTTTTTTGTTTCTTTTTCTGGTTTTTACTAGATAATTAAGACCGAGCAGTGGAGTGCAAACTCTGAGATTGAACTGTACTGGTCAGTGGAGGAGAAAGCATTGAATGATTCGTTTTGTTTGCTCCATTGTGATGTAGAAGTACTCCGAAAGGACTTATAACAAAATGATGCAGGGTGCTTCCATTCAAAGTTGTAGCCAGGCTGCCATGCTCTTTTCCAGGCCATTCTATGTCATTTCCTTCTATTCCCCTTAGTTTTACTGTCCTAAGACGTGAGCTAGAATCTTATGGCTACTGAATATATAAAGTATATAAAGTACCAACTGAAATTCTGAGTTTTCTTTTTGTTAAACAATTTATTTTGTATTTCTCCAAAGTCTTTTAACACCTTTGTCCTCTGTGTAGAAAATGCTTATTTAATCATTTACAATATGTGCCACATTTCCAGGGTTCAGAACTGAGCTGCATATAACAGGGTCCTTCAAACTACGTTTCACAGAACCTTAATTCATAAAAGGCTAAAGGGCGAAAATCCTTCCACCTCAATTTGAGCACAGATAATTTTCTATTACTGGTGTTTTTCCTCTTGATCTTTTTTTTAATTAACAGAATCTGAAAAAGTTTAAAAACTCCTTGTCTGTAGAAACAATTGAGAGATAACTTGCAGTGAGTTGTTAGTTGAAGTCAAATAATAAATAATGAACAAACTATTCTATATCCAGAAGATCTATTTGCTGCAAAATCTGCAAGAATTTTTTTCATCAAAATATTAGCAACTGTTCTGGAGTGTCTTGAGGGACGACAGCGAGACAGCAGGCACGGTTCAACAACGATTTATTCGGGCAGAGGTCCCGGGCGAAACAGTGCCGGGAATCTCTTGTATTTATAGTAAAGAGGGATAACAACAACAACAATCAAGAACCAATAAACAAGCAAGAATCTCCCACCAGACTGGGACGCCTAATAAGAAGGAGACCGGCTAAAGGTAGGCGCGGCTGGGCGGCTTGTTGCCGGGGCCAGCTGGCAGCTTTGACAGCTCTGGCCGAGCTGCGCATGCGCGGTTCTCTGAAGTTTGACAGCTGTCAGTGCACTGCGCATGTGAGGCAGTTTGACAACTGTCAGTCGGCCGGTTTGACAGCTGTCAGTGCACTGCGCATGCGCGGCAGTTTGACAGCTGTCAGAATCGGCCGCTAGCCGCTTGTGTGGGGGGGAATGCCGCGGCAGCCTTTTGACGACTGTCAACGGCTGCCAGGGATCCCTTATAATTGTGAGGGGGTTGTAGTGTGTGTGAATATGTAACACCCCTTCCCCCCTTGCCCCTGGAAGTTCAACTGGGGGCAGTTCCACTAGTCCTGCTGCCGGCCCATTCATAGTCCGCCAAGAGCCTTGGTGGAGCAGTGGGCTAATGCCTCCTTAAGTAACACCAGCTGCCTGCAATTAGTGCAGGTTCGCATCCCACCAGGCTCAAGGTTGACTCAGCCTTCCATCCTTCCGAGGTAGGTAAAATGAGGACCCAGATTGTTGGGGGCAATTAAGCTGACTTTGTAATAATGCCGCTTGGGGTGTGTGTGAAAGCCCTAATAAGCAGGCATATACATAGAATGAAGGCTACTGCTAAGTTTGTAAGCCGCCCTGAGTCTTCGGAGAAGGGCGGGATATAAATGGAAATTAAAATAAAAAATAAAAATAAAAAGTACGTGGGAGCCTTCCGCGGTCTGGTGGAGCGGCGGAGGCTCGGGCTGGGCTGGCTTGTGCTGGACTGGTCTTCCCTTTCCACGGTGGGGAGAATCTCTGGGTCGGTAGGTTGGGGGTTGTCGGCGACGTCAGGAACGATCGGTAATGGGCTAGGTGGCGATGACGGTGCTGCTGGGAAAAATAGTGTGCCCGGTTGGGCTCGGGAACTGCGGTCCTGCGGTGTGCACTTCCTTAGTTGGTCAGCGTGTCTCCGGATGAGCCTTCCGTCTCCTAAGTCGACGAGGTAGGAGACTGGGCCAGTTTGGTCGGAGATCACGCCTTGCAGCCACTTGTCGCCGACCCCGAAGTTCTTTGCCCAAACGGGCTGGCCGGGAGGGAACACCTTGGCAGTCGGTGCGTTGGTTTGTTCGGCGGCTGCCCTGTCGGGGTGCAAACGGTCCAGTTTTGTGACTAGGCGGCGCCCCCATCGGAGTTCGGCCGGAGACTTGCCGGTGGTGGTGCATGGTGTGGAGTGCTGGGCCAGGAGGTATTTTGCCAGTCTGCAGTGCCAGTCGCCGGAGATGATTTTTCTTAGGGCATCTTTGGTCACCTTCACCATGGCCTCTGTGAGACCGTTCGTGGAGGGGTGAAAGGGCGCGGAGGTGGCGTGCCTAATCAAGTTGGCCTTGATGAAAACCTGGAAGTCATTAGAGGTGAATTGGGGCCCGTTGTCAGATACGATGACATCAGGCAACCCATGGGTTGCAAATACCCTCCTTAAACCCCTGATTGTGGCGGCTGAGGTTGTGCTGGCCACTGGGATGACCTCGAGCCATTTGGAAAAACTATCTACTATTATTAGAAAATTTTGTCCCTGGAAGGGGCCGGCGTAATCAACATGAATTCGGGACCAGGGGTTTTTTGTCACTTCCCACTTATGGACAGGAACGTGGGGAAGGGGAGGCCTGGTCTGTTGGCACATGTTGCAGGTTGCGACAAAGTGTTCGATGTCTGCATCGAGCCCTGGCCACCACAAGTAGCTGCGGGCGAGGGATTTCATCTTGACCACCCCTGGGTGGCCTTCGTGAAGGGAGGTTAAAACTTGTTGCCTGTGTGGGGCGGGTACTATGACCCGGCTGCCCCAGAGGACGCAGCCTAGGTGAGCTGACAGTTCCAGGCGCCTTAGGAAAAAGGGCTGAAATTCAGGTCCCGGGGGTGTGGATTGCCAGCCGGTTTGGACCCAGGTCAGAACCCTGCCCAGGATTTTGTCCTTGGTGGTTGCTGCAGCTATTTCTTTGGCTGATACGGGTTGGTCCGGCAATTCCTGGATGGCCAGGATTTGGCCGGCGGGTGCGGGGTCTGGGTCGAGGTTGGGCAGGGGCAGTCTGCTAAGGCCATCTGCGTGGCCCATTTCCTTGCCTGGTTTATGTTCAATTTTGAAGGAGTATGCTGCTAGGAATGTTGTCCAGCGGAGCATTCTGGGGGATAGAATTTGCGGGGTCAATTTGTCCCAGGTGAAGAGCCCTAGCAGGGGTTTGTGGTCAGTGAAGATTGTAAAGTGGCGGCCGTATAAGTAATCGTGAAATTTCTTCACACTCGCCACCAGTGCTAGGGCTTCCTTGTCAATTTGCGCGTAATTGCGCTTGGCTTTGGACAAGGTCCTGGAGTAATATGCGATGGGCGATTGAGTCCCATCGCTGTGGAGGTGGCTGAGGACAGCGCCTATGCCATAGGGGGAAGCGTCGCAAGCGACACAGAGGGGCATTTTTTCTTTGAAGTGGGTGACAGTGGACTTGCCTGAAAGGAGTTGTTTTAATTGGTTAAAACTGTTTTCGTGGGCTTGAGTCCAGCGCCACTGGGCTCCTTTGTCTAATAGCCTGTGGAGCGGCTCTGCTATGGATGCTTTGTGGGGGAGGAAAGCATGATAGAAGTTTATTAGTCCCAAAAAGGCTTGTAATTCTGCCTTGTTTTTTTGGGGGGGGTGCTGCCCTGATGGCTTTGACTTTAGAATCCATGGGGTGGATTCCGTTAGCGTCAATTTTGTACCCCAGGAATTCCGTAGAAGGAACTCCAATGGAGCACTTTTCCTTCTTTAATTTGAGGCCGGCGGTGCGGAATCTTTGAAGCACCTCCCGCAGCCTGTCAGCTAATGTGTCTTCCGTTTCCCCTGCGATGAGCACGTCATCGAAATAGGGGCAGACCCCAGGGATTCCCTTAAGAGTCCGCTCCATGGTCTCCTGGAATATTCCAGGTGCTACTGCTATCCCGAACTGCAGGCGGTTCACTTTGAACGCTCCACGGTGGGTTACAATGGTTTGGGCATTGGCGGTTCGTTCTGAGACTGGTAGCTGCAAGAATGCATGGGCTAAGTCTAATTTGGCAAATATAGTGCCTGCCTGAATAGAAGAAAGCACGTCCCTGACAGCTGGGACTGGGTAGGCGTGGGGGTTAAAAGCCCGGTTCAGGGTGGCTTTATAGTCCGCGCAGAGGCGGACCTCCCCGTTGGGCTTGACAGGGGTGACTATGGGGGTCTCCCAAGTGCCCCCTTCTGTGGGTTCTATGACTCCCAGTCCGATTAGCCTGTCAAGCTCTGCCTCTATCTTAGATTTGAGCACGAAGGGGACCCTCCTCGCCTTGATCCTGATGGGCATGACTTCTGGGTTTAATTTTAGGTCGATGGGCGGGCCATTGAATTTCCCCAACGACCCGTCAAACACGTCTGCGAATTGTTCGCAGACGGCTTGTAATTGGTGAGGCTGAAAGTGGTTCACGCCCAGGATTTTTATACCAAGGGGTTCGAACCAGTCGAGGCCAATGAGACTGGCCCGTTTACCAGTTGCGATTTGGGCTGTTAATTCCCCCTGGAAATGTTGATAGCTAATGGAGAGCCTCGTCTCTCCTTTTAATTTGATAGGGGTGCCCTGGAAATCTGCTAGCAGAATTTTTGAGGGGGTAATAGGAAACCGGCGCCTGCATTGGCGCGCGATCCCTTGTAATGTGTCCCAGGACAGAATGGAGACCGAGGACCCCGAGTCCACCTCCATTTCGCAGGGGATGCCCTGAATCCGAACCTGAATTTTAATTTTGGGGCGGATGAAATTGGTGGTTAGGGGCCCCTGGTCCGTGTTGGTGGTCATGACAGATGACCGCAGGGCCTTCCCTGGCAATTTGGGGGTGGGGATATTACCTTCCGTGGCCGCCTCCAGGTCGTGAAGGGTCTCGCGGCCGGTGCTGCGGCAGGCGGAGCGAATGTGGCCAGTTTTTCCGCAGCCATGGCACTTGGCATTTCGAAATTTGCATGATGCCCTGGCATGGTTGCCACCGCAGCTGGCGCACTTGGAGCGGTTGGTGGTCTCCCTTGAGCCTCCGGCCAGATGGTCTGGCCCTTTGTCGCCCTCCCGGCGAGTCTGGGGGTTGGTGGGTCTCAGACGGATGGCGTCCACTTCAGTCTTCTGCTCAGTCGTTCCTGGATCGGCACTTCTAGGGCAGTCGTGGTGAACTGACCCCGTGAAGGGATTTCTAGGCGGCAGCGCGTCCTCCCGATGGCTATCTTCATATGCCATAATTTCTATGGTTAATTCGGCCAGGTCCATCGTCGGCTTTGTGACGACCTTCTTCTGGAGCTTCAAGTTCCGCAACCCGACGATGACCTGGTCCCTTATGCGGTCCTCAAGGTCCGGGAAACGGTAGCGACGGGCCGCTTGTCGGACCGTGGCTATGAATGCCTTGGCCGATTCGCCTGGTCGCTGGTACTGGCGGGCGAAGTTCAACCGCCAGTACAGCTCAGACCGTCTCGGGGCAAAGTGACGGTTGAGGCGGTCGACCAGCTCGGCATAAGGCACAGAGGCCACCGGAGCAGGGTCGCAGAGTCCAACGGCGACATCATAGACCGCCGGGCCGCTGAGGCAAAGGAGCGCTGCGGCTTTGGGGCAATCCTCGACAATGTTGTTGACGAGGAGGTACCCCTCCACTTGCCCGAGATGCGATTCCCAGCCCTCGGGCTGGGAGACATCAAATTCTCGGACATGCCCAAGATTTGCCATACTGTCAGGGTCCACGGGTCTGCTTGGGGTGGAGTGCGTGGAGGGCTCTCCTGACCAGCAAGTGACTTCAGCGGTGTCAGCTGGTGGGACGGCTTCCCTCCTTCACTTGTGGCTTCAGCTAGTGACTTCAGCTAACAAGCAGACCCGCATCCCACCTTCGTCGCCAGGTGGAGGGTCTTGAGGGATGACAGCGAGACAGCAGGCACGGTTCAACAATGATTTATTCGGGCAGAGGTCCCGGGCGAAACAGTGCCGGGAATCTCTTGTATTTATAGTAAAGAGGGATAACAACAACAACAATCAAGAACCAATAAACAAGCAAGAATCTCCCGCCAGACTGGGACGCCCAATAAGAAGGAGACCGGCTAAAGGTAGGCGCGGCTGGGCGGCTTGTTGCCGGGGCCAGCTGGCAGCTTTGACAGCTCTGGCCGAGCTGCGCATGCGCGGTTCTCTGAAGTTTGACAGCTGTCAGTGCACTGCGCATGCGCGGCAGTTTGACAGCTGTCAGAGTCGGGCGGTTTGACAGCTGTCAGTGCACTGCGCATGCGCGGCAGTTTGACAGCTGTCAGAATCGGCCGCTAGCCGCTTGTGTGGGGGGGGAATGCCGCGGCAGCCTTTTGACGACTGTCAACGGCTGCCGGGGATCCCTTATAATTGTGAGGGGGTTGTAGTGTGTGTGAATATGTAACATGTTCCTTATCTGACTTTCTTCCCTCTCTGGTCTATGTGAATATTCCACATACAGTATTGTATTATTTTTCCTTAACATTTTACAGCACATCCAGTTTGGTCTAGTGATTAAAGCACCAGGCTACAAACCGGAAAACTGTGAATTCTAGTCCCACTTTAGCCATCAAAGCCAAATGGCTGACCTTGGGCTAATCACTCTCTTACAATCCACCTCATAAGGCTTGTTTGTTTGTTTGTTTGTTTGTTTGCTTGTTTCTTACTTATTTACTTATAGTCCAAATTTTGTTGGTCTTGTGGGGAAAATAGGAGAAGGAATGTATGTTGAATATATGTGCCGCCCTGAGGTTTTTTTTTTTATAAAAAAGGCAAAATATAAAAAAACAAATAAATAAAGCACAAATATTTTTTCTGTTCATGATTTGCCACTATTTGTTCCCTTATACAATCGCAATACTATATTGTAACATATTGCAGATTCACAACATTTTTCCTTATAGCAGGGGGTCCCAATCACCAATCCGCAGCCCAGTGTCAGGCCGTTGCTCATTTTGAACCAGGCCATGGAAATGGCGGGTGAGCACACATGCACATATGTATGCAAAGCTGTATTTGTGAAAGTGGTAGACACACATGTGCACACAAAACCATCCCCTCTCCTCCATGCCATTAGCTCCAGCTGCCCCCACTGTTTCTGCTGGGCCACCAAGTGAGAAAGGTTGGGGACTGTTGCCTTATAGTTCAATAATTTGCTATTAAATATATTGACAAAAATCCAATTGAGGAAAATAAAGCAAAGGATGACAAAGGTCCTACTGGATACTATGCATTAAAAAAACACCTGTCCTTGCCCTATACAATGTACCTTGGATTTAACTCTCAGATTCAGATTAGCTGTGCGTGTAAGAGAAGAGAGAGAAAAATGAATACCAGTTTGCATAAAAAATGGCTATGCAATATAATCACATTATGTTTAATAATCCAATCCATCTAAAATGTGGAAATTCATAAGATTAAACAAAAATACAATGCTGTATATCATAGCAGAAAGATTTTTGCTTGACTAGTCCAACATAATTTTACAGCAGAAAAATGTTTATACTTGCGTCATAGCTCTGAATATAGGTACACTTCTAATTCAGAGGAACGCTTCCCACATTTCAGAGAGAAGTTTATGTCATAAAGCAATTGCTAGTTTTTAAGATGGCATAAAAATAGCTGTTTTTTGGATTTAATTAGAACTTTTAAAAAAAACAACAAATATATTTATTATTATGAGCTCTGCAAATCAATTCATATAATCAACTTCTAGTTTTTGTGCACTGAATTCTTCGTGGTTCTATTCAGGTCTAAGCTTCATTATTAAGAAGCATTTTTACTTTTCAAATATTTCTCTGTTATAAAACTAATGTCATTTTCACCCTTTAGCTAAAAAAAAAGTTTCAAGACACAATGCTCCATTTTCTTCTGAATTAAGTGCTTCCTTTTCTTATGTAATTTATTCTGGTTTAAGAAAGTTCTTCTCACCCAAAATTCCACAGACATTATAAATTGAAAATGTCAGGTGCTGCATGTGGTCTTTTTTCACTTTATTATCACTGCTGCACGGAAGACAAAAGATTCAAAACAATTCTTTCCAACCCTCTTAAATGGCTCCCAGAATTCATAGAATGTAGTTCAAATGGGTGACTAGATAAAATCCATTATTTTAATGGGTCAGTAATGGGTCTTCTACCTATGGAAATTAGTTTGCTCAGAGGCAACTGCTGGTTTCTTCACCAGTGTTATAGTTTTGTGGATTTGAAAATAAATTATACAAAACCAGAAAGTTACTACATACACCCCAAGTTACTACTCATTGCCCAAGAGAAACAACTTTTCTCCTTCTCCTTCCCATGTATATGTATATGTCACTTTGTACTCCAAGAATAGATATCATGTCAATCATTAACATAACATCAATCAGAAATTTTACTGAAAATAAAAAGAAAGCCAAAGAAAATTTGGTGTGGTTGCATTAATGCTCATGTTAACCACTCTAGTGTTAGCTGAATTGACTTCCATTTGTGCAAAGACTCTTATCTACTGCAATCTCTGATCATTCCTGAAGAACACATTTCTGAGTTTATGGAACTTTCTCAAACAGTTTCAGGATACTAGTCCAGATGACTGTATTAGACATGAAGTTTTAGTTGTATAAGCAGAAATTGTTTCTATTAGCACAATATCATTACAGGTTGCAGAGGCATTTGTAAGATAAAGTGAAAAGAGGAATCTCAACTCTGTAATCAATCCCTGCTCTTTAAATGTGCAATGCAAAAAGGTTGAGGCTTTGATTGTGCGTTATGACCACCATCTTGATTTTTACCACCTCTATCACCAAGATGCTCTTAATTGGGCATATGCCAATGTAATCCAGCTGGAATACAATCAAAGATTAAGACAATATATTCAGACATAGATATTTGGAAAGTCAAATTATTTCCTTCTATGGAAGATAAGCCTCTCAGTTGCGAGAAGAAACCATTTTGTTACACAGCTAGTGAAATTATGTTTTCTTGGAAATAAAAGCATAAACTTTTCCAATGGCTTTATGAAATCCATTCCATAATTTCACACCATTCCAAAATATCCTAACTGATAGATTGGTTTGGTTTGTGCAGAATTTTAAAGATATGCTTCCTACAATGCTTATTAAAATGAACTGTAGCAATACACAGATAAAATCTAATTTCACTGAAATTGTGCCTTTCAGACTTCCTTTTCCTCTGTGGTTCCTTTGATATGTGAGCCATCCTGACAACTACTGTGAAAATGGAGCTCACTTGTTAAGTTAGAAAAGGGCTATAGAGCTTCTGACTGCAGATGGAGAATAGTATTTTGTTTATTTGTTCATTTTTATAGCAGCTCATCTCTCCCCAGTGACTTCTTCAAAACAGAGATTGCCTGCAAGTAGAAAGTCTCTGTGTGTCTGTCTGTCTGTCCCTTGATGAGCCACTTTTTTGCTGTACGCTTTCTATGTTTTGGAAATGTTATTTATGACAGTATTTTTAAATGTAACCCTGCCTCTACTTATGGTGCAAAATGGTACAGCCTGAAGTATGATTCCCACCTCATGTTTCCACCCATACAAAGAACATCCTTGCGGAAGGAGGTTTAAAAAGTGCTGCAGCAGACTCACATATTACAATGCCAGCAGTTCCCTGGATCCATATAAAAGAGAAAAAACAGCCTGATATGAAAGATTTTCTTAATAAATCTCAGCAATGCTAGTAATTCATATTAGTCTCTTTCATGTGAAAATGTTTCATCATGGCTTAAACAAAGCAAATTGTAATGGATAGGAAAATTATTCCTGTGTTGGAAAACAATTCTTGCTTGCTACACTGTAGAAGCAGAAGTGATTTAGGTATACACAATACAATAATATTTTTCACTCATTATTGCATGCTATGAATACAAACTGGATTCATGAATACCAGAAAGGAACTCCTGTTGGCTGCCATAGTAACACTTCATCTTACATGAAGTGCATAAATTTTCTTGATGCTTTTTCATGTACTGCAGAAGCTAGTCAATAGGTACTATGGAAATACCAGGCATATGATGCAATTATTAGTAATGATTTACAGCACAGTGTATTCTAAAAACCTCAAGAAAGTGTAAACATTTTGCATATAGTGGAACTAAAGATTGAAAACTGTTCTGCGAGGAAATACTCCATGCTAATAATACAACAGAGTATTTGTTCATAGTTGGCTCCTTTTAACAGAAAACCTGTAGACTCTTATTGCTGTGATGTTGTATTGACACTGACAACAATCCAGCATAGAGGGATCCATAAAGTTTTTCCTGATATTTTGCAGATATGCATCCTTACAAGTTTCTGTTTCTTTTAACTCAGTTTGTCCTGCTTTAGTCTGCACAATTCCTTTGACATCACAGAAATCACATTTCAGATACAATGTAGATGCCTTAAAGTAAATTTGATAGATTTTGAGTACCAACATGAATATTAGGGCTTCTTTGGAAAGTTTCATTTAATATCAGGAATAGGAACAAATTCTACTTGCCAAAAGTTTTTAATTATCAGTAATAGATGAGCCATTACTGATATATCTACATGTATAGGATGTATGATGCAGGAAAGTTTCAAGATACAAATAATGTAAAACTGGGGTCCCCAACCCTCCTGGTCTATGGTCTTTTGAGAACTGGGCCGCACAAGTTGCAGGAGAGTGTGCGATCCTGTAAAGATCCATTTGCACAAGCGGCATGTGTGCATGCGACCACTACATCCTTACCGCCACCATTGCTGCTAGCCTGCAAAGCTGGAAAGGTTGGGGAGCACTGATGTAAAGCACAAATAGTCTAATAGCTCAGCAAGAATAGATAAGGGCAGAATCATCATCATCTATTAATAACATTCAAATACAGTTAAGAGTTACACAGTAGTGTTACATCTTGCTTTGCTTGGTCTTTTGGCTTTACCTCATGAAACACATATTTATTTTGCCTGAATTCCCCTTTCATTATACAATGATGGTACACAGTTATATGACCTTATTCTCCTAATGGTAACTCATTTTCCCAGTGGCCTCATCTCTTTCCAAGAAAACTTATGCCATACTACCATAGTATGCTATTATGTCTCAGTGTAGGTGAAGAATTTCAAACTGCAATGCTCATTTAAAAATAAGTCCTATGGAATATAAGGTTTACTTTTGACTTAAATGAACATTGGTTTCTTCTGATCATATTTGAGAAAGCAGCAGATCTTGCATTGCATTTGGTGCAGTAGTTAATCCTGGCCAGCAATTGCTTCTTTGGGATTTATCATTACTTTGAAAATTGAATAAGTGAAATGTTTTAATATCTATTTGTTACTTAGTACATAATTCTAATAAGAGCACTGCAATTTATTGTCCTCATTTTTATTAAATACATCTCCAGTCCTTGCATCCTGCAGGTTAATTCTGTTCCTTATCAGAAATTAAATGCAATTAAGTTAAAACAAAAAAAGTGATCCAAGCATATGTTTTGACAACCATAGCATCATTGTCACGACAGACTTTTAAAAGAAAAATGAAACATCAGCTTTGTTTTATTTTAAATTAGTCTGGAGTCTGACTTTCAGTTCCCTGAAGTTGTTAGTTGAGTAGTGCCTTAATTTATTTCCTCATGATGGTAAATGGGCTTTTGTGAAATTATCTTTAGGCATGCAATATTCTTTATGGAACACTGGAGGACAAGAGATTATGCGAGTGTGTAATAATGGCAAGTTGTTGACTACTTTGAATTCTATTCTTTATTTTATTTTCAGAGATATTTAATAGCATAACCATGAAGAAAGGAGAAGAATCTTATCCCAATAACAGCAGAAAAGAAACAAAAATCTTCTACATTCAAAATTGTTCATGAAACCAAAAAAATTACTCATTAAGCTTAGAAGAAAAATTGTATTTTGACTGCCTTTCTAAAACCCATAAAGAAGAACTATCTATATCTATCTGGTTAAGATGTTCTCCAAGGATGGAGCAGTTACTAGAAACACTATGCTATGTATACCATGTCAGTTTGCACCATAGAAGTTACAATATATGCCCTCATCAAGACAGTTCTATCTGAGAGGTGTTGTTACAAACACAGAGATTCCAAACCATAAAGGGTTTTATAGATTAAAATCAACACTGAATTATACTCTGAAATCTATTTCAAAGTGGGAAACTAGTACAGCAACTAGCATTATATATGCCATTCAACAACTCTGGTTTCTAAGTAGTTTTCAAAGCAATCCTAATTTGAGAACATTGCAATAGCTGATCTGAGAGATGCTGCAGATGTGAGTAACAGTGGCCCAGATATCATGAACAGTAGCCATATCTGTCCCCCACTTACCTCTATAGCACAGCCTCTACTGGCCTAGCATCCCAAAATTGTGTGTCTAAACAAATGAAACAGTTCCTGGACCTGCTCTTTCAGTAGTCTCTCTCTCTATATATATAGTTATCTCTGGACAGAAAAAAAATATGACAGAAGGTTTCTGGAGAAAAAGCATTTGCTTCTCACTGGGATTCAAAATAAAGGCCAGCTGTAAATCTAATGATAATTTAGACTCAGCTTGTCTCGTTCCACCCAGATACAAAAGAAATAGAATGGTAACAAAGTTCAAAGGAAAAGATCGGACAGATAACCCAGAATTTCAGATTTGGGATGGCACAGTAAAACTTCAGGATGATCTAAGGTTAGCACACCATGGAAAGAATAACAAAGGGGCTTCTTCAGTTATTTTCAAAATGAAAGGAAGAGGAAAGAAGCAGTATAATGGCTGATCATTGAAAAGGCCAAATGTTGATAGATAACAACAATAACAAAACCCCTCTTAACTCTGATTCAATCTTTCCCAACCAAAAAAAGAGTATTCTACCAGGAAATTGTGTAGGGCAGGACTGGACCTGAATTGATAGAAACTGAATATCTCTGAATGAGTGAGTTTAACTCTCTAGAATGTACTTAGCTTACAATAGATATATGAAGGAGATACTTGATGGTCTGATTGAACCCTTTTGATTTTTAGTTAGACCTTCAAGACCTGGTTATGCTGCTAGACCTGGGGCTCACAAGGAACAGGAGATTTGTCCCCATAACTCTATTGCTGAGGGAGCCATTTTCATCCTCCCTTCACTCAGAGTTAGTATTTTTGTTTTTATGTATTTTATTACTGGTTTTTAGATTTTCATCTATTTTATTAACTGTTTTATTTACTGTTGTGTGCTCCCCTTTGGGGGGAGATGATGGCTATATAAATTTGATCAATTAATAAATAAATATTTGTATATTACGTATTAACAGGAGGATTGATGACGTGCCAGATGACTTCATCAATTTGTTGGAAGAAAAGTCTTCATCATGGTTCCATCCAAGCCGGGGATAAGCAACATGGCGACTGCTTTAGGAAGAAGGTTACAGTTTATTGCAGAGGAAAGCCAGACAGGAAGATGGATCCAGCAGAAAAAGAACTGAACACATGTGGGGAGTGGGTTTTTATACCCCCTGGACTCTATTGTTTGGTTATTTCCTGTTTCAGGCTTTGTATTTCTTGTGTCACGTATGCTGACCTGAGTCTAGGTGTGCCTTTCTGGTATTCTTCATGGTTGTGGGTCAATCCTATTATGTCCAAAGGTCATATCCTGCTTTCCTGGGGCTGGAGTATGTAGATGTTAGGGCTTTGTCTTCCTAAGCTTCTAGCTCCAACCTTCTTGATGGCTTACATTTGCATTTCTATACAAATGGTTTTCTGCTTGGGGGAAGGAGATCTGAGATTATTAAGAAAACTGGGCATGCTTTCCTGGTTCTACAATATCTTTTTAGGAAATATATTTTCCTGCCCTTTTAATATTTCCTTTTCTGGGGAGCTGACTTCCCTCAATCCCCCCTTTGTGCCATATGGTGTGGGTGACACACTTACTGGCACAAGATTAAAATTGGTCTGATCAGGGATACTTGGTAAACAAGCTTTAAACTGTTAATGCAAAAAGAAAAACACTAATGGTGGCAGCAGAAAAAGATCCCTGCCCATAAAGTTCTAAAAGTCAGGGCAAAAATTAGGTGGAAAAGAAATTTATAGTTACCAATATTCTGTGCCAATTATTTTCAAATGTTGGATGTCACCTTTAGCTTCCAGTAAGATTTGCACATTCCTCCCAAAATTCTTCACAGCCATGGTTTGCCTCAGTACATAATCAGTGGCTGCCCATTTTCAAGAGTTGTTTCCTGCCTTAGCTCTTAGTTCAGTGCATCCAGGTTTGTATGCAAGCCAGGCTATTAAATTTTCCTTAAATTGCACATAGTGAGCCCAATCTGAGTCCACCAATGCAAGATATTCAGGGTTTAGGGGAACTCTCCTGCTACCTCCTCAGTCAGGGCATATGAATTGCAAATCAACTGGGGGGGGCTGGTTCCCTCCCCCTTGGAATTTTGCTGTAGGTTGTTCCTACAAAGTTTTAATGACACAGGGCAAGAATCAGGCTGGAGCTTTACTGAAGGTAAGTGGAGGGGATATACTCAATGTGATTCTAAATGGTGTGTGTCTGTGTGTGTTTTTGTGTGTGTGTGTGTGTGTGTGTGTGTGTGTGTGTGTGTGTGCAGCTACTAATACAAACAAGCAATACAAATATTCTGGATAAATTTCCCCTCCCACCAGACAGAAGTCCCAAGGTGTTCAGGACTTGCTGTGCCAACTATTCCCAAATGCCATCTCTCCATAAATACATTCAACTGGCTTATTACAATACAAATGGAGCAAGAAAGAAAACTTTACAATGAGTTTCCACCCTCCCCCGTAGTCTTAATTTTCTTCTAAGGCTTCATGTGAGGACCCATGGCTCTAGGACTCCTTCTTTCTTCAGTTTGTCACAGGCATCTGGGGGACTGGTAGATTTTTTGGAGGAATATTTAAGCTAAACAATGGGGATAGTGAGTTAATTGATACAAAACATCCCTGTCCATGGCAATCAAAAACTACAGGGTTAGCAGTGTATGTAACATAGATGTGTGTGTGGACAAGAATATCAACCTTGCTATCAAGCAAAATCAAGCTTTTAATAGCGGATGCCACACAAAGTGCACTAACCAAACAGGTGGTAAGAAAATAGGGGAACTCAGGCACCACACAAGATTATGAAGAAAGTAAACACAGGGTCAGTTATAAAGGACTCAAATGTCTGTACACCAATGCAGAGTATGAACAGTAAACAGGGTGAACTAGAAATTCAGGTAAAGAGAGCAGATATGATAATGTTGCCATTATGGAAACCTGGTGGGATGAAACCCACAAATGGAACACACAGCTAGAGGGATTTAAATTATTTAAAAGAAACAGACCAAATAAAAGAGGAGATGGATTCCTGACAAACCTAGCAGACAACTTTGTCTCCCAAAAGTAGAGAAGGGAACTAGGGGATTAGCCATACTGGATCTAATCCTCACTAACAGAGATAAAATGATAGGTGTTGAAGCCACAGGAACCTTGAGGGGGGTGATCATGCAATACTGGAATTCAACATTATGGAAGTACACACAATACAGTCAAACTAGAGTCTTGGACATTAAGAGAGCTAATTTCAATAAATTTAAGGAAGGTTTGGGAAGGATTCCATGGATGAGAATCCTCAAGGGGAAAACAACTCAAAAAGCTTGGGAAATTTTGAGGGGAAAAAATTCTAGCACAATACTAACAAAGAAAAATAACAACTCTCAAAAGATATCAGCATGGATGCATAAAGAACTCTCTGATAAATTGAAAGATAAAAAGACAAGCATAAAAAGTGGAAAGGGGCACATAACTAAGGCAGAATATCAGCAAATAGTCCAAGCCTGCAAAGATGAAGTGAGGAAAGCTAAGGCTCAAAGTGAACTAAGGCTTGTGACCAAAGTCAATAATAATAATAAAAAAAAACTTCTTTCAATATGTAAAAAGCAAGAAAAAAGTTAAAGAAATGATTGTGGCAAGAAGGTGACAAGCAACAAGGAGAAAGCAGAACTATTTAACTCTTTTTTTTGCATCTGTCTTAACAGAAAAGGAAAAAAACACAGTCCAACCTATCAAAAACAATACAGTAAAAATAGATTAGAAACACAAATTAAGATAGGCAAGAAAAGTGAGCACCTATCCAGCCTAGACAAGTTCAAATTACCAGGACCAGATAGATTACACCCAAGGTTCTCAAGGAACTGGCAGATGTGATTTCAGAACCACTGAACTATATTTTTCAAAGATCCTGGAGCACTAGGGAACTACCAGAGGACTGGAAAAGAGCTGATGTAGTTCCCATCTTCAAAAAAACAAAGGGAAGAAAGAAGAGAGAGAAAAAAATAGATCCAGGAAACTACAGACCTATCAGCCTGACCTCAATACCTGGGAAGATTTTGGAAAAGATAATCAGACAACAAATCAACGAACATCTAGAGGCAAACAAAGTCATTACTAAAAGCCAACATGGGTTTGTCAAAAACAGATCATGCTAAACAAATCTTATCGCATTCTTTGACCAAGTGACAAAATTAGTGGACCAGAGGAATGCTGTGGATACAATTTACTTGGACTTCAGTAAGGCATTTGATAAAGTTGGCATAGGGTTTTCTGCCTGAGCAGGGGGTTGGACTGGATGACCCCCAAGGTCCCTTCCAACTTTACTATTATTAAATGCAAGAGTGAAACTTTTCCAGCAGATGAACTTAAAACATTCCCTCCTGCTAACTCTGGGCTGTTCTTAAACAGTGTGAGGGTATATTCTTTTTATGGCTTATTTTCAGCAGAATTTCTAGCAGAATTTTAAAATTCTTTTCTCTTTGGATTAGAGACAGTTAACAGTCACATTTACCTCACACACAAAAACTTTGACACACGGAAAAACACAAGAGAACAGAAAAGGAAACAGAAGTCTTAGTTTTACACATCCTAGTCATTCCCAACATTAACTCAAATTAGGGAAGGCACATCTTAAACATACCACGTGGTTGCATAGAGAGAGAGAATCACTATTTCTTATTTTCCCTTTGAGTACCTTTATTTAGCCAAATTGGTTTCCCAGCAAAACCCTGAGCAAAGCCCATTTCTCACAAATTTGTCTTACTCACTTCCTTTTTTATACCATCCAGGACAGGCACTCACCTCTTGTCCCACACCTCAAGCAAATCTCCAATAAGTGACCTAATTCACACCCTTGAACTACAGCTAACCATGTTCCCCTTTTCATGTGGGGCTCAATCGGCTTAGTTGGGTGCCTAGTGGCATTTTCCAGCTGCTCTCAGCGACACTATCCCTGCCACCCCTAGCGGCACTTCCCAGCCACTCTTAGCAACACTATGTCAGTTTTTGAGCACTAAAAAAATGGCCCAGGAAGACTTTGGTTCCCTAAACGAAGTATGGACCCTTCCTACCTAGAGAACTCCCTGCCGTCACTTTGCAGACCTAAAAAAAAAACAGTCTGAGGAGGACCTGCCGCAACGGGTACCCGGCCTCCTTCTAATTGCTTTCCCTCAGTTTTCAGACTCATGAGGAATCTGGGAAGACCTGTGCATGAGTCCTTCCTACAGGTGGGCTTTGCATTCAGGGCCTTATCAGCTGGTTGCCCAAATCCAATTCTCTCATTCACTCATTCCATTCCATTTTCACACAGCTTTTCCCTTTTCCCTAACAAAAGGTCCTGCGCTCTGGCCAAACCCCCATGCTTTCCAGGGTCTGCAACTTGAACAGATCCTTTCTGTGGCTAGGAAAGACCAGAGCAAAATCCAACTGTGATTGGGAAAAAGTTCTTCTCACTCACACATACAGAGACATACACACATTTCTTTCACTCCCCTGGGCTTTAAAGTTAAAATTTAGAGTTACTCACCTTCACCTTCTTTCCAAAGCAGCCCTTGAGCTCAAACCCAAAACTCCCTTTACTACCCTGGCTCCACATGGGCAGGGCCTGGGAAACCCATCCACAGACACAAAGGGGTCTGCTGCTGGCAAGATGGGGCTTACCAGTCTCAGTCTATTGGAGAGGTTAGCTTGGAGTCCCATCTGGGGTGCCAAAATTGTTGGAAGAAAAGTCTTCATCATGGTTCCATCCATCCAACATGGCGGCTGCTTTAGAAAGAAGGTTACAATTTATTGCAGAGGAAAGCCAGACAAAAAGATGGATCCAGCAGAAAAAGGACTGAGCAATGTGGGAAGTGGGTTTTTATACCCCCTGGACTCTATTATTCAGTTATTTCCTGTTTCAGGCTTTGCATTTCTTGTGTCACATATGCTGACCTGAGTCTAGGTGTGCCTTTCTGGTATTCTTCATGGTTGTGGGTCATATCCTGCTTTCCTGGGCTGGAGGATGTAGATGTTAGGGCTTTGTCTTCCTAAGCTTCTAGCTCCAACCTTCTTGATGGCTTACATTTGCATATCTATACAACTGGTTTTCTGCTTGGGGGAAGGAGACCTGAGATTATTAAGAAAACTGAGCATGCTTTCCTGGTGCTACAATATCTTTTTAGGAAATATATTTTCCTGCCCTTTTAATATTTCCTTTTCTGGGGAGCTGACTTCCCTCAAATTCTTCAAAAAGGGGCCCTAGGATGAATTTCCCTCCAAGATGGCATGCTGAGTGGTGGAGGAGATTTGCTTCTGCTGCCAACAAAAAGCTGATTTTGCTGCCAAATTGGGTTCCTTGGCAGCCAGCTCCCTAGACTGAATGGGAATAGTTAGGATTGACCCAAGATGACTCTTGGATGACTGTGGACACTTCTGGGAAGAGGAACCCTGGAGGTTGCAATTCCTGGTAGGGGCAGTCAGAGAGTCCTGTTCTCCATCTTTCCTCTCAGCTATTTGGGATTTTTTAAAGTACCCCTTGGTTTGCATATTTCAAAGGTTTTTTTTCCTTTTAATTTGATTCTTATGTTTAAAAATTAACTGACTGGCTGAAGTCTCATTTACTCTAAACCCCTGCTGGATTTTAATGTTAACTTTCTTTTGTTATTTTACTGGGTTGTTGTTGTTGTTGTTGTTTTGGCTTTTCCTTTTCTGCATAGAAGTTAACCACAATTTTCTGAGTAGTGAAACTGACCAGACCTGATTCACATCTATATCCGAATTCACTACAGGATTTAACTCTTAAAAAGCTCTGGTATGCATTTTTTATTTTTAAATTTTTGATGGAAAGTTTTCTTTTTTTTCTTCACACCTTCATCATAAGAAATATCATTTTAATGTTTCCTGTGGCCATTTTGTTACAGTACCAAGATTGATCTGTAAACACCCTGAAAACTAGGGCATTTACAAATAATGACCAGATGTCAGCATGGAATTACCCAGAACAAATCTTGCCAGATTGATCTTATTTCATTTTTAATAAAGTAATTTACTTAAAAGACTGTTTGAATACTGAGATCTCATATAGCTTAATTCTGTAAAACATTTGGTAAAGTACTCCATGACAAGCTGATGTAAGTAAGCTAATTTAGTTTGAGTTGGGTGACGTGTCGGTGAATGGATATATGTCTAATTCTAAAAGTTTACTATAAAAGTACTCATTAACAGTTTATTATCAGTTTGCAGTATATTCTGTTTTAATCATCAGTCTCTGATAAGTATTAGAAAACAGAACAGATTAGGAAAGAGTGACAAAGATAATGGAGAACTTAGAAACTAAGAGCTACAAAGATGGAAGGACCTGCAAATATTTAACCTTAAGAAAAGATGAACGAATGAAAAAAGATGAATATTCTAGCAGTCTTTAGATACCTAAAAGCATTTTATACCAGAATTTCAGAACCTACTTTCTCTCACTCCAGAATGTAGAACAAAGAATAAAGGAAGACAAATTCCAACTGTAAATTAGAAAAAAAATATAAAAAGCAATTAAACAATGCAACCACTTACCCAGAGAAATAGTGCCTCCACCCTCTTACTGTATTGGAAATGTTCAAGAAGTTAGCAAACCATTTGTCTGGAATGCTATAATTTGGCTTTCTGCACCATACAGGGAGTTTGGAGCCTTTGACCTAAATGTTCCCTTTCAATATGATAATTCTGTGTTTCTACTTAAACATAAGTCTGAATACAAAACATCTTTACTGCACTATATGAATAATGGATCATTATCTAATAGGCTTAGGTTGGCTTGGATTCTTAATCTCAGAGGAGGACATAAAAAGAAAAAAAGTAATAAATTAATGGATTCAGAAGAATTCTTAATGGTTTGGTAGATTTTGCAGCCATTACAGCCAGCAATCACACTGCTGAAGATTTGATCGATCTGTGAAATAAGCATTTTATTTGAGTTTGTACCTGATAGAGTATATGTGTAAGGATTATTTTTCTTTTACATTTTGTAAAAAAAATACAAATAAAAACATTTATAAAAAGCAATTTGCTGGAATTAGAATTTCTTGGCCTTTAGAATTTGTACATTCTTATCTATATTGCTCAATATAGATAAGAATTCTCTGGGTAATAAATTGTTTCCTTTAAATGTGTTCACAGTGTATTTCTGTGTTAGTGTCTCTGTAATATTTCTGTATGAAATCAATTTCAGTACAGCTGAAAATGTTCCCTCAGGGGATTCTCCTGCACTTACTGTAATATATTACACCCATCTCTATATGCCAGCCTGCATGACTTATCACATTACTCAGTCTTTTCCTTCCTTCCTTCCTTCCTTCCTTCCTTCCTTCCTTCCTTCCTTCCTTCCTTCCTTCCTTCCTTCCTTCCTTCCTCCCTCCCTCCCTCCCTCCCTCCCTCCCTTCCTTCTGTGTATGCAAGTCATTGCGAAAATCAGAAGAAAACATGAAAAAGAAAACAAAAACAAAGGAATGAGATTATTCAAATTCCACTCTTCAGCTAGGTAATAAATCATATTTTTCAAAACACAATTTGTCAACCAAATCAAAGTGATCCAGTAAATGCAGCATGCTCCCACAAATAAATGACATTGGGTAATGTTAACTAAACTACTATAAATGTTTGGATTTTTTCTTCGGTATGTTAACATCTGAAAATACCTTTCCCAGTAATTTCTTCTCTGCTGCACCAACAGCCAAATCCAAAGAGTGGTATTAATTTTCTGTTGCACATTGATGCCTTAGTCATTGAAGGTATGAGTTTAAGGTCTGCATTTGGTTATTCTGATACTCAAAGATATCTAAATCAGACAGTGATTTATAAACAGTTCCAAAGTATCCAAAATGATCAATAACCTGAGGCACTTTATATTGTCCTTGTTCTGAAACAAAATAAAATAAAATGTTATATTTTCCTTTTTCTTCTAAACCTTTTTAGATGTATTAATAATGACCCACTTGGTGCATGAACATGTTCCCAAGTTTTCATTTTTTATAATTTATATATATTAAATATATGTTATACATTTATTATATCATTATATATATTATTGTAATCCAGAAGTTTATGAGCCTTGACCTATAATGTCTCTAGTACCTATTCCAGAATGTTTTGATTTCTATTACTTATAGCAGTAATAGTAAATAATAACTTTAGCATTGTTCTATTTTCAGATAAAGTAATGATAAATATTTGAATCTTTGCCTCTATGTCTGTTAAAATAATCATGCATTGATCAAGTTTCATTGTTCTCCAGGTGAATTGTCCATTGGAAGTAGTTGTTTTCCTATTTTCTCAATAAATTCTGTCCACATAGCAATTGATTCAAAATTAAATATCATGCCTTTTCTAAAACAGTCTTCTCTTACTAATGACACAATCTTCTCAGTAACTTTGTTTTACAACATGAAACAGTACAATTTTCCATTGTACTGTTGGGTGGCTATATACATTATATATATAATGTATATAGCCACCCAACTTACACACAATTACTCCATTATTAAAATTCCTCTCTAAGATCAATGAGATTTCATCCAGACTAATCTAAAACATTATTATGTGCCTCTTTAATTAGATCTGGATTCAGCCAAATGGCTTTTATCTTGTAAACTGCAATTTCCAAAGAAAGGAGAAAGACCCAAATAGAAAAAAAGGGATAACGAACCTAGAAGCCCTCACATATGTACTTTTCTAACCAGGAGAGAAATTTGCTTGTAAATCCAAAGTAGCATGAATGATACATAGCAAGAAAGGTGGCTGATTAAATTAGATTAAAATAAGATAATTTTAGATACATTCCTGCCTTTTCTTTTAAATCATTTCTTGTTGCATCTTATAATTGCATGGCTTCCATAGCAACCATGAATCTGCCCCAGTTAATATCTGTCCTTATGTAAGTGGCAGGGCAGAGTCTCAAATTTGCTTTCACTGACTTAAATTATATGTGAACTGTGGTTAAAAGCCAGAAAGAAAGCCATTATCACAGAGAGTTCAATATCTAAGAAGAAATTTGCTGGAATAAGTCAATATCTAACAGAGTTTAGATTCGCTACACAATTGGGGGACCTATTCATATGATCTGCCCTGTAAACAAATAGATCCTCTGGGAAGGATCTTGAATGGAACCTTATTTTAAATTTAAAAACATTGTTTTTAGAAATGTGGTAGAATTAGAATGCTTGCAATAAGCTCTTGTAATAAATTTGCACTTTGCTGGCACAATTTCCTTTACTTATTTAAGCCATTTTGAAAGTTGACCACAGCATGCATAACAGGAATGGTGCATAGTATTCAACAGTGAAAGCTATCGCTTTCTGGTTTAATGTAATACAATGCAATGTATTCAAATGCTTCCAGCTCTATTCTATTCTAAAAAAATAGTTAGTGGCTACTCTGTTCATCTTTAGGATTAAACTGTGGGTTTAGAAATAAAAAATATCTGGCCTTGTTAATACCGGAATCAGATTTAGGTTGTATTTGAATGGGAATCCATTAGGAAAGACCAGGATTATAGGATAGACTGGAAAAAAGTTTTTTAAAAAATCCTGAAGGAAGCAATGTCAAATCACTTCTGTATCATGGTCAAAGACATTACTGAGCTGATTTGAAGGAAACTTTATTTTTAACCTCCTTTGTGGACAACTGTTCTCAACAAGAACAGTGACTGTTCAGGGATGCTTATTCAATATGGGACTTGAGGACATTCTCTGCGGTGATTCCAAACTCTTTAGCTGGAAGTCCTAAGAAATCATGGAAGACATTGATTAATTTTGTAAGCATTAATTTAGGTGTCCTGTGAGCTCTATTTGATCATGAAAGTTTAGGGGTTAATGCTTACTACAATCCTAATGAAACCAAATACTGTTGTTCTTAAAGAGTCTAGCTGCTGAAACTAATGAATTGAATTTAGAGAAGGAAGGTACAACATTGTTTATTGCTTGGTAGATAAACAATTGTATTAGACAAACTATTATAAAAAGTGAGCAATTTGGAAGTACTAATTAGGATTTCAAGAAGCAGCTCTACAGTTTAGGATCTGTTTCAAGTACAATTTATTTTTCCCCTAAATGATAAAGCCCTAAATAATGTGGAATCAAAGGATCTGAAAATTACTTCTAGCTCTTTATGTTGACAGAATTTTAAAAAATATCCACAAGAAATTTGAACATTTTATAAATAGACTCATATCTATGTATGCATCCCAAGGCTCTGTCTTAGGCACAATATCTTCATCAGTAATTTAGAGAGGGAGTTAGAAGTGGAACTCATCAAATTTGCAGAATACACCAAGTTGTCTGGAATAGCTAGGTCTCCAGAAGATGGGCTCAAGATACAGAAGGATCTTGACAGACTTGAAAACTTGGCCATATTTAACAAAATGAAATGTAATGATGTGAAAAGTAAGGTTCTACATTTAGGCAAGAAAAACAAATGCACAGGTATAGAATAGGTGGTACCTGGCTCAATAATACAGTAGTAAGTGCAAGAGGGATCTTGGAGTCCTAGTGGACAATCACTTAAATATGAGCTAGCAGTGTGCAGCAGCAGCAGCCAAAAAAGCCAACACAGTCCTAGGCTGTATTAACAGAGAGACAGAATCAATATCACGTGAAGTGTCAGTACTACTTTATAATGACTCACACTTTTAACAGTTGTAGCATCTTATGGTTATATGATCACCATTTGTGACCTTCCCTGCCACCTTCGCACAAGCAAAATCAATCAGGAAGCTGGCAGGGAAGTTGCTATTCACTCCAATAAGCACTCCCATTCTCATAGCTTTTTCTCCCAAGGAGCCCTACAGAGTATGAGAACATCCCTAAACCTGCATTTCATAATGCATGTACACCCATATGACTGCACTTGTGCAGAGCTGCAGTGCTGCAGCGCTGCAACAGCTATTGGGCCTGCTATGCTTGTGCAGCACCATGTGAGCCACAGGTACACCCATCCAACAAGAGCTACTCCCATTCATCTCTACTTGCACTGCACCCCAGCAGCCATTTATCTGCCCACCGGCCTACTTGCAAGCTGCCCAGGACTTAAAAATTCTTGCCAGCTTCCCCATTGATCTTATTTATTGGCAGCTGGCAATAAGTTATGAGGAGGTTAACAACCCACAATCCTCATTTAATGCAGCAACAAGGAGTGTGGGATTGCAATCCTAAATTATGTTGTCCCATGATGTGTTTTATTCCTACATTGCTTAGCAGTAGAAATTCTGGACCCAGTTATTGTCATTAAGTGGGGACTCCCTTTATGTATATTTTGATCTGCAAGAACAAGAATGACAGCTAATTCTATTAATATTTCTTAACTCAGGCCCTTGTTTTGTTTAATATTATTTTCTTACTTTGTGCACTTTGCAAAGTCTTGCTAATTCTTCAAGGACTAGTTTGATGGACATGTATCTCACCATTCAATTGTATTTGTAAAGTACCTTAGAAAAGGAAGAAAGCAACTAACATATAAAAATTAACAATAAACAAAAAAGCTAATGAAACCTGAGAAGATTGCTAACTTAGAAATTACAGACCATCTCTTTAACTTGGGGCAGAAACTACTGTTATGTATTGGGCTTGTGGTGTTACACCACGTGCGTTGCTGGAGGAGCTAACGGCTCTCCAGCAACCCAGACAGGCCATCTCCGGTCCTGCAATTGGTCAGCCCCAGGCGGCAAGCATGGGTTCAAACCTATTGGCTGCCACCTAGGGGCTAGGCTATATATTGTGGCTGGTTGCGGCCCAAGCTTCAGTACAGTTCCAGCAAGAATAAAAGAATGAGTTTTCCTGTACTCAGCCTCGTGTCATCATCCCTGCTCACCAGAGCCCACGACTTAACAGTGGCGACAAAGGTGGGATCCTGCTTCGCCGATTAAGGGCTGAAGTCAACGAGGGGTCGGCAGTACGCGCCGGAGGGAAGAGGCATTTCCCCCCCCCCTCTCTAGGCTGGCTACTAAGCCATGCTAGCGGCTGTGTGCTCAGAGGATGCATTCCCTGAGCCTAGAAGCAGGATCCGAAGAACGCAGGAATCTAAGGAAGATGCCAAAGGTCGACAAATTAAGAGTTTGATGTGAAGCATCCAGAAGAATGGCCATCTTACCTCTCACAAGTAGAGAACTATCTAAGAGCAAATCAAATTGCAGAGGAAGGCCTAAAGGCCGCCACATTGCTTTGCATGTGCGGCCTAGCAACTTTCGACCTAGCAGAGAACCTTTTCGCACCGACGCCCATCGAAGCAGTATCATATGCAGACCTTAAGAAGAAGCTGACTGGGCACTTCCAGCCCAAGATGTCGGAGATGGCGTGACAATTCAAATTCGACCAGAGAGTGCAGCTACCCAGGGAGACAGCCTCAGAATTTATGGTGGGCCTAAGGCAGGCCGCACGCCTTTGCAAGTTCTCAAACTTAGAAGAACGACTAAGAGACCAGCTCATCTGTGGCCTTCAGGACAGAACTCTTCAGCAGAGACTGCTAGACCCAATCTCACGTTTTCTGAGGCACAGGATGAGGTCATGGCTGACGAAGCTGCTGGGGGTGCAGTGCAGACAGTTCAGCCCACCAAACCTTCAAAAGTCGAAGATTCCGTCCATCTTGGGGTCACCAAATGTGCTGGAGAATCGTCAGAAGATGAAGAAACCAAAATCAACAAGCTCCAAAGGCAACCAAACACGCAAAACCGCAGCAACCACCAGCGAGAGAATAATTACGAGGCAGTTCTCTTACCAAGATGTAAAGAGTGTGGAGGCAACCATCTTTGTGCCAATTGCAGATTTCGCTCAGCCATGTGTAGAGCTTGTGGAAGAACTGGCCACATCGCGGTGGTTTGCAGAGCCCACCAGAGAGACAGGCCACCCAAACACCAGTCGGAGGAACCAACTAGGAGAGGTACTGGGGCCTAGGGTCCAGTTAGTGTGGGGTTCTTCAGAAGCTGGAGAAGCGTTTGCCACACCGGGGCTCGATGCCCCCTCAAGCCTAAACTTAAGCTCTTGGTAGAGCTACAATGAGTTCCATGTAAGATGGAGTTGGACTCCAGCTCTGCAGTATCGATCATTTCGCAAGACACATTTGACTTCGTGTGTAGGCGCAGTAACAATTGGGCTAAACTAAGACCCTCAGATATCATTTTTAACGGATTTTCAGAACACTCACATTAAAGTTAAGGGTGAAGCCACATTACTGGTAAAATTTAAAGGGTTTTTGGGGCACCTGGATATAATAGTAGGGGGCCAAAGAAAGAGTCTTATTGGACTTGATTGGTTTAATGCTTTAGGTATTCAGATTACTGGCATAAACCGGACACAAACTGCAGACCTCATGACTGTTTGTGAAGAATACGCAGATGTTTTTTATTCAACCCTGGGGACATACACTGGCCCACCAATTTCTTTTAAGTTAGATCCTAACATTGTTCCAATTAGGGTTAAACCTCACAGGGTCCCCTTGGCCTTGAAGCACAAAATTGATTCTGAAATCAATAAGCTTGTACAACAGGGCGTGTTACAGCCTGTTGATGGGGGGAGTGGGAAACTCCTATTGTCACCCCACTGAAGTCCAACAGGGAAGTTTGCATTTGCGCTGATTATAAATGCACATTAAATAAGGCCCTCAAACAACCCGGTTCCTGTAGTCAACCATATTTTAGCCTCCTTACAAGGGGGAACCAATTTTGCTAAACTTGATTTAGCACAGGCTTATCAGCAATTGTCGGTTGGCATGGCCACAGCCGTGGCTCAAACAATCATGACTCACAGAGGGGCATTCAAAGTCAAACGCTTACAGTTTAGAGTCAGTGTTGCACCGGATATTTTCCAAGAGATTATGGAACACACACTTAAGTGTATTCAGGGTGTCTGCCCTTATTTTGATGATGTTCTTATTGCTGGGGAATCCTCAGAAGTGTTGGCCAGAAGGCTCAGGGCTGTTTTGCAGAGGCTTTGCAAAGCGGGCCTCAAATTAAAGAAGAACAAATGTAGTATTGGGGTCTCATCAACAGAATTCTTGGGGTTCTCCATTGATGCTAATGATATTCACCCCACTGATTCTAAAGTGAAGGCCATTAAAATGGCTCCTAGGCCAAAATCAGAAGGAGGACTGCAAGCATTTTTGGGCCTGAGCAATAGTAGAGCCCCTCCACAGGCTGCTTCTCAGTACTGCTCTCAGTACTCTTCCTTGTCCGCACAACTCCTTGGTAGCACAAAGAGACCTCTGCACAAACAATTTTCCTAACAAGACTGACTCTGGGGTGGGCCAACCTGGTGATGCCAGCCAGAGCGTTTCGATTCCCCTTGACACTGGAGCACAAGGGAACATGGGTCTACCCAGCCCACTGGGTAAGCTGGTAGACCACAAAGTGAGGGGAACTCCAAGACATTCCTCTAGGCCACACAAGCCTCCTGTGTACCTCACAGACTATATTGTAAAATAAAGTGATGTATAGTGTTGTAAAACTTGTACCACTACCTACAGAAACTTGCGCATTGTGAAACTGCCAGTACTGCTTGTAAGCATGTTCATGAGATGTTGTTTAATCTCATTGTAGCCCTTACTGCATTGTTAAGCCTGTTCAGACGTTGTTTACTTTCATTGTAGCTACAGCAAATTTATGAGTATTATTTTTTTTAATTTTTATTATTTCATTATGGTTGTTGGGAGTGATTAATAAGTCTTGACAGTTGTTAAGACTATTTTAAGGGTGTTACAGTCTGATCTAAGAAGGAAGGGGTGTTATGTATTGGGCTTGTGGTGTTACACCACGTGCGTTGCTGGAGGAGCTAACGGCTCTCCAGCAACCCAGACGGGCCGTCTCCAGTCCTGCAATTGGTCAGCCCCAGGCGGCAAGCGTGGGTTCAGACCTATTGGCTGCCACCTAGGGGCTAGGCTATATATTGTGGCTGGTTGTGGCCCAAGCTTCAGTACAGTTCCAGCAAGAATAAAAGAATGAGTTTTCCTGTACTCAGCCTCGTGTCATCGTTCCTGCTCACCAGAGCCTACAACTTAACAACTACAATCTCAGTTTTTATTCATGCTGCCTTCAAAATTCTGTTAAAAAGAACAGAAATACATTTTTGAAAGGCCAGGGACCTGCCTATCTGGAAATTCCCAATTGTCACATAAAGTAAAAAATTGAGGTGACAAAGATCAGTTGATTTAATTTCCAGTACAAGCTGCTCCAGGTATAAATTGATTTGGGCAGTGAGTTCAAATGGAGTAACTTAAATAGATCACTCCTATTGCAGAGATAGACACTGAATTGAATTCAGTCTAACAACTCAGGACATGGAATACCACTCTGACTTATATAAGGCAGAATTAATTACTGGTAAGAATGAAAACATTTGGGCTAGCAGAGATCAACATGGTCTCTGTGGGTTACAGATGTCAAGGTCAAGTGAAAATGAATTGTGCTTGATACTTTAGTCTTCTAGTTGGAAGAGCCCATAGTTACAGTTTATAAATATTCCAACATATATTTATATGGCATGCATTTGTGGTGCTCCAAATAGTTCTGTTATCTGTTAAATTCACAGCAGTTTCCATACAATGGAGTACACAGAGTCCAATGTTTAGATTAATGTGTTCAGTAAACTTTTTGACTTGGGCAAGGGAAAGAGAAGGAGATCCATTTAGTCATTGGTGACCAGATTTAGTTTTTTGCTCCATCCACCTCTTAAGAAATTTAAGATTCCATTCAGTTCCACAGCACCCAATATTTAAGATTGGCTATTTTACACCGAGAGTTAAAATAGTAGTTACCAACTCCCATTTCTGGTATTTTTAAAATGTTAAAATTCTCCTGGGACATGGGGAGCTTATTTGAAAGAATAAGGTGGATGCAGCTGGTTTGCTAAGTATAATGTCAGCAAGTCATAGCCTGCCTTCCACCATTAAAGTTCATGCATGCCAGGGTCTTGATGGTGATGATGCTGTCCATTCAATCTCACTCTTGGAGATTCTATAGGCCAGGTCTCTCCACATCTTTTCATCTTGCATTAAATCTTTGAATTTTTGTATGCTCTTGCTGGTGTCAGTTTTGATGGTGTCTAGCCACCATGTTCTTTGATGGCCTGGTTTCCTTTTACCACTAATGCTTGGGTCTTAAGGACATTTAGAATAGAAGCCCAAATCATTCACTTCATAAATACCAGAAATGGCAGCTGATGTCCCGTTGCCTGGAGGCGGTCCGGGTCTGGATGGGGAGGAACAGGCTTCGACTCAACCCTGACAAGACTGAGTGGCTGTTCGTGCCGGCATCCCGGGAAATTCTGATTATTCCATCATTGGCCATGGGGGGTGAGCTATTACCCCCCGTAGATAGGGCCCGCAACTTGGGGGTCCTTCTAGACTCACAGCTCTCTTTGGAAGAGCATATTGGAGCTGTGACTAGGGGGGCCTTTGCCCAGGTTCGCCTGGTGCGCCAGTTGCGGCCCTATCTAGACCGGGATGCCTTGCGCACAGTCACTCATGCGCTCGTGACCTCTCGTCTAGACTACTGTAATGCTCTCTACATGGGGCTGCCCTTGAGGTCCACCCGGAGAATCCAGCTGGTGCAGAATGCGGCCGCGCGAGTCGTCTTGGGAGTTTCCCGATACTCCCATGTTACACCTTTGCTCCGCGAGCTGCATTGGCTACCGGTTGCTCTCCGGGTGAGGTTCAAGGTGTTAGTTATGACTTACAAAGCCCTTCATGGCATGGGTCCGGATTACCTACGGCAACACCTGCGACCGGCGTCAACTTCCCTCCATGCAGTGCGCTCCCACAGAGAGGGCCTCCTCAGGGTGCCGCCGATCAAAGAATGCCGATTGGTGACCCCCCAGGGGGAGAGCGTTCTCTGTGGGCGCGCCAGACCTCTGGAACCGCTTACCGGTTGAGCTCCACACGGCCCCCGACCTTCGCTCCTTCCGGCGCAATCTTAAAACATTCTTTTTCGAACAAGCTGGCCTGGTCTGACGGGATGGGGTTGGGTTTTTAAAATTAGTTTTTAACTTAATATGTATTGATTTTATGGGCATGATGTTTAATGGTTTTTTAATTTTTGTATTTGATCTTTATTGTGTATTGCCCTGTTCACCGCCCTGAGTCCTTCGGGAGAAGGGTGGTATAGAAATCAAATTATTAAATTAAATTAAATTAAATTAATAGCCAGGTACTGAATTGTATTTTTCAGTTGTCCTTTCAACATCCAAACTCATGGCTGTTTAGCGATTCACAGGGATCAATCATTTCTCTTACAGCAGAAAGAAATTGAGCTGTTAGTATCCATGACTAATACCCCTCATCTAGAACTTATATCCCAGGCAGATATTTTATTTATTTATTTATTTATTTATTTATTTATTTATTTATTTATTTATTTGATTTGTATACCGCCCTTCTCCCGAAGGACTCAGGGCAGTGAACAGGAACATAAATATCAAAATACCCAAAATACAGAAATTAAAAACAAATTAAACCCTAGTGCCCAAATGCAGAAAATAAATTACATTAAAACAATAATTAAAACAAAACCCATCAGATCAGGCCAGCTTGTACAAACAAATAGGTTTTTAGGTCACGTCGGAAGGAGCGAAGGTCGGGAGCTATCCGGAGCTCAACCGGTAAACGGTTCCACAGGTCAGGCGCACCCACAGAGAACGCCCTCCCCCTGGGGGTCACCAGACGACATTCTCCGAACAGCGGCACCCTGAGGAGGCCCTCTCTGTGGGAGCGCACTGGGCGGAGGGAAGTTGATGCTGGTCGTAGGTGCTCCCTAAGATATAAGCAACTTACTACTCATTATCAGTGTTGCTTGCATCTCATACATTCACTTAGTATTCTGCCTGATTACCTTGTGAACTCTTATTTTAACTTTTATTTTTAACAAGTTCCTTTCCTTATAATGTTCTTGGTTCACAGAAACCAGACTGGCTGCTTATCATCCTTTGGAATTCATAACCATGCTGCTTGAAACAGGAAGACCAGATGGTACAAATTGTCCAGATAGTGTCATTTATCCCATCAGAGAAGTTTTTTAGTAGTCACAGAATGGACACTGTGGCCTCTATGCTTTGTTTACACTTACTGCTTAGACTTTGACAAATGCATGCCTTCCTTTTGCAGGTAAATTAACTTCTAATGTGCATTTACTTTCTAAGGTTCTCATTTGTGCTTTGCATTCTAGTCCCATTTTAAAGAAAGAGACAGATTTATTGCTAAACTGGCTGATGAATATTAAATTGGGCAAGACGGGAATATGTTTTTGCCCTGGAAAGAACACAGGATTTGTTGTAGGAATGTTCAATTACCCCACGTTCTTCTAATTTTCATCTTTAGGTCAGTGCCTTGCATATTTATGGAATGGATTGCAAGCAGTAGGGAATCAATATTTCTCTCTGTTCAAAAATCTGTTTAGAAATACCAGCTTGTGAGTGTTGTATGTGAAAAAGAACTTATTTTCCTGAAATAGGAAGAGGCTGTTATTTTGTAAACAGGAGCTTACATCACGGAATTGTATACTTACAAAACTTGCAGTAAAGAACAACAACAGGGAAAGTTTTATTCTAGTATTTTAAAAATGGTTTCTGAGGCAATTTATGTTAATGGATATGTTCGTTACAGAAGTTCCATAAAAGTATCTCTGACGATTCGATAAATGTGAGAAGAGTGGTATAGATTTTTAATGGGTTTTCTAAAAAATATTAAATAAATGTAAGGTGGAATATGGTAATATTTTGGGTTCAAAGAAGAATGGGCAGGAAAATGGACCAGACTTACTGTATATTGATCTGAACATTTCTAGTTAGAAATGATAGATATCCTTTAGGCAAGAAACACTAGATTCATCCTACAGTATTTTCATTCTACAACACATTTTGCTTCCTCCGGGAAGAAAATAGCTCAAGGCAACCTAGCAAATTTGGTTCTATTGCTATAGTCAATTACATTCTATTGTTTTGCCACAGAAATTTGAAGCTGTTAATTGTCTGAAGCCCAGAATAATTTGGGGACCTGTGTCCTATGTCAAAATATTGGTTCAGTCAAAACTTTTTCTCTAGTGTACAACCCTATAATCTATTTGTTAAATAGCAGGTTCTTTGACGCAGGAATGAAGACGCAAACAGAGTACAGGTAACTTATACTTTATTTTGTGCTGTGACTGTACCAAGGGAAATGGCTGCAACCAGCTGCAATATATAGTCTAGCCCCTAGGCAGCAGCCAATAGGTTTGAATCAACAATTGCCACCTGGGGAGAGCCAATTGCAGCACAGGAGACTGATAGTCTGGGTTGCTGGAGAGCCATTAGCTGCTCCAGCAACCCACATGGTATTCCCTCAATAAGCCCAGTACATAACACCCCTCCCCCCCTTAGCTCAGACTATAATAACATCAATCAGTCAAAACTCAATGTCCAACAAACCAAGTAAAAGCAATATTATTATTATTATTATTATTATTATTATTATTATTATTATTATTATTATTATTATTATTATTATTATTATTATTAATAATAATAATAATAATAATAATAATAAAAATAATAATAATAATAATAATAAAAATAATAATAATAATAAACAATGTGGACTACAATGTTATTAAACAACATCTAAATCAATAGGCTATGAAAATGGTACTTTTAGACAGTTATATCAAAGCAATAGTTCTGTAGTCTAGTGGCAATAGAATTTACAATAACATATAGCTCTTTATTTTACAGTATAGTCTGTGAGGTATGCAGGAGGCTTGTGTGGCCTAGAGGAACATCTTGGAGTTCCCCTTACTTTGTGGTCTACCAGCTCACCCAGTGGGCTGGGTAGACCCATGTCCCCTTGTGCTCCAGTGTCAAGGGGAATCAAAACGCTCTGGCTGGCCTCAGCAGGTTGGCCCACCCCAGAGTCAGTCTGTTCTGCAGAGTAGGCACAGCAGTTGCTGAAGTTTGGTTGGCTTACTTCTTCAGGGGGTCCATGTTGCACTCCAGAGCTCCCTGGTTCTCCCTCTGGTTCCATCTCAGTTAAGAAGGAAAAGTCCTGGTAGTCCATGTGAGGGCTGGCTTGGCTGCAAGTTTGAGGACCTTGGGAGGGACTTATGATGCAGTCCTTGCTTAGTGGCCATTCTGTAGACCGTTTCCTGAGCTGATCAATGTGCCGTCTGACAACTTGCCCTCCCTCCTTCCCACTTCATAAGATAGGGGTCCGGATGTCTTGGTGATTTGACCAGGAACCCACAGATTCCCATGACCATAGTTCCTGGCCCAAACCCAATCACCCATGTGCAGCCCCCTCGGGGGTTTTGGTTGAGAGGCTTCTGTTGCCACTCTGTCTGGATGCAACTTGTCCAGTTTAGAAATCAAACGCCTCCCCCAACTTAGTTCTGCAGGACTTTTACCTGTGGCAGTGCAGGGCGTAGAATGCTGGCAGAGTAAAAAATCTGCCAATCTGTGATGCCAGTCACCTGTGACAATGCGCTTGAGTGCCTCCTTTGTTGTCCTCACCATGCGTTCAGCTTGACCATTAGTAGATGGATGAAAAGGCACAGATGTTGCATGTCTGATGAGATTAGCTCTGAGGAAAGCCTGCAATTCAGCAGCAGTGAATTGGGCCCCATTGTCTGAAACTAAGACATCAGGCAACCCATGTGTGGCAAAGAGTTTTCTCAGCACCTGGATGGTCCTAGCAGTAGCCATGTTAGGAACTGGAATTACCTCCAGCCATTTGGAGTGGCTATCCACTACTATAAGGAAGAGCTGTCCTTGAAAAGGCCCACGGTAGTCTATTGCTGCCTTGTGATGTAGGAATGTGTGATAAAAATTTAGGAGACCCAAAAATGCTTGCAGATCTCCTTTTGATTTTGGCCTAGGAGCCATTTTAATGCCCTTCACTTTAGAATCAGCAGGGTGGATGCCGTTAAGCATCAATTCAGAAACCCAAGAATTCTGTTGAAGGAACCCCAATACTATACTTGTTCTTTTTTAATTTGAGGCCTACTTCGCAAAGCCTCTGCAAAACAGCCCTGAGCCTTCTGGCCAACATTTCTGGGGATTCCCCTGCAATAAGAACATCATCAAAATAAGGGCAGATGCCCTGAATACCCTTGAGTGTACACTCCATGATCCCCTGGAAAATACCCAGTGAAACACTGACTCCAAACTGTAAGCATTTAACTTTGAATGCCCCTCTATGAATCATGATCGTTTGAGCTGCGGCTGTGGCCTCATCAGCTGGCAATTGCTGATAGGTCTGTGCTATAACAAGTTTAGCAAAAATAGTACCCCCTTGCAAGGAGGCTAAAATATGGTTGACCACTGGGGCCGGGTAAGCATGTAGCTTGAGGGCCTTATTTAATGTGCATTTATAGTCAGCACAAATGCGAATTTCCCCATTGGCTTTAAGTGGAGTGACTATAGGAATTTCCCACTCCTCCCCCATCAAAAGGCTGTAACACGCCCTGTTCTACAAGCTTATCAATTTCGGAATCAATTTTATGTTTTAAGGCAAAGAGGACTGTGCGAGGCTTAACCCTAATTAGAACTACATTGGGATCTAACTTAAATGGGATAGGCGGGCCTGTGTATGTCCCTAAAAAGGTAAAGTTTCCCCTGCACATGTGTGCTAGTCGTTTCCGACTCTAGGGGCCGGTGCTCATCTCCGTTTCAAAGCCGAAGAGCCAGCGCTTGTCCGAGGATGTCTCCGTGGTCATGTGGCCGGCATGACTAGATGCCAAAGGCGTACGGAATGCTGTTATCTTCCCACCGTAGTGGTCCCTATTTTTCTACTTGCATTTTTACATGCTTTTGAACTGCTAGGTTGGCAGAAGCTGGGACGAGTAACAGGTGCTCAACTCTGTTACACGGCACTCGGGATTCGACCCACCAAACTGCTAACCTTCTGATTGACAAGCTCAGCGTCCTAACCCATTGAGCCACCATGTCCCTAGAGTTGAATCAAAAACATCCGTGTATTCCTTGCACACTGACATGAGGTCTGCAGTTTGTGTCTGGTTTATGCCAGTAATCTGAATACTTAAGGCATCAAACCAATCAAGTCCAATGAGACTCGTTCTCTGGCCCTCTACTACTATTACATCGAGGTGCCCCAAAAGCCCTTTAAACTTAACCAACAAGGTGGCTTCACCCTTAACTTTAACGTGCACGTTCTGAAAATCCATTAGGATTATATCTGAGGGTCTTAGTTTGGCCCAATTGTTACTGCACCTACACATGAAGTTAAAAGTGTCTTGAGAAATGATTGAGACTGCAGAGCCAGAGTCCAATTCCATCTTACATGGAACTCCTTGTAGCTCTACCATGAGCTTAAGTTTGGGCTTGAGGGGGCGTTGAGCCCTGGTGTGGCATACGCTTCTACAGCTTCTGAAGAATCCCACACTAACTGGACCCTGGGCCCCAGTACCTCTCCTAGTCGGTTCTTCCAACTGGTGTTTGGGTGGCCGGTCTCACTGGCGGGCTCTGCAAACCACCATGATGTGGCCTGTCCTTCTACAAGCTCTACACGTGGCTGAACGAAATCTGCAATTGGCATGAAGAAGGTTGCCACCACACCCCTTACATCTCAGTAAGAGAACTGCCTTGTAACTGTCCTCTCACTGCTGGCTGTTGTGGTATTGCGTGTTGGGTTGCTTTTGGAGTGGGTTGATTTCAGGTTCTTCTTTTTTTATTGAAAAGTTTTACAATTTTTAAATACAATGAACTCCCCCCCTCCCCCTCCCCTCTCCCCAACCCTCCCCTCCCCTCCCCTCCCCCCTCCCCGACTTCCCAGAGCTGAATACAGGGTATAATAATACAAACATAAACTAAAATATGCTAACAACAAAAATAAAACATTAAGTTCTATCGGACTTTAACTCTCCAGAATCATAATATTAATAAAGTAACAAATAACTAATCATACATCATAAAAATCCACTACTTATTCAAATGCTAAATGAAACTTTTTAGTCCCATATTTATTCTGAATATATTCAATCCATCTTCTCCATTCCACAATATATCTCTGTTGCGATTGGTCTTTCAAATATGCCAAAATCTTTGCCATTTCCGCCAAGTTGGAAACTTTCAAAGTCCACTCTTCTATAGTCGGCAATTCCTCCTTCTTCCAATATTGCGCAACTAAAAGTCTTGCCGCCGTAATTAGATGCAACATCAACTTAGTGTCTATAACAGTAGTATCTGTAATAATACCTAATAAAAACAATTGCGGAGAAAACTTTATCCTTTTCTTGGTGCAAAAAGATTCTCGGCCAAATCAAAGGTTACTGGGCTGCACACGCAAAGTAGCATTGCAGCCTTCAGTCCTTCTTCCATGATCTGATTGGCTCTGAGGTAGTTTTCTACTTGCGATAAATAAGATGGCCATTCCTCTGGGTGTTTCATGTCAAATTCTCTTAGTTTACCGACCTTTGGCATTCTTCTTTCTGGTTCCTGTGATCTTCCAGATCCTGCTTCTGGGCTCAGGGAATGAGTCCACTGAGCACGAGGCCGCTAGTGTAGCTTGCTAGCCGACCTTGAGAGAGGTGGAAAAAATGCCTCTTCCCTCCGGCATGTGCTGCCTTTCCCTCGTGGACTTCAGCTCTTTAATCATCAAAGCAGGATCCCACCTTCGTCGCCACTGTTAAATAGTGGGTTCTTTGACACAGGAATGAAGACGCGAACAGAGTACAGGTAACTCATACTTTATTTTGTGCTGTGACTTTACCAAGGGAAATGGCTGCAACCAGCTGCAATATATAGTCTGGTCCCTAGGCAGCAGCCAATAGGTTTGAATCAACCATTGCCGCCTGGGGAGAGCCAATTGCAGCACAGGAGACTTATAGTCTGGGTTGCTGGAGAGCCGTTAGCTGCTCCAGCAACCCACGTGGTATTCCCTCAATAAGCCCAGTACATAACACTATTAAATCTGCTTTTATTTTAACCCAGCTTTAACAAGTGGCATAGATGATCATCTGCTCTTAACATGTTGCTGATATTTTAATCATATAGCTTGCTTGGTGCTGATATGAGTGAAATCCAAAAGGAAAATTGCAAACTTTTCTCTAGCAAAATACAAGGATATGCAGAATAGATTTGCATAGCCTTATTTCTCTACCATTTGCTGAATAACTTTCATTTCCTAATAAGGATATTATTCTTCAATCAGTTAATTTACATACATTTCATCTTTATCTGAACTAAAGATGGACATTACTGTAAATCTAGTTGAATAAAATTTAGCATACCTGGATTCTAATGAAGGGAATGTAACATTCTGTAACATGTTACAATAAAGGTAAAGGTAAAGGTTCCCCCGCACATGTGTGCTAGTCGTTTCCGACTCTAGGGGCCAGTGCTCATCTCCGTTTCAAAGCCGAAGAGCCAGCGCTTGTCCGAGGACGTCTCCGTGGTCATGTGGCCGGCATGACTAGACGCCAAAGGCGCACGGAATGCTGTTACCTTCCCACCGTAGTGGTCCCTATTTTTCTACTTGCATTTTTACGTGCTTTCGAACTGCTAGGTTGGCAGAAGCTGGGACGAGTAACAGGTGCTCACTCTGTTACGTGGCACTCGGCATTCGACCCACCAAACTGCCGACCTTCTGATTGACAAGCTCAGCGTCCTAACCCACTGAGCCACCGTGTCCCTATGTTACAATAGGGCCCAGTAAATAACTTTTAACTGCAATAATTCATTAAAAGCAAGTAAGAAATATGAAGTTCTGTCCATCCATCTTTGGACTGTGTTCCTCAGCTTCAGCAATTTTAAGATGTTTATACCAGTCAACTCCTAGGTTTCCCCTGCCAGCCACTCCCAATTCTGGTTGAGCTCAACTAAATCATTTAGATTCATTCTATCTATGCTGCTGTAACAAGTGCAAAATGAGCTTTCTATTCACATCAGACTTTGAATTTTAGCACCATACATACGTAGAGATCGCATGGCCTTGTCCACATGACCTGCAACATGTTTGCGTAGGAAGGATTTTTCCATCCATTTCTTTGCAGATGCACGTAAAACCTCTTCATCCTAAATCTCAAAGTACTTACCGTATATACTTGAGTATAAGCCGAATTTTTCAGCCCACTTTTTGGGCTGAAAAATTCCACTTCGGCTTATACTCCAGTCAACAAAAAAACTTACCGAGGACTTGTGCGCGGCCGAGGCTTTGGTGCTTCCGGGATTGCGCGCACCTCTCCCAAGCCACCGCCGTCCGAGACCTGCCGAAGTTTGGGGAGGTTTGGGGAGGTGCGCGCGCACCTCCCCAAACCTCCCCAAACGGCAGGTCTCCGTTCCTTCGCGCCCTGCCTGCCTGCTTCTTTCCGCAGCGGAAAGAAGCAGGCAGGCAGGGCGCGGAGGAACGGAGACCTGCCGACGTTTGGGGAGGTTTGGGCGCCTCCCCAAACCTCCCCAAACGTCGGCAGGTCTGCGCGGAGGAACGGAGACCTGGGGAGGTTTGGGGAGGCGCCCAAACCTCCCCAAACGTCGGCAGGAGGAACGGAGACCTGCCGACGTTTGGGGAGGTTTGGGGAGGCGCCCAAACCTCCCCAAACGTCGGCAGGTCTGCGCGGAGGAACGGAGACCTGGGGAGGTTTGGGGAGGCGCCCAAACCTCCCCAAACGTCGGCAGGAGGAACAGAGACCTGCCGACGTTTGGGGAGGTTTGGGGAGGCGCCCAAACCTCCCCAAACGTCGGCAGGTCTGCGCGGAGGAACGGAGACCTGGGGAGGTTTGGAGAGGCGCCCAAACCTCCCCAAACGTCGGCAGGAGGAACGGAGACCTGCCGACGTTTGGGGAGGTTTGGGGAGGCGCCCAAACCTCCCCAAACGTCGGCAGGTCTGTGCGGAGGAACGGAGACCTGGGGAGGTTTGGGGAGGCGCCCAAACCTGCCCAAACGTCGGCAGGAGGAACGGAGACCTGCCGACGTTTGGGGAGGTTTGGGGAGGCGCCCAAACCTCCCCAAACGTCGGCAGGTCTGCGCGGAGGAACGGAGACCTGGGGAGGTTTGGGGAGGCACCCAAACCTCCCCAAACGTCGGCAGGAGGAACGGAGACCTGCCGACATTTGGGGAGGTTTGGGGAGGCGCCCAAACCTCCCCAAACGTCGGCAGGTCTGCGCGGAGGAACGGAGACCTGGGGAGGTTTGGGGAGGCGCCCAAACCTCCCCAAACGTCGGCAGGAGGAACGGAGACCTGCCGACGTTTGGGGAGGTTTGGGGAGGCGCCCAAACCTCCCCAAACGTCGGCAGGTCTGCGTGGAGGAACGGAGACCTGGGGAGGTTTGGGGAGGTGCCCAAACCTGCCCAAACGTCGGCAGGAGGAACGGAGACCTGCCGACGTTTGGGGAGGTTTGGGGAGGCGCCCAAACCTGCCCAAACGTCGGCAGGTCTGCGCGGAGGAACGGAGACCTGGGGAGGTTTGGGGAGGCGCCCAAACCTCCCCAAACGTCGGCAGGTCTGCGCGGAGGAACGGAGACCTGCCGACGTTTGGGGAGGTTTGGGGAGGCGCCCAAACCTCCCCAAACGTCGGCAGGTCTGCGCGGAGGAACGGAGACCTGCCGACGTTTGGGGAGGTTTGGGGAGGCGCCCAAACCTCCCCAAACGTCGGCAGGAGGAACGGAGACCTGCCGACGTTTGGGGAGGTTTGGGGAGGCGCCCAAACCTCCCCAAACGTCGGCAGGTCTCCGTTCCTCCGCGCCCTGCCTGCCTGCTTCTTTCCGCAGCGGAAAGAAGCAGGCAGACAGGGCGCGGAGGTCCGGAGACCTGCCGACGTTTGGGGAGGTTTGGGGAGGTGCGCGCACACCTCCGCAAACCTCCCCAAACTTCGGCAGGTCTCCGGACGGCGGCAGCTTGGGAGAGGTGCGCGCGATCCTGGAAGCACCGAAGCCTCGGCCGCGCGCAAGTCCTCGGTAAGCTCCGGGCGGTCACTTGCTTCGCGTCTCCTGAGGGAAGGGGGGGTGACTGGAGCGGGCGTGTTTCCTCGCCTGCTGGGCGCCGCAATTTGCCCGGGGAACGCGCGGGCCCCGAATGGCAGCGTGGAGCGAGGAAGCGGACAGCCAGGGCTTCCCCGAGAGCCGCGGCCACACAGGGTATTCCTGTGTATTCAGGCTTGCAAAATGGCGGATCGAGCCTCTGCTGGCGGCAGAGGCTTGCAGAGCGCGGATCCAGCCTCCGCCGGCGGCGGAGGCTTGCAGAACGGCGGATCGGCTTATACTCGAGTCAACAACTTTTCCCAGTTTTTGGGGGTGAAATTGGGGGTCTCGGCTTATACTCGAGTCGGCTTATACTCAAGTATATACGGTATTTGGTTATATATGCACGTCTCTAAATCATTTCTATTTTCCCATTCAGGAAAAAACAAATATGTCTCAAACCTAAATTCTGAAAAATGGGAGATTAATGTAAAAAAAAGTTTTCTAGGCTATCACTTTGAATGTAGTGAAATTTTGTACTGTTATACTGCAGAAAACAGAACTGTTCAAAAAGAAACAAGTAATTCTATGTTACTCCTCCATAAAATAGCAAAACAAACTGCCACAGAGCATTAACTGAGTTTCCATAAGATTAGTCTGAATAGTTATTACTTATCTTCTTGTAGGTACATTTAGTAATAAAATAATTGTTGTCTTGATGTGAGACTTTTGAAAAGATTTAATGCAGTATAATCCTGCTCTGGTGATGATACAGTTGGAATAAATACCACATGACATTTCATCAGTATTGTAATGTATTGGGTTTTGTCTTGTTAAGGGAACATCACGTGGGTTAATTGCTGGTAGGTTGTTTAAGCAGGGAAGCTGGCTAACGGCTCCCAGCTCCTCAGACAACCTGTCTCCAGCACCGCCATTGGCTGCCTCTAGGGCGGCAATACGTTAATGGGGAAGCCAGATTTGTGCTATTACCTTAACAACTTAACAATTGTGGCAAGAAACGGGGCAAAACTCCCTTAACAGCTGTCTTGCTTAGCAACGGCAATTTTGGGCTCAGTTGTGGTCATAGGTTGAGGACTACCTGCACATCCGCAGCAAAGAAGGTCCAAGAGTGAATTTGGCTGCTGAAGAAAAAATGAACTCAGCATTTGCAGACTAAACTTCTTGCAACGGGATCTATATGCTGTCTATCCCTTTGTTTGCATGCATTAGCTTCACACTGCCAGATGATCTACCTCTACTCTGTTAGAGTATTGCTTTAAACCTATTGGCCACCGCCTAGAGGCCAGGGTATAAATTGCTGCACTCGCAGCCATGTTTCTCAGTTCAGTTCCTGCAAGCAATAAACAATGATCTTTGCTGAACTCACTCACCTCGTCTCGTCATTGAAACAACAAACCCAGTATCTAACACTGGCAATGAAGGTGGGATCCTGCTCCTCCAACTGAGCTGAAGAGTCACTAGGGAAGAAGCCGAACCCGCCTGGCATGAAAAGCAATTCCCCCCCCATGGTCAGCCTAGCACAGCCACGCTAGTGACCATGCGCCCAGAGGACCAGTCCCTGAGCCATAGAGGACCAGTGAAGACAACGAGCCCCAGCCGTGAAGAACAGCAGAAATGGCCAAGGCACTTCTCCTCCAGATTGGATTGTTCTAAATAATTCTTTTAAAGGTTCCACCATTTCTATCTGTAAATCTTTATAATAAACGGCAGTCAAGCCATCTGTTCCTGGTGCTTTTCCCACCTTTAATTGTTTAATTGCTGAAATAATTTCTTCAGCATTTATCAGTTGATTCATCCCTTCCCTTTGCTCTTGTGTAAGAACAGGGATATTCACTTCTTGTAAATATCTATCTATATCTATACCTTGAATCTTATCCCTAACATATAACTTAGAATAGAATTCAACAAAAGCCTTTTTAATAAGATTTTGCTGAAACACCTCTTTTCCCTTATATACTATTCTATCTATGTTACGTGACCTTTGTTTCTTCCTTAACAAATAAGCTAACCACCTACCCGGCTTATTAGCATTACAAAAAGTATAATGTTTAACATACCATAGGTTGGTTGCCACTTGATCTGCCATCAACATATTAAACTGACCTCTTAACAAAGTAATTGCTTCTTTGATCCTCTTACCAGATGGATTCAAAATTAGAGCCTTCTCTTTCCTCTTAATTTCCTCCTCTAACTCTTTACGCTTATATTCCAATTTATGCCTATGTTTGTTATTCAAATATATTAACACTCCTCTCATATAAACTTTACTTGCATCCCAAACCATTTCAATAGAAGTACCCTTATACATATTTGTATTAAAAAATTCTTTCATCTGTTTTTTACATTCATCCACATTTTCTTGATATCTAAACAAATTTTCATTCAATCTCCAAGACCTCCTCTCTCCACTCTCTTTTTCCAATTCCAACCATACTGGACTATGATCTGATAAATTTCTTGGACATATATTAATCTTCTTGATCCTAGAAAAAAAATCATTAGTAGTTAATACAAAGTCAATCCTGGAAAAGGATTGATGTCTATCAGAAAAAAAGGTAAAATCTTTTTCTTCCAAATTTCTTTCTCTCCAAACATCTCTCAATTCCAAGTCATCTTTCATCTCAAAAAAAAAATTAGGCTATCTAGCATGATTTGGTATGCTTTTGAAAAAACCTTTTTTGTCTTTCTGTGTGTCCAGGACTCCATTCCAATCTCCCATCAAAATACACGATTTATAATCCCATTGAATTATCTTACTATGTAAAAGTTTATAAAATTCTCCTTGCTGTTGATTAGGAGCATATAATCCAACCAAAAGTATTTTCTTGCCTTCTATTAAAAGTTCAATTATAATATATCTTCCTTGTTTATCTGTTTCAATTAAATTAGCTATTAAATTCTTCTTCACGTAAATGACTACTCCATTTTTCTTATCTGGAGCAGACGCACTAAACTGTATACCCAATCTAGAGTTTACCAGTTATTTCTGATCAACTGCACGAATATGCGTTTCTTGTAAACAAATAACATCATTTTTAAATTGTTTCAAATACTGAAAAACTTTCTTTCTCTTGTGCGGGGAATTTAACCCATTAACATTCCAGGTTAGAACCTTTGTTGCCATCTTTTGCGACCTGAAGCTTTCGGAGCACCTTTTGCAGAACCACCTGGACCTGCCTCTTCAGTCTCACTCCTCCCACAGCTTCACTATAAGTAAATTCTTGAGATATGATTGCAGCTTTCTGTTGTTCTTGTTCTTGTCTCATTTGTCTAATTGCAGCCCTTGTCATTCTTTGTTCTTTAACCTCTTCTATCGACATCTGGGGCTGCTCAACTTCTACAATTAGCTGAGATTCTTTAATCATCTGTAAAGTAACTCCTTCATCTCCTTGTTTACTCTCCACTTGAGTCTGACGGTCTCCTTCTTCCTTCCTTCCTTTGAATTCTGGAGATGGCGGAGGACCTGCTTTCAATATGTTAGAATAAAAATCTCGTGCCTTCAAAACTGTATTAAGACGATATCTCATGCCAGCATAATTCACCACCAAGCCTACTGGTATCTCCCATCTAAACTGAAGCTGCCATTTCTTTAATTCATCTGCCAAAAAAAGCAAATTCTTTTCTTTTCCTTAAAATTCTTGGAGGAATCTCTTTCAGAAGTAAAACGTCTTGCTCAGCAACTTTAAATCTATTATTATAAAAGGCTTGGATAATCACATTTCTAATTGCTCTCTTTGTAAAATAGACCACCACATCTCTAGGTAATTTTCTTTGTCTGGCAATCCAAGAATTAACACAAAATATTTTGTCTATATTCGCTTGACGCTCCAAGATCAGTTCGAGGGCTTGTGCCAATAACTCTTTCAAATTTTCCTTTGGGTCCTCTTTCAATCCTCTAATCCTCAAAGCAAACTCCATATCTCTATATTGTATCATAACTACATCATCATCAATCTTTTCCATCTTATTTTCAGCTTCCAACATTTTAGCATCCAATCTCAAATTATTTTGATTCAACTCTTCCACACGATCATCCAGGCGCTCAATACAGACTGCAAGCCCCTGAAATGCAGCTAAAATGTCTGCTCTTATTTCAGTATTCTTCTCCTCAATAAGTTCAGCTATTTGCTGGGATTGTATTTTTAAAGCATCTTGTAAATCTTTTAATGTTAATGTGGGTGCGGGTGCCACAGGAGGAGGCATCAAAGCCTGTAATGAAGAATGCTGAACTGGTGAAGCACCAGCACTTCTAGGAACAGAAGCTTTTGTTGATTTAGAAGCCATCTTAACACCCAGTTAATTTCTGTTGCACACTTTCACTTTCCACACCACTTGCAACTTTTTCTTTCAAAGTAAACCAGAGTTAAAGTTCAAATACTTGCTGTTTCAATATTCTCCTGCACAGCTCTGCCTGCATCCAAGTAATCCAAAGTTAATTGTTAATTGCAGGGATGGTTGCAGCGTCCTGCTCCCCTCCAAAGCCTTGGAGCAGAGGAGTCCCCAAGTCCAGAGCAAATTCAGGCTTTGGGGGGGCTCTCACCCTTCAACCCCCAGAATTTAAACTCAGGGGGTCTAGGGGAGCTCTACCCCTACCTGAACGCTCACCCTCCCCTCTTTTCCTGAGGAGAGGGTTTCTGAGCCGCAAAACAGCTGATCGTTGCTGTTTTAGCGGTTCCACGGAAAGCAACGGGGCTGACGGCCGAAACGGCCACCATCGATGGAGCCTTACTACCCAGAAGTCCTGTATAGCCTATTCTTCAGGCATAAACTATTGATAGACAAGCCCATGGATTTTTTTTGAGAAATAACTAGTTCTCTCCTCAATTTATTTACTGAGTGATGAGTAAAAAAAATTTTAAACATAAGTAGAGGGCAGAGCTCACCAAATTAAAGGTGATAGCTGTGATTGTGCAGTCAAAAAGCAGCACCTGCCAGGTGGTATGCGTATGAGGGGTTGAAAAGCACTGTAAAAAAAGAATAAAAAAAGTGTAAAAGTAGATAAGGTGAAGCGGCGGCAGCACCACACAGGCACTATGCAAGGTATTGCCAGGGTCCTGCTGAATGCCCAGGATCAGTGTGCACAGCTCCATCTGATTGGGGTGGCAGGCAGCCCCATGCAGTCTTCAGGCTGAGATTCAACTGGAGCTGCGCGAGATGTTGCCAGGGTCCTGCTGAGAGCCCAGGATCAGTGTGCACAGCTCCAGCTGATTGGGGATGGCAGGCAGCCTCATGCAGTCTTTAGGCAAAGATTCAGCTGGAGCTGCATGAGGCGTTGCCTGGGTCCTGCTGAGAGCCCAGGATCAGCATGTGCACCTCCAGCTGATTGGGGGGGGGAGGCAACCTGACACAGTCTTCAGGCAGAGATTCAGCTAGAGCTGTCCAAGGTGTTGCCTGCTGAGACCCCAGGATCAGTGGGTGCAGTTACAGCTGATCAGCACTTCTGGTGCACCCAGAAGAGAAAAGGAGGTGGGGAAGAGGGAGAGGAAAGGCTATAAAAGGAGCAGGTTTTGGCGGGACAGGGAGAGAGAGGAAAAGACAAAGAGGGGGGGAAGAGAAGGGGATGGCAAAAGAGAAACAGAAATGCACAGCCTTGAGGAGAGCAGTCAGCTGGAGGTGCACTGAAGAGAAAAGAAGGGGGAGAGGAGACGATATCAAATAAGGGGGCGAAGAGAAGAAAGGATATAAAAGAAGAAGGGGGAGATAAGAGAGAATATAAAATGGGGGAGAGAAGAGGATATAAAAGGGGAGAGAGAATATAAAAGGGAGGAGAGGAGAGAGAATATAAAAGAAGGGAAGAAGAGAGGATATAAAAGGGGGAGAGAAGAGAGGATATAAAATGGAAAGAGAAGAGGAATATAAAAAGGGAAGAAAGAAGAGAGGATATAAAAGAAAGAGGGGAGAGAAGAGAGGATATAAAAGGATGGGTGAGAAGTTTGTTAAATGAGTTTTGCACCATTTTATGACTTTTTTTGCCACATTTGTTAATCACTGCAGTTGTTAAATTAGTAACATGGTTGTTAAGTGAATCTGGTTTCCCCATTGACTTTACTTGTCAGAAGGTTGCAAAAGGGGATCACATGACCCTGGGACAATGTGACCGTTATAACTATGAATCCGTTGCCAAGCATCCAAATGTAAATCACATGACCCTGGGGATGCTGCAATGGTCATAAGTGTGAAAAATGGTCATAAGTCACTTTTTCAGTGCTGTTGTAACTTTGAACAGTCACTAAGCGAACTGTTGTAAGTCAAGGATTACCTGTACTTTATCACTTTTTTCCTCTTTTTTTTTTGGTCATCAATTCCTTGCTAGGCAACTGGTGTATATATAATAGAAGAACTGAAATTTTTCAAATTAAGTTGGGAATCCTACAAAATAACCAAATAACAACTTAGAAAAGGGAAGGGAGCATTTCTTTAAAACCAAACAATGGAAAAACAGAATGACAAGCAAATAATAGGCAAGGAAAATGTATCAATTTTGAATGTGGAGAGTGGTGAAGTTAATTAGTTTACATAATTTCATTAGCATATCCTTTGTGAATACTTTCTAGAGTAAGGAAATATGGCTTGCGTTTTTTCTCTCATTAAACTCTTGCAATAAATACAAGCATACTTTATCTGGGAGAAAGGTGTGTCTGGTGAAGGTTAAAGCATGCATTTGTAAATATTTGTTTCCTGTAGAATGAGAAAATGGAAAATTATTGCTAATTTGCAGGTTATGTCAAAACAATTATTTGCTTTCTCCATTAAACTTAATGGATGAAGATCTAGAGAGAGAAGTCCTCTGATTTTTTAAAAAAATGGTTTTTAAATTTTGAATTGTTGATTTTAGTCCTAAAATGTTTAGATAAATATAATATCTAGTTCATGTTATACTCTGAATGAATAACCAAATATAAGCCAAGTTCTTTGCATGAATTATTCAACAATCAGAACGATAACTTGCAAAGGGCTTGAATACAATCCAATGCTCAATACACAAACTGAAATTAAAAGCATCTTCCCCACCCTCTACAACAATGGTTGTTTAGTCTGCAGTTAACACTACTACTCTCTGAATAATCAGTTCTCCTGTCAAATTGCTCTCCTTCTCTCCCTCTGCCCCTCTGACATTGAGTTGAAATCTCACTTCCTGTTATTTTAGTCCATTATTCCATGTCTTAAACTCTTACCAATGGAGAATATGTCTTGACTTTCTTCTGTGTGGGACTCTTTCTAAAAGTGACATCGTATCACTCTACAGTCTTCCAAAGTGAAACAGTATTCCCAATTTCTTCAGTCTCTTTACATAAAACAGATGAGTAAATAATTTAGCACTGAAATCACACTAAAGCATATATAATGCATATCACCTGGTCCCAGATTTTCCCAATATATTGAGACAAATATTTTTGTCCAAATATGTTCTCTATCCATATAAATCAACAGTCAGGTTTTATGCAAATTTGTATTCTTTATTTTTGTGGGTGATATTCCCTTTCTTTCTAGTGAATAAATAACTTCTATGAATTTTTAATGAGGGTTAGGTTAGTTGTTGTATTCTCAATGAGACAACTATGATTGCACTTGCAGCTGGTAGCTCTCAGCCTTCTTCTTTCTCTCTTGATAGAACTAGGGGTCTTCAGTCTATTTAATCCTCTCTCTATGAATAATCAAAGCTCTACTTTATTTTACATCCATTCAATGTTTGTAACCAATGTTAATAAGGGGTGGACTTCAATTAACTGATCATGATTGCCATTATGAAGTCACTTACCATTGTTGCAGATGCCCTTCTACTATCCTATTAAGCTGACCTTTTTAATGATTTAATGATGTCTTGTCTTTAAATTTTGCTTGAGCGGCTCTTTCAGCCGTCTCCTGCGGCTCCCAGTCCTCTGCCAAGTGCAGTCCAAAAAAAAAAAAGTGGGACTAAAAAATTTCAACCAATCAATTCAAATATGCAGGGTAGGTGCATATCTCGCCTTGGCTCCCACTCTTCAGTCAAACCCTGTTCTGCGCATGTGCGCATGTACGCGCATGGGCACACATTTTTTGCGGCTCCCAGTTTTTCCTTTTGTGAGGGAACCGGTTCCGAGTGGCTCTTTCACTGTTTCAGGTTGCTGACCGCTGAGCTAGACAGTTTTTCATTTTTCCTCTCTAGAGATCATACAAAAACTTTTAAAAACTCTGGGTGCTGGGATGGGTAAGCAGTGCTTTACCAGGGGTTGGGATAATCCAAGATTATTATGATGATTTATTTTGAACTGGCTATGCTTTTCTTTCTATATCAATGAGTTTGGTTAGCAGAAAGAGATGGCAGTGGAAGTGGACTGCAGAATGAAAGAAAATATGCTGTACCTTGTTCTGTAAATAGTAGGTAGCAGAAATAATTGTATTGAACAAATACTGTGACATCCCCAGGAGTCATGTATGAACCAGACACCAGACCTCCTTTCCTCAGAATAAAAATAACACTACAGATTTTGTGTGTGTTTTTTTATTTTAAAAGCTAACCCTAATGTTCCTTATCTGATTTATATTAGTTTGAAAAACTTTTAATGTCCAGTAGTATTCATTGAAAAGTTCCACTGGTCCAAAAATATAAGATTGATTTTTCAAAGGAAATTGCTAAAAAAATGTAATCACAATGGTAACAAGGCATTTCTACTGTTTATCTTGCTTCTCCTCCAACTATTATGGCAATGTTACAAATTACAACATGGTTTCAGTAAAAATTTACACATATATTAGAGCTTATCTTTAGAGGAAAAACCAGTTCCTGCAATATATAGAAGAAAAGGTTTAGGAGTGAGGCTGCCTATTGAAATATTTATGCTATGGAGACTTGTACAAAGAAAAAGAAGAAAATAAAACTTTAAATAATATATGAAACATTTAGTAGGAATTCAATCATATGAAAGAATAACTAAAGAGGAAGAAAACAGTGTTTAACTAATTTTATGAAAGCAAATTACTGTTCTCAGTTTAAAATGTCAAGCTGGACATGATTAGTCTTCAGACTTTTGTTTATATATTTTAGTAGAAATCTTAAGACTAACCCATTGGAACCAACAAAAAATATTGCTTTAGAGATTATGAAATCATATAATGAATACTATTAAAAATGCATTCTATATGAGTAAGGATTCCAAAGCAATTGTTCATCTATAAGTTGATTTAAAATAACTCACATCCTTTTGGGGAATGGTGGCTTTGAGGAACTTTTGTGGCTGACTTTTGTGGCTATTTTTTGCCGGTGTTTGGTGGATAAAATCACTTATATGGTACCAGTCCTTGGTTAGATGCAAATAAGTTGACAAGACTGGTATCTCACAATAAAATGAGACAGATTTGAGCCTATTGATTCCAGTTAAATTGATAGGTATGAGTGCTCTTACATAGGGGATGAACCCTTGTTTGTCCAGTCAAGGAGGTGAGAAGTGGCTGGAAGCTCCTCCCTTAGTGTATCAACAAGCAGTGTTGCAACACTCTTAGAATCTTGATCTTGAGATTCCACAATATCCACAGGCTGCTATGAAGAGTTTGAGCAACAAATTATTATCAGATGGTTCAAGTTTGATCAGGTGTTGATTCCACATGGACAGGATCTATGGAAATGGTAGTGGTATGGTGTTGCAAGGAATCTGTTAATCATTCCATCTTGTGGATTTCAAGATAGTAATTATTATAAATGAGATAGTGCTGCCATTGAAGGAGCAGGACTCAAAGCATTCTACCAGGATAATGAATACTGCTTCATAGGCAGGTGGAAGTCTTAGCTAGGAAGCCTTTGCCCAGCTTTGGCTGGAATGGTATACTAGTTGTGGGTTTGCCTGGGAATGGAAGCTTTGATTACAGTGACCCTAACCTTTATCACCTCCTGATTAGTTTACTGTAATGTGCTCCACACAAGACAGGCTTTGTGACTCACATATGCTGGTTGTCCTCATCTTATGACTAGACTGAGCCAAAAATTTCTGCTGTTAAGTGAGGCAGCTGTTAAGTGAATTATTCCCCATTTTACTACCTTCCTTGCCACAGTTAAGTGAATCACTGCAATTGATTCACAGTAATACAGTTGTTAAGTACATCTGGCTTCCCCATTAACTTTGCTTGTCAGAAGGCCACAAAAGGTGACCTCATGACCCTGGGACAACCATCATAAATATGAGTCAGGTCTGAATTTTGATCACATGATCGTGGGGATATTGCAATGGTTGTGTGAAAAACGGCCATAAGTCACTTTTTTCAGTGCCCTTGTAACTTTGAATGGTCACTAAATGAACTGTTGTAGGTCAAGGACTATCTGTATCTGTGTCTTAACTGCATTTATTCCTAGTAAGTTTTCATGTAACAATTTAAAGTGCTTCATGTTGTCCTACAAAGTCACTTAATACCTGCAGAACTATCTACTACAGATGAATCCTAGATGTGTAATGTGTTGACTCTGAGTGAACATGCTAAGGGTCCTTCCTTAGACTGAGTGAAAGTGAGAAATATTTTTGTGTGACAACATCACCTCTCTTGGTATAGCCTCCCGTAGGAGATCTGAATGGCTCCTTCTAAGCTTTAGGTAACCTATTCAGAAGGGCATTTTAAGGACTGACAGTTTGTCATTGGTTGCCTGTTTATATTAGCTTTAATTCTACTGTCATTTTTAAAAATATTTTTGCTTGATATTTTTTTTTGAATATTGAATAGTAAAGTGTTTTCATTTTAACTGTGCACTGCCATGGGCCTCTGGGAAATAAGTAGAGTAAAAATATAATAAGCAAATAAGTGAATAAAATTCCAGATGACTTTAAAATACTTCAATAATGTTATATTATATCATGCTGTGGCTGAATTAGCTAGCAGTTGCATGGGAATTGTCAGTATAATGCTATATTATTATGTTTGACTAATGGTTTTTTGTACCGCCATGTAGTGTAAGGTGCATAGAGCCAGTAGTCTAAGACAACATATAAACAAGACTAAATAAATAAATAGATCCAGTTGCATCCTGGAAGGTCATAAGCAAATTATGAGAGCTATAGATCTCTACAGCAGGGCTTTTCAACCTTTTCACCGATTGTACCACTTTTAGAATATGGCAATATTCGACTACCACCAGTTGCCTAGCAAGGTGTCAAAAAATTGATGACCAAAAAAAGAGGAAAAAAGTGATAAAGTACAGGTAATCCTTGACTTACAACAGTTCGCTTAGTGACTGTTCAAAGTTACAACAGCACTGAAAAAAGTGACTTATGACCATTTTTCACACTTATGACCATTGCAGCATCCCCAGAGTCATGTGATTTACATTTGGATGCTTGGCAACGGATTCATATTTATGACGGTCACATTGTCCCAGGGTCATGTGATCCCCTTTTGCAACCTTCTGACAAGTAAAGTCAATGGGGAAACCAGATTCACTTAACAACCATGTTACTAATTTAACAACTGCAGTGATTAACAAATGTGGCAAAAAAGTCATAAAATGGTGCAAAACTAATTTAACAAACTTCTCATCCCTCCTTTTATATCCTCTCTTCTCTCCCCCTTTTATATTCTCTTCTCTCCCCTTTTTATATCCTCTCTTCTCTCCCCTCTTTCTTTTATAAATAAATAAAAACCTTCATTGTCAAAGTACAACATGTGTACATTGAGATTAGCTGAGCCTCCCCCCATGCTCTCTCCCCCAACACACAGTGACAACAAACTCTCCATCCTACCACACCATGTGAACCAACTACACCACACACCGGCCTCCCAAGTCAATTCTGCATAAGATTATGTCCCATTTAAAAGCCTAACAGCCCACAGATAAAAGCTATTGGTATGGCTGGCTATATTCCTATATCTTCTACTGGATGGTAGGAGAGTAAAGAGATACCATCCAGGGTGTGACTCATACCTGAGAATCTTCCTCACTCTTCCAAGGCAACGAGCTCTGGCGATGTCATCCAGTGGTGTCAGGGAACAGCCCACAATGACTTGTGCTGTGCTCACTACTCTCTGTAATACTTTCCTGTCTGCAGCTGTCAGACCAGCATACCAAACCACAATACCATACGAGAGGACGCTCTCTACAGTAGACCGGTAAAAGAGGGTCATTAGCTGTTGTTCTACACTGTTCTTCCACAAGACCCTAAGAAAGTGAAGCCTCTGTTGGGCCTTTCTAGCCACCTGGGTTGTGTTAACTTTCCAGGTCAGATCTTCACAGAGGTAGACTCCCAGAAATTTAAAGGAGGAAACTCTCTCTACACAGTCCTCCCCGATGTAGAGTGGGGCAGGTTCCTCCTTTTTTCTCCAGAAGTCTAACACCATCTCTTTCGTCTTGCCGATGTTTAGGTGCAAGTTGTTGTTACTACACCATATGGATAGTTTTTGTACCTCTGCCCTATATGCTGTCTCATCCCCACCTGTAATAAGATCCACCACAGTTGTATCATCTGCGAACTTGATTATCGCAGTGGATGGGTCAGATGATACACAATCATAAGTGTATAAAGAGTACAGTAGGGGCTAAGCACACAGCCCTGTATCCTCTCTTCTTTCTTCCCTTTTTATATTCCTCTTCTCTTTCCATTTTATATCCTCTCTTCTCTCCCCCTTTTATATCCTCTCTTCTTCCCTTCTTTTATATTCTCTCTCCCCTTTTATATCCTCTTCTCTCCCCCATTTTATATTCTCTCTTCTTTCCCCCTTCTTCTTTTATATCCTTTCTTCTCTTCGCCTCCTTATTTGATATCGTCTCCTCTCCCCCTCCTTTTCTCTTCAGTGCACCTCCAGCTGACTGCTCTCCTCAAGGCTGTGCATTTCTGTTTCTCTTTCGCCATCCCCTTCTCTTCCCCCCCTTTGTCTTTTCTCTCTCTCCCTGTCCCGCCAAAACCTGTTCCTTTTATAGCCTTTCCTCTCTCTCTTCCCCACCTCCTTTTCTCTTCTGGGTGCACTGGAAGTGCCAATCAGCTGTAACTGCACCCGCTGATCCTGGGGTCTCAGCAGGCAACACCTTGGACAGCTCTAGCTGAATCTCTGCCTGAAGACTGCGTCAGGTTGCCTCCCCCCCCAATCAGCTGGAGGTGCACATGCTGATCCTGGGCTCTCAGCAGGACCCAGGCAACGCCTCATGCAGCTCCAGCTGAATCTTTGCCTAAAGACTGCATGAGGCTGCCTGCCATCCCCAATCAGCTGGAGCTGTGCGCACTGATCCTGGGCTTTCAGCAGGACCCTGGCAATACCTCGCATAGTGCCTTTGTGGTGCTGCCGCCGCTTCACCTCATCTACTTTTACACTTTTTTTATTCTTTTTTTTACAGTGCTTTTCAACCCCTCATACGTATACCACCTGCCAGGTGCTGCTCTGCCCTGCTCTACAGTCACTAGTATTTAAGGGAAGTGTCATGTGATCAGAACATAATATGCAGCTACCAAGATATATATGTCCTATATCTCCCCCCCAAAAAAATTCAATGAACTCATTTAGTTCTTTGCATTCTCCTTATCATACATTAATTCACTTGTTTCCTTATCACTGAATGTTCCAACCATTTGTCTAATTGGTTAACTGCTTCAAATATATTAAGGATGAAGATAATGATGTTTTTAACATTATTACAGATATATTCCTCAAAGCCTTTCTTTACATTATTTATTTGCATTTCTTTATTGTAAATTTATATTATTTGTTTGATAAAAAAACTCATTTTCTGAAAGTAGCTTTATTTTTGCCTTATAGCTTTCTTATCCTTGCTTATAAATTGCACCTGTGACTTTTTTGGAGGTTAGTTTTTAAGTATGCCATTTACTACTGGTATTCAGTTCAAACAGATAAACATAGGAGCATAATAATATGCAACATATACGTAGGTTATTTTGTAATTATACAGCTTGAGCTAAATTAAACTTTTGATAGTTTGAGGTCTGTCTCAGTTTCATCCTTCCTTCCTTTATTTTAGAGGGAGGAAATAACTGTTTTAATCGAGCAAATATTAGAAGAATATTCTGATGAAACATTTGCAGGCTTCAACCTCCCCATTCCCCACCTTTGCCTTATTGCCTTGTTCCCTCAAATCTGTGGGACCTTCAGTGAGTTTTCAACAACTTCTAAAAGTGTGAGAAAAACCTCACAACTTTTCAGCAGGGCTACAACATTTGGATCAGGCACTACTACAATGTGGGAGGTTTGGGAAATGCTATGATAAAGCTTTCACATATAGTATCTTGTTTTTGTATGATCTCATAGGCACCTGAGAAATTCTCACTATGTATCCAATTATCTATGTATCCTATGTTGTATGAGATGGATGGAGTTTTTTGTAATGTTGGAGGTGAATAAAAATTCAGCGGGCAGTGCTCAGGGAGGTTTTTGGGAGACGAGGCTGCCTGGCTGGTTCAGAGCTCTCTATCGACCCGGGTCTGAATTCCTTTCCCTTCATCTGAATTTCTTTCCCCTTCAACTGGTGACCTCGACGTGATGCACGTGAGGCTGTGAGGCCAACCATAACTTCTAGCTTACCTTCGCTCGGCAGGAGCTAAACGAACGTGTTCAACTATTCATTCCATTTAAGGAATCAATGAGGTAAGTATGGGGACTTCTCTTTCAACAGGACAGAAAAAACAGGTATCTGACCTTTGCAATTTGTTGACAAGGACTACGCAAACAGTTAAAGTCTATGAAGAGGATGTAGAAGAGCTGGTTAAGATTATTGGTAAGTTATGCCCTTGGTATCCTGGAGATGGGTTTCTTAATCCCAAAGATTGGCAAGAAATTGGGAAAAATTTGCATCAGGCTGCAACCACTACAGTATCAGTACTGCACACTTGGCAACTCTGTGGTAAAGCTATTATTGAGTTTTCCAATCCTCTCTTGTACCCTCCAAAATTGATAATTCCTGAGGCACCAATCCTGTACCCCCCAGACCCTCAGCCACCACTGTTATAATAATTCTTCACGGCAGTGGAGCTCTGAGAGTCAGCAAAATTTGGACCCTCAACAGCCTCAAACACAGACTGCTATTCAGCAAATGGTGCAGTCTGCATTGGCCTCTGGAAATTTAGAGGACGTCCAGGAGGCATTGCCATTAATGGCTGTCTGCCCCGTGGTCCAAAACGCTCAAAATCAGCAAGTCCATGAGTCTGTCCCATTTGCAGTTTACAAAGAGCTGAAACGAAGTGTTACAGAAAATGGGTTGCAAAGCAGTTTCACCTGAGGGCTTTTCCCTGAGAAGGCTCAAAATGAAACTGCTGCTGATGTTCTGATGAAACAATTGGCATATGGAAATGCTAATCAGGACTGCAAAACAGCCCTGAAAGCAATTTATTCCAAACCTGAGACTACCATTGCTCTGATGATTAAATTGTGTCAGAACATTGGAACTGAATCTCATAAGACAGAACTTTTAGCTACAGCTCTTGCAGCCAAAGACAAAAAATGCTTTGCTTACCATTTTATGGATGATAACTTGCTTGCTGGAAAGCCTTTACCTGTTAACTGCTTACTAACCTTACAGGAAATCTTGGCTAAATCGGGACTTGTCATTGCCCCTGAGAAGGTTCAAATAAAACCTCCCTTTCTATATTTAGGTCATCGGATGCTCCAATTTTCTTTTTCTCCTTTTGTTCCAGCTCTGCGCATTCCATCTCATTTTACTCTGGTACAATTGCAACATTTTTTAGGCCATCTGAATTGGGCTAGACCATTTTTAGGGTTAACTACTGCTTTGTTGCGTCCACTTTTTATTGCTTTGCAAGGTCATTTAACCCCTGATGCGTGGATTCCAGTCTCCACGGCGATGCGTCATTGCCTTCATCAAATCAATTCTGCCCTTCGCAAAGTTATGGTTAACAGAGCTCCTCTTTTAGGATCATTGTCAGCAGCCCTCTTCCATACTCCTTTACAGCCAACTGCTATCTTATTTTTTCCTGAAACGCTTAAATCTATATGCATGTAACACCTCTACTCCGTGAGCTGCATTGGCTTCCGGTTGTCCTCCGGGTAAGATTCAAGGTGCTGGTTATGACCTATAAAGCCCTAAATGGCATGGGTCCGGGTTACTTACGGGAGCATCTGCTGCCGGCATCAACTTCCCTTCGTCCAGTGCGCTCCCACAGAGAGGGCCTCCTTAGGGTGCTGTTGGTCAAAGAGTGTCGACTGGCGGCCCCCAGGGGGAGGGCGTTCTCTGTGGGTGCGCCAGACCTTTGGAACCGTTTACCGGTGGAGCTCTGGACGGCTCCCGACCTTCGCTCCTTCCGACGTGACCTAAAAACATATTTATTTGAACAAGCCGGCCTGGTCTGATGGGTTTAGGGGTATTTTAACGTTTTGTATTAACCTATTGAATCGGGCTATTGTATTTAATATTTCTTTTATATATTGTATTTTATTGTATTGCCCTGTACACCGCCCTGAGTCCTTTGGGAGAAGGGCGGTATAAAAATTAAATTATTATTATTATTATTATTATTATTATTATTATTATTATTATTATTATTATTATTATTATTATTATTATTATTATTATTATTATTATTATTATTATTATTGTAGAATGGTTGTATTTGCCACACACACCAGCTAAAAATGTATCTCCTGTTGAAGTGTTATATTCTGATCTTTTAATGAAGGTACGGCATTGCGCGCTCCAGTTAACTGGCTTTGATACTTTAGTCATTCATTTGCCTTGCACCAAGGATCAGCAAGATTTCTTTATGCAAAAGTCTAATGCTTATGTGATTGCCTTTGTAGATTATGTGGGAGCTGTATTGTTTAACCGCCCCAAGGACCAATGTTTAATTTTATTACAGGAATTGCCTTTTGTTTTTCAATCTGCACAGGTTTCTACCCCTCTTCCTAATGCTATTACTTTATTTACAGATGGATCTCGTACCCATAAGGTAGTTGTTTGGCAAGTTAATGGCAAATGGCAAAATAAGTTCACAGCTTCTCAAACATCCACTCAGCGTGCTGAATTTGTTGCAGTGATTTTAGCCTTTAAATTACATGATTCAATTCCTTTTAATCTTATTGTGGACTCACAATATGTTTACAATCTCTTTAACCATATTGCATTTGCTTATTTATCCCCACTTTTGGACCGTAACTTGCTTTCTCTATTCCTTACTTTTCAAACTCTCCTACGTGACCATACTGCCCCATTTTTTGTTGCACACATTCGCTTCCATACAGGTTTTTCTGATTCTATTTCTGATGGCAACCATAGAGCTGATGCAGCTCTCCACTCTTTTAAGGTGGTTTCACTTTTTACTGACCCTTTGACTAGCCATTCCTATTTTCACCAGAATGCTAAATCTCTTCGTGCTACCTTTAACATTCCACTTTCTCAGGCTCGTGATATTATCTCAGCCTGTCCTTCTTGCTCCTTCTCCCCCCTCTCTTTTCCCTTTGATGCTGTTAATCCAAGAGGAACTGAGGCCAATGCCCTCTGGCAGATGGATGTTACTCACGTTCCACAATTTTCTCCAGCTTCCTACCTTCACGTTTGCATAGATACTTATTCTGGCTATGTGTGGGTTACCCCCCTTTGCGGTGAAACTGCCTCTCATGTTATTCAGCACCTTCTCGCTGCCATGGCTGTCATGGGACGACCACTTGTCTTAAAGACAGACAACGCTCCTGCGTATACTTCTAATGCCTTTTCTCAATTTTGCAGCACTTGGGATATTTCTCTCCGACATGGCATTCCATACAATAGTTCAGGCCAAGCTATAGTGGAATGTGCACATTGTACATTTAAAGCCTTGTTGTTTAAACATTTAAAAGAAAGGGGAATTACTCCCTCAGATTTCAAATCTTTGATTCCAGTATTGTTATTTACTTTGAATCATTTAACGATCACTAATCAAGCTTATACTCCTGCAGAGAGACATTTTAGGAAGGAGCTTCCCCTGGAACGACCACAAGTGCTATATAAGGAGCTGCCTGAACCAACCTGGAAGGGACCAGCTGAATTGATTACTTGGGGAAGGGGGTATGCATCTGTTCTTACTCCTACAGGACCGGTGTGGGTGCCTGCCATGTGTGTGAAGCCATTCCGAGCCGAACATGAGCTGGCACCAGAGGCTGAGCAGTCCGCTCCCAGGGTTCCATCCAGCTCTGACATTGAACCCGAACCCAATGGGTGAAACACCACGAAGGCATAAAAGACCTTCACGGCCAGCAGGAACTCAGCCACCAGTAACATGGGGAATGTTAAAAACACTCAGTGCAGATGCCCTTCGTGACCTTACTACTGCGCAGGTAGAGCTGACCCCAGAACTATTTCTGTCAGCAATTATCGCACAACTTAACACCAATTCAGCACTTGGACTGTTGCTGTGTTTTTTTGGTTTTTATTCCTTCAGCTGTAGGAATTCATGAAGATTTAGCAAATAGAGGACAATTCAATTTGTGGCTACAACTGGCCAATATTTCTGGTCAGAGTAATTTTTGCTTAAAAATGTCTGCCTATGCTCATGAAGTTACTAGCTCTTGCATTGCTCCTGTCTGTGCTCCAGCTACTACTATTCAAAATTATACTCTTTTTGCCAATTTTAATATATCTACCACCTATGATACAATGTATTCTTGGGGCTCTCCTACTTATAGACTTAGGAAAAATGCTTTTTCTATGTTTACTCCAAATGTCATTCATCATGAGAATATCACTTGTGCTAGAATCATTAATTGTACCCGTAGCTGTTATAATTTTGGTGATTCAGCTTTGACTAATTGTGTTAAGATTGTTAATGTATCCTACACTCTGGGTCACATTCCTCTTCCCAACGGATGGTTTTTTTCATGTGGACAGAGAACATTTAATTATATTCCAGCCAATCTGTCCAGTCCAACCTTATGTTGTTTGAGCCGTCTAGCGCTCATCATGCCTGACAGTAAAACCATCGGGCAAGCATCTCCTGTCAATCGTAAGAGGCATGCATACAGTGGCGATGAGTTAGATTTCACCTGTGATTCTTCCACACGCCTTTTCAACAAGGAGGAAATTTTAGCACTGGCTTTGATTGTTCCTCGTGCTTTAGCTGCTAGAAATAGCAGAAATATTAATTCTCTTGCATGTCTTGTAGCTAAAGCTTTGAACCATACTTCATCTGCTATTGCACAGTTAAATGATGAACAGAAGGAGTTACGCCATGCAATTTTAGAAAATAGGGCTGCTATAGATTACCTTTTGCTTTTACATGATACAGGGTGTGAAGCAGTGGAAGAAATATGCTGTTTTAATATAACTGATAATTCTAATGCCATTCGTAACCATATATCTGTTTTGCAAACACTAGTTCACCAAATTCGTCAGGACAAAGGATGGGGTATTTGGAAGTGGCTTACATCTTGGCTACCGGATTTTGCTTGGCTTAAACATTTATTTGTTTATAGTATCTTAACTATAGTTATATTGATTAGTTTGTGTTGCTGTATCCAATGTATTCCCTCTTTGCTAGCTTTTTTTTTATTAAAAAGTTTTATCATACATTTTATCTTTAACAAACCCCCCTACCCCTCCCCTATCCCTCCCTCCTTACCCCTCCCCCCCTCCCCCCCGACTTCCCAGAGCTAAGTACAAGGTATAAAAAACAAAAAAAAGAATCATAAACAACCACATGCTAACAACCGTAAACTCTAAAATCTATCACTCTCTAGCTCATATAGAATAACTACAAACACTATTAATATAAAATCTTCATTTCAAAAAAAGGATTTAGGCAATCTAGCATGACTTGGGACGCGCTTAAAAGCTCCAGCCTTGTCCATCTGTACATCCAAAACACCATTCCAATCCCCCATAAAAATAACAGATTTATAATCCAACTGGGTAAGCTTTGTATAAAGTAAACTAAAAAAGTCAGCTTGTTGTTAATTAGGAGCATATAATCCAACTAAAAGCGTCTTTTTGCCTTCTAGCAGCAGCTCTATCATAACGTATCTTCCATGCTTATCTGCTTCAATTAAGTCTGCTGTTAAAGCACTTTTAACATAAACAACCACTCCATTTTTCTTATTCATTGCAGAAGCAACAGATCGCGTACCCAACCTTGAGTTCAGTAAATACTTTTGATCCACAACCCTAATATATGTTTCTTACAAACATATAACATCTATCTTGAATTGTTTTAAATATTGAAAAACTTTCTGCCTCTTCTGTGGTGAATTTAGTCCATTAACGTTCCAAGTTAAAAATTTAGTTGTCATGCATATCATCCCAAAGCTCTTAAAGCGCTGCTCTGATAGGACTATCTTTTTTAGGCCGTGCTCCTCCCACTGCTTGGCTATAAGTACGTTGTGAAAGTTCCATAGACTTCTGCTGATCTTGTTCTTTTATTTTTTATTTTTTAATCGTTTTAAAGCAGCACGCGTCACCCTCTGCTCTCTAAGATCATCCAAATAAGTTGTAGCTTGATCTCCTCCAGCACCGTTCTCCTCTGTCTGTCCATCTTCAGCCTCTTGATGTTCTCCTTCTCCAGATCTCTTTGCAGCTTCCAAAAGTAATAATGGGGTTGCTTTTAAAACGTTATTGTAAAAATCACGCGCCTGCATCACAGTAACCAAACGGTACCTTTTACCTTCGTGCATCACCATCAACCCAACTGGGATCTCCCATCTGAACCTTATATCTCGTTGTTTGAGCTCTTGCACAAGAAATGTAAAATCCTTCCTTCTCCTTAAAATCTTTGGAGGAATTTCTTTTAGAACCAAAACTTCTTGATCAGCAATCACAACTTTAGAATCATAGGCAGCTTGTATAACTTCATCTCTAATTTCCCTCTTTACAAAATAAACCACCACATCTCTAGGCAGCTTTCTCTGTCTAGCAATCCATGAATTCACACGAAACACTTTATCCATGCCTCCCTTTATTTCAGATGCTGGCTGGTTCAATACCACTTCCAGAGCCTCAGAAATCAGCTGCTTTAGATCTTCCTTAATATTCTCTTTTAAGCCTCTGATTCTAACAGCAAACTGCATCTGATAATATTGAGCAAGACTCAATTCTCTGTCCATTTTGTCTCTTAAATCTTCATTCTCCAATACTTTTGCTTCTAATATGGCATTCTTTTGAGTCAAATCTTCCACTTTTTCATCCAGGTCTTCCACACATTCAGCCACTTTATACACTGAAGACAAAATGTCTGCCTTCATCACACTGAACTTCTGTTCCATCCTCTCTTCCATTCTCTCCTCCAATTTCTCCAATTTCTCCTCCATCCGTGCAAATTTATCACCCATTGATTCCAGAATTACCTGGGCATGTTTTTCAAGAGCATCTTGTAGATCCTTCGGTGTCAATACATCAGGAGGATGCAACGCCTGCAATGATGATTGTTGCGTCGGAGAAGTTCCAGCACTCCGAAGAGTTTTTGAGGGAGGTTTAGCCGCCATCTTTTACTTCCACTTGTGACGCACTTTCACTTTAAGTTTAAAAAAGTCCATCAAGCTCGAGAGTAAAATATAATAATCCTCTTCATCCTTTCCTCTTGTACCGCTCTGCCTGCTCCTTTTATTCCATAGTCCTTCCTTCAGGCAGGGGTGGTCGCAAACGCCTGGCTCTGCTCCAAGAAATCCGGAGCAGAGACGCTGGCCAGCTGGGAGCGACCCAGGCTACGGGGGAGTTCGATCCTTCAGCCGCCCAAGCTACAAGCTCAGGCGGCCCCGGAGAACTCAACCCCTACCTGGGGCCTCACCCCCTCCTCTTCTCCCGAGGAGGGGGCTTCAAATTCACCCGAACAGCTGATCGACGCTGTTTCGGGTGAAAATTACTCAGCTGAGCCGCGGGCAGCCCAGGAAGGCTGTCTCCGGCGCCGCACAGCCACCGGAAGCCCCTCTTTGCTAGCTTTGTGCCATTCGCTTATTGTTAAACTATCTCACACCTCTACCTTCAATGCCAAAGATTTACACGTTATGCAAGCTTATCTCGAACATTCTGCTTCTGTCATTAAACAAAAAAAGGGGACATGTGGGAACGGCCAGAATTTGGCCTCCCAAGAATTTGGTTTCTCAGCCTTCAGCTTTCCCAAACCCCGTTAATTGGCCTCCACATGGGTTACAGTGTAGAGCAAACTCTCCTGACTCACAGGCAGGCTGGCATGTGGGAGGTTTGGGAAACGCTATGATAAAGCTTTCACATATAGTATCTTGTTTTTGTATGATCTCATAGGCACCTGAGAAATTCTCACTATGTATCCAATTATCTATGTATCCTATGTTGTATGAGATGGATGGAGTTTTTTGTAATGTTGGAGGTGAATAAAAGTTCAGCGGGCAGTGCTCAGGGAGGTTTTTGGGAGACGAGGCTGCCTGGCTGGTTCAGAGCTCTCTATCGACCCGGGTCTGAATTCCTTTCCCTTCATCTGAATTTCTTTCCCCTTCACTACAATACTGCTAGGTTATGGTCAGACCTAACATTGAGAAATAAAGTACCTGCCTCCAGCAGCTGACTTAGAATTAATGAAAGAGCAGCAAAATTACAGCTTATCATTGTGCTTTTATTTCCAAGATTTTTACTTCCAAGGAGAGTTACTTATTGGATTTTACTTCAGGTACTCTCACCCAAATCATTGGGCAATCTATACCAGCTTTGCGATAGGATAAATTAACTATCAGCATCCTCCCAATGGTTTCAGTGTTAGATGTTGAAAACAAAATTGGGAACAGCAAAAAACATGCAATAAATATCAATCTCCCTTTACTCCCACTCCTCTGGGAAGATACCATCAACATATTGGATGTTGGCTTTGCCATTGATGAAGGAGGTCTCCTGTAAACTTACATGATTAGAGGAAGCACAAGTGAGTTTTTAATCTTTGTTTCAGGTCCTTCATTTGCCAAGATGACATTGGACAAGAAGCCAAGAGGAATTGATTTTATTTTTATTAAATCAAGTTCTCTAGGTAGGAAAAGGAAGTGAAGAGAAACTGGTCTGTTTGAATTTTGGAATATTAAATAATGTTATTTAAAATACTTTTTACAAGTTCATAGAAGCCATAGATGGTATTGGAGGATTTTGCTATGGTTTGAATGTAGCAAGTGTGAATAGTTGTCAGACTAGGATCAGGATGATCTAAATCAGACATGTCAAACTCATCACATCACATGACGCAATGTATCAGGACACTCTTTCTTAGCTTAACCAATCTTACCTGTCTGTTATTGTGTGTTGTGCATAGTATATTTCCTTGACATTTTAAAGGAAAAGTGGGGTACAAATGTAGAAACAGACAAGCAAATATTGGATTCTATCTTCTGCATATTCAGAATGTAGAGCACAGAGCAATATTAAGAATTTTTGAAATACAGCCACATTTTCATGGAGACAGTTCATAAATTAGTGAAACTTATTTAATCTTACTGTGCTCAGTTTATCAACTAGTAGATTAGTGGACTAATCAGTGTTTATATATAGCCCAGAAAGATGCTTCTGCATAATGTGCTGGTAAAAACAGGACAACCTGACCCAAGCCCTCAAATAACAATTATTTTTCACATTTATATAGGGCCTATTATTTTAAAGTACTGAACAGAAATTAAAAGCAGGAGAATCTTGCCCTTACTAATATGCTTTAATAAAGTAATACAAAAGGAAAAAAATTGTTGAAGAAAAATAATAACATGTATCTTAGCCATCCATTTTTAAAATTATATAATGCTCTTGCGATAATTGATAATTACAGGGAAGAGAGCATTTAAATGACTGCTGACTTTCTTTTTAATTATTTATTTTAGATTACTGGATGGAAAATATAAATCAATTATAATCAATTCATGAAAACTTAGAAATAGATAGAAGTTAATGAAAAGCAATTATTTCTTGAGAGATTGAGTTGGCTCCTAATTTCTCAAGAAATATTGGTGGATATCAAATAGCTCAGTACCTGAGCAATGCAAGCAAGAAAGGAAGTCTAACCATAAGGGGAACTGCAGAACTTTTTAATGCTCTCACTAGTGCAAATGCAGAAACTGGAAACTACTATTCCATACTTACTATTTCATTTTCATTGGCCCAAAACCACTGCTCAAATAATTAGCAATTTAATTTTGTTATTTTCATCATTCAAGAAAAACTAAGATTATTCTATTCCTGTCTTAATTAAATTTTAGGATTTGTTTTTTTAGTATTTTTAAAAGTGGGACTCCAATACTTACATTATTTTCCTGTAGCTTTTTGACAACAAAAGATCATATTTTATTTCAGTGCCAAGTCAACAGGTCTTCCAGTATTTCTGCTATGGGAAAAAGCCAAGGATTAGTAAAGTGTTTTTTAAGATTAAGATAGTAAAAGGATCATGGAAGAGTGCAAATGGAAGTAGTTGCTGCTGATCCCTAACCTGAATCTGGCAGAGATGGAGATAAACATCAGAAAGCATAGTGTATCATAATATGGACAATGGTAGTGTGCCATATTGGTTGGTCCTTGCCAGGGCTTTTTTTGTCATAGAACGCCCAGAATGGAGTTCCGGCACCTTTTTTGGATCGAACCTTGTAGGGTAGGGAAGGCGGGTTGTATGATGTGTGTGAGTTCCAGCCCCCTCTTTTTTCTTTTTTTTTTTACAAAAAAAGCACTGGTCCTTGCCATCTCTCTTCTACAGATGCTTGGTTAGTGAGTCATATTGGACCTGACATTGGCAAAAATGAAAATCTGTTATTCTCTGACTGAATTTTCAAAGCATGTCCTGAGATATTCAAAGATTACCAATCGGTAATAATGGGCTGCAAAGTGCGTTCCAGCTGTAATCAAATGTGGAGCATAGACACCAAACTAATTTGAAAGGTTATTTAAATTGGATTTATCTCATTCTGTATGTGTAGCTAATAAACTAGGAAATCTGAGAAAATGAAGTTTGTAAAAACTAAAATGCAGCTGGTCTCTTTGCTGAGCAAAATTAGGGGTTGCACTGTCTACCCTTCCTAAGAAACAATAGCAGAAATGCAGAGAAAAATGAGGTGTCTGATCATAACTAACTCAATGGAGTAGACTCTGCACCCTGCCTTTATCTCTGTAACAGTTGAATGGAATGGCTGTTAATAGGCAACCATTTTGGGAGTCAATCTGAATGGCAGATGAAGGCCTGTTGTAGCAAATCCATTTAAACTGGTGCAATGTCAGAGGCCAGTAGTTCTCTCTGAATGGCTCTTGATCAGGTAGTATTTAACAATCTAGCTCAGGTCAGTTTGGCATTACGATGGCATTGCAGAGAAACTGCTATAAATTGACTCTGTCAAAGGGTTGATATAATACAAAATGCGATATTAACTTTCATTTTTCTACAATAAAAATATCCTGCATACCCAGAAATCTTCTGGGTGGGCTATAAAACCAGTTGCTCAGCACTGTAATTATTTTAAATAATTAATTTTCTTTCTTTTTCTTTAAAAAATGAATTAACACAACCAAACCATCAAACAAATTTTAATGTGTGGCATAGTACTTTGGTAAATATGCTATTAGCTTGCTTTGAAAGATAAATGGAGAACTTGGTAATTATTTTGGCCTAAGCATTTTTTCAGGGGCAGTAGATTTTGTGATGCCAAGGAATCACAAAACAATGTGTTTCAATCATGGAGTTATTCTATTTCAGTCCATTGAGTTAGTTACAGTGTTAGTAAATGAACTACTAAAATATTTATCATGCATTATAGTGGAGCCAGTTTGGTGAGGTGATTAAGGTATCAGCCTAGAATCCAGAAAACCATGAGGTCTAGTTCCCCCTTTGGCACGAAGCCAACTGGGTGACCTTAGGGCAGTCACTTTCTGTGTTCCCTAGGAAGGAAGCAATGATTTGCTGGGACTTGTATAGGCAGTTTCTGGGAATCAGATACAATTTAATGGAAGAAAAAAAATTGGAGCAGCATAATGATTTAATAAAATGGCAGCATAAACCAACATAATTATTACATCTATGTCTATAGGAGATCAACCTACCCTTGCCTACTGATGAAGTCTAAAACCTTGAGAAGCATTAATTACTGCATTGATATTAATTGTGTCCATGCTAATTAAAGAAAATGAAAATATCTCTTTGGAACCATGTGGCTTACTTTTATGGAGACATTAAATATTGTATAGCTTATATTTTGAATATGAGGTACCAATTCTGTAAATATTTAAACATAGTATGAAGGCTGTGATTGTCACAGGATTAAACTTCATGTTAATTAAATATATAACATGTAGCTACACTGATATTTTTAAATTAACCGTCAGTGTGGCAGAGTCAACCTAAATCATTACAGTACTTTAATATGAGATTCTAAATACTTAATACATCACCTCATAGATCAGGAAAATGCAATGTGCTTATGATAGCCAGTCATAACCTTTGAACTCAGATTGGTCAAGTAAGACTGTCAGGGTCCTGCTCCAGTGCCTAGAGACTATGCAGGCCTGGATGGAGAGGAATTGACTCTGACTTAATCCTACCAAGATTAAATGGCTTTGGATGTTAGAGTCTCGCAGATTGGGGGATTTTCTATCTTTAATCTTAGATAAGGTAAACCACCTCCATTTAAGAGTAGTTATTTATTTAGTGCTTGATGAGAATGTGAAAAAAGAGAAATAAACATATACACGCAATCCATGTAATTATATACAAAATGTTTATGGGGATATGGCAGTGGGCTCATAACTGGATGCCCAATTCAATTTTGGAGGCAATCACTACTGGCATTGCTTCATGCAGATCTTCTAGGGAACCAGAGAATGCACATTGTGGCTAATCTTGCACAATGTTTAATAGTTTGCATATCAGCACCACAATTGGAACAAGAGAAATCTTTCCAACCCCACTGATACAGGGTAGAGGCACTTTTTCCAGTGTCACATCTAATTCTGTTCAATTTTGTCCAAACAAAACGAGGCAGGTCAAAACCAGGTGGTTTGGTACAGGCATCACTAATGGTTCAGGGCACAAGAAGGTATCTGGGACCATTCCTCTCTCCAAGCATTCTTGGGGTTAAACTGAGTAGATATTAAGTGAATAACTGTTTTCCATGCTGGCCTGTGGGATTTCAGTCTTGTGATGGGCTGTGCATTGATCTGGTGAACAGGGAGGGCCTTGTTGTTCAGCATCCTTGACCAAAGCTGAACAAGAGCTTGTTGTCTTCTAATGTAGGGTTGTATGATGTTGCTAAGTATTGGTATAACCAATGCACAGGAGTGGGATGCAATGTGCCAGAGATAATATGCATTAACTGGTGGAGTTGGATATGGAGCATTTGGGTGTGGATGCTGTTAAATCACACACTGGCATAATATTCAGCTGTGAAATAAACCAAAACCAAGGTTGTTATTCATAGAGTTAGCAACAGCAGCCCAGGATAGTCCAGCCAGTCCGTTGAGTAAATTGTGCAGGTTTTCTATTATGCAGCTGGTTTTTTTTACAGGTTTTGGAAGGTTAATGATGGTGTGCAATTTAGGAATTTTCTTGGCTACAGAGCTCCTGCTCCATGTATACCAATTGCATCCCTTCCTGCACCAAGAGGCTCTTATGACCTAGCCCAGGGGTAGGCAACCTAAAACACTCAAAGAGCCACTTGGACCCATTTCCCACCAAAAAGAAAACACTGGGATCCGCAAAACCCTTTTGACATCTAAAATGAAGATAACACTGCATATATTGTTTTTTTTACCTTTATGCTATGTATAAAAAAACTATAGTGTGCTGCATTGAAATCAATGAACTGCTACAAAGAAAACATTTTTTTATTTCTGCATGCAACAAAAGCATTTTGAACTAATAAAAAGATGCTGGGTCAAAGGTTACTTTCAAATAAAATACTCAAATGTCTATTTGAGTCCTCCTCATATTTATCAAATAAAAAATCAGTGCAAACTATAAAAACTACAAGCAGAAAAATAGAAAAGGAAAAAATTGTGGGGGGGAAAAAAGAAAAGGACAGGAGAAAGAGGGGAAAAAAACCTTCATCCCAACAGGTAAAAACAATTTTAGTAGCTTATCTACCATCTTTAAATACAGCATAATTATCCCCATATCTCACCTCTTAATTAAAAAAAATCATTAAACATTCTTTACTAAAAGTCCAGTAAGGATAACCACATATATTCATCTCTCTCTCTCTCTCTCTCTCTGTCCCTCCCTCTCTCCCCCTCCCTTCCTTTCTCCCTCTCTCTCTCTCTCCCTCCCTCCCTCTTTCCGCCCTTGGTCTGCCAGTCCTCTTCCCCCACTCAGTGTGTTTGTGTGTTGTGTGTGCGTGTGAGTGAGAGACAGAGAGACACAGAGGCTCTTGTGCTTCCCTTCTCTCTCTCTCTCTCTCTCCCTCTCTCTCCTTCTCTTTCTCTCCCTCCCTCTCTATCCCTCCCTCTCTCCCTTTCTCCAATCTTCTGCTTACCTGGCAAGCTGGCTTCATGCTGTTCTCCGACAAGCTGACTCTTCTGCTGCTTCCTGCTTCCTGGGGAGATGCAGCAAAGGCAGGAGCCCCACCCAATAAGCTTGTCAGTTTCTCAGAGGACAGCCTGAGTAAGACACATACAAACACACACACACACACACACACACACAGAGAGAGAGAGAGAGAGAGAGAGAGAGAGAGAGAGAGAGAGAGAGAGAGAGAGAGAGAGAGAGAGAGAGAGAGAGAGAGAGAGAGAGAGAGAGAAGGGAAATGCAAGTGCCTCTCCCTGTCTCTGTCTCTCTCTCTCTGCAAACTGGGAGCCCCAGGAGAAGGCTGAAAGAGCCACATGCGGCTCCAAGAGCCGTGGGTTGCAAACCCGTGCTCTAGCCACATCAAGGCTTGACTATTGCAGTGTGTTTTACACAAGGCTATACCTTATAATCACTTAGAAGTATGTTTCTGGGAGCATTTCAAAACAATAGTTGACACCTATAAATCCCTTTGTGGCAGATTATTTGAGGTACTGCTATATCTTCCATAGTTTCATCCCAGCTGGTATGAGCAAAAAGAGCCAGTAACTTTTGATGCCTTCTTATAAAAAGTGACTTCTATCAAGATCAGAAAGTATGGCTCCTTTGTTGTGGTATCCGTCCTTTGAAAATAGATCCCTCATGATATCCATGTGATAGCATTCTAAAAATCTTTGAAGATCAGGTCTTGGGTTAGAGTGGATGGAGTACCTTATTGGGTTTGTTTCTCTATAGTTTATGCTTTTATACTGAATGGCCGAAACCCATCTTGTTTGAAGACTCTATACTTATTTTTCTGATATATTGGGAGCTACCCAGAATTAGTTTGTACCTAATTAAATACCTGAATTTGCATTAAAAGAACTAATTCCTATTTGCTTCAATGGAAGCTCTTTTTCGATGGCATTTGTGACAAAGATGTAAAATTTCAAGGCTTTGTTAAATTTCTAGTATCCATCACTGTTGGCCATATTTTCTCTTAGTTCTTTTAGCAACGTTTGCAGAGCCACAGGCCCTGAGGAGATAACATCTCCAGCATGGATATTTGAATATGAAAAAAGAAAACACAGATATAGTCACCTGCTATGTATAAAAGACAATGTCTTCTCTGCATTATAGGCTTCCAAAATGATATATGAGTAGTACAGAAAATGGGGGAAAGAATACAAATCAAGGACCAAAAGTATTACACTGCAAGTTAGCACTATGACAAAAAGCATACCAACTCATATCTGATGTAATTTATTTTGTTCGGTTTGTTTTCAGAACATCAAGAGAGTTCATATTATCTCATTTTGTTAATTTTAAAAATGTCAACAAGACCTCCTGATCTGTTAGTTGTATGGTGCCTGTGAACTCGCTAACAACTAATGAAAAAATAATATGTTCCCATTTCCCCTAATTTTAGAAAAGCAAAGAACGCCTTAAATAATGATTAATGCATAAACAGTCTCTAAGTGAAATTAGTTATCTGCTACTTGGCACAAAGATTTTATGGAAAGCACTTTTATGCAATCTTTCTATTTGGGAAAACATTTTGTTTTTTAAATTATAAAATATGGTTCTCGGAGATGACATACTCCCTACATGTGACCTTGGAAAAGACACTTTGTGTACAAAAGAATGACCACTGAATATATAAAAGCACTGATAAGTATATCCATCATGAATTTTTAGTCTAAGGATCATTGAGTAAGCATTCAGAAAATTGCATGATTGTGTATGCCATCTTTTAGCTGAAACAGTGGCCTAAATTCCCATTCAGAATTCCCATATATTGAAAGTGAAACAGCTATGAGAATGAGCAGACCCACCCTATCTCAAAGCAACAACCTGTCATAATCTGGTTGTCATAGGATTAGGATAAGAGTGAAGTGTCCTTATAATTTCCTTCAAAGTGATGGAACCTGCTTAACGAAGATCCTATGTTTAAAGAAGAAGCTTTATTTCCATCTGAAGAATACATTCAGACTGCAATTTTATTATAAGAAGGTAGGAGGCATGTAGGACCGTATATCAGCATCTAAGGAACATGGGTAACCTAAGATCACACTTACAACCATTGCAGCATTCCCATGATCACATGATTCAAATTTGGCTACTTGGCAATTGGCATGTATTTATAACAATTCTACTGTGTCTGGGTCATGTGATCACCATTTGTAATCTTCCCAGACAGCTTGTGACAAGCAAAGTCAATGGGGGAGGACTGATTCACTCAATAATTTCAGTGATTCATATAACAGCTGTAGCACACAAAAAAAGATCATAAAATTTTTTTAATTTTTTTTTAATTTTATTGAATTTATTTATTTATTTATTTATTTTAATTCCATTTATATACCGCCCTTTCCCGAAGGACTCAGGGCAGTTTACAGGATACTTAAAACATTGATACAAAAATCAAAAACAATTAAAAGAATTAAATTTAATCCCTGAAAAAATATAAAAAACCCCAATTAAAAACTCTCAGCCTGGGCTGGAAAGCTCGAAGAGCCAGGTCTTCAGGTCCCGGCGAAACGAACGAAGGTCGGGGGCGGTCCTAAGCTCCGCAGGCAGCTGGTTCCAGAGGGCAGGTGAACCCACAGAGAAGGCCCTCCCCCTGGGTGTTACCCGCTGGCAATCTTTAACCGGCGGCACCCTGAGAAGGCCCTCCCTGTGGGAGCACACTGGACAAGGGAACTTGATGCCAGCAGCAGGTGTTCCCTCAGATATCCCGGACTCAAGCCATTAAGGGCTTTATAGGTCATCACCAGCACCTTGAATCTTACCCGGAGGGCAACTGGAAGCCAATGCAGCTCGTGGAGTAGAGGTGTTACATGGGAGTGTCGGGAAAACCCCATCACAACTCGCGTGGCCGCATTCTACACCAGCTGAAGCCTCCGAGTGCTCTTCAAGGGCAGCCCCATGTAGAGAGCATTGCAGTAGTCTAAACAGGAGGTCACGAGCGCATGAGTGACTGTGTGTAGAGCATCTCGGTCCAGGTAGGGTCGCAACTGGCGCACCAGGCGAACCTGGGCAAAAGCCCCCCTGGCCACGGCTCCTATGTGATCTTCAAATCCAGGAGGACGCCCAAGTTGTGAGCCCTATCAACGGGGGGTAACACCTCACCCCCCATTGTTAAAGATGGAATAGTCTGGTTAACCCGAGATGCCGGTATGCACAGCCACTCAGTCTTGGCAGGATTGAGACAAAGCCTGTTTCTCCCCATCCAGACCCGGACCGCCTCCAGGCAACGGGACAACACAGCAAGGGCATCACTGGGTTGGTTCAGGGTGGAGAAAAAAAGTTGGGTATCATCAGCATACTGATGATACCCCACCCTGAAACCCCAAATGATCTCACCCAGCGGCTTCATATAGATGTTGAACAGGAGGGGAGAGAGAACCGACCCCTGAGGGACTCCACAAACGAGAGGCCTCGGGGCAGATCTCTGCCCTCCTGTCAACACTGACTGCGAGCGGCCCAGGAGATAGGAGAACCACCGTAAAACGGTGCCTCCCACTCCCAATCCCCTGAGACGCTGCAGTAGGATACCATGGTCAATGGTATCAAAAGCCGCTGAGAGGTCTAATAGGACTAGGACAGAGGAACAACCCCTGTCCCTAGCCCGCCAGAGATCATTCACCAGTGCGACCAATGCCGTCTCCGTGCTGTGCCCGGGCCTGAAGCCCGATTGGTACGGGTCCAGATAATCAGTTTCCTCCAGGAACAGAGGAAGCTGATGCGCCACCACACTCTCAACAACCTTCGCCAAAAAGCGAAGGTTGGAGACCGGACGATAGTTATTTAAAACAGCCGGGTCCAGGGCAGGCTTCTTGAGGAGGGGTCTCACCACCGCCTCCTTCAAGGCAGCGGGGAAGATACCCTTCTTCAAGGAAGCAGTTATAACTGCCTGGAACCAGCCTCGTGTCTCCTCCTGACTCGCATAAACCAGCCAGGAGGGGCACGGGTCCAACAAACAGGTGGTGGAGCTCAGCTTCCTCATCATCCTGTCCACATCATCAGGGGAAACAGGATTGAACTCAGTCCAGATAACATGCTCAAGACCGTCCGATTACTCCATGTCAGACTCTGCCCAGTCAGAGTCCAAACCGGCCCGGATCTGAGCGATTTTGTCCATCAGATGATGACTAAACTCCTCGGCCCGTCCCTGTAAGGGATCCTCCCTCACCTCCTGGTTAAGAAGGGAGCGAGTCGCCCTAAACAGGGCGGCCGAGCGATTATCTGCGGACGCGATGAGGGCAGTGAAGTAATTAGCCTTCGCCGTCCTCATCGCCGCAAGATAAGACCTTATAAGGATTCTTAACGGCAATCAGTCAGCTTCGGATCGGCTGGACCTCCAACAGCTCTCTAGACCCTGTCTCCTACGCTTCATCTCCTGGAGCTCCACAGAAAACCATGGAGCCCACCGGGATCTGCGCTGGGTTAGGGGTCACAAGGGTACAACACAGTCAAGTGCCTCGGTGGCAGCCCTTTCCCAGGCATCCACCAAGGCGTCGGCCGGGCTGTGAGTGAGGGGAGTAGGTATAGACCCAAGCACCGTCTGGAACCGTTCCGGATCCATTAGGTGCCTGGGGCAGAACCATCTGGTTGGTTCCGTAGCCCAGCAGCGGGGGATGGCATAACGGAAGACCAACCGCAGGAGGTGATGATCGGACCATGACAGGGGGACAATAGTTGGCGAGCCCCCTCCCAGATCATCAAGCCACTGCCCAGATAAGAAAACTAGGTCGAGAGTGTGTACCCCCCATGAGTCAGACCCTGAATTACTTGGGTCAGGTCCATGGCCGTCATGGAGGCCAAGAACTCCCTGGCTAACTCAGATGACCCTCCCAGAGAAGGCAGGTTGAAATCACCCAGAACTATAAGTCTGGGAAACTCAACCAACAACCCTGAGAGGGCATCGAGAAGCTCGGGCAGGGTCGTTGCCACACAGCTGGGCGCCAGGTATGTTAGCAACAAGCCCAACTGAGCCCCAGGGCCACACCTCAGGAGGAGGGACTCACTCCCACCTATCTGTACAACAGTGGACTCCCACGGACATAAGGTCTCCCGTATAACTACTGCCACCCCACCGCCCCTGCCCTGAGCCCTCGGCTGATGCAACACACAGAAACCTGGAGGGCAAAGCTCAGTCAGAGGGACACCTCCATCTGAGCCCAACCAGGTTTCTGTAATACATGCCAGATCTGCGCGTTCCTCCTTGATTAAATTGTGGACGAGGGGAGCCTTGTTCACCATGGATCTGGTGTTAAAGTACACCAGCCTGAGCTGAAGGACCTGATCCCCCTCACCCCTGGATAAGTGGGTACCAACCAGAGGGTTGGAGCACGCCACCGCTTGGAGACAGCGGGGGCGTGATCCCAGATGTCGATATGGCCCTCCGTGTGACCGCCTGCTGCCATTCCCTACCATTGTGGGAATTTGAAAGCCCACCCCAATGCCAGGAAAACCAGAAGACCCCAACCCCAACCCCATCCCGCCGGGAACCATCTCAGGCCCAGACTGATATCCGGTTGAAAAAGCACATCCTAATTCCCTCCCGACCCTACCATTCCCCTCCCTCCCTAACCCTTTAAAACAACCGGCTAAAAAACATACTAGGGGCCTCTTAATGCATTTCCACCAGAGGCCCCTATCCATGCCCAGCCACCTCTTGGGGTCCCAAAAATTGGGCCCGTCATGAAGGGAATTATGGGACAAGGCAGCAGGTCGTACCCAGGAGGGAGGAGCCCCCCTGAGGGCGTACAGGTCAACACTAGAGTAATGCAGACGAGCCATATAGTACAAAAGACATCCACATAGGGCAGTTGTAAACAAGTGAGTAGTCAGATGGTACTACGTTAATATCAAGATGACATTGATATTGAGTCTGGAAGTACCTCAAGTCCACCAATCCGGCTCCGCTCTCACCCGAGCCGGTAACCAGGCAGAAAGAAACCCCAACCGCCCTCTCACTACAGCTGAGGCATCAAGCCTGGGGTGGACAAAGTACAACTACCAGGATAAACCTACCCCAACTGGTTTCTCACACCAGAGGGCTGGTTGATGGCCAATCCAGAACCGCCCTCTCACCATGGTCAGGTCCCAGGTAGATTCTGGACTATCAATAGGGAAGTCACAGGGGCAGGGGCATAAACCATGTCCAAATAACAGGCTTAGTGTTAAAATAAGCAGGTGAGCAGGAAGGTCTGGTGTAAAAACACCAATAACATGCAACTAATTTAAAAACTGCCTTTCTAGGGCTCTATTGTGGTTATAAGTCAAAGATTGCCTGTATTTATTATTAATATTTATTTATATTATAATTCTAGAAATATACAGGTTATCTCAATAACGAATCCTGATTTGACTGTATCTAATATTGAATATATTGAACTTTATTATAAATTTAATAGGTAGTTAGGTTAGTTGAACTGAATGTAATCTATAAAAAAATGTTACATCTTTCAGAAAGGGCACAACATCCAGCAATAATATGTGAAAATAATTTACACAAACATTGATTTAATAATCCTGGCTGATTGATTCAATGTCTTAGAGTTGTTTCCATCACTATGAATCTTATCCCATTTGCCTCTTCCATGGTAGAATGACAGTCTATATCTAGAATTCCAGATGGGCAATTTAAGAATGAAGACAAAATACAATATGTGATTAATATAATGCATAGATTGGGCCAGAGTGGGAGAAGTTAAAAGCAACTGGGATAGCTAAGCCCAACTCCTTATATCTACCTGTTTTGACAAGTGTCAAAGCAGTAATAGGGTGGCCAGACAACTATTTCTTTTGGATTCATAGACAATGAACACAATTTTGAAAAAGAATTTTTAAGCTTTATTATTAAACAAATTTTAAAGCATAACATAAAAAGCATACATACCAAGCAAGACAGTATCCAAATCTCTTACAAGCTGTGAAGAGCTCCTAAACAGAGATACATTAAAAGGGAACAATTTCCACAGTATTCAGTGCTAGATTCTGTGCAGAAGCTACCTGCTTAAAAGCCAGTACTAGTGTTTTTATTAAAATCTGGCACTATGACTTCATGGTCCTACTTCTGTGATCATGAGACTATAACACTTGACTTTGACTGGGTGGCACATGACTCTGGGATGGGAACCAAAAGTCTAAAACTTTCACAGATAAGAAAAGCTTTGCAGCTATGTGAAGATTCCCACCACCACCTTCTTTATTCAACAAGAGCAAAAAAACCACATTTTTAACTTTTCTTAATATGAAAGAGAAATGAAAATATGTCATTAAACTCCTTGAAATACAATGGTCTTCCACAGTGCCGTTACATTATCTCATTTGGATTAGCCCACTGCACTATGAATATGATTGCCAAGCAAAAACATGGAAATATGAAATTCCAGATCATATTCTTTAAACATTACTTGGTTGAAATTATCTTATATTAAAATTTAACAACTATCTATATAAATATAAGTAAGACAATTTTATTTTCTATAACAGTGTACCTTGCACACTGGAACATGCGCAGAGGCAAAAAAATCCAGATTTCTGTGTGGCATTTCTATGAATGACTATATTCCCTTTATGTTTCCACTGGAAATGGCTGTATTATATTAAAGTAAAAGTGAGTGACAAAACTCATGGGAAATGTCACCTCCTACTTGATAACACTTTGTGGTTGCTCAGCAACCAGTTGGAGAAATGTTAAATCTTCAAAATGAGAACATATCTGTAAAACATAGAAGATCAATTTAGTGTCAAAGGCTTCACATATTCCTTTTCAGGAGGCAATGCTAGCCTTTTTTTTACATTGCCATGATGTATGCTCAGATTATCTTGGCTTATCACACAAATATCCACAAGGTCTGCAGCTTTCCTTGCTACTTCACTTTGAATGCTGAAAATATATAATGATATGCTATGCATTTCAAAATCAAAAGGTCTCAGTCCCAAAGCATCCTTAGAACAGGATAGCAACAGGATAGCTAAGGGTGAAGATATTTCATCTCAAAATATTTTGCAGTTTTAAAAATATATACTTGCTTACAATCTTCCAGCATTCATACTAACCTGAACTATTCTGAGGAATTTTGTATTTTCACAATAAATCTATAATTCTTGTGTGAAATTAATATTTTAGTCCTTTGTTCAATTACTGTGGTGATAGCCATGGTTGAAGCATCATACACAGGACAGGACAGGACAGGACAGGACAGGACAGGACAGGATAGGATAGGATAAGATAGGATAGGATAGGATGAAATAATAATGTATAATATATGTTATTTGTTTCCTCTTTTCCCTACAACAATAATGGGGTGGGGTGTGCTGGGTTGAGAAAAAGTAACTTGCCAAGTCACCAGTCAGCTTCCATACCTAAGAATTTAGTCTCCTGGTTTCTAGGCCAGCAGCATAACCACTACCACAAACAGTCTTGTTAATTAATTACAAAATTAATTCATTTCAGCATATTTCAGGAACACATTTAACAGTTTTAAAGTACAAAGATCTGGGGAGATTTATACTTTTATTTTACTGTTAATTCAAAAGCCCCAGGAAAACATATTTGGCATATTTTGCACTGTCACAGAAAAGTGTTACAGATGCTCAGATTGTTTAATGTATTCTTTTAATTCTGAGGCCCTCCAACTCCACAACTGTGGCCAGTTTACAATTAAAAAAGAATTTAAAAGAAACAACATATCTCAGAAAAAGAGAATACAACTGACTGTAACACTAGTCCATAACATGAAAAGATAAAATTCTAACACAAGATTTGTGAGAAAGCCAAAGTTAAAAATTTGTGAAAAATCAGCCTTGGAGAAGTCCTTGGAGAAGACTTCCAGAAACCAGATGCAAAAGCATGTTAGATCAAAGGAAGCAGGAAAGTATTGGCTGGCTGACACCCTGGGTATAAGAGAGAAGTGAAAACATAGGCAGATTTGCAAGATTCTGTTACAGATAGTCCCTTTTGATCTTCTGGCAACCTGGTCATTAAGCAAAGTGGTCACTAAGTGAAACCACAGCTGAGCTTATGATCTTATTTTCAAATTTTTCCTTTATTTTTTTCATCACCATTGTAACTGCAAACAGTTACTAAATGAGGCTATTTGTTACTATCATCTATCTCAATAAAGGATGATTCTGTGGAGTTAGTTTTTTTATCTGATCTACCTTGCAGAGCTAACAGACAGTAAGGACAGAAAATAGGAAAGACATTATAGGAAAGCAATTAGATCTAAAATCTGGAATTGCTCAAAAGTTTAAAAGGAACAAATATGGATTAGATCATTTATTCATTCCAAAATTAGCTTTTTTAGGTAAGCAGATTCATAATAAAGCCAGAGAAACCTCCACTTTGGGCTCTGATTATGTTTTTCTGACTGGCCATAGTTATTCCAGGAAATTGATAAAAAATTGGGCACCCTTTCTAAGAATTCTTTATGATTATTGTGACATTTCAAAGTCCCACTCATCTCCTTTATTAGGTACATTGTTTTATTATAATCAAACTGTATTTTATGATTACTTGTACTTTTCAAGCTTATTTATTATTTTAAAAGCACATCCCCTACGCACACTAAAATCTATAACTGAAAAATTTAACTGCCTTTATACAAAATTACAAATCTTTTCGAATTTTCCATTTAATATACTGAATATGAAGGTTATTATAGATCAAAAGCCATGTGGAGGTTAATGGAAAAAAGGGAGCTCATCCTATTCTACCACTATTCTTAAGCTTCCTCCTGAAGCAGGGATTCTGTAATGGGAAGGAAGATAGTGAGATAAGCAGGAAACCTTACAAAACAACAACAAACCATCTTTGCACTGGGGCTGGAAACAAATAGGAGACCAATACACTTGTCCAAATCAAAGATGTATGAGAATATTGAAATGGTATAGGTTCTCCTGCTTGAGCAGGAGGCTGGACTAGAACAGGGCTTTTCAACCATTTCACCCATTGCACCACTTTTAGGATACGGCAACATCCGAGTACCACCAGTCGCCTAGCAAGGTGTCAAAAAATTGATGACCAAAAAAAAAAAAGGAAAAAAGTGATGAAGTACAGGTAGTTCTCGACTTACAACACTTCGCTTAGTGACTGTTCAAAGTTACAATGGCACTGAAAAAGGTGCCCCCCAAGCCACAGCCGAGCAAGACACCTGCCTGCCCACCCAGCGGCGCTCTTCCTTCTGTCCGAGGTTTTCATTGTTGTGAACATTTCTGTTGAGCATTGCCAGCGGAGATGGGGTGGGGGGTGTTTGGTTTTTATTCCCCCTGTCTGCTGGGTGGTTGCAGCACGTTTTGGTCACTTCATATAACCCTGGGACACTGTGACTGTCATAAATATGAACCAGTTGCCAAGCATCTGAATGTAAATCACGAGACCCTGGAGATGCTGCAACATTCCAGTTGATCTGTGCTTCTTCTGGGGTCAGAAGTGCCAGGATCAGTGCCGAGCTCCAGCTGGAGCCTGGCGCTGATCCTGGTGCTTCCACTGACCCCTGACAGCTCTGCAGCTCCAGCCATCTCTTGCTCAGGCTTGTGTGGTGCTGCCATTCCCCTCCCCTGCTACCACTTTTCTAGGATGGTCACGTACCACCTGCCAGGTGCCAATGTACCACAGGTGGTACCCGTACCACTGGTTGAAAAGCCCTGGACTAGAAGATCTTCAAGGTCCCTTCCTATTCTATTCTATTCTATTCTATTCTATTCTATTCTATTCTATTCTATTCTATTCTATTCTATTCTATTCTATTCTATTCTATTCTATTCTTCTATTCTATTCTATTCTATTCTATTCTATTTCTATTTCTAATTCTAATTCTACACTACACTACACTACACTACACTATTCTATTATTCTAAGTTGTCAATAAATGGACTGTCACAATATTAATTATTGTATTTACCAGTATGTCCTTTTTGGGATGCAGTGAAGAAAAAAACATTTCCTTTTCACTGGTAATAACATCAATGGTCATAATGTGTTCTTGTGTTTGATCACTGGCTCTTCAGCCTGAAGATTTGATTTGCATTCCAGTAACGTATCTATGGATTGAAATGAATAAATTGTGGTGTGGATGCAATTAACAGCTGCCAATATTCTGTGGTTGGTTAGTTTCTGTTTCAGTTTTGGGTTTTGCTAAAATAAGGGCTTTAGACCAGGATCAATATATGCATTTACTTTTTTAATTCCCACCATTACCCCCAAAAGGACCAGTATTTCAGCCCTACCTACTAAAGTTATAAAGCTTGCAGCCGTCAGTGAAACCTCTCTCAAGAGAAATGAAAGTGGGGACCTCAGACACCAAAAAGCTTCTATCCCATCCTAAACTAAGTACAGGTAATTCAACATACAGCTTATATGATGAAATTCTAAACTAAATGTAGAAACCTAGTTCTTTCTGTTGCATAGTATTCCAGTAGTTTGATACTGATGCCTCAGAAAATGTAATTTGATACTGATGCCTTCCTCTAGTTGAGAAAATAGGGTATCTGGATCCTACCTATACACTTGGTAAGGAACAATAAAATCCCACTAAAAATGGCAATAATTAAAATTGCCTTAAGTAAAAAGAACTTATTTAGCTAACACTCAAAGTTAAAAGAAAATTGAAAACTGAATAAATTTCTTAGACAAATTTTCAGGAGGCCTGTACTTTTTGACATTTTAATGGAAACTAATGTTATATTCAACTATTTTAATTACTGCCACTTCTATTTTAATCTTGCAATGAAGTTATTTCCATACGAAATCATTTTTAAACTAGGAATTCAAAGTGAAAATATTGTTTTTGAGAAAGGTCAAAATAATATGTTATGGGAAGATTGGAAATATGTGATTATTTTTTTAAGCTGGAAAAAACTTATTTCCATTTACAACTGTTGAGAAGTTTTTAATAGATGTTGGATGATAAAGGGCTCAGACCAGTCAAATGAATTTTTGTTTCTTTTTTGCATAATCTCTATATAATATCTTGGGCAAGAAAAAACACATCAATTGAATGTCAAGACAGATTCCAAGACATGAAGCACATGGGAAAATATTGCTACCATTCTCCAGGATACCATCCTCCAAATAGTTAGCATTTAGAAACAAACAATCTCCTGAAATTTGTGAGCAGATCATGCTTCTGGATATGGAATTAGATGCAAAATGATGACATTAAAGGCACTGATTGTTTATTGCACCCATAAACTGGGTTATATAAATCAGAATCATGCTGGTGTCTGAAAGTCAAAATATGCATAATGTGTTTGTCATATACTGAGATTTAGCTATCTTTTCTTAATTAATATGGTATCAATAATTAATTACAAGAAGGTAGAGATTTTTATTCTAAAACACGTAGCAAAGGAGTGCTTACCTTCTTGATCCTCATTCATATTTTAAACAAAATCTATTTCATATAACTGGTTTGGAGCTTCTTTATTTTAAAAAAATCTTTAGTATCAATGGGAACTCTTCCTAAAGCTTCAGACCATGTTTAGTCAGCATGTTTTGGAATGCAAGAAAGAAATGAAGAGTTAAATCTTGGATAAACTATTGTCAAAGTAAAAAAAAAATCTGCCTATTTATCCTGTTCATCATGACAGGTACTTTAGTGTGACTCTTTCAGTGAGTTTTCCTGGCTGAAGATGGATTTCAGAAGTTGTGGGTGTTCCAACACTAGAGGCTTTTAAGAAGAGACTGGACAGCTACTTATCTAAAATGGTATGGGTCCCCTGCTTGAGCAGGGGGTTGGACTAGAGAGCCTCCAAATCTCTTCCAACTCTGTTATTCTGTTATTCTGAATCTAGATCTTCTGGGTCAAAGCCATCATTATAGTCACACCAGTTCTTATCAAACCCTAACAGATATCCCCATCTAAAAATTATATTCAGCATTATTGATATACACAGAGATCGATTTCTTTTTACTTCCAGTTGCCATCTATAAAACCTGATTGTTTCACCAACTCTGAACTCATATTTGATTTTTTTAAAAATGGAAGTATATTACAAAAATACCCAGAGAATAACTATTTTTTAAACAAGGGGAGTTTCTATTGGGCTCTGGGGGAATTGTGCATGTTAAACAAAAGGAAGGTCCACCTATTCAGTTCAACTTCTCTTCTTAAAACTGTTGGGATGCAGAAGTTCTCCATTTTTCTTAGTTAAGAAACAGCTGAAGTGTTTATCCAGATATCCTTCACGTACAGAACAATCCTCTTCCCAGCAGTCTAAAGCCTGCTTGACTTTTTATATTCCAATTAAATCTCAAGGGAAGACATCACAAGGGAACTTTTATCAGAACAGGAAGTAAGAACAGCATGGGAGGCTGAAGAATGATATAAAGGTGAATCACAGAAAGAGTAACAATACCATCTGCTACTTTAGTGCTTTAAAATGAAATAGAAAAACCAAAATTTCTTTTGCAGGAAAAAATATTGAGCAAAAGAAGTCAGCTTTTGGTATTTGAAAGTAAGTACAAAGCAGAATTTAATATGATCTGCAAGACATTTGAATCAAACAATAATTTATGTTAAACACATATAGCTGCATTCTATTTTTAAGAAATAAAGACTATTAAATTTTGAACTTCAATCAATACGCAGTTCAAAGTTTTTACCTCTGATGTTCTGACTACCCACAAAATATATTCTTAGTACAAAGCCATTTTGTTTCCTGCATATGATAAATTTAACACAGCTGAAATGTTCCAAAATATTAAACTATTCTACACACTTAGTAGAAGTACATAATATATAGGTGACAGTAGTTGCTTCTGATCACTCATTATGCCTATCTTTACCATCTTCCTTAATTCTTTAGAATAAAACTATTTTGAAAACAAAATACACAAAAATAAACTCCATAAAGTGAAATTCACAAAACTTGTTAATGTTTGCAGTCTCCATCATCTAAAATACTGAACTGTCTCTTGGTTTTGGTGGCCTCTTGCATTAGTTCATGCAGCTGTCCAACTTGCTCATCTCGAAGGGCATTAAGTTTCTCCTCCGAGAGATGTGCTCCAAAATCAGGCTGATCAGTGGTGTTTTGCATATGTTGATTAGCCTGCTGCTGCAGCATCATTTCGTAGTTCTAAGAGGAGGCAAAAAAGAAATGAATAAAGTTGATGACAATTTGGTGAGTTGCATATTTTTTCAAGGTGGGGACTGTGGGGATGATGGGTGACCTTATCATATACAGAGAAAGGTGTTTTTATGTATTTCAGGATTTTTAAAAATAGAAATGTAAAATCAATCCAAAGGAATATAGACCTCATCTTTTTTATTTTAAATCATGAAATAATCATGCTTCCATACCTTGAAGAAGAATGGAGAAATATTTTTTGAAGCATCCCCGAATTTTTATTTAAACATGACCAAGAATATCAAGTAAATCAAATGAATCTGACTGCCAACCAATATCAAGGAAAAAGATGTCTATGGAGATTCTCAGTCATCCAGGTCATAATTATCCCAAAGGTGGTTTTTCGTGAAACAACTGAACTTTCTTGTTTTTCTTTGAAGACGTTTCACTTCTCATCCAAGAAGCTTCTTCAGCTCTGTGCGTCTTCAAAGAAAAACAAGAAAGTCCAGTTGCCTCATGAAAAAGCACCTTAGGGACAGGGAAAAGATCTTGCTCCAGAAAGATCAGTGTTTGAGCATCTTCCCTTTTTGAAACCTGACGCAGAAATTCAAATCCAATTTTTAAGCTAATGCTGGAAATGTGAGGTACTATGTCATCCAAGTTTATAACAACAATAAGCATTTAAGATCCCCACTGTGCTTAGTGGATACTTTTTTACAAAAGCACCTAGTCTTCAAGTTCAATATTGCTGGCTAGTCATTTCGCTAACAACAAGTACACATCTGTTTCTGTCTTTGTGGACCAGAACTTTTTATCTTAAGGTCAAAATCTATTACGTTAACTCTGTAATATGTAACAGGAATCTATGAAGCAATTATTTACACATTCAGTAGCTTGATTGGCAAATTTCAACCTCATTTGGTCTGAGAATTAATTAAATTTGAAATCATCCGCACTCAAGAGCACTAGTAGCTTCACTGTCTCATTTGCTAGCCAATATTTTTTTCACTTCCGCATCAACTTCACCCTGAGATAGGAATTTCCACACAATCACCAATTTAAATGATTTTCAAAATATTAACTGAAAAAGTTAAGAAAATCAGTCTATATAGAATTAAGAAAGCTAATAAAAAACTGACAGTATTTTACATTTCAGTTTGAACTCTTAATTTTTGTATTCTGCAGCAATGAATCATTGTATCATTGTGTTTGAAAGTGAAATGTCTGTTAAACATCAGCTTTCTTCTCCATGTTTTTGGTACACTTTTTTCTACTAAATTTAAGTTAAAAATATCTGTGGTCAAACCAACTTCTTATTTGAAGTATCAAATCTACCTGGCTCAATAGTAGTAACTGAGAGAGGGAACTTGGAGTCCCAGTGGACAATCACTTAATATGAGCCAGCAGCATGATGTAGCTACCAAAACACTAATCACGCAGAAAATCAATCTAGAAATAAGAAGAAATTTTCTAATTAATGGAATGGCTTGCCTTCAGAAGTTTTGGGTTCCCCATCCCTGGAGGTTTTTAAGAAGAGATTGGACAACCATTTGTCTGAAATGGTATAGGATCTCCAGTTTGAGCAGGGTTTTGGACTAGATGAACAACATCCCTTCCAACTCTGCTATTCTGTTAAATCATCACAAATAATGATAGGTAAATCCTTTGAAAGAAGTAGTTTAAAAGATGTTATGGTGAATGCAAGAACACCTCCTTTGGGATTATAGCAGCATCTTTTTTCAAGCCCTTGTACTGTTTCAGAATCTGCTTTCAGCTGTTTCTGTGCATACAGTCTTCATGTGGGGAGATAGCAAGAGACATTATAAATTGAAGAGGTCCTGCACGCATCATGCATGTAGAATCAGCAGATGCAGTTCTATTGAACTAACGTGAGAAAAAGAAGAGAGACAGTTACTCTAATTATTCAAAAAAGTGTTTCATTTGTGCTTCCACACGTTTAAAAATCATCTTTCAAACAAATTGAATAGCACTTATTACTGATCTTTGGTTTTCATCCGGGTGGAAGTAGCTCATAGTGTTAAATTTGCATTTATTTATTTTATTTTTATTTATTTTAATCCCATTTATATCCCGCCCTTCTCCGAAGACTCAGGGCGGCTTACAATCTAAGCACAAATCAAATGTGCTTAGCAATAGCCTTCATTCTATGTATATGCCTGCTTATTAGGGCTTTCACCCCCCCCCCAAAGCGGCATTATTACAAAGTCAGCTTATTGCCCCCAACAATCTGGGTCCTCATTTTACCTACCTCGGAAGGATGGAAGGCTGAGTCAACCTTGAGCCTGGTGGGATGCGAACCTGCAATAATTGCAGGCAGCTGGTGTTACTTAAGGAGGCATTACCCCACTGCTCCACCAAGGCTCTTTAGTGGATTGATCCCTTTAAAGTGCTTTTTTACTTTGGGTTATGACCATGCAGCAATTTAGGAAGGTCATGAGGCAATACTCTTACAATACTGATCCAGCTAGATACCACATCCTTAAAAATAGCGGAATCAGAGAATGGGTTATTCACATAGAAGGAAATCTATTTCCTTTTAAAAAAATTTTTTTTATTGATTTTCTAATTTTACATTTAAATATTTAAAAAGCAACATGGTGGCTGAGTTAATCGATAATTCAATAACGTACAAGTTTCAAACTACTACATTAAATATTTCCTCTCTTTTCCCCTTAGTATTTACTGCCTCATGTTTAAATAATACAATTCTTATTATAACAATTAAATAAAAATAAATTTCTTACATTTATCAGTAATTTTTAATTTATTTAAAATTTTTATTTAATTTATTTTAACATTCAATCTTTATAGACAATCAATGTCCTAATTAGTTTTTCCCAATTTTTAGTTTCCCATTAATATTCAAGTTTAACATTTAATATATATAATTTCCAAGTTTTAAACAACCACAGTTCCCTTTATCACAATTCATCACAAAATCTAATGTTCAGGATACACGTCTTATCCATTTAAATATATTCTATTTCTTGCCATCTTACATCAACTAATTAATAATACAGTATAACATTCTTATTTTCTATTAATTTCCAAATGTCTTAAATTTAGTAACCAAAATTTTCTCTTATTTCAACATTAAATACTTCCTCTTTTTCTCTTTATGTCTACTATCTCATATTTAAGCTAGTAGTTTTTATTATAACAGCTAAGTATAAACATAACACCAGCTGCCTGCAATTAGTGCAGGTTCGCATCCCACCAGGCTCAAGGTTGACTCAGCCTTCCATCCTTCCGAGGTAGGTAAAATGAGGACCCAGATTGTTGGGGGCAATTAAGCTGACTTTGTAATAATGCCGCTTGTGGGGGGCCAAAAGCCCTAATAAGCAGGCATATACATAGAATGAAGGCTATTGCTAAGCTTGTAAGCCGCCCTGAGTCTTCGGAGAAGGGCGGGATATAAATGGAATAAAAATAAAAAAATAAAAAATATTTATTACATTTATCAATAGATTGTTAGCTTATATATATATCTTAATTACTTTTACATTCAACCTTTATAAGCAAATCAATTTTCAAATTTAACTTTTAATATTTATACTTCCAAGTTTTAAATCACCAAAGTTTTCTTTATCTCAGCTCATAACAAAATCTAGTATTCAAAGTACTCATTTTGTCTATCTGAGTATGTTCTATTTTAATTCTCACTAAGTCAAAACCCCAATTTTCTTCAGCCTTATTCTAGCTTTCTTTCTTTGCCAACTTGCCTTCCATATCCGTGCTTTTAAGTCATCCATTAGATTTCCCTGTGTTATTATATATATTGCTTGAAGTAGAAGAGGCCATCCGGTCGCCACTTTTTTGGAAGGACTAACAAATCGTCTCTCTATTTTTCCATCTCAATGTAGTTGTCCTGAAATGTTTATCTTCCCTTCAGTATGTTCTTCTTCTTGATCCTCAGGTTTCTTCTGGTTTATATAGAAAGTGTTTTCCCTTTTCCATCTTGTCAGTCTCTTTTCTGGGTTTTCCATTAACTGTGTTTGTTGATCTACTGAATCTTCTATCATAGTATTTAATTGTTCCGCTTCTTCTATTATGTTCTGTGTAGTTGATTCTTTAGTTGTAATCAAACTTTGGGTTCGTTTATCTGGGCTGACATCTTGTTCTTTTCTATAGCTTCTTATTTCATCAGTAGCGATAAGAATAGTTTCATAAATTGCTTTCAACATAAAGAGAATCTGTCCTAATCTTCATCCATGTTCTCAGTAGAGTGTTAAAAACTTTACAATCAGAGAATGAAAATATTTTTTTCACTGAGTATAGTACACAGCTGGGCTTCTCACAGCTGATATCTGTCAAGGTTGCAAAAGTCTTATCTATAGTCTGGGCTACAAGCCAAGTCTCTTTAAGACAATAACAAATTGTAATATCAGGTTTAGCCACAAGATGTCGCCCATACCATTTAGGGTTGGGGGTTTTTAAGTCCAAAATTTTTATAATCCTTTTTCTGATTTTACTTTTTTTTATAGGTAGAAACCCAAGTCTTCAATAAGAATAAAAAATCTTTTAGTCAACAAATTTTAGAAGGATAAGGATCCAGTTAGAATCAGGTTATTCTTGCAATGTTTTAAACTCCCCTAGATAGTCAGTTGCTGCTGTTTTTAGAGGGTGGGATAGAATCTCCCTTCCCTCTCTTACAGGGGGAAAAATACTTTGGGCAGCTTATACAGGTGGAAAAAATAAGTAGGATTGAAGAGAGGTAGTTCTCACACTGCTTTGTAGGTGCTTGGTGGTAGGTTTGACTTCGGCTGTCATCAGCCTAGTGACGCACCATATTTCTATGGCCAGTCTTTCATCCGCCGGTTTGGAGGGCTGCCCCAGATCAAGCAGAAGGGCTATCTCCCTCCCGTGATCAAGCAGGGATCCCCTCCTTGTTGGTCACCCCTACAGGGTGACTTTCGACCCTTGCCAGGGTCCCCCAGCGGTGCAAAATTGAACGTGGAAGATGGAGCTCACCTTCCGAACATACGCAGTGGCCATGGCGGCAAACTGGAAGTCAGAAGGTAATCTATTTCCTATCTTCTCTCTTTGTTATCTCCAAAATAATGTATTATAAAAACAATATTTGGTATGTTATTATCAGCATTTCTATAAGACAGTTATAGGTATTCTATACATAAAGCATTTTTGCCTTTGTAGATCTGGAATAATTGAAAATATTATCCACACATTTTTATATTGTATTTTTTTTACAGAAATTGTTCTTTACAGAGATAGTACATTACTCCATTTTTGTTGAAAATCCCAGATAATTCAAATGTTTTATTTTTTGTACATTTATCAGATAAGGATGAGATGCTATCACAATGTGGCAAATTTTATGTAATAGCTTCCAGTGTCAGAAATGAGATAACAACTACTCAAAGTATGGTTATAGTCCATGCTAATGGGATATCATTTTTTTATCAGTGTAAAGAGCGTAAAAAGACAGAGGTAAGGAGTTTTGTTAATATGATTAATATTACAATCAAAGGACAATATGACCTTTAGCTAGTGCAGATTTTGTTTTGTACAGATCAACTGATCTTGAGAATCAGCAATCTTTATTACATATGATCTATGCAGATGGTAAAGTATAGTAAGTATTTTGTAAGTAAGGATTAATGTTGATTCATAATGAGAAGAGGCAAACTGTGACATGCCATCTCTGGTTCAGTCACACTGTACTAAAAATATATGAAAGCAATCTGAGAACACTTATTTCCCCCTTAGCAACTGACTACTTCAGACTTGAAGAAATGTAGTTCTAATAAGAACCAATGAATGATAAGTGAGTCTAATCAACCCAGCAGCTCAACAGACACACTTTAAGGCAGGGATCAGCCTTGGTAGCAAAGAAATCCCATCATATTAGATGCCAGTCCTCATCTTTTATATGAACTCAGGTAGTGGTAAGACAAGCCCTATCAATGAAATATAATCTTCACTTTGAATACCATTATCCTAATTCTTTGCTCTTTAGAAGGCCAGATCCTGAAGCTAAAACTCAAATACTTTGGCCACCTAATGAGAAGGAAGGACTCACTGGAGAAGAGCCTAATGCTGGGAAAGATTGAGGGCAATAGAAGAAGGGGACGACAGAGAATGAGGTGGCTGGATGGAGTCACTGAAGCAGTAGGCGTGAGCCTAGATGGACTCCAGAAGATGGTAGAGGACAGGAAGGCCTGGAGGAACATTGTCCATAGGGTCGCGATGGGTCGGACACGACTTCGCAACTAACAACAACAATCCTAATTCTTCCCTCTTGAAAATGCTATGTTCAAGGTTTAAGTACTCTGGAGATCCCAAGTTAAGCTGCTTTATTTCTTTTGTATAAAATTTCTCCATTCCAATTCCTATTGATGAATGTGTGTCTCTACAATATAGATGTTCTAATCTTAATTTATACTGCTGTTTATTTTATTGGACAAAAACATTGGAGTTTATGTCTGTTTGGCAATTGGTATAATAAATTCCCTTTTGGCCTGACATTAGCATGTGGTTTTCATAGGAATATCTAAAGTATGGAAAGGATGCTTTTCAAAGGCTCATACGGCAGACGTCTTTCAAGCTTCACCAAATTAGCTTTGCATTACGTGCATTAAAAAAGGACCATGAACTCTTTATTCTTGTTTGCTTTTTTTAATGTAGTCTAGAAGCAAGAGCTTTTGCATGTTCGGTCTAACACACTGAACACAAGCATTGCTTTGTGATTATGAAAATGAAGAATAAAGCCTTTGAAAGTGTTTTCAATTTTATAATCGATATTATTGTAGAAAAGGGCTGTAGATAAATCAGAAAATGTATGTTGGAAAAGTGAAACTAAAGAAGGTACCTTTTATCATCTGGTGGATTTGTGTTAAAGCAAAGAAATATTGGGCTCAGATTCATGTTATAATGCAGGTTTTAAAAAATAACATAAAATTGAAATCTGAAGTTTTTCTTATAGAATTATTTGATATGGAGTTGGACAAAAGATTTGGAACTTTATTACTGTATATGTCAACTACAACAAGAATTCTATATACACAGAAATGGAAAGATATATCAATCCCCAAAACAGAAGACTAGATGGAAAAAGTAATGCAGCTAGGAGAAATGGCAAAAATGATTGTTTTAATTAGAGAAAATAATATATCCAGCTTTTGGTTTTACTTGGAAACTGCTTTATGCTTGAGACAGCAAAAAAATGAACACTTGATGTTGGGCTTTTCTGATTAATATAGTTTGTAGTTATAAATATGTCTAATATTTGTTAAGTTGGTAAAGTAAAAAGTTGAGACTTCCAGTTTGCCAACGCTGCCATTATGGACGTCTGGAGGACGGCTCTCGTCTTCTATGTCCAGTTTTGCATCGCTGGGGGATCCTAAAAAGGCTAAAGAGTCATCCTGGAGGGGTGACCAGCAAGAAGGGGCTTTTGCAGAAACGTGGGGGTGCCACAACCCCTGTTAGTGCCTACATTCCCTTCGAACCAGCGGACAAAATACCAGCCATAGCAACATGGCTGGTTACTAGGCTGTGTGCAGCCGAAGTCACACTTACCACCAGGCAACATTAAAACAGTGTGGAAGAGACTGGGTAAGATTCCTCTCTTATACTCCAATCTTCTTCCTTTTACCTAAATAAGCTGCTAAGTACTTTCCCCCCTGTGGAGAGGGAGCAGGGAGTTCAACCCTCCCTTCAAAATAGCGGTGATCAAGCCTCCAGGGGTGTTTTTTTTAAAGTTGAAAAAACGAATTGACCTCAACTAGAACTTTATAACTTGTGGACTAAAAGCTTTTGACTACCTACTCCTTACTTCCTACTCTTATTTGAAAATTTGACTCTGCTCTTCTAAAATAGAAGAAATAATTGAAAAGAGATTAACAGTTACCTAAAAGAAACAGTAAAGAATTCTCTAAGCACTTGGGGGACACTCAGTGGCTAAACTTGAAATTGCAATCTGACACTCTAAAAAAAAAGAGAGAGAAAAGAGACTTGGCTGATTCCTTAGAAAAACAAGATAAGACTAACCTTGAACACCAGATGTGAGACTCCACCATGGAAGAAATACAAAAACAAAACTATGCTATGATGAAAATAACCTACCAAACTTATCAGTTCCTGTCTATAGCCGGCGATGAAATAAGAGCTTTTGGGGAAAAAACTAGAAAGTGTCTTGGAGAAGCAAACTCAAATTGTGACTACAACTAATAATTTATCGGGACAGAACATAACAGAAGAAATTGAACAATCAAATACATTGACAGAAGAATTAACTACTCAACAAGCACAGACATTTGAAGATCAAAATGAGAAACAGATGGAAGAAAAAATACATTGTCCAGGACAATTATATCAAGAGGTGAAAATAATGAGAAGATTTGGTGCTTTTATTAGACCTCTCAACCCTTCAAAAAGGAAGATTGGAGGGTCACTTCAATACGATACAATAACACAAGAATTCTTTGATGACCCTGAAGCAAAGAAGCGAAAAATGATATGGCAAAGGAAAAAAGCAAGAATAAGACTGAAGAAGAATGGACATATTTAAGAGGCCTGAAATTGTACTTGGATTATGAGAGATTGTTTTGATGAAACAAATACTGGCTAATTAAAAAAAACATCAGATGTATGAATATTAACAGTTAAATTGAAATATCGAGCTGTTTAAATGAAATTGATTAAGATGTATATATGTTAAGAATGATATAATGTAATTAAAATACTTGGATGTAATGATATGAAAGGATGAAAGGATGTATTAAATGTTGAAATGGGAGAAATTTTGGCTAATTTTAATACGTGGAAATTATAATGAAAACAAGAATATTATATTGTATTATCAACTTGTTGATATGGAAATGAGATAGATAAGAAGTGTATTTATATTACTAGGTATTGGAGAGAATTGTGTAAAGGGAAGGGAGGTCACCTAGAAATATAAAAATGAGAAACTTTAAATGTTTAACTTTAATATCAATGCAAAATTAAAACTGGAAAAGTATATAAGGTGTTTGATGTCTTAAAGATGGAATGTTAAAATATAAAATTTACAAAAGTATTGACAAATGTAAGAAAACTACTAAATAAAAAGATATTTTATAACTGAGGTATCAGTCTGTTGGATGGTAAACAGCTCAGAATCACACAAGTATGATGGACGGTATAGAAATTTGATCATTAAATAAAATTATTATACTTTGAAAACTTCCCCTTGGCCAACATCCAAAACGGGGTCTCTAAAGGCCAAATTCCATTGATATTACTGATATACACTTAGCCCAGTTTGGAAGAACTCTGAAGAATTATTTACTAGCAATGTAGGAGAAAGGCAGAGGAAGCAGTTTTTTTTTATTTTTTATTTTTCAGTTCCTTTAATATACCACAAACTAACCAATGAAATATAAACATTTTTTCAAGTATTTAACATTTGTTAAATCAGTAATGCTGTAGGTATTATATATCGCCATACATAAATACATACACATAAGTTTGGGTGCTGCTCGTCCATTTCCCCTTTCACTGTATCCACCCTCCTTCTCTCTCTTCCCTCTTCTCTACTTTCTTTCTCACTTTCTCCTTTCTTTCCTACTTCCCTCTTCTTCCTCTCCTCTCCTCTTTCCCTCACCACTCCCCTCCCGTTTCTCCCTTCTCCTAGAGGAAGCAGTTTCAATAGTATAGTGCTAGGTGCAAACACAGCTGGCACAGGAATCAGATTCAGGTAATCCTTGACTTACAACCATTTGTTTAGTGAGCTTTTAAAGTTATGGCACTGAAAAAAATGACTTATGACCATTTTCACACTTAAGATAATTGCAGCATCTCCCTGGTCATATGATCAAAAATTGGACGCTTGTCCCAGGGTCATGTGATTACCTTTTGCGATCTTCTGACAAGAAAAGTCAATGAAGGAAGCCAAGTTTACTTAATGACCACCCAATTCATTTAACAGTTACAGTGGTTTGCTTAACAATTGTAGATAGAAAGGTTGTAAAATGGAGCAAAGCTCATTTAACAACTGTCTTGCTTGCAATGGAAATTTTGGGTTCAACTGTGGTCATAGGTTTGTACATGTAAACCCATTCTGATATGTTTTTAAATGTACAAAAAGCACTATTTCTCATGCAACATTATAACACCTTTCCAGCTGCACAACACAAAATATACACATTACTAATTCTAGGCAACATTTTCAAGTCATACATTTATTTGACACTATTGTCAGTATCTCTAAAATCTTTATTTCCCTGAAGGATTTGATCCTGTTATTGTCATAAAGATTCACTGCCGGGAGGAAAAGAAACATCAAATGCATGATAAATGATCACAGCAAAGATTGCTAATTCAATAGCAATACTAATGTTTTGTTTAAGACAGAGTATGAAAATAAAGATACTCAGCCCACAAAAATACAGAGTGCTCCATTTATTCTCACAATATGTTAAAAACAAGGAAATTTTTCAAACCAACAAGTCTAAATAGTAGTTAACACTATTTTGAAAAAAGTTATATAAAGTACTGAAATATCATCCTCAAGAATGGTAATCTCTGTTTCTGAATCAAGGTCTTTATGCTGCCGGTCACTACAGGTAGTCTTTGACTTACAGCAGTTCATTTAGTGACTGTTTAAAGTTACAACAGTACTGGAAAAAAAGACTTATGACCATTTTTCATACTTATGATGGTTGCAGCATCCCTGTGGTCATGTGATTAAAATTCAGACACTTGTAAATTGATTCATATTTATGATGGTTGCAGTATCCTGGGGTCACGTGAACACCTTTTATGATTTTCGGACAAGCAAAAACAATGGGAAAGTCAGATTCATTCAACAACTGTGTTACTAATTTAACAACTGAAGTGATTCACTTAATAAATGAAGAAAGAAAAGTCATAAAATGGGCAAAGCTCACTTAACAAATGTCTCATTTAGTAACAGAAATTTTGGGCTCAATTGTGGTCATAAGTCAAGAGTTACTTGTATATCACAGTATGTTGATAAAAGTGGTGAATATATGGTATTAATCTATGCTTTATTTGGGTGTTGGTTGTTTGAGAAGAGGTATTGTCATCTTTTTGCTTATGTCTTAGTTCTGTTGTCTTTTGAGGATGTATACATGTGGCTTATCTCTATGTATCTATCGTTGGTCAATTTGTCTGAATGCCAAGCTTCCAGGATTTCCCTAGCATTTTTGGATTTAACATTTGGGTACTCAGTTTCCCCATTAAAACTATGGTTAAGTCTGTCCATGTTTTAGGAGATTAAGGAGTTTTTATTGTATCTTCTGACAGCTAGTTGGTGTTCATGGATGCACTCTGCTAGTCTTCTACCTGTCTGTCCTTCATAGTGCTGTTACAGTCCTTACACTGTATATTGTAGATGCTCCTGTTTTTACTTCTTGGATTACCGGGTCCAATTGTTCTACATAATTCTTGGTTTTAGGCAGACAGTAGATTATTTTTCAATAGACTTGCATTCCCATTTTTTGCCATAATTTCTTGTTGATAAAAATAACCAGGAAGTGCAATGTATTGTTATTTCCTTCTACTGTTGTGAAAATTGTCCCTTTGAAAATGTTGTTGATTATTTCATGTATCTTCACAGGGTGTTTTTTTATTATGATTTCCAAGTACTACATTATAATATTTGCTATAAGCTCTGAGAGTGGTGATCACATGTTCCTCTGCCTGTTGGCATATTTGTCTATCAAACTGAAATAGACAGGCAGAGGATGATGAGGCCTATGATTCTGAGTATTTTGATCTTAATGTATTTGGTTGGATCAAGTTTGTTGTATAGCAGGGTTTTTCAACTGGTTATACGTGTACCACTGGTGGTACACGAGCATGTGGCTGGTGGTACACGGCGTCGCCTTCCTCCCCCCCGGCTCCCCCCGCCCCTTCCTAGCTTACTTGCAGCCAGAAAACATGCTGCTGCAGGAACCTACCAGGCTGCGCGAAGAGCGCAGGTGCAGAGTGAGGCCCCACCCTCCCCTGGGACTCATTGTGCAGCAACCATGTTGTCCTTCCCCCAGAAACAAGCGCGAGCCTGAAGGGGACAAAGCCATCCACTCCCTCGGCAGGTAGGTGTTTGCATCCACTCGCGTCCTTCTTCTTTTCCTCCCCCCCCCCACGAGCTTGCGATACCCCTCACGGCCCTCACATTGCCTCCCTCCTGGGGCTTGAGAGATTTCCCCCTCTCCTCTTTCCGATGTGCAATGCAAAGGGGAAAGCAAAGCGGCCAGACAGCATGCGCCCTACCCGAGGATTCATCCTGTGGCAGCAGGTGGGAATCGAGGCCCACGTTTGTTTTCCTGATGCGCGCCAGGGCAGGTGAAGCCATCAGAATGTGGGTGTGGAGGGAAAAACGCACCTGACTCCCTCCCCCCCATACTGTTGGCAACTCCGTACAGCTGGCCCTGACCTCCACCAACTGGAGCCCATTGGCAGAGGTCGGGGCCAGCCATATGGAATCATCAGCTGATCTGTATGGCCAGCCCTGACCTCCTCAAGTGGAAAGCAAGGGAGATTGCCAAGAGCACGAATCGGCGCGTGCTGAGAAATGCTGATCTCGCACTGCTGCAATCTCCCTCGCTCGGTTTCAGCTTGCCTTGCTGCAAGACAAAGCAAGCTGAAACCAAGCAAGGGAGATTGCCAGGAACGCGAATCGGCCGATCTCGCGCTGCTGCAATCTCCCTCGCTCGGTTTCAGCTTGCCTTGCTCCAAGAAAAAGCAAGCTGAAATGGAGCGAGGGAGATGGCCAGGAACGCGAACTGGCTGATCTCGCGCTGCTGCAATCTCCCTCGCTCGGTTTCAGCTTGCCTTGCTGCAAAAGAAAGCAAGCTGAAACTGAGTGAGGGAGATTGCCAGGAATGCGAATCGGCCGATCTCGCGCTGCTGCAATCTCCCTCGCTTCGTTTAAGCTTGCCTTGCTCCAAGAGAAAGCAAGCTGAAATGGAGCGAGGGAGATGGCCAGGAATGCGAATCAGTCGATCTCGCGCTGCTGCAATCTCCCTTGCTCGGTTTTAGCTTGCTTTCTTTTGCAGCAAGGCATGCTGAAACCGAGCGAGGGAGATTGCAGCAGTGCGAGATCAGCTGATTCGCATTCCTGGCAATCTCCCTTGCTCAGTTTCAGCTTGCTTTCTGCAAGAGAAAGCCGGGCCACAGGGCTGCCTCCATGGGTGCTGCTCTAGAACGGAGAGGGAGAGACTGGTCCCCATTCGGCCTGCCAGCCCCAGGAGAGCCCCGCGTGAGCGGCTCGCCAGCCACCGAATCCTGGCTTTCGAGCAGGAGCGGCCTTCCCTGCTTGCCCTTAGTTGGCGCTGGGAGCAGCCACTGCCACCCACCCCACTTTTTGCAAGCCCTGCTATGCCGCCGCTGCAGGTATCCAGCAGCGGGAGGCTCTGGGACAAGGGCCTGTCGGGGGTGAAGGAGTTGGGGCTGCTCCGGCGGGCCGCTTCTGTGGCAGTGGGGCATGCTGGTGCCCTGCGCTGCACTCCGCTGCGGGGGCCGCCCTGGGAAAGGTGGAAGCACAGCTGTAGTCCGGGACGGTCAACCGCTCCGAGCCCTGTCTGGCCGGCTTTGTGCCTCTGTCCCCCAAGAGCAGCTGGTTGTGAGTTGCTAACGTGTGCTTCCCTGAGTGCCAGATCTCCCCCCACCTGGGACTCTGGCCGCGTCTGCAGAAGGCGAGCGGGGCGAAGGGTACTTTGGTGCATCTTCCATCCCTCCTGTGTGAACGGCACCTTCCTGCCCCGTGGTCCATAGCAGCATTGTTGGTGTGTGTGGATTGACTCTGAGCGAATACGAGGTGTTTCTGTTGATGGAATAAAGCTTATTAAATGAGCTAGCAACCTCCAAGTATCATTGATAGATCTTCCCCAACTTTCCTCCGGTGCTTCATAAAGACTTAAGTGGGCATCAGGATTCTTGGTAAAAATGGATTTGGAAGGAAAGAATATTTTTTTTAATCCCATTTATATCCCGCCCTTTTCCGAAGACTCAGGGCGGCTTACAATTTAAGCACAAACCAATGTGCTTAGCAATAGCCTTCATTCTATGTATATGCCTGCTTATTAGGGCTTTCGGGGGCCCCCAAGCGGCATTATTACAAAGTCAGCTTATTGCCCCCAACAATCTGGGTCCTCATTTTACCAACCTCAGAAGGATGGAAGGCTGAGTCAACCTTGAGCCTGGTGGGACTTGAACCTGCACTAATTGCAGGCAGCTGGTGTTACTTAAGGAGGCATTAGCCCACTGCTCCACCAAGGCTCCTACAAATGACAGTGGGAGAGAGGGAAGGAGGAAAGGACAAAGAGGGAGGGAAGGAAGAAAGGAAAGAAGGAAGGGACAATGGGAGAGGGAGGGAGAGAGAAATAGAGAGAGGAAGAGAAAGAGGGAGAGAGAGCGAGAGGGAGGGAGAGAGAGAAGGAAAAAGAAATAGGGAGGGAGAAAAAGAGGGAGAGAGATAAATAAAGAGGGAGAGAAAGGGAGAGAAACAGAGAGAAAGAGGGAGAGAGAAGGAGAAAGAAATAGGGAGGGAGAAAAAGAGGGAGAGAAATAAAGAGGGAGAAAAAGAGGGAGAGAGAGAAGGAGAAAGAAAGGGAGGGAAATAGAGGGAGAGAGAGAGAGAGGGAGAAATAGAGAGAGGGAAAGATAGGGAGAGAAAGAGGGAGAGAGAGACAAGGAGAAAGAAAGAGGGAGGGAAACAGAGGGAGAGAAAGGGAGAAATAGAGAGGGAAAGAGAGAAAAATAAAGAGAGGGGGAGAAAGAGGGAGAGGGAGAGAAAAGGAGAGAGAAGAGAGAGAAAGAAAGGGAGGGGGAAAGAGAGGGGGGGAGAGAGAGGAAGAGAAAGAGAGGGAGAGAAATTAAATTAGTAACATGATTGTTAAGTGAATCTGGTTTCCCCACTAACTTTGCTTGTCAGAAGGTTGCAAAAGGTGATCACATGACCCTGGAACAATGTGACCATCATAAATATGAATCGATTGCCAAGCATCCGAATGTAAATCACATGAACCTGGGGATGCTGCAACAGTCATAAGTGTGAAAAATGGTCATAAGTCACTTTTTTCAGTGCCGTCGTAACTTTGAACAGTCACTAGGTGAATTGTTGTAAGTTGAGGACTACCTGTACTTTATCATTTTTTCCCCTTTTTTGGGGGTCAAGTTTTTGACACTTTGCTGGGCGACTGGTGGTACTCAGACAATGCCTTGTCCTAAAAGTGGTACAATGGATGAAAAGGTTGAAAAGGCCTGTTGTATAGTACTGCTGTCATGAACGTTTTGCTACATCTGGATCTATAGACATAAAAAAATGTTTTGATATTGAATGAGCCATAATTTAATGTTCTTCTATTTTTAAATCTTTGATTTTCTGGAGGAATTATAATGACATGTTGCTAGAATACTCACTCCTTTCTGTGAAATATTCAAGCTTTTTATAAGGTCTTTGGCTATGTTGTATGCTGGGGTCCCCAGCAATGATACAATTAGACAAAGAGGTACATGAGACTTATATGTTTTGAGGCATCTATAGAAGCTGGGTAGTGGATCTACTATTTTTTGACCCACCACTGTTGTACTTTTGTGATCTGACCTTTCTTATTTGGGTGGTTCTCTTGATTGTTTAGTTTCTGTATTGGCTTGGTGTTTACTTGGAAGCAGTTTTTTTGGCCTCCACTAATTCTTTATCTGTTTGAATGTATTGTGTTCTCTCCATAACAGTGGTTCATCCTTTGCCTGCTGGGAGGATGGTGATGGTTTGGACTTTTTTAGTTTATTTTGTCTGCTGCTTTGATTCTCCTGATCTGTGGTATGACTGTCTGACATATATTTTCTTGGCTCTCTATGGCAAGTTCTGTGGTTTCAAATGTTGCTTCTAAGGCTACAAAGAATTCTAACTGATTAGCTTTGTTTATGTTGTAGCTGAAGCCTTTCTGGAGAATATTGTGTTCTATGGATAGTAGGGCGCCAGACATGTAAATTTTTCATTTATGTACATATACCTCTTTGGTTCCAGGATTTAGTTTAAACAATTTGCTTTGGAGTTTTGATTTCCATTTTTCAGCTTGTCTTAAGAGACATATATTGATGATTGCTGTCATATTGGAATCCAGATAAAATACATAACTCTATTTCCCACAGGAGTCTTCACATGAACCTCCTCAGCAGATGCTGGTCATTGTCCTGTTGTTAGGTCATGAATACATAGCCATCCCAGTTTCATTGCTAGGCTGATAACTAAAGCTCTATCAAAAAAATAATAATACTAAAGGGTACATGATTTATGAAGCTAACAGGAGAAAAATGCTATTATCCAAAAAGCAATAGAATATAACTTCTGATTCTTTTTATCTTTAAATGGTTTAGCCAAGCACTCCTTATCTGTCCCTAAATAAAAGACATGGCATTCTTCAAAGTTTCCTTAGTAAAGGAACCATATAACTATTTTCAGAGGATACTGTGTTGTGCCAAGTGCGTTAAAAGCATGTTGTGGCATCTTAAAGAAAAATGGAACAAATAAAAATACATCTTATTTGTTTCTGAATAATGCATTAGCATCTAGGTACCCATTCAAATACTACAGAAGTCCTGTACTGCTGAAATTTATGGAGGGATAAACCATCTCTTTTTGGAAGCAAGCATTTTTCTAAAGCCATTGTCCTGTGAATATTTTTCACACTTATGATTTTCAGGGAGTAGTAGAAACACTCACAAAGGTAATTTTTATGTAAATTGTTGTTCATTTATATTCAGAATTCCATTTACCATACCTAGATTTCAATACATATTTGTAGGGTTAAACAATTTTTTTTCTTTCTCTTTTGATAGCAAAGCTTTGAAACCCTCTTTAAGCTCTTCACAGAAACCAAACAATGTGCCAGCCTTGCTGTTTTAAAAACCATGGTACTCTGATAATCAGAAATAAAGGAGAGCTTAAAATGAATACACCGTTTTAGAAATAAATATGGAAACTCAACCTTTTTCTATTTCTGTTGCCATGGCAGCATTTCTATCCCATAATAACAACCTTTGTATCCTTGAGTTAGGAAAAGTTAAGTAATGCTTGAGTTTCCATATTTATTGCTTAACTTTTCGATTGGGAAAGAAACATGAACCTTTTGGTTATTTTCTGGAAAGATATATAGACAAATACAACCAATGTTCCCAAGAATTATATACTATATTATATACTAGGCTGCATCTCTCAGTCAAAAATGTTATTTATCTACAGGTAAAGTAGCTCTACTTAAACCAGCAATCTCTTGTTTGGATGATGCCAATGCTTTGTATTTTGAGCTGTCTTTGCAACTAAATACAGTCATGGTTTAAATGCATCTTCCACCCCCATCCAAAATATGTTGCCTAAATTCTTTTAAGAAAAAATTTCCAAGATTTTATCAACTTCATCCTAAGTTTTTAGTTTTCTCACAGTATTCTTTTAAAATCCATTTTGAAGATGCTAGCAATGTCAGTTATGGATGCAATAGATACTCCTGCACATACAGCTATTGTGTTACTGAGCATTGGTTAACAAAAAAAGGGGGGGTTGATATAATCATAGTACAAATGCTGTGTGATGTGTAATGCTTCCAGGTTGTTTCTGAGTCCAATTCAAATTGTATCAATTCAAATTGCTGCCCAGCTTTTATTATTCATAAATAAATTGTGCTGCCACTAAACTACTATTGTCATTGATGCTGACTGAGGAAATTTGCAATGCTCTGCATAAGACTTCAATCCCCTTGAAAGTTAAAAATGTTTCATTATTCTTTATGTTTCTGAAGTTGTGGAACGCACCAAAGTAATTTGTTGCATAATACTAAGACAGCCTTGCATGGAGATCTTCTTTGACTAACTCTTCAAACTACTGCCTTAATAGGGAAGAAGAAGCCTGACACTATCAAAAGCAGTTTAGAAAAGCATTTAGATATGCAGTCAGATTCCACAGAGAGCACATTTGTATTTGGAGGTAGCTACATAAATGTGATGGCTCCTGAGAATATGACTGCACAAGGCAGGAAAGAACAGAATACAGCATTTGACAAAACAGAGTAAAAACAACTGGACTCTTATATAATAACTGAAGGCCAGCTGCATCACTGGATATTAATTTTAGCATAATGTTTGCTTTAAAGTTCACTTTTCATAGGTAAATACATGATAAAGGAATCTAGGACAAAGACAAGAGCAAAAGTATCATTCTAACTATGTGGATGGTAAATGGTAGATTTTTATTTTATTGTTTGGTCTGTAAATATTAATACAATTCACCAGAATTTATATACATTTGACATACCATATACTATTTTTTTATTTTAATTCCATTTATATCCCGCCCTTCTCCAAAGACTCAGGGCGGCTTACAAGCTTAGCAGTAGCCTTCATTCTATGTATATGCCTGCTTATTAGGGCTTTCGCGCCCCCCCCCAAGCGGCATTATTACAAAGTCAGCTTAATTGCCCCCAACAATCTGGGTCCTCATGGTCCTATGGAACCATTTTCGTCCTATTGCATCTGCCAGTCCCATCTGGCCAGGCTGGGAAGTTATGTTGCAGACCCCATCAGTTAAAGAAATAGGGTCCTGGAAGAGAGGCACTCTCTCTCATTGTCCCCATCCCCACCTGTGCGTTCCCACAGAGAGGGCCTCCTCAGGGTGCCACCAATCAGAGAATGTCGATTGGTGGCCCCCAGGGGGAGGTCCTTCTCTGTGGGCGCCCCGGAGCTATGGAATCGGTTGCCGGTTGAGCTCTGGATGGCGCCCGACCTCCGCTCCTTCTGACGCGATCTGAAAACGCATTTGTTTGAACAAGCCGGCCTGGCCTGATAGGGGGTGGGTTGGGTTTTTTATTGCTCTTAATATTTGTATTTATCGTTTTTACTTGGGCATGTTTAATTCCTTTTAACTTTTGTATTTTTTGTATTTTATACATCTGCCCTGTTCACCGCCCTGAGTCCTTCGGGAGAAGGGCGGTATATAAATAAAATTAATAATAATAATAATAATAATAATAATAATAATAATAATAATAATAATAATAATAATAATAATAATAATAATAATAATATTGTGGGATATTCTGCCCCCTGGAGGTGAGGCAGGTCTCCACTCTCCTGGCCTTCTATAAAAAATAATTAAACGTAGCTCTGAGGCTTCATCTGTGGAACCAAGAGGAGCACGCAGCTGTGGGGCTGTCAGGTGCCCTGGAGCCCCTCTCTTCACCTTTTAAATTAATTTTAACAGTGTTCCTTGCCTTCTTCTAACTTTTAAATTTTTTATATACTGTTTTTATATACAGCCCAGTCTTTCTCTCTGAGGATGATGGGTGGCTCAAAACTGTGAATAATACATACATGCAAAAATATACATACATACTCCTAGTTTCAAATCATTCATATGAACTTGTTCTTTACTTAGATCATTGGCATTTTTTTTCTTTTTCAGCATTAAATAAATAAAATAATACTTTACTCCATTAACTACATTGACTAGAATAGTGGCCAAAATTGTGGAAACCTTTTGGGAAAAGGGTTAGGGTTAAGGCTAATAACACCACTTTTTTTGGAGTAGTACCATAAAATTATATATCAATGGAAAGATAGTTTAATCAAGAACATAATGCAACATAGTTTAATTATTTGTACTGTATTCTATGAAAAGTTATAGCCAAATAACCAGAAAAAGGAAGCACAACTTGCTTAGGTTGATATCAGTTAGCTTTCCTTCATCTGACTGCAGCCAATGAGCATGAATGTTTAGAGAGCCAATCAGGTGTCATCTTGTTTTGGCAATGAGCCAATCAAATCACAGTAGGATTCAATTATTGATGTCATTTATTAAAGCTGAGAGGAGGACATCTGCAAATGGTTATGTGATTGCTATCAAGTTGGTTGGGTTTTTTTTCTTTCATTTAGTGAGCTTGTAAAACATAATAAAATTAATGGTGCAAAAAGTTGACTAGTTGCCCAGAAAGCGATGTAAAATAGTATTATTAAATGAACAAGGCTACAGTTATAAAGAAATTAGAAGAAAAATTGGTGGAAACTTACCGTAACCATTTCTACTGTACATTTTTCCCAAAAGGTTTCCACAATTTTGGCCACTACCGTATGTGTGATTTGAAACATTGTAAATGTATTAAATTAAAAATGTAATTTCTTAAGCTGTATAAAGTAATTAAAATTGATGTCATGATTAATTTTAAAAACAGGAGAGATTTACATACTTGTTAAGGAAAAAATATTAATGATTTCATATACATTACTATTATGCACATTTATAAAACTTCATAAAGGCATTTTACCTCATTTAATTATTCTATTTAAAGAACTTTCAATTTATAACATAGCATTTAAGCATTCTTAACCATTTGTGGAGATGGTTACCAGCATCAAATTTCTGGGTGTGCAGCTGACGAGTTGGCTGGCTGCTCAACAGTGAGAAACTGGTGAAGCGGGCACAGCAGCTCCTGCATTTTCTGCATCGCATGAGAAAAGCACATCTTCCTTCCCCTGTCCTAAACACTTTCTACAGGGGGACAATCGAGAGCATCCTGTCATACAGCATCACAGTCTGGTTTGGAAGCATCATTACTTCAGATAGGAAGGCGGTGCAGAGAGTGGTGAGGATGGCTGAAAAGATTATTGGCAGTTCCCTCCCGTCCATCCAGGACATAGCATACAAGTGTTGCTTGAGCAGGGTCTGCAAGATTGCCTGGGACACTACACATCCTCTTCACGACCTGTTTTCCTTATTACCTTTTGGGAGGAGGCTTCATGGTATCTGAAGCAGAACATCCAGATTCAGTTAGTTTTCTGCCATACAGTATTAACCTTGTGAACTCTAAAGCTTCCTCTTTCTGCTATGTATTCAAGATGTACAGTGATTAATATTTATATGTTATACATATGTTGTATATAGTAGGTTCAAATGTATGTTATGTAGGTGTACACTTTTGAGACCAAACAACAAAATTTCATTTTTAATGAGTGTCAATGTGCCCACAGTAAAAAATGACAATAAACATTATCTATCTCTCTAAGGAGCCTTGGTGGAGCAGTGGGCTAATGCCTCCTTAAGTAACACCAGCTGCCTGCAATTAGTGCAGGTTCGCATCCCACCAGGCTCAAGGTTGACTCAGCCTTCCACCCTTCCGAGGTAGGTAAAATGAGGACCCAGATTGTTGGGGGCAATAAGCTGACTTTGTAATAATGCCGCTTGAGGGGGCGAAAGCCCTAATAAGCAGGCATATACATAGAATGAAGGCTATTGCTAAGCACATTGGTTTGTGCTTAAATTGTAAGCCGACCTGAGTCTTCGGAGAAGGGCAGGATATAAATGGGATTAAAAAAAATATATTACACACTCATTTCAAAAATAACCACTGATTTTGAAATACATATTTCATTGTCAAACTTTTCAGAGATCCAACTCATTAAAAGCAATATAAATAAAATATATTATAAAATATACTATCAGTAACAATATGAAAAGTATTTTGAACATTCTAACCTTACAGTTAATATACCAGAAATAGAAATATATTTATTAAGAAATATCATTGATATTTGAATGAAAAAAGGTGTACAGAAGAGGTTAACACCGAAACTGTTAACTTCTTTTTTACAAAATTATAAGGAGCAAACTATCAGATCCACATATGAATAGTTCAATTAGCTCAAATCCTTAGGATGGGGTTTCTAAAAACATTAGAACATGATGCTGGAAAGAATGTAGAATTAACAAGAAGATGAATAAATGGTCCATAAATAAGGATAAGACTTGCTAAAATGGTTATTTAATAAAGTATGATGGAAGATTCAAGACAGAGGAAAGGAAATTCTTATTTATACTGTACAGTTAAAGGATACAATATTGCTAGGTGTAGCAGTGTCTGTATAAAATACAGTGGCTGGTCCTACTTATTAAACCAGGTAACTCATCTCTTAGAGCCAGTATGTGAATATGCTTAAATCAAGAGTGACCAGAGAACCTAGTTTGTCTATCATCAAAAGATACTGCACCTGGATCATAAGAGCACCTTTCCTCAACTAGGTTTGAACTATATTTGTCAGGGGAGTTCAGAAACTTTAAAAAAAATCTAATTCAACAGGTGCCCAAAAAAGAATAAAATTCATTAGTTACTTATACATTCTCATATAAAAGGACATAAGGAACTATGCAGGTAGAAAACGTGGCCTTAAAAAAAAATCAGGCCCATTCTCTGCCATATGCTATTTTTGAGTTGTTTCCATTAGGCAGTCTGTACACTGAATTAATAAACAAAATTTAAAATCCCTAATGAATATGTTGTGAGTAGAAAGGCTAAGCCTTTATGTTTTATGTCAAGGAGCCCTGATTCAATTAGTGGTCTTTCCATTTGATAGGATAAGGTAATGGAAAAGATTCACTACCTAGCATTTTAGCAGGCCATTGACCTGATAATAGGCAGTGTCCTATATTGATAATATTTAAGATATTTTTTCCAGTCCAATCCCCTAATATTTTTTCCTGCTTATATTCATGGGAGTCTTTAAACTATGATGTCTGGTCTTTGTACCAAAACAGCAATAAACAATTTTGTAACGAATCAGTTCACAGGGCCAGGTCAATGCACTTTACCATAAGTCCCTCGACTATTTACTACCTTCAATGAAACTAATTTTTTTTCAAAAAGCCCTGACACAGGTATTTGGTGCCATCATGTGGGTCATTTCAGAAAATGCAACCTTATATAAAGAAGACAATAAAATTGCAGTGTTGCAACGAAATTTTCACTTCTGCAACAAGCAGATCCAACATGAACTCACAAAATGGTTAGTCAAAATGAATATTTTGACTGGAAGTAAAAATCCATTCTATTGTTTTGAAGTTGCAAGTTTCTAGTTCCTGAGTTTAGAATACTGGGTCCTATGTTCTCCCTAGCTGATTCAAGATCTTTCCTTCAACCTTTGGAGCTTCTGTAGACTTACTATCTTTCTGAAAACAGAAGGAAGTTTTTTGCAGGTATCAACTGCAAAAGCTGCTGTCTTTCCATTATACTGTTATCATTAACAGAGGTGTGGGCAATCTATAGTATGTATTAACCTTTGGCCACACAGGTGTATTTATGCAAATCAGCTAGTGACTGAGACATGAATCAGTTGACCAATGCTAGCTATGTATATATGATGGCATATATAGGGTATGAAGATACATTTCTTCTAACCTGCCAACTGATACATCTAGGTTGTATCTTGATCTGGGATAGTTTGCAACAATAGTTCCACTATTATAGAACTATTCAGTGAGAAATTAAGAAGTAAGAACCAAAATACAACTTTCAATTAAAGTTGATTCTTAGAAGTAAAAACATTTGAACCTGCTGCAATAAAGCAAGATGACTGATATTGCACATCATTTTTTGTCCAGAACAGTCTATCCACTAATGCAGGAATCCACTAATGCTTACTGAGGAATTCTAAGAGTTGAAATTCACACAATCTAAAGTAGCTGAAGTTAAGGTTGTAATGCCTCACCTTCAGCAGCTTCAGGAATCTCTCTTGGCCACCTATTATTTTGTTATAGGTGGCATATTCCAAATAATTAATAATTAATTCCAAAGTAAAATAAGCTCAAATCCTATGCACCAAAAACCTAGAACAAAACTCCCAATCAGAAGCTGTTAAACACCTCATCTTCATATAGGTATATATCTGATAAAGAGATACATCCATTTCTTAATCAATCCCATTGCACCATGGTATATATTTTACCTGATTCCCAGCAAACTGCCTGTACCACTGGATTCCAATTATTAGATCAAATATCCTGGATGATTAATAAAAACAATCCCAAGGAGGCCCCCACAAAAAAAAATCCATAGCCTCAAACTTCACTGCTCAGATTATGCCAAAATTTGCAGGAAAAGGACAAATATCTTTAATAGGTCAGGGAGAGTTTAACTTTTATTATCTTAGCCTGAACTCAAGTAGGTAGCTGAACTAGGTAAATTTAGCAGATTTATAAAAACTAAGCTGGGTTAGCTATAAATAGCACTTTGAGACTACCCAAAAATCCTGGGATTACTAACTAGAATGGTAAATAATTTTTAAAAATGAACAACAACCCTGAAGAAGGAACAGCAAACATTTCTCTACTGTTGCTGAGAAAATTACATGGACATGTCTGTGAAATCACTAGAGATTTAGCTCGACCTGAAGATGACTTGTTTTACACTAACCTAGCCAAACCTGTCTCAACTGAGATCTTCCAAATACAATAAAACTGTAAGTTCCAGATTTCTGTCACTATGGCTACAAGGTACGAATTCTGGGAATGGCAGCCTTAATAGATCTGAAATATACTAGGTTATGGAATTCCTTCAGTTGCTTAAGAATAGTGCTGAGATCATTTTTTTTCTTGTTCTAGAACACTCAATTAGGAAAACATTACATAAGTGAAAAAAATATTTCCAGCATCTATTGCTTTAAAAATGATTTTTGAGAAACAAGAAGAAATGTTATGAATAAGAGAACTATGTAACATATCTTAGGTTTTTTTTCCAGTACATTTCTGCAGATAAAATAATTCATTTATTTATTTATTTATTATTGGGATTTATATGCCGCCCTATCTCCCGAAGGACTCAGGGCGGCTAACAACAGTAACATATAATAAATACAGAAGTTAAGATAAAAATTAAAATTAAAGGCCTCTGTACAATAAATAAAATTAAAATAAATTAAAAGTTAGAGTTAAAAATTAAAAACATAATTAAAATCCCTGTCAGTCCAGGTCAGCCAGGTGGAAAAGGAGTGTTTTGAGGCCGCGGCGAAAGGACCGGAGATCTTGGGCCATCCGAAGCTCATGGGGGAGCTGGTTCCACAGGGCTGGCGCTCCCACAGAGAAGGCCCTCCCCCTGGGGGTCGCCAGCTGACATTGTTTAGCCAACGGTACCCTGAGGAGGCCTTCTCTGTGTGAGCATACTGGGCGATGGGAATTCGTTCCTGGCAGCAGATGATCCTGCAAGTATCCCGGTCTTAAGCCATGTAGGGCTTTAAAGGTAAGTACCAGCACCTTAAATCTCACCCGGAGGGCAACCGGTAACCAATGCAGCTCACGCAGGAGGGGTGTAATATGGGAGTATCGGGGTGCTCCCATCACTACCCGTGCAGCCGCATTCTGACCAGCTGAAGCCTCCGGGTGGTCTTTAAGGGCAGCCCCATGTAGAGAGCATTGCAGTAATCTATACGGGTGGTAACAAGTGCGTGGGTGACTGTGCGTAGGGCATCTTGGTCCAGGAAGGGGTGTAACTGGTGTACCAAGCGAATCTGGGCAAATGCCCCCCTAGCCACGACTCCAATATGATCTTCAAAACTGAGTCGTGAATCCAGGAGGACGCCCAGATTGCGTGCTCTATCAACGGGAGGTAACATCTCTCCTCCTATAACCAAAGATGGAATCTCTTGGACTAAACGAGATGCCGGTACGTAAAGCCACTCAGTCTTGGCCGGGTTGAGCCGGAGCCTGTTCTTTCCCATCCAAATCTGTACCGCTTCCAGGCAACGGGACATCACATCGAGGGCATCACTGGGTTGGTTCGGGGTGGAGATGAAAAGCTGGGTATCATCAGCATATTGATGATACCTTACCCCGAAGTCATGGATGATCTCTCCCAGCGGCTTCATATAGATGTTGAACAGGAGAGGCGAGAGTACCGACCCCTGAGGCACCCCACAATTAAGGGGCCTAGTGGTTGACCTCTGCCCCGTGCCAACACTGTCTGCGAACAGCCTGAGAGGTAGGAGAACCACCGCAGAACGGTGCCTCCCACTCCCAACTCAAGACGACGCAGCAAGATACCGTGGTCAATGGTATCAAAAGCCGCTGAGAGATCTAATAGGACCAGGACAGAGGAATAACCCCTATCTCGGGCCCGCCAGAGATCATTCACCAGCGCGACCAATGCCGTCTCCGTGCTGTACCAGGGCCTGAAACCCGATTGGTACAGATCCAGATATTCAGTTTCCTCCAGAACCAAAGGGAGCCACCACGCTCTTAACGACCTTCGCAAGAAAGCGAAGGTTGGAGACAGGACGGAAGTTATTTAAAATAGCTGGGTCCAATGTAGGTTTCTTAAGGAGGGGCCTTACCACCGCCTCTTTCAAGGCGACAGGGAAGTACCCTTCACTTAGTGAGGAATTAATAACTACTAGGATCCAGCTTCGTGTAACCTCCCGAGAGGCATATAGACCAGCCAGGAGGGACACGGGTCCAATAAACACGTGGCAGCACTTAATTTCCCCATGATCCTGTCCACTTCATCTGGAGTCACAGGATCAAACTCTTCCCAAATGTTCTCGGCCAAACTCATTGTTTTCCTCTCGTCAGATACTGCCCAGTCAGAGTCCAGACCAGCCCGAATCTGAGCAATTTTGTCCACCAGATATTTACTAAATTCCTCAGCTCGTCCTCGTAAGGGGTCCTCTCCCGTCCCTTGATTTAAAAGGGAGCGGACCACCCTAAACAGGGCGGCTGGGCGGTTATCTGCGGACGCAATGAGGGGGGTGAAGTAAGCGCGCTTCGCCACCTCCATTGCCACAAGATAAGATCTAGAAAAGGATCTTAACTGTGTTCGGTCAGACTCGGATTTGTGGGTTTCTCATTTTTAAATCTGTTTTAATTATGTTTCAGGATAAACATCTTCATTGCTTTCTATTACAATTTAATATCTTATAGTACAAAATATTTGGAGTGCACTGGATTGGGAAGGCTGAAATGAACAGGATACAGCTTGCAGCAACAGTACAACAATTTTTTTCCTATTGCTTTGCCTTTCTCTTTTCTGAATAAATACACTATAGACCTCTTTACCTAGTTATTATAGAAGGTTACTTTAAGCATGAGGGAAAGATTTCTGTTACTGAATTTATAGGTAAGTATTCATTCCAATTCATTACACAGTATACTATAAGGAAACTATAATAATCTTAAACCTGGAATTGTGTATATCTCAGGAGCCAGACCCACAATATATCCCGAAGCTTGAGTTAAGAGCTGACCAGTATGGACTGAATGCAAACAGTCATCTTTTCACACACACACACACACACACACAAAAAAGCCAAAGCAACATAATGATTTGGTGTTGACAATAATAATTTTTAATGAAGCCAAAACATCAAGTTAATTAGCAGCTTCCCAGTTTCATTACATCTTTTTATTTACATAAATAAAAAGCTGTAATGAAACTGGAAAGCTGCTAATTAACTATATTTTCCCATTTTCTTTAGAAACTAAAGCTCTAGTTATATAAGCTTTAGAATAAGCAAAGGTAAAGGTAAATGTAAAGGTTCCCCCGCACATGCGTGCTAGTCGTTTCCGACTCTAGGGGCCGGTGCTCATCTCCGTTTCAAAGCCGAAGAGCCAGCGCTTGTCCGAGGACGTCTCCGTGGTCATGTGGCTGGCATGACTAGACGCCAAAGGCGCACGGAACGCTGTTACCTTCCCACCATAGTAGTCCCTATTTTTCTACTTGCATTTTTACGTGCTTTCGAACTGCTAGGTTGGCAGAAGCTGGGACGAGTAACAGGCGCTCACTCTGTTACGCGGCACTCGGGATTCGACCCGCCAAACTGCCGACCTTCTGATCGACAAGCTCAGCGTCCTAACCCACTGAGCCACCGCGTCCCCTGAATAAGCAAAACATTACCTCAAATCATAGTTCCAAAACATAAAACCTTAGTTTCCTGCTTTAGACAAAAGAAACTTCAAATAACTAAAGATTTCCTAGTTTAATCACGATTCACATCAAAAGAAAGAGAGAAGATATGCTGTCCAAAGGTTTGTATATCTTGCTTTAATAATATATACCATCAATATCAAAGGAGCACCAATAATATTCTGCGATCCCATGAAAACCTCCAAGTCAGATTCATTGATTAATCTAAGCAGCTCTCTTTGGGAGGATTGCTTCTTGATTACATCTAGGAGAGAATAAACTTACATAGCTTTAAAAATTATTTCTGCAACATGAAGAGCGTAAGATGGATGTGTATCTTATAGCCTCCAGTCTATTTTCAAACAGCTCTTAGGCTAAATTTCAAAAGCTCTTTCAAAAAGCCAGTCTTGGCCTCTAGTAAGAAATATCTGCAATTTCCTTCAAGCAGCCTGTTGTTTGGAAGCCAAACAAAAGAAGAGATTTCAGAGAGAGAATGTTTATTTCTCCATCTATTTTTGGCTCTAGCGTTAACCATATACAACTTTCAATAAAGTTATTGTGTGGTGATGTGTCCCTCAGCAAATAAAAGATTCCCTCCCGATATAAAATAAAGTTAGATAATTTGAAACCCTAGGACATCATGCGGTCCAAAAAAAAAGGGTTTGCAACCACTGAATCCCACAATTGCTAAAAAAAAACCTAGTGTTTCCCATCAATTTAAAGTAAGAAATAGATGAAGCTGCAGTATAGGCCTTAAAGCTGGCATATTACAGGTAGTCATTGATTTACAACCAGTCATTTAATGAATCTTAAAAGTTACTACAATCTTCAGAAAGGGTATTTCATGGCCCATGAAGCATTTCCAGATGATGTAAAAGGTCAAGGCTCCCCCCTTGTCACAGTAATCATGATCTGGATGCTTCGCAACCTTTTCACACTTATTGCCAGTTGCCAAGTGCCCCATTATATTGTGACTGCGATTTGCAATCTTCTCTCTGTCTTCCTCAGAAAGTCAATGACTGTGCCTACCAAGGGGGGCTGAATTCCTTTGGTAAAGTGGATGAAACAAAGGGGGTCCTAGTTTATCTTGATGACATCCTCATCTTTACAGAAACAATGGAAGAAAAATCAGGCTGGTTCACGAAGTGCTTAAAAAATTATTAAAGGCAAACCTTTACATCAAGCCATTCAAATGTGAGTTCCATCAGACACACCTTGACTACCTAGGGTACCAAATTTCAAATGAAGGGGTGGAGCTGGATGCAGAAAAAGTCAACGCCTTTTTAAATGGCAACCCCCTTGAACTCACAAACAACTACAGAGCTTTCTGGGGTTTGCTAATTTTTACCGGCAATTCATCCCCTCCTTTGCTAAAATAGCTCTATTGATTACTGAACTTTTGAAGATAGGTAAAGGGGGGGGGGGAAACACCATCCCAGCCAACCTTTAAAATGGACTATGGAATGCCAAGCAACTTTTGAATAGCTTAAAAGATTGTTTGCAGGAAAACCAGTCCTCCAACATCCTAATTCTGTGGAGTTCATCATCCAAGCGGATGCCAGTGATGTTGCAGTGGGAGCAGTTCTTCAGAAAAACAACAAGGGGGACCTGCAACCATGCCCTTACACCTCCAGGAAACTAATCAGCACAGAGCAGTGATGGTCTGTATGGGAGAAGGAGGTATTGGCTGTGCAATGGGCATTGCTAACCTGGCACCATTTCCTAGAGGAGAGTAAGATACCATTTGAGATGTGGACTGACCATAAGAATCTTGAGGAACTTTTAACCCTGCAGAAGTTATTCCCCAAACAGTTTGATGGGTGCAATATTTCGATGAGGTACATTCCTGGAGGAAAGAACTTCCTAGCTGATGCCTTGTCTAGAATGCCACAAGTATAAAAGCCATCCTCTTTCCACAAAAAGTCTCTCAAGTCACCACTAGACACCAAGCACAAAAAAATCCCCTGACCCCAACAGCAGCTTGATCCAGAAACTCAGAACCGAACTGAAATCTGACCCCTGGTTCCAAATTGTACCTTCCTAGCACCCTCAGGTTCCAAGCCCTACAATGAAGCCATGATGTCAAGAAAGCCGGTCACTCTGGATTTCTAAAGACTTTATACTTAGTAAGATGGCAGTTCTGGTGGCCAGGAATGAAAAAAGATATTGAAAGTTATGTAAAGAGCTGTGCAATATGTGCTGCCATGAAGAAAAGACCAGGAAAGCCCCCTGGTCTATTACAGCAGGTTGCAAAATCATCCCAGCCTTAGCAAGAAATTGCAATGGATTTCATTGTAGAACTCCTGGACAATAGCGGAAATACCTTAATATGGACTGTTATTGACTTTTTTCAAAGCAGGCTCATTTTATAGCCTGCCCTGGACTCCCCTCCACCTAGAAACAGGCGAAACTGTTTTTAAAACATATCTACAGACTCCACAGAGCACCAAGAAGAATTATATCAGATTGAGGGGTCCAATTCACAGCAAAATTCTGGAGGGAGTTCCTGAAGCTGATCGGATTCACCTAGGGGCTCAGCTCGGCTTTTGACCCGAATATGAATGGAGCTGCTGAACATGTGAAGGCAATGGTAGAACAATACCTGAGATGCTATGTTAACTATCAGCAAATTAATTGGGTAGGTATCCTGCCTTTTGAAGTGGCATACAATAACATTGTGCACAGCAGTACAGGACTTACTCCATTCAAAATGGCTACAGGCAGGGAGTTCATTCCCATGCCTGAATATCTTCAAGAGCCCACCTCCTCACAAACACTGACTGAGTGGGTAAACTCACTGAGAGCGCTTTGGCAAATGTTAAATGTACCTTAGCTACAAAGATTCAAAAAGTGCAAGCAAATAAGAAGCGATTCCCCCAGAAAATGTTTCATATAGAAGTGAAAGTCTATATCTCAACCAAATATCTAAGATTAAAACTACGCTTTGAAAAGCTAGAACCTAAATATATTGGTCTCTTCCCTATCGTACAAATCATAAACCCAGTCACAGTGGAGCTGTGGGGAAGATACATCCAGTTTTCCATTGCAGTTTGTTGAAACCAATTGTAGAATCAACACTGAGACCAGTACCTTGAACTACCCCAGGTCCTATTATGAAATAAAATGAATTACTGATTCTAGATGATATAAGGGGAAATTACAGTACTTATTTCAATGGAAGGGCTATCCTTTGCCCGAGGCTACATGGGTGAAGAGTAAAGATGTAAAGGTAAATAAATTAATACAGAAGTTTCATAATAAATATCCCAAAAACCTAAAGAACCCCCAGACAATAGAATAAGAAATTAGTGAAATACTAATGTGTATCGGTGCTTCTTATTTTCAGGAACTGCTTTCTCTTTAGGGGAGTCTGACGTCAAGTTCTGAAACGAACCTGGCTGAAGCCATTTTTGTCATTCTGAGTTGCCACAAGTTGAGGGGAAAAGGTAAAAGGGAAAATGATAGCTTTGCTAGACTGAACACGGAGCAGTCCCATGGGAACTAAGATCATTTCCACAGGAGCTGGAAGGTGGAGAGAAGAGGTTTCACGAAGCCCACCAATTGCTTTTATTGGGTAACATGATCTATACTCTACAGCATAGTAGAAGGGAGGGAATTCTTACATTTAATTACATTGAATTGCTAAGGGGAATTTTAGAGTTGGTTGCACTTTTGACCACACTGATATTATGTATCCAATAAACATGTACTTTGAGGAAACTTCAAACCTCAGAGTTCTGATGTATTTGGTTTCATTAGTCAGAACCATGACAGATAGGTTTGCAGGAGCTGGAGCAAGTAATGGAAGCTTACCCTGTTACACAGCACTTGGCTGTCAGTTTTCTAGCTAACAAGCTCAGTGTCTTTAACCACTGGGCCACTGTGGCCCCTCATCCTAATTATAAGATAAAAACAAATGAAGCTGGTGCCCTGCAATATACATTAATTACAGAACGAGCACTATTATTTGACATTATTTTAATTTAAGATTACCAGAAAGACTGCACAATAAGATAGATAAAGTCCAAATTTTATTTGGATAAAGGGCCACATTTACCGTAGTTTCTGGCGTATAAGACTACTTTTTAACCCATGAAAATCTTCTCAAAAGTCAGGGGTCATCTTATACGCCGGGTGCTGAAAATTTAGGGACAGGGCTGGCTGGAAAACCTGGAGCGGATCTCCCATTTAGTCTGCGCAGGGAAAGCGGGACCAATTGGAGAAGAAGCTGCAGTCTGTGATTTTTTACAGGCTGGGGTCTGGGCGTCTTTCCTTCTAAAGTTGAAGAGCAGCTGTAGTATATCCCAACTTGAAAGGCAGGTGGGGAAGGCAGCAGCCAGAGCAGCGGCTTAGCTCTAAGAACACATCTGACTCAGGAACTGGGCGGGCTGGAAAACCTGGAGCGGATCTCCCATTTGGTCTTTTTTTTTAAATCCCATTTATATCCTGCCCTTCTCCGAAGACTCAGGGTGGCTTACAATTTAAAGCACAAATCAATGTGCTTAGCAATAGCCTTCATTCTGTGTATATGCCTGTTTATTAGGGATTTCACCCACCCCCCAAGCAGCATTATTACAAAGTCAGCTTATTGCCCTCAACAATCTGGGTCCTCATTTTACCTACCTTGGAAGGATGGAAAGCTGAGTCAACCTTGAGCCTGGTGGGATGCGAACCTGCACTAATTGCAGACAGCTGGTGTTATTTAAGGCTCTGCGCAGGGAAAGCTTTAGAGTGAATTAGGAAAAGTGAAAAAGTGAATTAGGAAAATAGGGAACGGTTGCTGCAATTGGGTATGTGTAGCTTAACGAAGAGAAGGGTGAGGGGTGACATGATAGCAGTGATTCAATATCTCAGGGGCTGCCACAAAGCAGAGGGAGCCAAGCTATTCTCCAAAGCACCTGAAAGCAGGACAAGAAGCAATGGATGGAAACTAGTCAAGGAGAGAACCACCTAGAACTAAGGAGAAACTTCCTGACAGTTAGAACAATTAACCAGTGGAACAACCTGCCTCCAGAAGTGGTGAATGCTCCAACACTGGAAGTTTTTAAGAAGAGACTGGACAGCCATTTGTCTGAAATGGTATAGGGTTTCCTGCCTTAGCAGGGGGTTGGACTAGATGACCTCCAAGGTCCCCTCCAACTACTTCTTCTTCTTCTTCTTCTTCTTCTTCTTCTTCTTCTTCTTCTTCTTCTTCTTCTTCTTCTTCTTATTATTATTATTATTATTATTATTATTATTATTATTATTATTATTATTATTATTATTATTATAGTTTAATCCACTTGCACTGTTTTATGTTTACATGTTTGATGACAAACAGCCTTATGTTTATAAGTGACAGTTTTCCTACTAAGCACCTGCATGTCATAAGCATTTGAATTAAAATTACCATATTAAAATCAAATCTGATGTTTTTTAATTTTTATTTGGTGTGCGTTGGAAGAGGGGTAGTCTTATACGGCGAGTATAGCCCAAACCCTATAATTTAACAGGAAATGTAGGGGGTCGTCTTATACGCCGGAAAATACGGTAAACTTAAGTGAAATATAGAAAGAAGTACTAAAAGTCCAAATATTCAAAATAAATAAGATAGTGAGCCCAGGAGAAAAACTACATCATCTGATTTCTTTTTATTTTAAATTTACTTAAAATTATTTTAATTAGTGAATACAAGTACCACGATTATTTGCCAAGCACTTAACACTTTTCTACTTTTGTCATATTAAGCATTTCAATTCAACAGCAACTTTTTAAGAAGCTCAGGGGGAATTGCAGGTACCTTTGGGGTGCAAATGATGAAGCCTTGACACACTGTATCTGGCACTAATCCAAAGCACCAAAATTAAACTCCAAGTATAGAAGAAATCACTTGCCTTCCACTCCTGTAGGAAGTGCTGGGCCTCCTGAAGACTGATGGATTTGTGTCGCCTGAATTCATCTTTCACATACTGATCTCCCAAGGCTTTCAGTTCCAGTGGCAACACACGATGAAGCTGAAGGATCTTTTTGTACAGAGTCCTTACTTGGGACACATGATGGTGTATACTGCCTGGCATAATGTTGAAGAAACAGCACTGGATTATCTGATGTTGCTGCTTGCTTCAGTATTAGTTCTAAGGAAACAATTTAAAAATAAGTAAGTCAGACAGATACCATTATATAGCCACTTAGTTAAATGCTACTACAGTGCCTGCAATGAGTGTAAAATAGATGCAGAAAGGGGGAGGGGGTGTGTATGTGACTTTTATCATGCTTTGAACACACACACACACACACATACACAAACAAAATTTATATAATCTATGTAGACAAAAAGAAGGGAATATTCAGAAAAACAGTATCCAGCATTCAGCCTCAGAAAATTTTGATTTTGGCCTCCCCAGTTGCTGGAAAATTAATTTCTGGAATAAAAGAAATGTGTGTTTTGCATTAGGAACACATACATTATTTTCATGATTGTTCGTATTAGAATAGCTTAGTACAATGGTTCCCAAATTATAAACTGCAACACTCTCAGAGTAAGATAAATATTTTTTATTTATTTGTTTTTCATTTTTCTCTTCTCTTCTTTTTCTTTTTCTTATTAACTTTAAGGATTTACTTACTAAATTTATTTGCCACTTATTTTGCTGTGGGTATACTACGGGCAGCTTACAAAATGGGGAATAATTATAAGATATCACAATAGCAAAGGAATACAGCAATAAAAATAAACAGTGGAAGTATAGTAATATGAAATTTAAAAAAAATTGTTTATTTTGGCAATTTGATATATTTTGTATTCTTCTAAAAAATAAAGAATTAAAAATTTCTGCAGTTCAGCTTATATTGGGCTAACAAAGGGGACTTTCAGATCATGTCTCACTGACTACACTGCAGGATGAAACTCTTATAAAAGTATTTTGACCTTATATGAAAGGAAAAGAAAATCAGACCCGGGTCGATAGAGTTGTCCTGAACCAGCCAGGCAGCCTCGTCTACGAAAAAGAACTCCCTGAGCACTGCCCGCTGAACTTTTATTCACCTCCAACATTACAAAAACTACATCAATCTCATGCAACATAGGATACATGGAAAATAATTGGATATAGTGAATAACTCAGGTGCCTATGAGATCATACAAAAACAAGGTACCAAAAGATATATGTGAAGGCTTTATCATAGTGTTTCCCAAACCTCCCACATGCCAGCCCTCCTGTGAGCCAGGAGAGTGTGCTCTCACTGAAACCAACAGGGAGGCTCATTAGGGGGGTCTGGGAAGGCTGAAGGGTGAGAAACCAAATTCTTGGGAAACCAAATTCTGGCCATTCCCACACATATAGGTCAAATTTCTTTGTTTTCCAACTTCTTAAAGCTTTTTTGTCAGTAAAAAAAAGGCAGAACTTGGGAGTACTAAGAGCTGTTCATCTGGAAGCACTCCTTTATACATTGAAGTACAGGTAGTCCTCCACTTATGACCACAACTGAGCCCAAAATTTCTGTTGCTAAGGAAGTTGTTAAGTGAGTTTTGCCCCATTTTATTACCTTTTTGCACTGTTGATAAGTGAATCACTGTGGTGATTAAGTTAATTATGCAGTCATTAAGCAAATAGTTTCTGACTTCCCCTATTGACTTTGCTTGTCAGAAGCTGGATGGGAATTTTGATCATGTAATCATGATGCTGCTTCACTGGTCATAAGGGTGAAAACCAGTAATAAGTCACTTTTTCCAGTGCCCTTGTAACTTTGAATAGTCACTAAATGAATGGTTGTAAGTCAAGGATTACCTGTAAACTGTGATTTCTAGATCTTGAATAAACTGGCTGAGAGCATACAACATCCTGATTGTCATTCCCAATGGTTGGATTTACTCCTAAAGTACCCAAGGAAACCACATTATGGCTTCATGGGTAATGTGACTCACAGCAACAATGAAGTATTTTGCATCTGCCTGCAAGTTGCATTTATCTCATTAATATCTAAACTGAAATGAGTAATCTCACTGTATAATGTGGCCCTTTCTCTCTCAACAACGCACACACATCTATCCATCCATCCATCCCATCCCATCCATTCACACATATACATAAATATTGTTGGTGAAGATTCCTGAGAGTACCCTGGACAGCCAAGAAAACAAACAAATGGATCATAGAACAAATCAATCCAGAATTCTCATTCGAGGAGCAAATGGCCAGAAACAGGTTTCTTTACTTCTTCCAAATAATAGGAAGTCCCAGCTCTTTGGAAAAGGCTCTAATACTGTGAAAAGTGGAAAGAAATAGAAAAGACCGATCAGCAGCAAGGTGGATGAACTCAGTTACAATGGTGATGTGTGCACCATTGGGAGACTTGAAAGAACAGATTAGGGACACCTCGGCATGGAGAAAAATCTATCCATGTGGTCCCTAGGATTATAAAACTACTTGGTGGCACATAATCACATATAGACACAGAAACACACACACACACACACACACACAGAGAGAGAGAGAGAGGGGGGGGGAGAATCTCTCACCTACCTACCTACCTACCTACCTACCTACCTATCTAATCACCTCGCCACTCCAGAATCCGTGTCATCGGCCCCAGGAAAGTCTGCCCAGCGAGATTTACTGCTCGTTGCCTAGGAAACAAGAGGGGAGGGGGTTTCTACAGATCGAGAGCCACGCTTGCTCGGCTACCTGACGTTGCGACCGAGAAGATGCCATTCGATTCCCCTAGTCTCCGCCCGGCTGAAGGGGTTGCGTAGAACGAAGGCGACGGTGGCCGCCAAGCTACAAACCGCGGAACGCTGGACATCGGCGGGTTTAGTCGGGAGCACCGGAAGGCAGCCCTTACACGTGGGGTTGGTAACTCAAACCTGTAGACTCTATTAAGCTCGCAAAATAGATGGTAACGCCATGAAAAAGTTAAAGTCCGTGTTAAGGGCTTGATTGTTTGGAGGAACATCTCTGCGCTTGCATCCCAACCCTCCCGTAGTGGGACAGGACCTGTGACCAAAGAGCCAGGCGCCAAAGAGAAGGAGACGAGCAAATAGTCACCTAAAAGCTAACAGCGGGTCGGGGCAAACGGGTGGAATGTCAATAAGTGGCTGATCAAGATAGATCCCCAATCCTTGTCAAAATACAAGGCTTTCTTTTAAAAGCATTTTATAATCTGGGGTCATATAATGCTCATGTTTTAGTCTTGATTTTGATTATCCTTGTCTATAACAAAATCGTGGTTATTCACCTGCCAAAGTTAGGGCTAGAAAGGAATAAGAGCCCTCCTGCCCAGGATCTAAAATTACCTGATCCCATCGTTTCATAAACGGTATTCTCTACCTTTCTTTCTTCCTTTGAAAAAAATGTCATCTTTTTACATTCTTTGAATTCTTGGTGTTTCCTGTCACTCCAGCACTGCGTATTCTCTGAATTGAATTGAAGGTGAGGGAGGGGGGAGGAGGAGGAGGAAAGGACTTTTACTATTTCACTCAGATTGATTGACTGCGCAGAATGAATTGGATAAAAGATAAAAATCAAATAAGAGATGGGGATCTGTTTGGAAAAATGGAAGCAGGTAAATAAGTAGGATACACTTTATAAGCTTAATACAGATGGAAATGTATGATGTGCCACATACATATAGTTTGCTTTATACCACTGGCTCTTAACATTATTTTATTTAATTATAAGCCAGCTATTTAGATAATGTCTGGCACTAAGGTTGCTGTGTTTATGCAAATACAGTGTTTTGTGTGCATCCAAAGGGTAAACATTAAAGGCTGTAACAGCATTGCCTTTTCAATGGGCTAGGTTCCTCTCTTGAAGCAAATATCTATTTGACTCATAGGAATGAAATGCTAATTCCAGTTATTCTAATATTTTAGAATCTTTAATACTTCAGACTATTAGAATTCATAGTAGGTTCATACAGATATTCATCTTTTCCATTTTTGAAATCTTTGATACCTATATGGATGGTTGGTTGTTTTTTCTTAGCTATATTTTGTTTATATATATTATGTTTCATCTGATCACTGACCAGAATTATTACCTGTCTGTCCATCTATGTACCACTAGAATTAAGTCTGAAATACATGAGAGTTTATGGCAAATGTGGATTATACAGTGCAGCCACTTGGGGGCAGGAGAATACCTTCTCCCAGCTTTGCCAAATCTAAATAAAAAACATTTTCAGGGCCATTCTATTGTTTTTAAGAGTACTTGATTGTATGAAGCAATTATCTCACTTCCTCTCTGTTTCCTCTTGTACAGTTGCTACAAGACATCTATATCTTATATTGTAGGAAACTTCAGAACTCACTCTTAGGGAAATTACTGTACTCCCAGGATAAAGAACAGTGCTTCTCTTAGGATGCTGGGGAATATTACAGAATGCTGGTATTGCATTTATTTATTTATTTATTTTATTTTAATTCCATTTATATCCCGCCCTTCTCCGAAGACTCAGGGCGGCTTACAAGCTTAGCAGCAGCCTTCATTCTATGTATATGCCTGCTTATTAGGGCTTTCCCCCCCCCCCCCAAGCGACATTATTACAAAGTCAGCTTATTGCCCCCAACAATCTGGGTCCTCATTTTACCTACCTCGGAAGGATGGAAGGCTGAGTCAACCTTTCCATACAGCTGATACTTCTGTTTTTATGGTGGAAAGATGGACCTCACCTATTTTTGATTATCACATTGCTGCTATAGAGCTCTTGGTTTCTGGTCACCTCCCATAGATAGCCCTGACTTGAAATATATTTTGAGTCATTGCTTTAATAGTGCAACTCACACGTATTTTGAGAGTAAGCAAGCCTGAGTATAATGTTGAAAATAAGATGATTAAAATAAAAGTTATGCCTAACTTTAGTTTTTCTCAGCATATTTTTTGTTATCTAGTTTGTTTATTTATTTCTCTGGATTTTTGGTAGGTTTACATTCCACCTTTCTTCCAGGAGCAAAATAAGGCATACTTAACACATTTTCCCAGAAATGAATGCTAAATTTACATAGTAATTTATCATCCTGTGCCCAAAAGTATGTTTCTAAGCCTTATTGGATATGTGACACTTCTAAAGAGACATCCCAAATTCTTTGAAGCATCTGTCTTCATTAATACTTTTGCAATGATCATTCCTTCCCTTGAATCAACCACCAATCCTTCCAGCTGACCAGCAGAAGAATGCCAAATTCGGCATCTAGCAGTCACCTAGTTCTATGTTTATCAATGCTTTGTTGCAGAATGGGCTAACTCACCTCAGCCAACTCACCATGGCCAATTTGCCACAGCCAACTCACCATGGCCACCTTGCTGTGGGACAACTCACTGTGGGACAATTCAACAATTCAATTTAATTATTTTAAATAATTTTAAAAAAATTATTTTTTGTCATTCACATTTTATTTTGTACCTCCTTTGGCATCCTTTCTTTAATGATTCTGTTTATTATGTTACTGAACAGTAAAGCTACTGGTTCAAATGGCAAGTGCTGGAAGATAACACTTTTCCTCTCTCTGGAACACAATGATAGCATACACATTTTCTTTCAATCCTCAGTTATCTGCTGCTGTCTGGGTAGGATCTTGTACTGTAATGGTGAAACAAAATTCAAGGAACCATCCAGTTGGCTTCTGTAAATATAATGGAAAGCAGTATCATTTTGTGCTTAACCTCATACAGCAAAGGCCTTGGGCTGGCCTTCATCTCCATGTTTGCAGGATCAGGGCACATCTTTAGTGAATAATTTATTATTTGGTAAAAAAAGAGCATATTACTTGGTAAGTAATAAATAAAACAATGTGGATGAATTTGACATTAACAACATTCTTAGATATCATACAATAATTTTTTTTCTGTTGGAGAGGATGGGACCCTATTTCAAGAGGGATGAATCATAACAAAGTTGCAACACAGAGTGTATCTTAGCATGTTGCCAACCAAGTACTGCCTATACCACAGGTCTGCAACCTGCGGCTCCGGAGCCGCATGCGGCTCTTTCAGCCGTCTCCTGCGGCTCCCAGTCCTCTGCCATGTGCAGTCCAAAAAAAAAAGTGGGACTAAAAAAGTTCAACCAATCAATTCAAATATGCAGGGTAGGTACATATCTCGCCTTGGCTTCACTCTTCAGTCAAACCCTGTTCTGCGCATGCACGCATGTATGCGCATGTGCACACATTTTTTGCGGCTCCCAGTTTTTCCTTTTCTGAGGGAACCGGTTCCGAGTGGCTCTTTTACTGTTTCAGGTTGCTGACCCCTGGCCTATACTATTTCTCTCCAATACAGTTTTGGGTTGATTGAAAAAATGTTTAAGTCCCTGTATTTGATCAGTTGCATAGATTTGTTTGAAAGGAAAAAGAAGTTCTTTATTTCCAGAGGCTGTTGGAAATTTACCTTTTCCTCTGAAAGACCTTTTTAGTTGTGTGTCTGAATCCTGTTACTGCCAAGGACACATAATGTCAAGCAAAGTTCAAAGTACAAGTCACTGGTTTGTTTCCCTGAAGCTTTTGTTTGAATCAGATACATTTCTCCCTTATTGGCAGATAATTCAAGTTATTCACAAACAGATGGTGCTTGTATACATAAACAAGCAATACTGGAACACAGGAAGCTGCCGTCTTCCAAATCAAACCATCTAGCAGAATACTATGTCATGATTAGCAGAGGCTCCTCAAGATTTGAAGCAGGAAATTTCCCAGCTTTATTTGGCAAAGCCTGGAATTGAACCTCAAATCTTCTGCATCCAAAACATACAATGCATCACTGATCTTTTGAGAAAAAATATTGATAGGGATTTTTCTCATATTTTGATCATGCTTAGCAAGAATTGATTGAGCATCTCTTGAACTTTGGGAATGAGAAGACCATTACTCACTTAAATGCCATATAAGGAGCTTTAAGAGGCATTTCACTCTCCATGACTGGTTGAATTCAGAAACCAGTTCTTAACTAAGAACTAGTTTTAATATCGTTCTTAACAATCTATCCAACTGATAGCTTGAATGACAATGCTATTTCAAACTCAAAGAAAACAAGTCAAAGATAGGTTAGACTTATTCCCATGTAGAAGACAAACCATGTTTTGAAATGGAGGGCAATAAACTCATCACTGACCAATTATTCAACAGAGTAGGCATTAAACATGTTTCCTTCATGCAGAGGTGCTATCTCAATTAAGGAACAATTGGTTCCTGAGCAGGTAAGAAGCAAATGGATGCATTTTGTTCTTTGTGCCAGAAGTGCAACCAAACCCCAGTTTTATCCCAAGCACAATCATGCTATTCAGCACAAGCTAATCCAGAAACTACCTTGCAAGACAATATACTATGACCTAATCTAGAGGGTAGATGAAATGTTCTGACATGACCTTGGGATATAAGTCCCCAATATTCTTTAGGAAGTCTCAAAATAAGAGACACCAGGCAAAGAGAAGTGTCCTCAATTATTCCTCAAATGCTTCCTACTAATAACAGACAGGATCAAACTGTCCTTACAGTACTGTATTCAGAGATGTTGCCATGGTAGACTTTAACAGAAAAAATAACAAGAAACCTTGATGGCTAATTAGTTTATTATTACATAAGCTTTATCAACCATACGGTAGAAGGCATTATTATATAATCTTTAAAGAGATGTGCATTTTGTTTCTTTTTCTTCTTCAGAGTAAATGCAGATGGAGGATAGATGGATGGACAGACAGAACGTAATGTTGGCCAAACTATGTAGAATCCTTAAATGAAGGGACGTAGCCTACTAAATGTTGCTGTACTACTATCCATATTAGCTGAGAAAGCATGGCCAATGTTCAGGAATTTTTCTCAACAACCATGTTTCTCTTATCTTGGCAAGTATTTATTTCTGCTCTTCAGTTCTCTCTCTCTCTCTCTCTCTCTCTCTCTCTCTCTCTGTGTGTGTGTGTGTGTGTGTGTGTGTGTGTGTTGTGGGCTGAGTTTGGTCTACTAAAGTAAAAGAATTTTCTTTGAAGCTAATTCTGTTCATATTTAGGAATGCTGCATATTTGTATGCAGGTATACATTTGCTATTTGATCTCTAGCAACAAGTTTCTTGGGTGGCCTCTGTTATATGTTAATACTGATCTCAGTTTGGAGAATGTATTGAAAACAGTTTTGTTCATCAGAACCAGGAAGTGTTAGCTTGATGGTTTATTTACTGTACATTTAAAGACTCATTCGGGATAATGAATAAACTCTTCAGAGAAAGCATTTCCCCAATAGCTTAGTTAGTAGTAAGCATCTTCAACAACATAGAAACTTCACTAAGAGTTGTGTAGTAGTAAAGAAATGGAAGAGCTGAAATCCTAAAAAGGAAGCACTCTTATAGTACAACATTTTTTTTATGTTCCCACTTTTTTTTAAATAGTGGATATTCCTTTTTCTTTGCAGCAAAATGCAGTGAGCAATATAATCTGAAGAAATTATACTTCCCTTCAAATGTGTAGTTCTCTTCAAGGCCCATGTATTTTCTTTTATTTTTCTTACACTGAGAAAATCTTGACAGCAAAATCCAATCCCCTTCACCTCAGTTAACCCATCTCGGCTTGCTTTAGTTGGGGAAATCCCAATTTTCCACAACCTAACACCAGGCCAGAAAAGTAGGACTACAGTTCCCATCACTCCCAATCACTGTTATCGTTTAAGGAAGTTGTCGTCCAGGACATAAGGGGAACCACTAGGGAAGGAAAGGCTGCCTTATTCATTTTTATTCAGAAATGAAGCCCCTCTGTATAAATCAGAATTAACTTCCAGGTGAAGCACTTATAGAATGAAAGTTTTGATTGCTTATAGTTACAGAGTTTTAGCCTAGAAGGCTGACTTTAAATTAAATTCAGCAATAACCTGCATTTAACAAAATTAAAAGAAAGCTCATTGCCCGGTTTCTTGTTTTAATTAAACACACATTTAGTGAGAAATGGTTAACTGCAAGTTATGGGATTGCTTTGGCAGGATCACTGCTCTCAATAAAGAACTGTACTATTATTTTGTTTACTTTTTCTCCCATTTCTAAATTTTAATGTTTTCCTTACCTCTCTGTGTGGCTGCTTCAGTTTTGGCAACCAGATTTATGGCAAAAAGGAAAAGTTCTGTTTTTTGCTTTCAAAAAAATTGTCTAAAATAGGTCCTAATCTTTTCCTTCTTTCTTTTAATATAACAATCAGAAAATATACATAAATTGAAATAAGATCATTAATGGTGGTTAATTTGCAGGTTGTTAATACTTGCCATTTTTTTAAAAAAAAATCTTTAGATTTTTACTTTGCCTTCTTTCCAGGAACTCAAAGCCGTGTATTGGGTGACTGAATGGAGACTCAAAAAAATCAAGTTCGTGGCCACAACCACACAAACAAAGTCTCATGGTGATACACATTATTTAGCAGCAGAGCTTCATTTGCATAATTATTATTATTATTATTTATTGAATTTTTATACCGCCCTTCTCCCGAAGGACTCAGGGCGGTGAACAGGGCATATAAATAGAAATACAAAAGTTAAAAAAGATTAAATTTTTGCCCGAATTAAAACGATCAAAATATAAAAAACATTAAAACCCTAAAATTCCCCATCAGGCCAGGCCAGCTTGTTCGAATAGATGGGTCTTTAACCCGCGCCGGAAGGAGCGAAGATCTGGCGCCATCCGGAGCTCAACCGGCAGTTGGTTCCATAAAGCCGGGGCGCCCACAGAGAAGGCCCTCCCCCTGGGGGCCACCAGCCAGCATTCTCTGACTGGAGGCACCCTGAGGAGGCCCTCTCTGTGGGAACGCACAGGGCGGAGGGGAGTCGACGCCGGCAGCAGGAGGTCCCCGAGGTATTCCGGACCCATGCCATGTAAGGACTTAAAAACCATCACCAAGACCTTGAACCTCACCCGGAAGACAACTGGTAACCAATGCAGCTCGCGGAGCAAGGGTGTAACATGGGAGTACCGGGAAACTCCCAAGACAACTCTCATCATCTTGACTTTTTTGACCTACCTGTAGACACTCCTGGCTGTATACCAATAAAAAAACCCCTATAATATGAGTTAGATGGGGAAATAGTCACTGGCTAGAATAGTTACTTGCCCATTAAACTTCATGGCTATGGCTGACATTTGAAATTAAGTCTTCCCAAGTTCATTTTATCCTTTTTCATTGAAGCTTCCAAAAAAGCTTCAGCATTTTTTCACATTGTTTAAAAACTTATGTCTGTTCTCTCTGTGCCATAATTAAGAAACAATTGCCAACCTGGTATTCTTCAAATGTGCCGTACAATTCTCATAATCTGTAAACCAGCATGATAGATTGTGGAATGTGGGAATTGAAGTGCTACATCTGGAAAACCCTTAAAGGAAGACTGATGGTAAGACCTTTTATTAATATTATGGATTTCATTTCCTTTGAGTTACTTGTTAGGTGATCCACTGGTAGCAAAGAGATGTAAGGACCCAAAGTGGGCAGAGATGGAACCAAGGTGAGTCTACCTCTGCATATACCAGCTAGTTGTCATCTCCCAGGATAGAAAAACCTGGCAGTAGATTATATACTCTTCATGTAAAAGAGCCAAGTTTCATTCCCCGAAACTCCTAAGTCTGGGAAACGCTCCTGAAAGATTAAAGTGAGATAAAGTCAGATGAAGCAATTGACTCAATAAAAGGAAGACATCTGTACTTACTTCTTTATTCCACTGCTGCCTCTAAAATGAAAACTGCTTCTGTTTACACCATTAGAATTCCTTCAAATATTGAAAAAAAACATCCTCAAATCATGTCACTAAAATGTATTTGGACGGTGGGCTGAGTTTTATCAGTGGAATTTGGGGCCTGAAGTGGAAGGAACATTTAAGGGAGGAAATGGGAGTGACTTATCTTCCAGAATCTTCCAGAATCTCTATTCTCTATTCTCACCTTATTTCTCGTTCATTCCGCCGCGACCTGAAGACCTGGCTCTTTGAGCTTTCCGGCCAGGACTGAGAATTTTAATTTTAATTTTATTTTAATTAGGTTTTAATTGGAGTTTAACAGGGGTTTTATTTTATTCAAGGACTAAATTTAATTATTTTAATTGTTCTTAACTTTTGTAATTTGTATTGTTATTTTAAATACCTTGTGAACCGCCCTGAGTCCTATGGGAGAAGGGCAGTATATAAGTCCAATAAACATAAACATAAACATTTGAAGGAAAAGATGGGAAACTGTAGTCTGAAAAACAGCCATTTTGAAACCAATTTTTGAATTACTGGGAAGCCACATACCGCCTGTATGGACTTTTCTAAATCCTAAGGCTTGAAAGGATACTTCTTATCAATACAGTCAGAAAGTGATATTTCATTCCATCTTTTCCATCCTGCTCATGGATTTCCTCCTTCCATTTATACTCTGCTTCCTCTTCAGATCATATTAATCTTTACATTATGTGCAGCTACAGTTCTGCAATTTTACAAGAAATAAAATACTATTTTAAAAAAAAAAATCCTCTGTACATAAGGCACTTCCTTGGCTGCCATTCATTTCTGAATATTGTCGATGATGTGTTGTAGATAAAAGTAGTCATTTAGTATAATTGCCTTGAACTGAGATTTGCCCATCATTTTTTAGTAATTAGAAAAGACTTCTGGCCCTTTAATTGAGAGTTTGCATAGGGTCTATACTGAGTCACCAAGTCTCTGTAGCAACCTTGCTGTAGCCTCTATTGGCATTTGCTGACATGCCACCCACCTTGAACTCCAAATGTGGATCCAAGGATTGCTGAGCTATGAACACAGTATTTGTGTAACTCTGCCAGTATTGTAACCGCCCATATAACCTCAGGAGAGTCAAAGCAAAACCATGCTGAAATGTACAAAAATAGATTGAACATCACCACTGAAGATGTTCAGGCTAGGTTTCTGAATCCAGATCTTTAGGCACATGTTTCCTAAACATCAAGAACTTCTTCCTTCCTTGGTTTCAGGTTCGAAGGTTTTAGCCATACTTTTGGCACAAGGTAATAAAAATATAAATACTTTGACAATTTTACCCAGGAAATCAAATCTTGCCCATCATGCTTCTCTAAAACATGAAGATGCAGCATTATGGCATCTTGACTTTACAGCAAGAGAGAAGTGCAGACATCTTGGTACGATTTTGATTCTGGAATATTTCTCTTCTATCTTTCAATCAAACATGACTCAGACTCGTGTCTCCCACACATGGGGGACCCCAACTACCATCTCTTGGCCAGAAGTTCATTGGCCCATACTGCCTAGAAATGTCGGGAACTATTCTCCTGCACATTTGGAGAATGTTGAGGTCGGCTGGTCTAAAATGACATTGCAGCTTAGATTTTGTCTGTTTTCCCCACCCCTCACTTTATAGTAGATCAGGCAGAAAAAAGTGATTTTCCCAAGGCCACCCAGTAAGTTTTATAATAGAAAGGGAACATATAATCCCAAACGTACCCCATCTGCTCTGTAATAATTAGTGCTGGATAGCTAAAAATACATTGCTATGGTACATTGAATAAAATACATGATACTATTTGCTGAGAGAGTTTCCCACATGCTGCTTTGTTTCATGGATGGCAACACATAGTGGAACAGTCAATATATGGTTCAACACTTCAATATATGGTTTGTCCCTCTTCCTTGTGGAAAATTTGTAAAAAAATGGGCCCAGGGAAAAATTCTGTCCTCATGATGCAGCTCTGTGTTCCCAGGTTCAGTGTTACAACTAGTTGCCACTGGAAGAAAAAAAATCCATCTGAATTTGCAGAGTACAGAATAATATAGTTGGAAGGAACCCTGGAGTTTTCTAGTCCAACCCCCCTGACCAACCTGGAGAGTCTATACCATGGTTGTCAAACTTGATCGTGTCATGTGACATATAGTGATGTGACTTTTTTGCCTTTGTAGAGCTGGCAAGGCCATGGCCTGTGTGTGATGCATCCAGCCCATGGGCTACCAGTTTGACATCCCTGGTTTATACAGTTCTGGATAAATGGGTGTCCAATCTCTTCTTAAAAACTTCCAGTGATGGAGCACTCACAACTTGTGAAGGCAAGCCATTCCACTGAGTAATTGTTCTCACTGTCAGGAAATTTCTCCTTAATTCTAGGTTGCTTCTCTGCTTGATAAATTTTCATCAGTTACTTCTTGTCTTGCCTTCAGGGACTTTGGTGAATAAGTTGATACCCTCATCTTTGTGGCAGCTCCTTAGATATTGGAAAGCTACTATCATGTCATCCTAAGTAGTGTCTGAGATGGTCTGAGGTCTTCTTAATACATTTCTGAGATGACATATCCATCCATACCAGTTGGTTCACATTAAATTTTTAACCAGATCAAGAGTGGACTTAGCAAACGCACTTGTACCATGTACTAAGCTTAGTTCTTGTTAAACTTTAGTTCATGTTGGGTTTTGCATAACTTAGTATGTGTTACAAATCCTACCTATTTCTAATTCAATGAGTGTGAATGCTGAAAAGGGTTTTCCTGAATAAAATATGTAATGCAATGTCTGGGCTACAAAACTCTTAAGATCACTTAAAATGGCAACAAAAAGATACAGAGCAATAATGTTTTGCTGCTCTCTAATGGTGGTTCGGATTTTTACAATCCTGATAGAGTAGTTGTAATGTTTGAATGGGGTGTGGCATGAAAATTGTTATAGGATGTGAATAATCATTTTATTTGATGTTTCTGATTCTTGATTCTTGGTATAGCTTCTGTTGTCCTTGTCTGCTGGGGTAAATGTACAAAGTTCTTACTAAAAACTAGCTTTCAGAGCTTGTGGCATCAGACAAGAAAAAGCAAAATACAAAGTTCTTGATAAAAACTAGCTTCCAGAGCTTGTGGCATCAGATAAGGCTTGCATTTGCAGTTTAAATATTACTAATGAAATGGTACTGAAATTAGATTTGGAAGACCAAATGGTTTCCCTTGATCATTAAAATGCTACTAGTTTCAAGTCCAAATCTGTCATCAGAAGCAAGGCATCATTATCCTTATCCAACCAGTCTAGAAGTACATCTGAAGACCAATATTTTGAAGAATATATTTCCAGGTATCTCCATATAGAAGTCTCTTTATCAAATTCTACATGTTGGGACTTTGCAAAAACAATATACTCTTGCAAATGACATAAGATTTCATATCCCCTAACATTTTTGCCTCAAATGTAACTGCAGATATCCATAAATATGACAACCAGGCTGCAAAAACTTTTTATTTATTTTTTCATTCCCCAAGTTACAATACAGCCATTCAGCACTAAAATATCAAGAGGCCATGTTCACCAGCTCAGTACATGCATACACACACACATTCCTGCTTTGTTCTTCAGCTTTTGGAATGCTGTTGGTAAAGGAATCAGAGTGAAGCTAACTCTTTGCCTCACATTTCCCCGGCTGCTGGTGCCACTGCAGTTACAAACAAGACCTCCAGCTAAATTGCAACCATGAAACATACCAATAGGGCCTGATATTTTGTATCAGAATTCTCAGTAGCCTTTCCAAAATTATGAGCAGTTATTAGTATAATATTATTTTTATGTAAATAGATCTCAAAACATGAGGAGAAACATATAGGCCACCAATTGGTGTTTCTTATTGCTTACTTTCTAGTTTTCTCTTCCTTTAGTTTTAAGCACAGTGAGAAATTACATCACTTCATTTGGTGTCATAATTATAATATTAGTCCCATCCACTATGCCAAGGGTCAGCAACCTGAAACAGTGAAAGAGCCACTCAGAACTGGTTCCCTCACAAAAGGAAAAACTGGGAGCCGCAAAAAAATGTGTGCACATGCACATACATGCGCACATGCACAGAACAGGGTTTGACTGAAGAGTGAAGCGAAGGCGAGATATGCACCCACCCTGCATATTTGAATTGATTGGTTGAACTTTTTGAGTCCCATTTTTTTTTTTGGACTGCACATGGCAGAGGACTGGGAGCCGCAGGAGACGGCTGAAAGAGCCGCATGCGGCTCCGGAGCCGCGGGTTGCAGACCTGTGCACTATGCTGTACCTTTGACCATGAAGAGTTTTCAGTAAGAATGACAAAATAATCAGCAAGATTACAAGACACATACTGGATATATTCAACAATCATACTGCATTTGGATCATGCATAGCATAGGCAGTGCCACTTTATACTTTAATCATGAGGGAAAACTCAGATGTAACTGGGTGGAATCTGATGTCTCTTTTCCTGCTAGTTCTAAGCTTCCCATTCTCATTTTAAACCATTCTCTAAATATGATAGTTGCTTGCTTAAATCTCACATATTAATAATAATACTGCAGATGACTGAATAAATAAAACACAAAAGTAGATTCCAAGCAATATTCTTTTTGGAATAATAAGCAGGTAGTCCTCAACGTACGACCACAATTGAGCTCAAAAGTTTTGTTGTTCATCAAGATTGCTGTTAAGTGAGTTGTACCACATTTTACAACCATTTTTGTTAAGTGAATCAATGCAGTTTTTAAATGAATCATGTGGTTGTTAAGTGAATCAGATTTATCCCATTGACTTTGCTTGTCGGAAGTCAGCTGGGAAGGTTACCAATAGTGATCACATGACCACAGGACTGCACTTTTTCACCACCATTGTTCCTTTGAATGATCACTAAACGAATGGTTGTAAACTGAGGACTACCTGTTATTTCTCCTTTGTAAATCTAGATTTGCTCCGGGGAGGGGGGGCATGTTTGTTTATTTTTTATGTCTTCAAGTCATTGTTGACTCCTGAGAAATTCCTGAAAAGTCCAGGGAGTGACTGGCCCAAGTTCATCCAACTGGCATTGTGCCTAAGGCAAGACTAGAACTCGAAGTGTTTTGGTTTCTAGCCTTGTGTCTTAACCATTATACAAATTAGCTTTCTCTAATTGGCCCTACACATAGTAAATAAGAACAATCCTGTGGGGCAGCGATCCTAAACAAGATAAATTGGGATTAGCAACTGGCAGAACATTTAATGGTAGAGTTGTTAGATCTCTGATTTTTCTTCAGCCACAGGAAAAGGCAGCAAGTAGCCAGAGTTACATTACTATTGAAATCAGATGTGTTAAAAGATAGATGTGATTTTTTTTATCTCATTACTTACCTCACAGTCATCACTCCCATTAAATCCAATACTTCAGTAAATTTTCAGAGGAAGGAAGGAAGGAAGGAAGGAAGGAAGGAAGGAAGGAAGGAAGGAAGGAAGGAAGGAAGGAAGGAAGGAAGGAAGGAATTGAATATGAATTCCTTTCACTATGCCTTCCTGGAAAACCTGCTGACAGTTCCACTCTACTAGTTCTATATTCTAATAAATGAGTATTTTGTGATTTTGCGAGACTCATGACAGCCATTCTATAAATGTGAAACATGGAAGTAATTTTGTGATTGCAGCTGCAACAAACTCTACAAAAGTGCCTTGGACCTTAGGAAAGTTGCTTATCTCTAGAGCAGTTTCTACTATATACATGTTATTTCATTCTCCTTTTTTATAAAATGTTATTACAGTATATGAAACTCAAGAGCAATGAAATAAATAACACTGTTTAAAATACATGTGTTTTGGTTAACAATGTAATAGAAAAAATAAATAAGAAAATAGGGTATGATTGGGAAACTCATGTCACAAACAATTCCATAGTTTGATCAAACTACAAGAAAGTAGTTTGCTATTTTTTAAAGAATCAAATGTTTCTTGAAGCATGCATTGTCCAAAGATGTTTCTGTGGTCATGTGGCCACCATATCTATAACGCATGTGTAACAGAACTCTGTTACCTGCCTACTGATGTGGTACCTATTTATCTACTCGTATTTGCATACTGTAGTTTTGAACTGCTAGATGGGCAAGAAGTGGGTCAAGAATGGGAGCTCACCCATCCTGCAACATTCAGATCTCAAACCCAGGCTGTCAGTTTTTTAGCAGACAGCTCAGCATCTTTAATTGCTGAGGCATTGCGGTTGAATTATTTCATTCAATCTTCATGCACACAAATTTCACAATTCCTTCTGTTTTACAGATTTGACTACAGCATTCAAAAGAAACCTATGCATCTTTGACATGAAATGATTCTTTTCTTGCATATAGTTTTCCCCAACCTCTTGTCCTCTTCATCCTCAGCAGCGCAATCACCCTGCAGTATAAAGTTTTCTTGCTATAGAGGTAGTCCTTGACTTACAATGATTCATTTAGTGACCATTCAAAGTTATGATGACATTGAGAAAAGTGACATGACAAAGTCAGGGAGTGCCAGTGCCGTGGCAGGATGACATCCTTTGGAAGCTCCCGAAGGACTGTCGCTTTTCAGCTGTTTGGGGGATCTGTCTGAGTTTCAGACAATCCTGTAGGGACGGTGAAGAAGGGAGGCACAGTTTTGGCAGCACAGGAGAGATTGAAACCTCCTGGAGAGCCGACAGAAGCTTCCTGGACCAGCAGCTGTCAGATGGCCATTGCGAGCCGTCACAAGCCAGGGCGGCCACTTGGAAGATCTTGAAAGTAAGTTTGGAGGATTGCCTGGGTGAGAAGATTGAGAATCCTTAAATGCTGGAAACTGTGTGTGTGTGTGGGGGGGGAATAAGAAGAATTTGACGCCGTGGAGAAGGGGGGGGAGCGGATTTTTAAACTGCTCCTCTCCTGGAACTGCAGGGATGGATAACAATGGAAGGCAAAAGAAGGTAATGAATCAAGTATCTCGGCTGAGAATACCCTTGAAGCTTAAGAAAAAAAGGGAGAGTAAGTGGCCTTGAATGACAGCTGCTGAACTCACTGATAAGAAGTTTACAGAGTCTGGGTTTTGTTTTGTTTTTTAGTTTGCAGAATGGTGGATTGTTTTTTACTTTGATTTTTTTTTCTTTTGGACTAAGACACAGAGACTCTGAAATGAACAAAGAGCATAACCTGTATGGATTAATTTCCTTTTTCTTTTTTTTAGATATAAGGATATTTGGCTTTTTCCTTCTCTTTTTCTTTCTTTTTCCCTTTGTATTCACCTTTACTTGTTGCTAAAAAAATTGTACTTTTTTTTTTTGGATTATAATACCCCATCAACATTTGGATTACAAACTACTGGAGAAAATGAAGAAGACCACAACACACCCAGCAACAGTTGCCCTAATATCACAGAGTCCGGTGGTACAGAAATCACTGGACAACACAACGCAGCAAGATAGATCCAACATGGAATTGAAAAATATGATACTGGCTCTACACACAGACTTCAAAGAAGGGATTGGCAAACTAGAAGAGGACATAAAAGAGGTCAAAGAACTGATGGAGAAAAATGAACAAAGATTGCAACAAGCAGAAGAAAGAATTGAATTAACAGATAAGAGACTAGAGGAGATTGATAACCAACTTACATTAACAGACAGGAACCAGGAGAAAATGATTATTGCTTTAGAGATGGATAGAGCTGATTATTATTTAAGATTCCAAAATGTTGAAGAAGAAAAGGGAGAGAACCTAGCAGATGTAATGGCGGGAATATTAGCAGAAGCATTGGAGGAAAGCAAGGAAAAGATAATTAATGATATAGATGAGATATTTAGAATATACACTAGATATGCAATGAGAAATACTCTCCCCAGAGAGGTGCATATAAGATTTACTAAAAAAGCATTAAGGGTAGATATACTACAGAAGCTGAGAAATGTTAAAAAAAATATAAAGGAAGAGAGAGAGTGATGTTAAAACACATCCCAAGAAGAGTGAGAGACCTGAGAAAGGAGTATCAATTTCTGACAAAATGCTTAATTAAAAAAGGGATAAATTTTAGATGGTTAATACCAGAAGGAGTAATGATAAATTGGCAAGAACAGAGACATAGACTGGACACAATAGAAAAAGCAGAACTTTTTTATGATCAATACTTTGGGCAGCAAGAAGAAGAAAGGCTGAGAGGGGAAAGAGTAATCAGACAGCAAGGAGACGAGACAGAGAAGCAACGTAGTAAGTATAGCATAGAACAGGAGGAAAGGGTGTTGAGAGAAGGGACAAGAGAAAGGACAAGAAATTCATATTAAGAAACAACATAAAAATCTACTAGAATATCCAAAATTGGGAGAATTATATACCTCACTTGCAGATCAGAGTAAAAGAGGTGTGGTATTATGTATTCAAAAAAACAATACAGTCTACATTGAGATATTCAGACGAAGAAGGGCGAATTTTAATGGTGGAAGTAATTATGAATTGTAAAAACATTTTATTGGTAGCAATTTACGCCCCAAATGAAAATCAAGAAAATTTTTATTCAAAATTACCAGAAAATAATAGAATTGGAATTTGAAAGCATATGTATGATTGGAGATTTCAGTGCTATTGTAAAGGCCGGGCTGGATTATAATACGACAAAAAAAATAAGACCCTAAGGAGAACACTTCCAAAATCTTTTCATAATATGGTGGACGAATTAAATATACTAGATGTTTGGAGAGAAAAATATCCAGAAAAGAAGCAATATACATTTTATTCTAACAGACACCTTTCCTGGTCGAGAATAGATATGATATGGACATCAATAGACTTATTTACAAGTACACAAAATATAGACATAGAAACAAGCACATGGGCAGACCACAACCCAGTCACAATTACATGGAAAGGACAAAGAAAAAGATCAAGATGGACATTAAATCAAACTGTATTGAATGAGAAAGACTTCCAGCAATATATGGAAAAAGAAATGACTTTCTTCTTTAAGGAAAACAAAACAGAAGATATCTCACTTCAAAATGTCTGGGATACAGCGAAAGCGTACATGAGAGGACCTGCTATATTTTATATGGGGAAAAAGAATAAACAGAAAAGACAAATTAGGGAAAAATTGGAGGAAGAATATAAGACTCTTGAGAAAGAATTACAGAAAGATACACAAAACAAAAAGATTAAAAATTTAATGGAGTTGAACAAGCATAAAATGAACTTAATAGAAAATGAAGAGGTGGCAAGGAAAATAAAGGCAGTTAAACAAACCTTTTTCTAACATGCAAACAAACCAGGGAGATGGTTGACATATAAAATTAAAAAGGAGAAAGAGAAGAGATGGATTAAACAACTGGAAGATGCCGAGGGGACTTTACAACACCAGAAAGAAAAAAAGAAAAAAAATAGCTTGGCAATATTATGATAATTTATATAAGCAACAAGTAGTTTCAGATGATAGGATAAAATAATTCTTGGGAAAAACAGAGATACCTAAAGTACCAGAGAAATTTAAAAAGCTACTAGAAGGGAAAATAACAATGATGGAATTAACAGAAGCAATTAAAAAACAAAAGAATGGCAAAACACCAGGACCAGATGGGCTACCAGCGGAACTATATAGAACATTGCAGGAATTGTTAGGCAATGTAATGCTGGAACTGTATAATGAACCCCTCTCTGAAGCTAAGATACCAGATTCGTGGTCGGAAGCACTTATTACCCTGATACCAAAGGAAGAAACAGAAATACAGAAAATAAAGAACTATAGACCAATTTCCTTGCTGAATGTGGACTATAAAATATTCGTATCAATCATGGCCGAAAGGCTTAAAAAGTTCCTAAACGAATTTATACATATGGAGCAAAATGGATTCCTCCCCAAAAGACAGATTAGAGACAATATGCGAATTATATTAAACACATTAGAATATTATGAAACACATCCCGAAAAACAGATGGCATTGATGTTTTTGGATTCACAGAAAGCATTCGACAATGTGAATTGGCAATTCATGATAAGACAACTACAGATTATGGATTTTGGGGAGAAATTTATAAATGTAATTAAAGCAATTTACAATAAGCAAATAGCCAAAATAATGATAAACGGAGATATGACTGAAAAAATTAACATTATGAAGGGAACAAGGCAGGGATGCCCTTTATCCCCATTATTGTTTGTATTGACACTAGAGATACTAACTAAAACTATAAGACAGAATAAGGATATAAAAGGTATGAAAGTTAAGAGAGAAGAATATAAGCTACAAGCTTTCGCAGATGATTTAGTATTTATCTTGGAGGAGCCACTAGAGACAGGACCTGTATTAATAGAACAAATAGAAAAATATGGTGAGGTAGCAGGTTTGAAGATTAATAAAGATAAAACAAAAATGTTAGTGAAAAATATTACTGAAAAACAAAAACAAAAGAATTGATGGGAAAGTTAGAGATATGGATTGTAAAGAAGGTAAAATATCTGGGGATTCACCTGACAGCAAGATGTACAACAATTAAAGAAGATAACTATTACAAATTGAAAAGACAAATCGAAGTAGATTTGGATAAATGGAAAAAGGTACAACTATCATTAATGGGCAGGATTGCAATAATCAAAATGAATATATTACCACGATTGTTGTTTTTGTTTTCAACAATACCAATAAGATTGGAAAAGAAATATTTTGAGGGGCTAAATAAAATAATTTTGAAATATATTTGGCAGGGGAAAAAGGCAAGGATTAATTTAAAAATGTTACAGGATGCAAGACTCAGAGGTGGGTTTAGCTTACCTAATTGGGAATTATATTACCAGGCTGTAGTAATGTCATGGATGAGAGAATGTATTTCACTGAGGAATACTAGATTATTGACATTAGAGGGACATGGTTTACAGTTGGGATGGCATTCGTTCATATGGTATGGGAAAAATAGAATACACAGCTATTTCCAGAGACATTATATCAGGAATTCTTTATTGATGGTTTGGGAGAAAATAAAGAGGAAGCATTACTTGAGGATTCCAGATTGGCTCTCAATGATGGAAGCGTTAATACACCCCAATATGTTTAACATGGGAAACATTATAAGATATAAAGACCTACTAACAGATACGGGGAAGCTGAAAACCAAACAATTAGAGGAACAACGAATAAAGATGGATTGGTACATGAGAACACAAATACAATCTAGATATGAAAAAGATGCTAAAATAGATGGTTTTAATTTGGGGAGAACAGAGTTAGATGAAATACTTATGGGAACTGAAGAAAAATGGATTTTAAAAATGTATAGCTACTTATTATATAGGGAATTAGAAGAGGAGCAAGTTAAGGAGTCAATGATAAAATGGTCAAGAAATTTTGGATATACAATTGAATTAGATAGACGGCAGCAATTGTGGGAAAGAAATTATAAACTGACAATATTTATATATTTATTATTAAATTTTTATACCGCCCTTCTCCCGAAGGACTCAGGGCGGTGTACAGGGCAATAAATATTAAAAATGAAGTACAAAAGTTAAAAAACAATTAAATATTATGCCCGATATAAACAGTAATTAAAACCACGTTAAAAACCCAACCCTTAACCCATCAAACCAGGCCGGATTGCTCGAATAAATAAGTTTTTAGATCCCGCCGGAAGGAGCGAAGGTCGGGGGCCATCCGGAGCTCGACCGGCAAGCGGTTCCACAGGTCTGGCGCGCCCACATAGAACGCCCTCCCCCTAGGGGCCACCAATCGACATTCTTTGATCGGAGGCAACCTGAAGAGGCCCTCTCTGTGGGAGTGCACTGGACGGAGGGAAGTTGATGCCGGCCGCAGGTGTTGCCGTAGGTAATCCGGACCCATGCCATGGCGACAGCGTACAGTATAAAGAAAATATGTATAAGATGTTCTACAGATGGCATATGTCTCCAGAAAGACTAGCTAAAATGTTTAAGGACAGATCTATGAAATGTTGGAAATGCCATCAAATACCAGGCTCTTTCTATCATATGTGGTGGACGTGTGCAGAAACTAAAACCTATTGGGACATAATCAGATCATGGATAGATGACACAGCAATGTATAGAATAAGGCCAGAAATATTCCTGTTGGGTATTTTACCAGAGAAATATAGTAAAGAGAACACATATTTGATTATTCATATAACCACTGCAGCTAGGATTGTGTTTGCACAAAACTGGAAGGCACTGAAAGCTCCTCCAGAAGAAGAGGTGATTGGGAAAATAACAGAATGTGCAGAAATGAATAGATTAACAATGATAATTAAAGATAAGACAGAGTCAGAGTATTATGAAATTTGGGGAAAATTTTGTGAGTGGGTGAAAAAGAGAATATGCTTAAAAGACAGCTAACACTAATTTAGATGGAAGAAAGATGAGGAGATAAGGATATTATCATACCTAATATAGACATTGAAAATCTAAGGAGAGGAGCTGCTCGGACACCACCCCTGAATTGTATAGGAAGAGGAATGGGAGGGAAGAAAGGAGAGGAGAGAGGGAAGAGAGTAGAGGAGGGGGAAGGAAGTAGGAAAGTTGGAGGGAAAGAGGAGGAGAAGTGGGGAAAAACAGGAGGGGAGTGGTGAGGGAAAGAGGAAAGGAGAGGAAGAAGAGGGAAGTAGGAAAGAAAGGAGAAAGTGAGAAAAAGTAGAGAAGAGGGAAGAGAGAGAAGGAGGGTGGATACAGTGAAAGGGGAAATGGACGAGCAGCACCCAAACTTATGTGTATGTATTTATGTATGGCGATATATAATACCTACAGCATTACTGATATAACAAATGTTAAATACCTGAAAAAATGTTTATACTTCATTGGTTAGTTTGTGGTATATTAAAGGAACTGTGAAAAATAAAATAAAATAAAAAGAGAGAAAAGTGACATAACCAGTCTGCAAACTTACAACCCTCCCAGCATTCTCGTGGTCATGTAATCACAATTTGGGTACTTGGAAATCAACATGTCTTCACAATGGTTGCAATCTCCCAGCATGGATACGATCATCATTTGCAACCTTTCAAGCCAGCTTCTGACAAGCAAAGTCAATGGAGGAAGCCAGATTTGTTTAACAACCATGTGATTCACTTAACAACTGTCGTGATTTGTTTAACAACTGTGGCAAAAAAGTCATAAATTGGATAAAAGAAAGGACTTCTTCATACAACACTGAAATTAATTATTATAAGACACAGTGATAGCTTTAAACAGGGTAAGCAAATGCATGTAGGATCACATTATTAATAGTTACCAAATATAAGAATTTAATAGTATTTCCAGGACCCGATCAAATATGCCTCTTAATGTTAACTGCTGGAGAATGCAGGCAATAAAGACCTTCATTTCCTAGTGAAGACTTACCAGATTTCGAGTTGGCCCCTAGGAGAGCAGAATAACTGCTATACAGGGCATTCATGGGTTATGGGTATGTGTCAGAAATTAAACATGTTGTCTAGAACTGTATAATTGAAGCCTCAATTCTTTATGTGTGCTGTATATGTGATCATATAAAAAAAGTTACTGGGCTTTTCACAACATCATTGTGGTGAGCATCTTGATTTTTTTGATCCATACCCTCATAAACATACCTGCAGTTATACTAGTTCACGGGTCGGCAATCCGCGGCTCCAGAGCCGCATGCGGCTCTTTGAGCCGTCTCCTGCGGCTCCCAGCCACCCGGTGCGCGCGCACCTCTTCGAACGGGCAGTGGTGCGTGCGCACCTCTCCAAATGGAGAGTGGCACCGCCCGTTTGGAGAGGTGCGCGCACACCTCTCCGAATGGGCGGAGGTGCGCGTGCACCTCCCCAAACCTTTGGAGAGGTGCGCGCGCACCTCTGCGCAAACGGGCAGCGGCGCCGCTTGTTGGGAAAGCTGCCGCGGCACGTTTGCAGGCTGCCGAAAGCGGCAGTTCTGCAAACGGGCCGCGGCAGCTTTCCCAACAAGCGGCGCCGCTGCCCATTCCAAGAGGTGCGCGCGCACCTCTCCGAACGAGCGGAGGTGCGTGCGCACCTCCCCAAACCTTTGGAGAGGTGCATGCGGACCTCCGCACGAACGGGCAGTGGCGCCGATCTTTGGGAAAGCTGTCGCGGCACGTTTGCAGGCTGCCGAAGGCGGTAGCTCTGCAAACGGGCCATCGCCGTCGCGCAACCGGGAACCGGTTCCATCACACATAAAAAAAATGGCAACTGCGCGCATCCGCGCATGCACAAGAAAAACCCGTTTTGCGCATGCGCAAAACATTTTTTGCGCATGCGCGTGCATGGATGCACGCACGCGGCTCCCACTTTTTTTTATGTGTGATGGAACCGGTTCCCAGTGGCTCTTTTCCTTTTTCAGGTTGCCGACCCCTCTACTAGTTTGGTCCAGCCCTGTTCTTCCACTATTCTCCCATATGTGCTGGACCATATCTTCCTGTTTACAATCTGACCAATTTTCATTAGTAAATTGTATCATCTATGATCCATGCATAGGATATGAGTCTATCTTTATCTTTACATGATCTATGAGGCCCATTATAAATCATTATCTAAATTTGATCTAAATGTCAGTTTGATTTGGAAAATTGGCCCAATCCAGTTTGAACGTTTAAAGTGAATTGGCTCTGCTTTGTTTAGATTTGATGAGGAGAAAATAATATCTATGCAAGCACAATATTGTCTGAATTGATTTTGAGGCATCCTGTTGGCTTCACCAATCCAAATGTTCTAATCATCTCACAGAATTCAGTTCAAGATCTGACTAAACTCCTTTAATCTCTGAATCAGCTATTCACACAACTCTAATATTTATTTATTTATTTATTTATTATTTATTTATTTATTTATTTATTTATTTATTTATTTATTTATTTATTTATGTTTATATACTTTTGTCTGAATCGGCTATTCACACAACTCTAATATTTATTTTTTTATTTGTTGGTCGGTTGGTTGGTTTATGTTTATATACTTTTCTAAATGTGTATCATCTACCTGTAGGTTCCCCATCCCCTGCATTGGCCTGTAATGCAGGAACATTTAAACGGAATACAGTATGTAGGTATGATTCCTTTGAAAGAAGATGCTGAAGGCTTATGTCATGTTATAATCTTAATCAATTAATTTATTGTTTATAAAACACAGATTAAAATAAATGGAGGCAACATCTTAACAGTCAAATCTATTAAAGCACATCAGATAACCCCAAACAATTCAAACTAACCTATCCAAATACTGATTGCTTACACAAAGACCCCCTACAAGCTCTGAGTTTCCCTGAAAAATTGCATTTCAATTACATCCAATTACATTGCCTTTAGCTAAGATTGAGGGGGAAAGGGTCATCTTTCAATCTTTGAGAAAACTTGAAGAAGATTCAGCTATTCTGAGTATACTGCTGATCTCCCTAACAAAAAAAAGTGCCTTTTTAGTAATGCAGTCACAGCTATTGACAGAATCTCCAGTTACACTTTATAAAACATTGCAGGAAGAGAACTATGTTAATCAATTATAGCCAAATATGAGAAATTAGCCTGAAAAAGGTACTACTAGACATATTTGGCACTTGATATTTATTTATTTGAATTTGTCAATCAGAGCACATAAGTGACTAGCAATTAAAAAAATGAAAAATATTAAGTGAAAATAAAATATATAATAAAATATAAATCAAAACGGATGAAAATGTTAATTTAGCCTAGTGAAAGCGGTGTCTGAACTTTTTTTCTGATGGAAGAGTTTAAACTCTACAGAGCCACCTTGTAGGGGAGATGGGAAGTCTAAACATTTAATTATTGTTAATAATAATAATAATAATAATAATAATAATAATAATAATAATAATAATAATAATAATAATAATAATAGTGAGTGTAGCATATTTCCTATAAGGTGACATTTTTCCACTCCTATCGCGTTCATGCAGTGCAGCTCTTCAGGTGTTATTCCTAAAAGGTGCTTGGAGATGCCAGAGCCAAAATATCCACTAATCTGCAACTGCATATCAAGATGCAGATGCTCAGAGTTGCAGAGCTACCTCTGCATGTTCCAGAATAACTTTCTGAAAACAAATTTAAAATGTTGCTCACTTATGCCTAAGTGAGAAAAAGACATATTTTCCTATTTAATGTCAAATTAAATGCTCTACTTCATTCTTTCAACAGTATATATAGTCCTCGATTTACAACCACAATTGAACTCAACATTTCTGTCACTAAGTGAGACAATAGTTAAGTGAATTTTGCCCCATTTTGTGACCTTTCTTGCCACAGCAGTTAAGTGAATCACTGCAGTTGTTGAATTAATAACATAATTGTTAAGTGAATCTGGCTTTCCCGTTGACTTTGCTTGTCAGAAGGTTGCGAAAGCTGATCACATGACCCTGGGACATTGTGACCATCATAAATATGACTCAGTTGCCAAGCATCTGAATTTGGATCACATGACTGTAGGTATGTAAGTGTGAAAACAGTTGTAAGTGTGAAAACAATCATAAATCATTTTTTCCAGTGTGACTGTAACTTTGAATAGTCATTAAATGAATTTTTGTAAGTCGAGGACTGCTTCTTGTTCCTGCATTTCATTCTGCATATTTTGTAATATGCAGTGATTAATTTAATGAACAAGCCTTTGAATCAGTGTTTCTCTATTTATTTATTAAATGTGTTTGCTACCCATCTTGCCTATAGGCAACTCTAGGTGGCTTACAGTGAAGTAAAAGATAGAACATTAAAACATGAACAATAAAATTAGCAAAGATGGCAAAGGAAGCAACAAGGTACAAGCAAGGTGGAGGTAGAATCTTCTCTCAGTCCATTAACCACCTCCAATATGACGCTCCTCCATTGGGGCCCCAGCCCAATTGTCCAATCTAGGTTTTCAGGCTTTTTCAGAAGACCAAAAGGATTGGGGCAGATCTCAAGGGTCACAATGTTCCAGAGGGTGGGAATCACAGCAAGAAAGGCTCTTCTCCTGGACCCCACCAGCTGGAATTCCTTGACAAAGTCTGCAGAATGCCCTTTCTGCCAGTATGGGGTGGGGGAGACATCCCACTGGGATGAGACACTTCCTCAGGTAACCTGGATGCTGCCATAAAGGGCTTTAAAGGAAATAACCAGCACCTGAATTGGACCCAGAAGCAATCTGGCAACCAATGCAGCTCACACAACAGCCAATGGACCACTGTAAGGCTCTGAAGGACTGTCCATGTGGCTCCATTCTGCACCAACTGAAGTTTCCAAATACTCTTTTAAGGGCAGCCCCATGTAGAGCGCATTGTGGTATCCAGGTAAGAGAGGACCAGGGCCTAAGTGACAGAATGTAGACAGAATTCAGGAAAGGGCACAACCAGCAAATAACATGAAGTTATACAAAGGCTCTCCTAGCCACAACTGCCAACTGTTCTTTAAGTAAGAGTCAAGAGAAGCCCCCAAGTTAAACACAGGGTCTTTCTGGGGCAGAACTAAAGATGTTAAGTCCTGGATCCTGAGGCACCACATCCCAAAGCCACTCAGTTTTACTCAGTTGAAGCCTATTGTTTTATGCTGGCTAGAGAACTCTAGGAGTTGAAGTCCGCATATCTTAAAGCAGTCAAGGTTTGAGAAAAACTGCTCTGGATGATTATACGTATTTGAAATGAAAGCCACATATAGGTAGACCTCCTTTGATTGGTAACAGAGAATTTATAGTTCACAAAGGTCCATTAAACACAAATTATTCAAGCACAGGTGGTCCATACAACCCCAAATGAGTCCAACATTTTTGTTGCTAAGCGAGACAATTGTTAATTTTGTCCTATTTTACAACTTTTCTTACCAGAGTTCTTAAGTGAATCCCTGCAGTTGTAAAGTTAGTGATATGGTTATTAAGTGAATTTGGCTCCCCCATTAACTTTATTTGTCAGAAGGTGGCAAAAGGGGATCACATGACCCTGGAATACTGCAACCATCGTAAATATGAGTCAGTTGCCAAGCATCTGAATTTTGATCACGTAACCATGAGGATGCTGTCATAAAAACGGTCATAAATTGCCATTGTAACTTTAAACGGTAAGTAAATGAATAGTTGTAAATCAAGAACTATTTAACTTATATGCAGAGCACATCATGAGAAAGGCAGGGCTAGATGAATCAAAAGTTGGAATTAAGATTGCTGGAAGAAATATCAACAACCTAAGATATGCAGATGATACCACTCTAATGGCAGAAAGTGAAGAGGAACTGAAGAGTCTCTTGTTGCGAGTGAAGAAGGAGAGTGCAAAAGTTGGGTTGAAACTAAACATTAAGAAAACCAAGATCATGGCATCCGGCCCTCTCAATTCCTGGCAAATAGATGGGGAAGAAATGGAGGTAGTGACAGATTTTATTTTCCTGGGCTCCAAGATCACTGCAGATGGGGACTGTAGTCAAGAAATTAAAAGACGCTTGCTCCTCGGGAGGAAAGCCATGGCAAATCTAGACAGCACACTAAAAAGCAGAGACATCACCCTGTCAACAAAAGTGCGTATAGTCAAGGCTATGGTCTTCCCAGTTGCAATGTATGGCAATGAAAGTTGGACCATAAGAAAGGCTGAGCGCAAAAGAATTGAGGCCTTTGAACTCTGGTGCTGGAGAAGACTCCTGCGAGTCCCTTGGACTGCAAGGCGATCAAACTGGTCAGTCCTAGAGGAGATCAACCCTGACTGCTCTTTAGAAGGCCAGATCCTGAAGCTAAAACTCAAATACTTTGGCCACCTAATGAGGAGGAAGGACTCACTGGAGAAGAGCCTAATGCTGGGAAAGATTGAGGGCAAGAGAAGAAGGGGACGACAGAGAATGAGGTGGCTGGATGGAGTCACTGAAGCAGTAGGCGTGAGCTTAAATGGACTCCAGAAGATGGTAGAGGACAGGAAAGCCTGGAGGAACATTGTCCATAGGGTCGCGATGGGTCGGACACGACTTCGCAACTAACAACAAAAAATCAAGAACTACCTGTATAATAGATGTATCTTCTAGTTTTCTAGATTTGGTTTAAATATAAACCAATGAGAGCAAGAATTGTACAACAGTGGAACTGGCTACTTATTGAAATGGTAAGTTCTCTGTCTCTGAAGGTTTTTAAAAAGAGGCTGGACAGCCACTTTCCAAGAATGGTTTAATTGGTTTTCCTGCCCATTACAGAGGGATGGACTAAATATGACTTGTGATCCCTTCCACCTCCATAGTTTGAAATCTGATGCTATTAAAATTCAAAAGATCTGGCAGGATAACAATATAAGTGATTAATAACCACTTGTTCAGCAACCATTCAAAATTATGACAGTGCTGAACAACTGGTACTTACTATATAGCTGGTTCTGAAAATTGCAGCCAGCCCAGCAGCCAAGCAGTCACGTGACTGTGATATGGGTGCTTGGAAATCAGCTCACATTTATTACTTTTGCAGCATCTTATGATCATGTGATCACCACAAGCAAAGTCAATGGGGAAGCCAGCAGGAAAGTTCACAAATCATTCTGGAAAATTGCTCCTACTCCTGTCACTTTTTCTCTTGAGGAGCCTCCAGGCAGCAGGACAAGTGCAGGCCACAGATAGGCAGGTAGACATTGACTGCACTTATGTTGCCCTCCTGGCACTGCTGCACTCACACCATGCTGCAGCACTCCCTTCCACTGCCCAGGACCACACACCCATCTGCTGGCCTGCTTTTGAAGCCCCCTAAAGAAAGGCTTGTCATGACCGGGACTTCCTGCCCACTTTGCCATTGATTTTCTTGTCAGAAAATGGCAGGAAGTTGCTGTGACTGCTGTCACTATGCAATACAGTCATCCAGTCTCTTCTTTAAAAAAAATAATAATCCAGTGTTGGAGCATTCACAACATTGACACTGCATTTTACAACTGTTGTGCTTAGCAAGTGAAATTCCAATCCCAATCACCATAATCAAAACAGACAAAGAAAAACAGGATGGGATCTGGAAAGCAAAGATCTAATAACTCTATCTGTCCCCCTCTTCCTCTCTCTGTCCCCCTTTCTGCTTCTCTCTCTCTCTCTCTCTCTCACACACACACACACACACATTAGTTCTATTCATAATTGTAGCTTTCAGTGATGTTGACGCAGCAGTGATATTAATAGTAAACAACTAAAAGTCAGCCAAAATATTTAAAAATGCAGTGCTACTGAGACCAAGAAACCAGTTTTCAACTACAGTTACACCTCCGTGGATCCAACTTAAACAGAGATTTTCCTTTTCTCAAGGATGAGCTAAATGCAACAATTTCAGGTGAGCTGGCAGCTAGGAGATATCAGTTAATCCAGGAGTCAAGATCAAAAAGCAAGCCAGGAGCAAGTCAGGAGTCAAACCAACAAAGGAAGAAGTAAGGATGCAGCAACATAGCAATGTACATAATATGGTGGAATTGTATGTATTGTATATGTATATGTTCAATCTTTATCTTCATTTGCCACCCTAAGTTGTTGTCAAGATGGTGGTTATATACACATATACAGTCAGACAGGTTGATAGGTAAGTAGATAGATGGATAGCTAAATAGACAGGTTGATAGGTAGATAGGTACATAGATAGATGGATGGATAGAGAGACAGACATAGATAGATAGATGATAGATAGATAGATAGATAGATAGATAGATAGATAGATAGATAGATGATAGATAGATAGATAGATGATAGAGTTATAACACAAATAAAAAGTTGCTGTGTAAGCAGTAGCTGGGCTGAGAAATTGATATGCTTTCCTGTCATGCTATCATCAGCTAGAACAGAAATGCCAAAATTTCTTAAGCTTATTTCTTCATTTACAGAGTACATGAATAAAAACATGATTGGCATGTCAGATTTCACTAAATAGCAAGCCATTGATCTCATTTTCCTCCTTTATTAAAGAGTTTTATGTCCGTCTTTTGAATTAATCATGTTTTGTTCCTGCTTAATTCGTTACAGAATCAAAATGTGTGGTTTATTCCAGTTCTTCCATTTGGGGAGAAGGAGATTCATATAATCAACCAGCCTTGATCAACCAACGGTAAATTTTTCAGAGGAAGTGGAGGTAGAGAAAAGAATAGTATAGATACATGCTTTTAGCTACAGGTAGTCCTCACTTTGCGAACTACACTGGGACTAGCAATTCCATTGCTAAGTGAAGTGGTCATTAAAGGAAATATTATGTGACTACCCCAGTAGCAACAGGAGTTCTTTCAATTTCAGTTGCAGTTACTAAACAAATAATCTCTCATCATTAAGTGAGACATCATCTCACCACAACATGTAACCTCCTGACACCTTCCCCATTGGCTTTGCTTGTTGGAAGCTGATTGGGAAAGCAACAAATGGTGATTACATGACAATCAGATGCTGATACCATCATAAATGTGGAACAGTTGTCAAGTGCCTGATGTCAAGGATGAAAGTTTGGCTGTTACGTGCCTCTGCATTTTAACTTGCCTTTAGAGTGAGGAGGAAAGTTGTTATTTTTGAGTGCATTAGATGGAGAAATGAACCTTCTACAATTCTGCTGACGACAGTGAGAGCCTGAAACCTTTTCAAGGGCACTATAACAGATGTGAATTTGAAGCAGACGGTTTCCATAACAAGGTAAACTTGTTTATATGGACTACGTAAGATGTTGGGGGTTTGGCTGGGAAAATTATTGTTTAAGCCTATGAATTGGTGCTGGAACCTCAGAGTTAGTTTTGCTTCAACATTACCATGCAGTGTGTTCAATAAACAGTAAGATTTTTGGAGACGGAATGAATCTGGAGTTTTATTTGGATTCTCGAGCTGGATGTTGATACCTGAATTGTGATTACATGATTGCAAGGATACTGTGATGTTCATGGGTGCACAGACTGGTTGTAAGTCACTTTCTTCAATGCTGCCATAAGTTCAAGCAGTAGTTAAAGGAGTGGTCATTAGACAAGGACTCCCTGTATTCATCAGCCAATTACCTTTCTCTTTGTCCTGCTGCCCCATAAAAGAAAATAGATTTTGTTAGCTAGGCAGTATTGCAAACAAAGTTAAGGCAGTTATTCGTGCGAAATAGAACGTTCTTACAATACTCAAAGATGACCTATCTTATACATCCCTAATAAGGAAACCCTCTAACAAAGGACCTTGTTTACTATGCACTTCCGGTGTTTCTCCGAAGCATACAGGAACAGTTCATCAATTGGCCACAGGATGGCACTCTTAGTAAAGACTTCAACGTCCACCTTTGGTGGTGCTGAAAAAAAATTGTATTCCTTGAAAAAGAAGCATGATTCCCATTTTTCCAGCGTGTCACACCGTTCGGATGGCACTGAGGTTCTTTCCCTGTCCCAAGCGAACTCCTTCTTTGCGGAGAAAAGCTGCGGCGGCGGCCTCTCGCTCCAGGAAAGCAAAGTACCAACTCAGCAAAACCCGAGTTGGGGTTGCCTTGAATGCTTTTCCAGCCCAGAGCGCCGTCGCCACAGGCTCCTGCCTTGACCACTTCAGCCAGCAGCCCCCGCCCCCACCGCCGCTCAGGATCCCCGAGCCCTAAACAATGGATGGATTGTGCAAGATCAACCCGGCACTGGCTTTCTTGCTGAGAGCTCCCTAGACTCTTGGCTCCGGATGTGCCAAATATAAACCGCGGAGTAAAGCAAACGAGAAAGTCCAGAAACCGAGTTGGCGAAGGGGGGAAGGGGGAACAGGAGAAGATCGGCCGAGCAGGGTGAATTCCACACATCAAATCTAGGCAGAGAATTGTTACTTTGAAAGACATTCGTGGCTTCCCACCACCACCAGCAGCAGCAAGAGTTTTATAAGAAAAAGCAGAACCTTGCACGCAAAACTCTTTCCCTCCAGAGCGTCTTTAGGCCCAAATTCTCCTTAAACGACTTCGACCACTTAAGCCGAGGTAGTTACCAATCTGAACGTATGGATCCGATCCCCTTTTTCACTCTATAAAATCTCCACCCGAATCCGCGCCCGACCCTCTCTCCTAAGCCAAGGGGTCGCCAGGCTCGAAATAAGTGCTAGGCTAGCTCTGTCTCTGATGCTCGATTTCCCTCTGAAATCTCCCTTCTCCCTAAAAGAAGCAGGTCGGGGGTTCAGCCTGAATCCAACCTTGTCCCATCAGGTAGCTTCGCGTCTGGCAGACGAAAAAGCCTTTTCTGAAAGCTTGAACCCGTGAACTCTGGTCTCCCCAGTGCGGCTGCGAGATTAGTCGCAGCTGGTCATTGGGAGTTCAAGTGCACCTATCGAGGTCTGTTAAAAACAGCTTGTTCCAATGGGGCACCCTTCAGTTGGGTTGGAAGGAGAAATCTCCAGGTGCCCATTCAGCAAGCGCCCTCCCACCTGTAAGGCACCACGCTGGGGAAAGTTGAACGTGAATATCGGTGCAGGCCAAGGGAGCGATCCTTTGCATCTGTGCTCTGGATTTTAGTAGCCCGGCTGGCTTCTGTCCCACCTTCCTTTCTTGTGTTGGCTGGCGCATATTCCCTTCGCCAAATTTTACGACTTTCGTGGTCCCCTCCCCGCCCGTCTCTCATCTGCCCCAACCTACCATTAAAAGCCTTCCGTTCGGACTAAAAGGGTGCGAAGTGGACATTTCAATAAATTTCACTAAAGTAGACTGACCGTAGATTGGCGGGTGGATGCCTGTGCGTTTGGTAAAGTGATTTGCCATTTATTTAGTGATTCCTGTAATTAAAAGATTAGGGATTTGCTTAATTTGATTTTATAAGGGTGCTCCCGTTTCCAAAGCAAACAAGGCGTTCGAGTCTCCTGCACACGAAGCAGACTCACAAGACCGCAGTTACCCGGTCCTTGCAGAGCAAACAGACCTAAATCTGGAGAATAAACAGTTCGCAAAAGAATCTGTCTCTCCAGGCCATTCAAAACAGTGCCGGATTTGTTTGCCTGACTTTGGGGTGTGTGTGTGAAAACACACACACACACACACACACAGAGAGAGAGAGAGAGAGAGAGAGAGAGAGAGAGAGAGAGAGAGAGAGAGAGAGAGAGAGAGAGAGAGAGAGAGAGAGAGAGAGAGAGAGAGAGAGAGAGAGACTAATGTCCATCACCTTCATTTCTCTCGTTCTTCAGCCCTCTTCCAAGAGATTCTTCAGACACTACTCAAGGTATCTGAAGCGCTTTCAGAATCGCTGTCCAAACCTGATGCCCTCCCCATGTTGGAGAACATAAGGAATCATGATGTCTCTATGGGGAAGGGATAATCCTAAGCTGTGGCTGGATGTCCCACCAATTTTAGCCAAGAAAGTCGGTGGAGAATGATAAGAATTGTATTCAAGTATATTTGAAGAGAAGTCACAATCCCAGCCCCAGTTCTTCAGCAAAGCAATTATGGATTTTGGTTAGGCAATCTCACAGTAGGTAGGAAATTTCAGACAGTTTTTTGTGCTTCTTTAGAAGTTGTTCCTCCAACTGCAAAGAATTCCTGATGATTGTGCACAGATCACTATATAAGCAGACTACTTTGCTATTGGGGGAAAAAAATCCAGCTATTGAAGGCTAACACTTTTGGAGAATTTGAGGTTGGGGGAAGATTGCTTGGCTATGAAATTATAAGAGCAGTAGTCCAATGTGGAAGGAGAGTGGAGAAAGCCATCTGGAAAAAGAGGAAAAGCTGCAGCAGGGACTTTAAGACAATAGCAAGGGAGCCATTGACTAGGAGATGGGGAGGAAAAAGCTTAAGACTGAAACCTAGCTATTGATGGTGGTCAACTACTATAGGCAGATCTCTGGTAGATGGGGGTTTCTGTCTTCCTTGCAGCCAAGCAGCTAACCTGGGAAACTATTTCTGCTACTGAATACCGGAGAGTAAATATTTATTGCCATGCTGGGTGAAGACTGGCAAGGAGGAGAAGGAAGAGGAGGCCTATAGAAATTCAGGTGTTTCACCTATAAATTTGAAAAATAACTATTATTTGGAGATGACCTGATTCTCCACTAGAAGCCCACCTGTGCTTTTCTTCGTGCCCATCACAAGTTGAAGTAAGAAGGTTATGAGCCCAGCTGACCTCAGTAAGCCAAGGCTGGCGATTCCACAGATGGGTTTGTCTTTACACCAGTGTCACTGATGTCTTTTCTTGGAAACATTTCCTGAAAGAAATAGCGTCATTGGATTTTTACAAGCTGATTTGACAAAAGTTTCCTGAGATATACAGTGAACTAGAAAGTATTTCATGCAAGCTGTATCTTTGCTCATACTGACTCCCAAATAAGAAGACACAAATATAACATTACATTGCAGCACTGAAAATATGATCAGTGAAATGAAACTTTGATCCATTTAACAGAAATTCCCATGACTTATTTAACACTTGGGAATAAATTATTGAAATTGTCCCAAAGACTCTGTGGAGTCCCTTGTTATGATATTCCTTCAGAGACTTGCTGTTACCCTCACGATTAGCCCCATTTGGTGGATAGGAAAACTGACTAGGAGAGTCAGAGGCTTGTCCAATTTGTCTGTAGGAAATAAAATCTTATTTCAGATGTGATTCCTTTCTACCTGCAGCCCGTATATCCTGTTGTATGCATTTGTGTCTTTATTTTATCTCTTTATTTTATCTCTTTATCTCTTCACCTCTTTCAAGACCCACTAATTTCACATTTGCCAAGAACACCCAAGGGAAGGATGAAAGCTTCTACGCATTGCCTGAGAACTGACGCACGCCTCGTCCACCCTCGTTACTTGAACCTGGAGCTGCACACTGTCCCTGGAAAGACAGGGGCCAAACATTCACACGTGGAGAGTGGGAGAATTCCCCAAGGCGCTATTCTCCTCCTTGTTGTAAATTGCAGAAACTTGACGGCTCCGAGCTTTTAAAAGACATATCTGCCCCTCCTCCCCCCCCCGGCCGATGGGCTGCAAGGCTCAGAACCCCGAGATAATGGTGACGTTCGAATGCCCCCCTCCTTTTTCTTTTAAGGGAGCGTGAGTGGGACTCTCAAAGGAAGCCAAGCCAGCAGAGCGCTTTGTTGTGCTAAACTAGTTGGGCGAGTTAGGGTGTCGCTGCTCCTGATTGCTCTGGCCAATGGAACCCGATCCACCCCGCTGTGCGTAAGAGCGCAATTAAGGATTTAACCAAGCCTCTACGCTCCCTGCGAGCAGTCTGCCAGAGTTATAACCAGCTCCAGAGAGCTCCCAGCCGTCGCCGCCTCCCTCTCTCCCTCCCTCCCTCCCTCCCTCGCTCCCCCCGCCATGGCTGCCTAGAAGACCCAGCCGCACGCACGCCGCTTGCCTGCCTGCCTGCCTGCCAGCCAACTATGACAGGGGTCTTTGACAGAAGAGTGCCCACCATCCGATCCAGCGATTTCCAGTCCCCCTTTCCGAGCAGCGCAACGGCCGCCACCATGCACCACCCGCCCCAAGAGTCGCCCACTTTACCCGAGTCTTCGGCAACGGACCCCGACTTCTACAGCTCGACAGGAAGCGCCCCGCACGGCTACGCTTCACCTTCCTCGGCATCCTACGGCAAAGCGCTCCATCCTTACCAGTACCCCTACCAGGGCATGAGTGGAACCGCCGCCAACTATCCCGCCAAAGCCTACGCCGAGTACAGCTACGCCAGCCCCTACCACCAGTTCGGCGGGTCTTACCCTAGGGCGCCGAGTACTGCCAGCCAGCCAGGTGAGAGGCGCCGGCGGCGGCAGGGGATGGGGGGCGGGAGAGCAGTGCTTGGACAGGCCGAGGGAGATGGAGCTGCAGGTAGGGGATGCAGCGCTCCTTTCGGCCGTCTGGGGACGGCGTGGAGCTTGTTCTTGGGCGGGAACCGTTTCCCCAGCCCTGCCGGATGCCTTGCTCGCGCTGAAAGATTCAGGTCTGGAGGGTGAACTGAGGTGTGTATGTGTGGTGGTGGTGGGCGAATGGAGAGAAATAAGCTTTCTTTGATGCCCCCAAAGTCAGGATTGAAAGACAGCGACTTTGGAAAATGGAAAGTGAGGGAATCAAAGGTTTCCCCACCACCACCAGGCCCACGCATTAACATTAACAACAAAAAGAGTGCGGCTGTAAAAAGTTGGGCCACTCGATGTACAATTTCAAACCTCTGTCCCACATTTGTGTAACCATTTTTTATATCACAAAGGGATTGGAAATCCTGAGCCCTCCTATATTTTTTGCATGAAGATGGGCTGACTTGGGGGAGAAAATGGGGAGGCTCTTATTTGATCTTTTTTCCCCCTCTTCTTTTCCTTCCGGTGGGAGGAGGGGGAAGGGAGGGAAGGTCTCCTGAACAGCGCTAATATGAACGCCCAAATTCGGATGCTGGTTTGCTCCCACACACGTAGAAGAGCGGTTTAAACTGTTTCCTTGTGGTTCCTCGGGAAGCAGACTCAAGGAAAATGAAGCGCTTCTTCGGAGGGAGCTCGGAATTCTTCCTCTCCGCCACCACTCACCCCCCACCCCCACCCCGGCCCTATTCTGTGAATCAAAGACGAGGAAACTTTTGCGGCTGCCGCATCACTTTCCTTGTACTTTACTCGGAATCTATACATAGCTACGAGTCTTTCTGTATGTGCGTATGTTTATATGTATGTATATACACACACATAAAGAGAGAGAGAGAGAGAGAGAGAGAGAGAGAGAGAGAGAGAGAGAGAGAGAGAGAGAGAGAGAGAGAGAGATTTCTCCCTTCTCTGCCCACCATCCTGGTATTTCTCTGTATTTCTTCGTCTGGCCAAAGCTCTCCTCAAAGCAGAGGAAAACTGCCAGTGGCGCACTGAGTCTTCGTAAAAGGAACCAGACGCAACCGCGCCTCTCCTCTCCCCGCACCCCACTCCCGGCCGATCGGCGGCGAGATTATTCTATATAATCGACACTCTGTCTGGGCCGGATTTGGCTACTTTCGGCTCAGATGGAGGGAAACGCTCTCATCCTTTCTTTTCCTTTTTCTCTCTCTTCTCCTTGTGGTGGGGGCTTTGCACTCTGCATATCTCAGAATGCACGAAGCTCCCAGTCGAACAGGGAGAGGGAGGAAAAGGTCGAGGTGAGGAGAAAGCAGGATCAGGGCTGGGAATACTGCAAACTTTCGTGTAATCAAAGGGCTGCTTTAGAGGACATTTTTAAAGCCCACCTCTTCTCTCCAGCTCCTTTCGGGCACGCGCCCCTCTGCCACTCAGTTCTTTCCTCCTTCTTTCACTAAAACACTTAGCCGGATAAATAATATCCCGGGAGAGAATATCTTTCGGCAGAGGAGAGGACGCCTGTCCGCCGCCCCCTCCCCCTTCCGATTTAAAATTGGCAGGAGGTTTGGGCCTGCCCGTCCGTTTCTATACCTTCCAGATCTTCCAGAGTCTCTGGCAGACCAAACGCGTTGCGTTTGTTTACAAATTTGAGCCAAGTCCGGGTCAGCAAGATAATTGCGGGCCCATCTGCCAGATTCGGGGAAGGGGGGCGTGGTGCCCAGTTTTCATGACCATTTCCTCCTCCCTCCTCCTCCGCTTCCTAAAGCTGTTTTTTTCCTCTCCTTCCCTACCCCTTTAGAAAAAGAGGTGGCTGAACCCGAGGTGCGGATGGTGAACGGCAAACCAAAGAAAGTGCGAAAGCCAAGGACTATTTACTCGAGTTTTCAACTGGCAGCTTTACAACGGAGGTTCCAGAAAACCCAGTATTTGGCTCTGCCCGAGAGAGCCGAGCTGGCCGCCTCTTTAGGCTTGACGCAGACTCAGGTAAGGATCGGCAGTCGGGGCCTGGGGCCCCCTCTTCTCTCCCGGTGGGCGAAGCGTCCTGAGGAATTCCACCTTTGGCGCTGCTCTCCAAGGAACAATTTCAGGTGCTACGATGCTGAGCCATCCGGAGTTTCTCCTGGAGGAGCTTGTGGGGTATTTCTGTAGGCCTGAGGGCACGGGGGAGGGCAGGGAAGGGAGCGCATGTGTGCGGACGCGTGATGGATGTTTGTTTGTTTAAACTTCCGCCTGAGCATTTCTCCCCGCGAGATTTCTGGTGAATCCAACTTCCCCGCCAAACGGGCGCCCGATTCCGCCGTCAGCGGCATCATCAGCCAGAACCCTTTGAGGCGGGGAAGAGGATCTTAAGGCAAATGCAGAAAGCTGAGTGCCTGAGTGGAAATTAACCGGGCTTTACTTCGGCACGGTTCCGACTCAGTTCCCAAGTGGTTTATTTACAGACCCGATTCCCAACATTCGAGCGGGTGTGGTTTTCCATAGTCCCCGAGCTTTCGGCCTCCTCGGACAAAAAGGGGTAAGGGGTAAGTAAGGTGGGAGGATCTTCTACTGATCAGCTCAAGGGAGGCGGGGGGGGGGGTCGGCTTGTCAGAGGGCTAGGAGGACCGTGGTGGGGACTGCTATGGAAGCTTTGATCCCACACAATGGGTTATACGTGCACCAGGTTTTAGTTCCGTTTTGTTAGGAGTAGTGTTCAACCGGTGTCCTCTTTTCGTTTAATTATTTTGTTCCCTTTCCTGTTTTCCTCTCCTCATCCTCCATATTTTCAAAACTATTTGGGGCAACTGCTCTACAGTTTAAAAATCTGCCCCATGTCCAGAGACTCGGAAAAAGGACGGTCATTCTATATTGTATCCCATTTTTAATATTATAAATGCCATTCCTTTAAGGATTTTTTAAATTTATTTTTGCATTTCGTATTTTCCGTGCGTGTATTTGGAATAAAAAGTCTTCGTTTTCCTCTCCTTGTCTCTAAGTCTCTGGCCCCGTCCAGGGACTGTGTTGGCCTGACCGAGTCTCGGGGATAGAAGCAAGTTCGAACAACATGAGAGATTTAAGTCTTAGTCCCGTTGGAAGGCCAAGAGATCTCTTGCTTAACTCTTGTTATGCTCCTTAAAAGCTGCTGCCCTGAACTCGCTCAGGGCACTCTTCACATTCTCACAGTCTCTTTGCTGGCGTAGGTGCAAATCTGTGTGGAATTGTTGCCCGTCTAGCCACCCCCCCCCCGCGTACCTAACCCTTTCCACTTTCTCTGAAGTAAGGGCGTTGCTCGCGACCGGACGTGGAGGCAAAGCTCGAGAAGCTGAGACCGCGAACCAACTGATTAAGGAGGGCATCTGAGCGGCATCCCGCCGGTTAAGTCCAGGCCTGAGAGAGAAGATTTCCGGAGGGAGGGTCGGTTAGCCTTTTCCTTTGCATTGGGATCAACCCTTGCCGTTCCTCTCTGACTTTTGCCGCCTCTTTTCCCTTCTCAAGGTGAAAATCTGGTTCCAGAACAAAAGGTCCAAGATCAAGAAGATTATGAAAAATGGAGAGATCCCTCCGGAACACAGTCCCAGCGCCAGCGACCCGATGGCTTGTAACTCTCCACAGTCCCCCGCCGTGTGGGAATCGCAGGGCACGGCCAGATCTCTTAGCCACCACACCCACGCTCACGGGGCAACTTCCAACCCGTCGCCCGCATCCACTTACCTGGAGAACTCCTCTTCCTGGTATTCCGGGGCAAACCCCCTGAATGGCCACTTGCAGTCCCACGGCTCCCTCCAGCATTCCTTAGTGCTGGCTTCCGGGACAATCTATTAGAACGGGCGAGCCTTTTTTTAAAAAAAAACCACCATTCCTCCTTCCTTTTTTGTTTTGGACTCAGTTGTTCATGTTCATGAAAGGAAATAATAATAATTAATAATTAATAATAATAAAATGGGGGACTTCTCTTTAAGGAAACTATAACAGGATGAAATGTGTAAAGCTTGTGCATGTAATTTATTGCATTTCAAAGGAAACTCACCCTCCCTCGTTGCTTTTGTTACGTTTTCTTTTATTGTTCAAGACGGACTGGAATTGTTCTCAGCAGCCTGGACACTCTCAAAGGTGCCTTGAAATCTTATGACCTCAACTTTTTTCAAGAGACTTTTTTTTCAATTGTCATTTTAATCCTGTACATATTTGTAGATAGAGGAATTAAACTGTATATTCTGAATAAATAAAATTATTTCCACTGTGAGGACAAAATAGGAGAAAGAGAGATATTAAATGGCAGGTTGCCATTCATCCCCCCCCCCCTTCCACTTATCGAAATGAAGTAGAGGACACTTAATAACTGTTTGCTCCTTCCATCCCACACCCTTTTCTTCCCTTGCCATTTTTCCTTTGTTTAGATTGCAATCCTATGACCGGTTATTTAGAAGCAGCCCCTTATATCTCCCTAAACTGAAATTCAGAGCAGTTCTCTGCCTGGTCCTGGTTCCCCATGGGTTGGGTCCCGGTTCTCCCCGCCCCTCCTCCCCGTAGGGCACTTCCGAGGCCCCGATTAACTCCCCGCAATCTTTACCGAGGTCTTCCAATCTGCCAATAAGTCTGGTAGGTTTGGAGATGGGAGACTAAGGCAATGCCCGTAGCCTTTTTTACTGAATGAGAGAGCAAAGGCGAACCTTTCCCCAAGAAAAACGACTTGAAAGCGAGGGGGGGGGGGGCTGGTCTGGACCTGAGTAAGACTAAATATTTTCCCCTGGATTTCTGCTTCCTTGTATTCTCCTGAATTTTCGAGGAAAAGCCAGAAAAAAATACGGTAGCTGGTCAGTGCAGGACGATGCGTTTCCTCCCAAAGGAACTCCGAAATTGGGCAGTAGCAGATCGAGAAGATGGCACGGAGCCTCTAAGCCTCGGCTGGAAACAAAGGTGATCTGCGCACAGGGCTCGATTTCGACGCAGGAGCCTTTGTCCCGCCCTCCTCTTCGCGCCACCAGTTCCGAAACTGAATCGTAATCGGAACGTAGGCAGCGTGGCTGAGGAAGGAGCTGGTTTATTTCTGGACTCTTGCACCACCCCACAAACCAAGCGTGTCCAAAAGAACAGTGCCGGGGTCGAAGTAGGCAACTAGCAGGGTTTTTTGTGGGTTTTTTTTGTTTGTTTTTTTGGCGGGGGGGGGGTTGTGCCTTGTGCATCAACACACAACTCTTTCTTCTCCCTCTTCAGCACTTATGTCGATAATAAGGCGGATAATAAGGCGTTACTTCGAAATCCCCTTCATCCATGTGACAAAGGGAACTCTTTTTATAGTAGTTTGGGTTTGGGAGTCGTTTTCATGTTGGAAAGAAAGTTGGAAATGAAGAAAATTCATAAAAAATTACATCCTGTCATCTGAGGAGTTCAGCAAGATATGTTTCAGGACTTGGACACAAAAACCTCAGAAAAGACTCGTTTTGTGGCCGGAGCAAATTTATCTGCCTTTAGGCTCCTCCCTCCCTCCCTCCTTTCCTTCCTCTTTCAATTTTGGCTCCTATCAGCAGGAGAAGTAATATTATTGGAATTAAGTTCCTTTGTAATATAGTATTTGACTTTCCCTAGTTTATATAAAACCAAAATGAGATTGTTTGCTTTCCTTGATACTCCTATGCCTGAGGATGTGCTGCAGAACCAAACATAGAATATCCTGCTGTTTTAATCTGACCCCTTCCTTAAAAAAATGTTTGTTCACGTGCTCATTCCTGCAGTCTTCTTAGGAGCGTTTTGCTCCGGGCATTAGTACCACTCACCTCACCTATTCTTTGCCCTTTAGACGATGTTACACTATCTGACTCTGCTGAAGGCGGACGCAGCGAGCAATGCTGAGAGACACAAAGCAGATGTTAGGAATCATGGGGATTGTGCTCCGCTGACATATAAAAAGGGGTTCAGCCTATATTTTGCAGCTTTAGTTTGGTTAAGGATTCGGGCTTGTGCGTGCTGATGAAACCGCTCAATGTCGACCTATGAGATTGCTCACTTGCCATTAAGATGACCTTCCGAGGAGCTTGCACCTCTTCGGACATGGTTTTAATGTCGGAGAACAAGGAGAGGCTCCTGCAGATAGACCTCTTGTCCTTTACCCTCAGTAGGTCCCTGTTTCACCACCTCTTTCCCGAGGTTCGCCTCATCCTCTCTCGTCTCCTTAGAAAAGGGGGCTAGCCCTTAGTACCGTTCTTGTTCTTCGTGCTTTGGCACTTTTCCGTCTGCCAGGCTTTCTTCCCAGCACCAGCCTGTGGGCGCGTCAACAACTAGGGTTAGAGAAGAGCGCTCCTCCAGGGAGCTGCGACTTTCGGGGGGGGGGGAATGGGAGAGCAGAAAGGCTAAGAATGACTCCACAGAGCTCCTTCCCTAACAAAGATACATATATAATCAACGGCGCTTTTAAACTCTATTCTTGACAGCCTCCCTCCCTTCCCTCCTCTTCCAAGCGACGCTTGGGCAGCCGCAGGGGGCGGGCGGGCGGAGAACCGGGAGAAGAGCATTCCTGTGGGTGCTGAATGGCTCCAGAGCTGCGCCACAAGGGCTGCCGAAAGAAGCCCAGACCGGAGAGAGCGAGAGCCCGCAAACTCCGCCGGCCTTGATCTCCACCCAGGAAACCCCCACCCACCCCCCACCCGACACCCACTGGCGCATCCAGCCAGAGCTCTTCGCGCGCTCCCGGGACGAGGCAAGCAAGGTCACGCGCTCTCCCGACACTGCACGACTCTGCAGCTAGGAAAGTTCTCGGTTGGATCGGCTCGCCTCGCCGCTCCCCCCCCTCCCCCCCGGCCACGTCGGGGCTATAGCTCTGTGCTTTTTGGCAGGCGCGAGGATAGAATGGGCTGCTCTGCCCCCGGGCTTGCGACGCCCTAAGGGGGACGCTATCCCTTGGCTGCTCCCGATTCAAATGGCTCGGAGCTTCTAGGCCACTTTGCCTCGGCTCTTGCCTTCCCTCCCTCAGCCTTCCCCTTCCGCTGAAACCCCACTTCGAATGCCTTTCAATTGTGGAAAAGGGGGCGAAGCGTTTCACCCCACCCTATACACGCTAGAAAAACACAGGACCTTACAACGACGATAGCGCTCCCAGGCAGATACGGCCACCCTCGGTAGGGGGTTTCCATCAGATTGCGGCCTTCTGCAAAGTTAGGTTGGGTTAACCATCTAATAGGAGTGCTGAACGGCAACTCCCATTGTTCCCAGCCACCGCGACCAAATAGGCTGCGAGTGTCGAGGTTCCAGCCAGTTGGAGGCCTCCCTTCTCAGGCTTATTTGGGTTTATTTAAAACCACCAAAGTCCACGAATCCTAGGCCCACACTTTTTCTTCTGGGCTGTATAGCGAGTGGGGGCAGGGTGACTGTCGGAAAGTGGCTAGGCTTTATCACTTTGGAAAAGGACTGGCGAGCGGTAGCCAAGGTATAAACCTCCTTCCTCTAGGCAACCAAGTCAGCCTTAATTCAATTACGTGGTTCATGGGTCAGCCCCGAGTACAAAGGCGTGGGCATATGTGCACACGGGTGTGCGCACGCTGAGAAGCTGATTTGCGCAGTAGCAGACGCAGGAGTGATCTTCCTCATCCTCACCTTCTTCCTCCTTCTCATAGCTTGGCCGAGTTTAATATTAATATAATCGTCTGCCAGATCTATCCTCCTGAGGTCTGATCCTCGCCCCAGACCGATTTTTTTTAGCAAATAAACGCCAGTCGCGACGACTTTCAATCAAAGGAAAACACACCTTAACTTTCTCCGTGCCGGAGGCCGATCCGTTTGGCAGAAATCAACGTTCCTGCTCTGCCAGACGGTCCGCGGCGTTTTTTAGGTGGTGGGGGCGGGGTTCTTCATTGACTCAAGGGCAAGAGAAGGTGGGAAGTAGGAAAAGCGACAAGGAAAGGATGCGTAGTCAGCACCCCGCTCCGTCTCCCCGTCCAGGTGTGCTTTGTCAGCATTCCATCCAGGGCCACAGCGCCCTTTCTGGGCGCCTCCCGCCCTCTCCCCCCCCCCCAAGTCAGGAATCCCAACTCTGCACCAGCTTTGCAGTCAGAATCCTTGCAGGCTCTCCTTGGGTAGCCTCCCTAAAATGCTCTTCCCTTTTCTTCCCTGTCTAAGCTAGAAAGGAAGCTCCAATCAATGGGGAGTCCTTAAGGAATGCAGGAAGCAAGGAGCTCAGTAAGGAGCCGAATTTTGGTGCCCCCCAGCAACAAAAAGATCAGAGGAGCTCGCACAAATGCCACCCCACTACTTCTGGTTCGATGGCGGCCACTAGAGCCCCACAAGAGGTTGAATGGGGGGGGAGTGGGCAGCGGTTGTGGCTGGTTGCCAGAAAATATCAAATCGTTTGATCCCGGTGCAGATTCCCAGAGCACACAGGCCTTGGCTGGGCAGCGCACACCATTTTCACTTATAAGACGATTCATGCTTGCAGCTAATTTAGGCTCCGATAAAGCTGGCACTGTTACCAGCCTACAAGTTGTAAGTTCCTTAGGTCTCATTCTCTCTGGCTCCCCGTTAAGACTGACCCCTCGCGGTTTTAGACTCTAGGTGAGGACCTAATCCAGTAATATCGCCTTTCTAGCAACCAGTTTAGGAAAAAGAAAGGCAATGTTCTTTTATTAATATTCTTCCTTAAATGTCCTCACTATTAAGCCCTTGATTCATGGAAGCCTTTTGCAAATCTAACTGGCTCAGGTTCTCTGTGTTGCATGTGAAAATATGTAAGTATGTAAACGCGGTGGTTAGATCAAGTACCTTCTTTTGATGGTTCGAAATAGTCTTTGCATTCCGCATTTACTCGGTGCCCCAGACAATAGAAGAAAACGCTAATCTTCAGCAAGCTGCTTTGTTTAATTAATTGCCATTAAGACCTTGCCCGGATAATTGCCCATTCGGCTCCTGAGGCTTCGTCCAATAAGATAATTTGCAGAAGGAAAACTGGAGACTGAATCTCAAGGACATTCTTTCTAAGGATAATACATCCCCCAGGCGAACAATAGATACCACTGTTCCAATGCATGTATTTGCCTTAAACAAAACAGAATTCCTGGATTTTCACGGTCTAATCCTAAATAGTACTAGAGGGTCAGGCAGCGATCCATTTAGGTATGGAAATAAAGCTCCTTCTTGAAATTACGGTTTAGAGGTGTATCTGGCGAATGCAAGGATCTATGGCAGTCCACGGTAATCAAATTTCCATTTGGAAAGTTTTCCGCTGAGGCCCAGCAGCCTGTGGAAGGGATCCTTTTGCTCTCCCGTCTTCCTGGAGCGTTTCTTGAGGATATCTGTCCGCATTGGGAGGCGGCGTGCTGGACCCTGAGCTAGCCCAACGGGGTGTTTACGCAGTGGGGCGGTCAGAGTGGGGCTTTGGCTCCTATCGGAGGAATGGCGGGAGGGGGTGGAGAGGCACCTAGAGCAGGGTCGGGCTGACCACGCTTAGAAGGAGGAAACTTCGTGGCTGCTCTTAACGTTGGGATCCAGGAAGGCTCCCTTTGGAAGCCCTAGTCTTGAGTTCAGATTTGACTCAGTGGAAGGAAAGTAATTTCGGCTTAGGCCCGGCGAGAAAAAGGACCTGAAATCTGCAGAAACGTTCTCCCTCCTCCCTTCACTGTTCACTTTCACGACATATCCGAAAGGGAGCTTCAGCGGAGGATTTCAGGCGCTCGGCGCGGGCGCGCCTCCGGGAAGGCACTGCTGCCATCGCTGGTGATTCGACCACCAGGCTATCGCCCACCCGTCCGCTCACCCGCCCAGCCTCGGACCCCTGATTTGCTCGGTTTTCAACTCTCGCTCTTCTTCTGCTCCGTATCAGCCCACATTCCCCCCCTTCTCGCAGCCCTCCACGTTTTGATTTAATCGCTCCCGTTCGCATTTCACTTTTGTATTTCCCCTTCTTCCTCTATCATTACACATCGAGTGCCCCGTGAAATTACAATTGTACATTTTCTGCTCAGCAACCCATTGGTAGCGGAGGGGGGGGGAAGAGAGGAGAGGGGGAAGAGGTCTAAATAATGGCCGAATTAGCCCTACTGGACAGTTTCAGATGTAACACTCTGTAATAATTATATTGCAGGCTGGATTAGGATGCTATTATCATAATCTGGACGTTTACAATTATCCGTAATTTGCAAAGATGCGCCAGGTCTTGATTACAGCGGGTTTTTTTTTATCAAGCTAACCATCACTAAACAGTGACAGTAATAACAGCTAATTTTGCTGGCAATATAAGAGGTGCTGGGGTGTGCAAACAATTTCACACCTGGATCTGTTCAGTCAACCAAGAATCTAGAGAAAGAGCTTCTGCCCTGAAACGCAGGGGAAAATATATATATATATATCCTCCACTGCTTCTTTTCACTCTAGATTTCCTTAGACTCTCATCTCTGCCTAACAGGTTTGCACGGGGGTAAGTTGTTTGTCTCGATTGGGTGAGGTTTCTTGGGATTTTAAGTCTTCTTTCGATTTCCGCATTATTCCTTCAGCTTTTCCCCATTATTACAGAAATAATGGTTATTGTTCTTTTATTTAAAAAAAAGAAAGAAAGAACAGGAAAGAATAGTTATTTAGCCGCCCTACGGCTGCTTCCTTCTCCGAAGTAGACCTTACCGAGGCGAGTGAGGTAAGGAGCGCTTGTCTGTGGTTTGTTTGCCCGCCTGCCTTCTTCCCTGATTCGGACTTTACGAGATCAAGCTGGGTGCCTTCGGAAGGCAGCCTTACGCCGGACGCTCCGCTGACTCGACAAGGCGAGCTCCACGATTCACGTGGTGTTCAGAACGAGTGGCTGTGTTCCCACGACCCACTGAAGCTCGAACCAGCCAACCACATTTGAGACTAGGGCCAGCCTGCGTGGTGAGTTGACGGTTCAGCGGGTCGTGCGAATGCAAGCAATTGGGTTAATTGAGTAAATCCTGGTTCATTCCTGCCAGCGCAATCCTATGGATTTGTGGGGGGAAGGGAAGACGAGTATTGGGGAGAGGAAGAAGGTGCCTCAAAACGGAAAGGAAGAAACCTCTGTGATTTCAGTAAGCAAGGCGTGTCGTCTGCTCAGGAGATGCCTCTTTACTTCCAGTTCTATGAAGGTTTATATTCCTGATCGGCACTGCCAGTCCCAATCCTGAGTAGCCCCACTGTAAAAGACCGAATCCGCCGTGAGCCGGTGTGTGTGCGTAGGTGCGCGCGCGTGTAGAGCATGTTTACAGCTTTCTCATAGCTTCAATGCTCTGCGAATTTATTTAAGGTAAATCCTACTGCTTTTTTTTAAGGCATCCTTAATATCTGGCTGTAAATGCCACTGGGATTTTTCCTCCCCAGCCAAATGTGTTTAGAGACGGGGTGTTGAAAGAGGAGCGAGCTGTCATTCCGGATCCTCTTTTTACTTCTTAAATTCTCAATTATAATCTCTCCTGTTCCCCCCCCCCGCCCCACCCACTCAGATGCTTTGAAGATGCTGAAATCCCGATTCCTCTCCTTAAACCTCATTTCCTTTCTACTCCTTGTTCGAGACTTCTGAGTGGGAAGTCATGGCCACTTATTCCAGCAGCCTTTTGCTTGTAATGTTCCCCTGGCCCAAACCTTTTCCTCGCTGTTAGACGAAAGTTAAAGGCCGCTTTTTACGGAGGAGGTCATCTGGCCAGGTGGCAGAGAAGCTGGTTGCTAAAACAAATTCAACAGATTGCAGAAGGTTTTTTTTGTTGTTTTGTTTTGTTTTGTTTTGTGGTTGGCTTGGACAAATTCAGTAGTCCTGGCTCACCTTTCTCTCCCGATCTCCCTATCCCCGATTTCAGAAGAGATTTATTGAATGCTTTTGAGGAACAATTGATATGCAAGAGCGACCCGGATTCTCCAAGGCATTTTGCCTTCGGTTGCAATGGAAAACCCATATTTTCACACACACACACACACACACACACACACACACACACACACACACACACAGCTCTCAAGCGGCAAGTCTCTCACTGAACCTTCTTCACGACGTTCTTTCCTATTCACAAGATTTCTGGATTTAGAGTAGGGCCCCGATTCCGGATTCAACTGAGAGAGGCTTCGCCGGATAGGGAGGAGGCCACAGTGGGATATAAAGAAGCTGTTGATGGACAGCAGGAAAAATTCTGTTCTTGGGAAGTCTTATGTTCTAGTCGCATGGCAGGTTTGCCCTACTCTGCCTGCGGGTGTCCCTTTAATGGATCTCTCTCTCTCTCTCTCTCTCTCTCTCTCTCTCTCTCTCTCTCTCTCTCTCTCCTCTCTCTCTCTCTCTCTCTCTCTCTCTCTCTCTCTCTCTCTCTCTCTCTCCCTCTCCCTCTCCCTCTCCCTCTCCCTCTCCCTCTCCCCCTCCCCTCCCCTCCCTCCCCCTCCCCCTCCCCCTCCCTCTCTCTCTCTCTCTCTCTCTCTCTCTCTCCTCTCTCTCTCTCTCTCCCTCCCCCCCCTCTCTCTCCCTCCCTCCCCCCCTCTTTCTCTGGCTCTCCCGGACTGGCAGTCTGGAAATCCGCTTGATGGGTAGAATCTGAACCTCACTAAACTCTTGCTGTCAAAGGCCCAGTGCAGAATGTCTTTGTTTCTGCTCCTGCTGACCTAACAGCCCTTTTATAAGAGAAGCAAATGTTATTGTCCACTCCCCACTTCTAAAGAGATTTAGGTGGGGAGCAGAGGCAGAGGAAAGGTGCACATCTTTTTCCTTTATTCCGCCCCAATGGGGCAAAAATGGGAGCTTCTGACTGGTTCCACTGATTTAAATGAGCTAAACCTGATATGTTACCCAGAATAGTCTTATTTTTTTGGAAGAAACGGCTGCTTCTGACAGGGGAGAGGCGTGTGGTAGGGCTGGGGTGTGTGTGAAAGGGGGGATTTACTCATGGTTGGGTGGATCAACCAGACATCAGTTGAGGTAAAAGAAACCAACAACACTGCATGAAACTGATGAAAGGCTGAGGTGCAAAGCACTATAATTCTTTGCAGGGAGTGATTTCCTAATTTCGCTGGCACGAGATTTGCAGATTTGGCGCCTTGCATCACACCTTGATCCCATAAGTTATATTAATTTAGTGTTGAGGCCTAAATAAAGAGGCAGCGTGCTCTTCCTCGGCTTTGGTTTCCCCATTTTCCCTGTGGCCCATCTGTTTTTCAAGATTATTCTTCCTCAGGAAAACTTGGGGGACAAGATAACTGACTCATCTATGACAGGCCTGGATACCCTTGATTTAAATGCTCAATAGCTTTTGCCCCCTAACACAAATCAGAACCAGTCAGTGAACCCCACAACCAGCTGTACCTCAGAATTCTCTTCCATTCTTCCCAGCATTATAATTTTGGTTAATTTTCAATTTTAGGTCCTATGTCTCTGCAATTTGTGTATGAATAACAGAATAATTTCCCTCTTTTGTTTCGCCTTTCCTGTTCCTGAATCTAAATAAAGATGGCTTTTTAGTATTAAAAGTGGAAGAAAATTACAGGTAATTATCTTTGACGGTAAAAACGCTGTAATCAGCGGGCTACATGAAAAATTACTCTAATTATGGCTGCATTTAAGAGAATGGGGGAAAAAACCTTCTTATGGATAAAAACCTTAAATTGTCCCCAATGTCTGCTTCAAATTGGATGGCACTGCAGCTGGGGGCTTTGTTCACAATTGATCCTGGGGAGAGCTGA